>NC_045678.1:12461154-13118044 GCF_003331165.1 Xiphophorus hellerii | reverse complement strand
ATTACAAAAAAAGAAACATATGTATTCTTTAACAAAAACAAAATAAATAAACGAAAATCTACATTGATTAGTTCAGTAAGTTGTAAGGTCCCACCAAAACTTAGACCAAACCTACGCCCTTGCTTATAACATGGGAAAAATGTCTTTTTCCACTGGCAGATTATTGCACTTATAGCCTGTATTTTTTCTTAAGAGCATCATCAATATTAAGAAATTATTGACTTAAAATAAGCTCCTATATCTTGCTGAAAAGTTACTTGTAAGTTAGTTTTGTCTTATTTCAAGTCCACTGAGACATTTGCAGTAGAAACTAGACCAAATATTTTGTAAGACTTTGTGCTTTTGCATCGTGGAGGGAAAAGCTGACAACATTACTGTTTATGATGGTAACGTCTCTGTCTTTGTAGTGCTCGGTCAGCGTCACAGACGACTCCTGCTTAGAGGCCACGATCCGGACCGTCCGGCTGCTGTCGGAGCACTCCACCTGGGCCGTGGCTCCCAGCTCCGAGGCCTTGTAGCCCAGAGAGTCAGGAAGGGAGAAGGAGGCTTGTGTGGAGTCTCGACAGTAGGACTTGTACCACCACTGCACCACCGGAGGTTTGCTGGAGGACGTATGATACTGGCACCGGAGGACCACGGACTGGAAGAGCATGGCGTACTGCTTCTTGTCCCGCACTGTGACGTGCATGCCATTACACACGCAGACTGACACAAGCACAGACAGAGATGGACTCTGATTAACATTTTTTTCATGACACTGAAAGAACAATTGTACAAACTGAACTCTTATTCCTGGATATTTGGTATATTAACTAGGACTGATGTGATTAATTACACTAATCGTGATGAATCAATTATTGACGTTACCGTCAAGTAACTCAGAAATCAATTTTAAAATCCATGTGCTGAAAGAACAATCAGATAATTGATTAATCCAAAATTGTGCAAAAATTATTTACATTTTGCATTTGAGATTAAAAAAAAATTAAAAATCAAAGCCTCTTCCCCAGTGTTAAATGTTTTGTAGTTTCTTGTAGGTTTCTTCCAAAATTTTAAAAGCATCTATTTTGTTTTCACTTCATAAATGTGTTCTAGTTTATATTGGCTTTTTAATGCTGATGTAACATATTGACATTTGTTTACAGTTCTTTACAAAAACATTAAATAAGTTAAGCAACCATTATCTTTTTCACATGCTGTCACTTTGCAACCACATAAAACATTATGAACGATATTGTATAAAGGCCTGAATTTTTAATGGCCTATTAACAACTTACTATACTATCTTTTCTCTGCAATAATTGATCTGACCAACCCAACTTTCAGACTTGAACGAGCTTGCTTTCAGCTTCACACCTGAATATTTTCCAAAGTGTGTTTTTCACTCTGAAATTTGGAAAGTTTCTGACCAGGTTGACATACAAACACTTTGCTTTGCAGCGGTTCCTACTACAGCCTGGACCAAATAATCTGGACTTTAATTCTGGGATTAAAATTCACGTCACGGTAGCTTTGAAACAGGTAATGGTTTATAGCATTTTTTTGTTGTTGTACCTGCAAATTAATTATTTTTTTGACGCTCCTGTAGTGTCATACAGAAGAGCATATAGCTCAAGCAGCTTACTGGTTTTGAAGGAACCTCTTTAAGGCTGGAAAATGCATGTAAATTACAGTTTTATTTCTGTAGAAACAGCTGTAGATCTTCTTTATCTGTGCAGAAGATTCAGGATAAGAAACTGTAATTTGCATCGCATCAAAACGGGAGAAGACAGGAACAGAGATTAGGTGTGTGGGGGGCTCCTCTGCTGTTCAGGCTTTGGGGTCAGGAGGTTAAATTCCAGTGTAACGTGGGGGGACCGGGGGAGGACTGAGGAGAGCCAGGGGGACTGTGATCACACAGGGAGGGGATGCAGCAGTCAGATGCTCGTGAGTAATGCCTGAAAGTCATTTTAGCTCTAGGTGGGGCAGGAACTGGTTTTAAACATTTCCCTCAAGACAGGAAATGAAAACAAAAGCAAGTCCACCAGTTTGCCTTTCCTTCAGAGCAGCAGGAGGAGCACTCACCCTGTGTTTACCATGTTTATTTACTCTCTTTTAATTAAAAATTGCCAGGCCCTGATTAGAACAATTAGTTCTGGTTTTTCTTCTCTGTAATAACCAGTTTCATTAATAATGCAGTAGTTGTATTTCAATGGTTCTTATCAGTCAGTGGCCTAAAGCACAAAGCGTTCAGAAAAATTTGACTTTTTTTAAAAAACATTTTACAATAATTAATTAACTTGTTTAAAATAAATTACTTAAACCAGACTCTGAAATCTAATTTGCTGATTTTTACTATTTATTATTTTTTGGCTTACAACACTAAGAGAAAGACCATTAGGCTCAGTGAACCTTTGCTGAGAGACTTGAATATGTTTTTCATAAGTAATGATATTTATTGATGTTTTATAAGTAAAATTATACTTCAAAAAGTCAGAACTTTCCTGTAATTTAAAAACTATTTAAAAAAAATACATCATGGGATTTAACTCTTTCCTTTTTTTATTCTTTTAGGAATTAATTGCATACAAATGCACAGTTAGTTTTTTTTATGTTCTATTATTTCTTATATTTTTAAAGATAGTAATACATTTATGTTTTTCTTTTGGTCTTTCAAACAATGATAAAAAGCAAGCTAGATTTTTTTAAATTTTATTAAAAAACAATAAAAATCTAAACATTAGGATATTTTAATTTAGATTTTATTGAAATATTTTAAAATGAGATATTTGTTATTTTAAAATTAAGTCTTTAAAAATGAATGTAACAATTATTCTTCAAAATTTTTTTTGTCTTATTATTGTTATTTTTTAAAAATTCTCCAACACGACCTGATTATTTTTCTGCCTCATGAATACTTGTTTTATGGAAATCCAGTTTTTTCACGTTTTTGTCACATATTCCAGATCCTCCACCATAAACTTTAACCTCACAACTTTACGTTCTGCAAAAAGTATTGTGTACAATGCGGACTGAGATCCTGAATTCCTCCAGTGGAGGAGCTGCGGTCTTCCCTTTGTTTCCTTCTTTATGGAGCTGACCATTGTTCCCCACTCTGCTGTCCCAGTTGAGGAGCTGAGAGGGGGGAAGGAGGTCACGGACTCTGAGCCAATAGGAGCGTCCGGCCTCATACAGCTGGCTCCGAACAGACCAATTAGCCACTGAAGATTTAAACCAAACCGTTCCTCCATCAGCTCCATGAATGCATTCAGCTTGTTGTGAGGTGAGTTTTGAACAAGCAAAGAGGAAAACGTCTGTATGCATCATGAAGCACGTGTGTTAACCATTGTTTACTGTGATCGAGACTGTGGTTTAAGAGGCAGGTTCCTCGCCACCTGTGCACTGACTGAAGGTGTTATTTCAGTGTTAGAGGAGCCGTTAAAACAGTATGAGGTATTCCAGGTCGCAGCTCTGCTGCTGGACGCTGCTCGTTTCCTGAACACGGTCAGGCTTTTCCTCCCAAAACCGTCACATTTCCTGCCTTTTTTCTCCCTGCAGTGGATTCCTTCACATCGACTCATTATTCCAACAAATGCCACTGATAAGACTGAAAATAGACTCAATGGTTGATGGAGGATTCCTGTGCAGATTTCAAAAAGCACCCAGAAGTGAAGAAATTAAGCTTTGTTGCTTCCAAGCTTAATTTCAAACATTCTTTGAAGCTCATATCTACACAGGATGGAATCTGCCTTATAATATGTCCGCATATTATTATTATTATTATTAGATTTTTTTATGAAAATGACTGCTGTGAGTAATCCTGACTACTGCAAAGTCTATTTCACAACAAATTTGTGGATTTATTCCTATTTAGCTTGTCAGTCTTTGGAAGCTCCTCCTACATTTTTCACAAGTAGATGCAGATTCTCCACAAGGTATATAGAGGTGCTGAACTTTTTTATATAGTGACACTTGGGAAGAAAAAACCTCTTCATAGAAAAACTGTTTGTAACTTTCCTCTTGAGATGTTTTTACAAGTACTTATTGTTAATGCTTGAGATATTTTCTAAACTTATCTTTTAGAATAGAATAGAATAGAATTACTTTATTCATCCCAGCAGGGAAATTATTTTAAGGTTTATTTTAGATTCCATGTAGGTAATTTTGCATTTCATTGCTGTACTTTGTTTTTTTCCCCTACTATCTTTGTTGTTACTGACACTAGTGCAGATTATAATTGTTTATCTAGTATTGTCCGTACTTCTGCTGTCTTTTTGGATTACTTATATTTGCTTTGTACTCTTCCTAACCAGTTATACTTTGTATATTGTATAATGCAGATACATTAAAATTACAAAACCTATCCGTTATAATGCAGTTATACTAATTGTATTAATTACCTTTGCTATTAATTGTTAAAAAACACTTACTATTCCAAATACATATAATTTTGATGCATTTGAAAAGCTTAAACAGTCTTGCTGATACAGTGTTGCTGTATCACAAATTCTTCCAACAGCAAATATTTAACACCCTGAGGAATTTTCACAATGATTAATGACAACCAGCAGCCAATTGCACAAGGAAGGTTTTCCCAGAAGCCAAAAATATGTGAAGACAGTTCACAATATTTGTCCAAGCCACGGCTATTCAAGGGAGCCTGTCTAGTTTGGCTCGGTGAAGGTTAAAACATAACCTAAACCTTTCAGCAGGTTCCTCGCTGAGGCCAGCGGGTTTGGGATAAGCTGAAGTTTACGGGCACAACCTGTTGCGCTGTTGCCGAGAACAGAAAGGCTGTTAAACACGTTGTAACAAAAGGAAATAAACTCACCCGATGCTCCCAGTAAAACTGCCAACCGGTAAAAGTTCATCATATATTCCGTGTTTATGGTGAAACGGCTTTTATCCGCATGTTAATGATGTCGACGTCCGCTCTGAGTGCGGCTGCTCCAGACCGGAGGCAGGCTGCGTCTAACGGGACTGTACCACTTCACTGACAAAGGGGGGCTCTGATACAAAACCACAAAATTCAACTGGTTGACAAAATACTTATTAAAAAGAAGAAGGAAAAAATCGTTGCACGCTAATGGTGTCACCAAAGTAATTTATTAATCTCGATATAAAAGTGCACCTTGGTTGCACAGAACATACACAAAAAAAAACACTACAAATGATTGATTAAGTCACTTAACATGGATTTTGTGGAACAAAAAAGAAAATCCTATATCTATTTTTATATGTGTGATAGACGCATGAAAAAAAAACATAGTACTTACAAAATAAACTAAGATTACATACACTATACAAACTTATTCCCGAATTTCATTAAAAGATGCAGAACAGGACTAAATATATATATATATTTAAATCGCCCAAATACATTTATCAAAGCAAAACCTTAATTAATCATTTAAAATTTCAGTATACGGTATATTTTATTTTGTAGGTTGACAGTTACTTAGTTTCCACATGTACTAACCATGGCTCGTTTCACCAACATGATTAAAGATTTTAGTATAAAAACCTTTTCTAACACAAACAGGCTATGCAAACATAACAATATGCCATAATCATCCCTCATCTATTTCTTTGCAAGCAACAAACTTAAATTCACTCTGTGTTCTGACACTTTCCAATAAGAACAACAATTAATGTCTTTAACAATTTGAGCTGAAGAAGCTCCCCACTCCTCTACACTTTTGACGGATCCTGACCACTGCAGACCTGGTGAAGTTTTAGAGATGCTTTGAACCAGTCATGTAGTGATCACAGTTTTTGGAGTCCCTAAGCTCGCCAATATTTTCAGCTTTCAACACAGCAGCTTTGAGCATTGCATTTCTCCTTACTACATCTTGCAGCTGGAACCCAAAATATATACACCCTTGTTGAAATACAAGACTGACAGCATTGCAAATCACTTCAAAACCTTTTCCACATCTAATGTGACATATCCTGTGTAATTCAACAGAAAAACAATCAAATTTCACATCACAAAAAGTTTTAATTTTCTCAGGATGTGGAAATTTTTACAAGCCACTCTGGCTCCCACTGAGGATTAGGTGCCATAATTAAACAAATTATTCACTCTTCCTTTCAGTGGCTGTAATATTATGCCACAGACTGGTGGATAATGACACGAATTATACACTTGTATGATTAGTTTCTGTATTTAGCGCACAATTTTAGTATACAAAACTATTCTAAACAGTGAATTCATCCACAGTATATTTACTTTGCCCTAATTGGCATTTAATTATAGAAAGACGGGCCACCAAGAATAACCAGCTTTAAGTTGTGGTTTTCATGCAGGGGAGTTCAGTACGTCTGGATCACAAACATTAATTATTTTAAACTAAATTATTGCTGAGTCTTAAATGTAAAAAAATTCCATTTAAGACATTAGGCATTCATGGATAGTACCTTTCTTTATGTCATAAGCTCAAAGGGTCAAAGGGTAATGGCCTGTACTTGTATAGCGCTTTATCAAGTCAGAGGACTCCAAAGTGCTTTACTCTACATTCAGTCATTCACACAGAGATGGTGATGAGCTACATTGTAGCCACCGCTGCTCTGGGGTAGACTGACAGAAGCCAGTTCTGTGTCACCAGGCCCTCAGACCACCAGCAGCAGGCAAAGAAGGTGAAGCGTCTTGCCCAAGAACACAATGACTGAGACTTACTGAGTACTCTTTTGTGAAGAGTACTCAGTAAGTACTCTTTTGTGAAGAGTACTCAGTAAGTCAACATTAAACATATACATTTTTATATTACTCATCTCTGTGATCAATGCGATCGCGACTACCACGGTACAAGTCTTGATCACGGTGATCGTCAAGTCGATCTCTACTGCCACGGCGATCTCGCTGATCATCTAGACGATCCCGACTTCCGTAGCGATCTCTTTGGTCGTCAAGACGATCCCGACTTCCGTAGCGATCTCTTTGGTCGTCAAGACGATCCCGACTCCCGTAGCGATCTCTTTGGTCGTCAAGACGATCCCGACTTCCGTAGCGATCTCTTTGGTCATCAAGACGATCTCTACTGCCATGGCGATCTCGCTGGTCATCAAGACGATCCCGACTTCCATACCGATTGCGTTGATCGTCACGATCTCGGCTTCCGCTGTAATCACGTTGATCGTCCAGGTGATCCCGGCTTCCACGATAATAATCTTTCCGATCTCCTTGGTAACGCTGGGAATCTATATCACTACCCTTTCCGTCGTGCCTCTCTAAACCACTTCTATAACTGTGCTGGTCATCATCAAATGTCTTTCCTGCTCCACCTGTGGTGTAATTGCTTTGAGGAACAATATCTTTGTCTTCATTCTGATTAGGCTTCATCTTTTCAGTGTTTGACTTGTCATCCATGTATGGCTCTCCCACTTCAGGACCTTCTTTGTCATAATACACCTTATCTCCATGGGGACTAAAACGCAGACAAACAACAAAGAAGTTCTAAATGGTTACATGACTTTGACACAGAAAACTCTAAAAGTTACACATTTGTTGATTTGCTAATTTGATTAGCAAATGCTTGCATACCCCTCGTCATCAGCCTCGTTTTTACTCTTTCTTTTGCAGCAACAGAAAATGAGAATCCCCAGAACCAGAAGACCAGCAGCAACTGCTCCAATTATAATTCCAGTGGATGCAAAGCTCATACTGGCTAAGAGAATAAATCAGAAAAGACATTACTCCATCTTTGAACTGTTTTGACAAAAAAAGACAGATGGATACAATAAGAGAAACTGAATCAAGCAATTTAAGTAAATGATAACAATCTTTAATGTAGTAATATAAATGTTGTTGTAATTAAGTGTGGATATTCACCAATTTATGTTGGTCTACAATTTTATTGTTGTGGAAAAAACTAGACATTCTGACTGGGATTTTTGAAACAAAATTGTGTTTTGAGATTCTTTCTGAATAAACATAGTAATTTCATTTGCTTTCCTAAAAGATTATATAAAATTTTATTTAGATGTCAACAGCTTCCTTTTCAACCTAATTAAATTATTCAAAATGCGTTGGTAAAACAATGACTTTTAATGCCAGATAACTGTTTTGTGTACTTTTCTACCCTCACAAAGCAAAAACGAAGGAATACAATGACTTGAAAGAGCAGAGTACACCCAAAACATTTTCACCTTTTGTATGTACTGTATGTATTTTATTGGGATTTTATGCTATAGAAAAGTACAAAGTGTTGGTTACGCTAGATTTTATTCAGGGCTCTCAGAGTAAAAGGGGACTAAATCAAATATACACCAGACGTTTCAGACTTTTATCTGTAAAATATCCTGAAACTGCTTTTCTTCGTCTTCACTGACTTGCTCTCATCACTCTAGCACATGATGGAAACTGATCTGGCATTCACACAAGTTGTTGGATTTAAATGTTTTAAAATACTTACGAGGCATTACAGCTAAGGTAAAGTTGCAGCTTGCAGAACCAATGTCATTTTTTGAAAGACAGATAAAGAAGCCAGACGTCTCCTTTGTAATATTGAAGAGAGACAGAACTCCATCCTCTGCAACAACATCATGCTTGTTAATCAGAATATGGGCAACATACACACCAGCCTGGATCATAAACATGTTTCTTTAAAACATGGTTGGTTTTAATGCATACCCTGTGTTGTCTTCAGGGGAAATTGTCGGGGAATGTTTTCAATACTGTAGCTTGTCCAGGTATAGACCGGAGCTGGGGAACCCTCCTCAGACTTGCAGGTGAGTGTGATGTCGGTGAAATACTGTGCTTGTCCCTGAAGTGTGCAGACTGGTTTAGAGGGAGGCTCTGAAATGGAAAATGTATTGGATTTAAACATAAACTGCAATATAGTGTCTGTTTTTCCATCTCTGATATAAATACAGTCAATCTGTAAAGGACACCCCTTATTCTATTTTCCAACTATGTAAAAAAAAAAAAACTTGAGCAATTTACAAAAGAGTTTAGTTTACATGTTCTTTGCAACATTTTATGTAGCACATTACAGTTTAACTAAGGGGAAAACCACACAATGTATTACATAATTGTGAAGTACAACAATCAAAATAGGTGGTTTCCAACATTTATTTACAATTAGAGATTTGAAAAGTGTGGCGTCACATCTGCCAGAAGAACTAAAGGCTTTTGCAGCTTATAAAAGGTTTTTCTCCAGTACTGGACAGTGTTTATCTCCATTCAACTTCCCATCAGCTATCATCCGTTTCCTTTTCCTGATGAAGAAAATCATCTCCAGTGTGTAACGCTGCAGATTTTGACAATAAATCGTTTCCTTCCACTTTACAATTACGTGCTGATCTGTGTTAGACTGCAACATGTAATCCTATTAGAAGACATTAAAGTACATGGTTGTAATGTAAACATATTTGAGAAAGATAAAGCAATGCAGTATGACTATTTTTGCAAAGTATGTATCTACACAAAATAGCAAGAGTATGGCAGGTGAAGACAGAATAGGGTAAAAAGAAATCTTGAGTAGATGTCGTTTACTCTGACGACATCTAGAGTAAATGACAGATCACAGCAGAACAAACAAAACACAAACTCATAAATACTGAATACAGTGAAAAGAAAAATAGAAGATAATAATCCCCTTGTAAATGAGCTAATCTTTCATTTACTGAAGTAGAAATATCTGTTTACCGTAAAGATCTTACTGATTGAAATAAAAAAAGGGTAATATTGTCAACGAACCTCTTTAAGTGTGTCTCTACCACTTCAATATCCCTTCTTCTCCATTTGAGTTTAGAACTAAACTAAATATTTATATACAATATGTATTTATCAATAAATGTAGACAGACAGACAATCAAGAACATAAAGCTCACCCTTGTGTTAAATCTCACCTAGAACTAAAACAGAAGTAGAGGCGATCGGTTTTCCCTCGTCATCATTGGGGATTCTGACGCTGCACTGATAATGGCGGCTGTCTTCCATGGTCAACTTTTTTAAGTGGAGCGTCGCTAATCCCCTGTCAATATCAACCTCCAGGGTGGCTCTTCCTTCATATGCTGGAGCGATGTCAACAGGACTGTTCAAAAAGAAGGAGGCCACTGCTTTCTGGAGGAGGAAAATGCAGATTTGATAGAAAAAGATAATCCATAAGTCACTACAATCCTTCATGACAATACAGATCCATCATAGTGATAGCTGTTACATAATTTCTAATATTTATTCTAACCTTTCACATTTCCTCAGTTTAAAATACTTTATGTGCTCTTATCAAAGACAATTTACTAAGCATTAGAAAACAAAATGTGTTCAATTAATGCTTACAGGGGTATTTTCTTTTTCTGACCCGTTTAAGCAGGACTGCAGTTTTGTGCGTAAAGCAGTTCTGACTCATTCACCCATTCATCATCTACTGGACAAAGGTCACTACCTCATCACATCCAATAAAGGCACGAATCGGATTTATTTCATTGCATAGACACTATGTTTAATTGAAATTCTTAAGGCAAATAAATGTCATAAACATGTTAATTTCCTTTAGCTTCAGAAGTATGGACTTCTTTGTGTTGGTCAGAGAAAATCACAACAAAATACATTAAAATTTGGTGGTTGTAACATGATAAAATGCGAACAAATTAAGTTATTTGGAGAACTTTAAAACTTCTCCAAAGTTTTTCAATTGATAATATCAACCGAGTGATCAACTGATCCCACAGTTTCCAAAGTGAATTGATTTAGATTAGACCCTTTCACTGTATCATAAACCTGCAATTTACCACCAACATACTAGAAACAACCCAGAAAACATCTCTGCTTTAGATCTGGTACATCTTTTTTTTCTTTTTACCCCGCCAGGGTAACTTTTTGTGGGCTCTAGTGTCCCTTATATGAAAGTAGGCTGACAGGAAAGGGGGAAGGAGAGGGGGTAAGACATGCAGGAAATGTCGCTGGGTCCGGGAATCGAACCCGCGACGAGGACTCAAGGCCTCCAAACGTGGGTCGCACTATCCCCTACGCCACCACAGCACGCCCTAGATCTTGCACATCTTACCGATGGGATTCCCACAACGTCCCATGCCAGGACAAAGTTATTTTTTATAGGGTTAGCAGGGATGAAGGAACAGATCAGTGTAATATCATCTCCTTTTGCCACCCTGTATTCCTTTTCTTTGATAGACACTTCCACACTCCAACAGCAGGGCAAAACTGCAAAACAAAAAGATAAACATGACAACACAAGAACAATATCCCTCTATGTCAGTAACTTTTTATTTCAATTAGGGGGAGTGAAATCTTGATATTCATTTGAAATATTATTTTAACCAACTGATCTCTTTCTAGTAAAACATTATCCTGCTTTAAGTAGCACAGCAATGGAATAGTTACTGATTAACAACAGTGATACTACCATAAAGGTGTGGCAGGGGCTGTTTAACAAAAAATAAAAATGAACAGAAACATAAAGCCTACCTGCTAGTAGAAGAATTTGTTTTTGCCATCCGAAATGCCTTCCTGTTGTCATTTTTTAAGTCGAAGACTAAAACATTCACCGACTGTAGAAACTTGAAACAGATGCTCTTCGACGAGGAACAGGAGCCTGCCTAACCTTCACGGTGAACTCCTGTGTCACCTAGGTGTGGAGAAGTTGACTCTTCCAGGTAATAAGTTAACAATATGTGTCACATGTCGATCGACATCCAATCACTAACTTGCTTTTGTTTGAATTTTGACTTGTAAAGATAAGAAAAGGGGATCTACCAATCATACAGAAACCACAGACAGATTTTGTCTTATAGGCCAACAAAAAGTTGTTCATCATAGTGAAATAAAAGGAAAAAGAACATATTGTTACAAAGAGAAAGGTCTAAACAGTGTTGCATACATGTGTAATATTAGTTAATACTTTGCTTCAATTAATGTCACACATTTTTTGGCATATTGTCTTACATGAAAATAAGTGAACCTCAGTCATATTTAATTAGTTTTACTAAATCTAACACATTATCCTTTAAGAAAGTCCTGTATTACCTGCATCCATCTTCCCAGCCACTTTGAACAGCATGATGCTGCCTCTACTATGTTGTGTAGATTGCCAGATATAAAGGGATACAGAGACTTTCTCGTCCTATACATTTATATATAGGTTTAGTATTTAAATCAGCAACTGGTGTTGTATACCATTTGACCTGCAGGTAGCACCATTGTGCTGAAAATAGCACATCACATTTAAATTAATGAATATTATTGCTAAATTATAACGAGTGTAAAAAGCTCGTAAATGTAAAAGACAAATGGGAAGCTCTTTCCTTGATTTGCTGAACCTCTTCTTCAAAACTTGTTGCAATAAACTGAAACCAGAGACCCACAGTTATATCCAAGAAATTGGAACATGAGATCTAATATTGTTTCTTACTGTCTCATAAAAAATCAGGATAAACTTTCCTTGTGTAGCAAAAATTATGTCATAAGTGACTCTATTTCTGTTTTGTAAATATGAGAATAATAAGTATATTTTTGCCTCTTAAACTTTGAAGTTGTTAGGATTTTGGGTTGTTAGTTTTGGGTTTTACTAATTTCTGTATTCCTTGGTTCCTTTTCGTTCATTAGATGACCCGTATTTCTGTTTTACTTTGGTTCAGTCCTTTGTTAGTGATTTTAATTTATTAGGTGAATTTGTTGTGTCTATCCTTTCTTAGATAGTTTTATCATGTTTAGTCATTCTTTAGTGTTAGATTCATTTTCTGGTCCCCAGTGTGCTTTCCCTGGCTCCCATTTGTCACTTCCTTTTTCTTTCTCGCTCCCCTCACACCCATAACCCCCTTAGCTCATCAGCTCAGGTCTTTGTTTTTCCAGTGTTCATCATCTCAGTATTTAAACCCTTTTCCTGCTTGCACTCTTTGCTGGTTCCTCCTTTTAAATCCCAACCATTCCTGTTTACCCGCCGTTATGCTCCTTGTGTTCCTGGTTCCAGTTTTGTTCTTGCTTTTGTAATTTCCCGGCTGCTTGTAAATTTGTTTTTTCAGAATTATTTTCATTAAACCTTCACCGTCCATTTGACGTTTGTGCCTGTGGGTCCACATCAACTTCCACACAACATGACAAAAAGTTTGAATCAAGTTCCTTAACATTTGACAGAACTGGCTTTTATTCCTTATGGCTTGAGTCAAATTTGGGGTATTTTTCAACAAGTTCCTCACAATAGTTTAGAGGTTTTGACCTGATTATTGATTACTGAAATGATGTAATTTAATCAGGGTTGAAGGCCACTTCCCATGTCCATGTTTACTTTGACACACATGCAGAAACCACTCAGAAAATAGTAAGCGGTTTATTTACACTTTGGAAATGCATAATTACAGTGGATGTTCCAGGTTCTTATATAAAGTCATGCACAGTTCTTTGCATTATAAGTCCTTGTATTTCTTTCATGGTTGGTGTGTTCTTCAGATTACAACCTTTTTGATTTAATTATGTTTGCTGGTTAAACCTAAAAGGGTTTTATTACTGTTCCTGTTATTTGTTGCCAAGTTCCAACTTGTTTTAGAATGAATTAAAGCGAAACATAAAAACTTAGACATCAGTTCAATGGCGTGAGGGAAGAAAGTGGTGTAATTTAATGGGTTTTAGTGCAATTCACTTCTATGGGTAATTTGCAGGAAGTGGTAGAACATCAGTAAAGTTATTTTGGCTTTACATCCCTATATATTGGAGAAGTGAAAGTGTCTTTCTGTGGTCAAATAGATGTCAAAAACTCTCTAAGATGTTATGTTTGAATATAAATCACTTGTCTTTTTTCCTTGCTCAGAAAATTCTGTTGCTTGCCTTCAAGCATTAAAATTTGTAATCTGTACCATTATTCAGATCAGAGAGCATTTTTCATCCAATGGTCAAAATAAATCACCAGTAGAGATCTGAAAACCCAAACTGTGGTTGAGCAATTCAAATATTGCTAAAGCCCAACTGAACAAGAATAATGCTCCAAAACGTCTCAAAAACTATTCAAGTAATTTTGGCTTTTCAATGCAGTTTCATAATATTGAGCCAATTTACAAAAAAAAAAAAAAAAAAAACTCATCTGAAGGCATCTGGAGTTGGTCCAAATCATATCTAATTATAGCGACAGATGGATTAGTTATATGTAGATTTGATTTTCTGCTAATTAAATCAAATAAGTCCAGTCCATACTAATACAATGCAGTCAGATAGAGACCTGAATTACTTACAGTTCAAATCAAATGATAAAGCAGTCCAATCAAGTTCAACTAATTGCATAATGGCAGTTGGTTGAAAATGTATCTAATCCTGGATGATTGCACATTCACTCCGCAACAATCCCTCTATGAGATCAAGTATAAGGCAACAGTAGAAAGGAAGCACTTCTCGCTACTTAGCATCAGCAACCATGTGGTAGATCTTTGATGCCGTCACCTGGTAGAAAAACACACAGCAGAAATTACACTTTCTGAGGAAACTGAAACAAACATCACTACCTACCAACGTCCTCACAATACGCAACAGAGTCTGAGCTTATCTTCATTTCAGCCTGAAACTTCAGTATCCACAATATGACAAAAAACAAGTTGTGCTTGGAGTGTCCCTCCCCTATGATTCAGATTATTACTAGACTTTTTGTACATGCTTCATATTTTAATCTAATTTTAACAGTGATAATAAACTGATTGCATTTAATATGTTACAACAAAGAAAATAATTTAAAAAACCCCAATTAATCTTAAATTGTATTTCTGGATATTCAACTTTGTGTTTAATGACCCCTGCTGCAGTACCAATGGCAGCTGATTCAGATAAGCAATGATTATTTTGTTTTCTCTGCTACAAACTCTGAATACAAGTTATGGACAAATAAATGGTCTGTAACAAAGAGATAAGTCTGTCTCAATGTGTATATCATCAAAAAGTTAATTTATTTTACTCCAAAAAGGGAAACTCATGTTACATTGACTCATTACAGAGTCTTTATCTCCGTTAATTTTGTTTTTTAATGGCTGATAGATAATAAAAATCAAATACAGTTTTTCAGAAAATGTGAATTTCACAAAAGTATGGATTATTATTAATACAGACATGTTAGTCTAATGAAAAGTGTTCCCATGTACTGCATAGTAAATGCACTTTTTGACAAGCACCATGATTGTGAAGCCTTTGAGAGTTCAGCCCTAAATATCTTGCAATCTTACTGAGAATTTGAATTTGAGGTTTTCATTTTCTGTAATAATCAAAATTAACGTCTAAAATATCTTATTGTGTGGAAAGTGAATTTATATGAGTTTCACATTTTGAATTTGATTACTACAATAAATCCACCTTTCCATAATATTCCGATTTATTGAGAGGCACCTGTGTTTGTGTGATTAAAAACTGTCAGCTCAGGAAGTCAGTCTGTTTTGAATAATCACTCCAGAGACAATTTTAAACTTTCAGGTTTACTCAGTGTTCCCCTCCGAGGCTTTTTACATCCAAATTCGCAGTGAGAGGGGAAACTGTATTATTTATGTATGTAAATATGCCACAGCTCACAATAAATCGAAGAGTCTGCTCTGCCTTGCTTCTTCTGTTTCTTTATGTGAACATGAGGTCTAGACTTTGTATTTCTTACTGAACGTATATTTCTATCTATGCGGAACACAACCACTGCATTTTACGTGCTACTTACCATAAAGTACAACAAGGTATTTGTTTAGTAGTGTGTCACTGTATGTGCGTGTGTGTGTGTGTTGTTGCGGGTGTGTGTAGGTAGGTGTGTGTGTCTGTGTGTGAGGCAGGCAGGCAGGCTCAGGGTTGGGATTTCGGGTTAAATATTCAAAATGGCGGACGGAGGAGCAGCGAGTCAAGATGAGAGTTCAGCACCAGGTAATGATTACAGCATTTTACATATTCATACTCATATTCAAACTGCGTTACTCGCAATTTATGGTTGCAGAGTGCAGATGAAACACAGAACGACCGGCCGACGTGGACCACATTAGGCTTTGTTTTAGTTTACACACAGCTAGCTTAAACTGTAATTTGACAGAGGAGGAAACGAGCTGTTGCAGTGCGACGGCAAAAATACATGGAAACATGCCTCCCCCCTTTGTGTGATTAGACGGCCCGTACGCCGCTACATATTCATACCTCGGTCGACAAATACAACTTAGCATATTTTATTAGTAATCGCCGTCGTGGCTCGGGTTCATATGTAGCGTATATATATCTGTTTTCCAGTGGCAGTTGGCTTGTAGTCTGTTAGCGTTAGCTCACCGGCTAACGCTTGGCTTTGTGTTGATGCCCACAGTGAGGCTTTTGAGGGAGCTTTGCATATTCATTTTTTTTTTTTTTTTTCCTCCACCGGTCGGGCAGTGGCTTTGCGCTCGTTTCTTTTACAACCAGGGCGTCTCGGAGACATTAATCTAAACACAGCACACATGGCTTTCATTAGGAGCACAGTGCCATCTCGGTGTGCCTCTCTGTTCGACGTGATTTTTTCCCCCCTCTTCTCCTCTCTACAGCATTTTGCCTCTGTCTTTTGTGCTCGGCGCAGCGGAGCCACAGCAGCAGCCTGTTGTGTTATTCATGCAGGCCTCCCTCAGCCAGAGTGCGGAGTTCAGCATATTTTACACACACCAAATGCATGTCAACACAACACTTTAAAGCTATTATCATCGTCTTTTCTCCAAGCATAGTCATCATCTAAGTGGCTAGTATCAGACCAATTGTGCTGGAGGTAACTTTAGCTTCGTAAGATGCAGCTGTTGTGTTTTTAAGAGGTAATGTAAGCGGTGTTTTGAAAGAAGTTGGTCTGTGCACTTTTCTGCTTGAGTTGAGACTGTTTGTGTGGTGAATCTGTAACCGAATATAATTTATTCTGTTCAGCCTTCGTTGCTTCTGGAGGATTGGTTTTGAAAACTTAATGTGATTTTCTTCCTTTTGCGGCGGAAGGTTGTCTTTGGACTTTGTGAAGCTGCACTGAATTCAGAGGTTGTACCTGTGTTATCCCCCCAGGCACAGGGAGGGGTGATGAGGCCCACTTCCGGAAGGCCACAGTAATAACAGGCAGGAGTTTTGTGTGTGTGTGTGTGTGTGTGTGTGTGTGTGTGTTATTCTCCATGCTGGTTTCATGACCGGGCAGGCAAGACACAGCATGACAGCACTATTTAACTCCATGCTGTTACACTTCTCATTTAGTTTATTTTAAACTCACAAACCCATTGAGAAGGGTACATTCCTACCCACTCCTTTTTGGACATGGGAGTTAGAGTTAATTAATGAAGTTGGGCTGCACTCTTGTGACATTGGCTTTATATATATAACTTTATTTGCTTTGCGTATGCTTTTCTTTTTCAGCCAAAAATTCCTTTCTGTAAGTTAAGATTTCTTTAACTGAACAGAATCGATTTTGATTTATTGCGTCATCGTTTTTGAGCAATTGTGTCTCTGTTTACATTGAAACTTTTGAAAATATCTGATCCAAAATCGCACACACCCAAAACTTAAGAAATATTTTGGGATATTATATTACCATGATATATTTACAAAATGATACTGGGCTCTGCCTTGTTAGGGGTCAGTTGTTCTGAAACACAAGTTTTATTTGACTGAAAGGTCACCTTTGTTCTTGCGAAATGTTACATTTTCAACATTAGAAAGTTTGCTATGAAATAGAAATTATTGGCAAATTCTGTAACTTGCACAAGCTATTTAAAATTTTTTGACAGAAATCAGAAAAATTAAGTATTTGCTAGCATACCAAATTGGTTGACCTATGACATAAAGGTTGATTAAAAATGTTCTTTGGATTATTTTTAAAAATTACTCATCTTTATATTAATCAAACATGGTTTTGTTGGACTAAATATTCAAAGATAAGCTCCAACAATGAATAACTTTTCTGGCATTGTATTTTTACAATGGTATAACGGCATTAATATAGAGATTAAAAATGTGTGATATTTATTGTTCTTATGTAACACAGCTTGCTAAATGTAGGCATTTAACAGCTTTACCTTAATATGCGCGAGGGGTGACGACTCCTTTGGTCTCTACATTTTGATTTTGTGTTTTTGTGCCAGGAAGTATTTTCAAACAGTCAAATTTGACTCTTTTTTTTTTTTGTAAGTTAAGGTATTGTCTTCTTTCAGCAAGCTGTCTGGCAGTGTTCAACAAAAGGGGAGCTATGTTCTTCATGCAGTCAAATAAACTTCAGTCACTGAGGTGTTCTCTTTGCCATCTAATTTCACTTCTAAAGAAACGGTGTCCTATAATTTTTAGATGCATTTTTTGGCCAACACACCTGAATCAAAATGCATAGTTAGCTCTACAGAATACAGTGAATTTCTACAGAGTACTGGTCGTAACCTGCTGGATTCAGGTGTGTCGAAGGGAAAAGTTGCAGGACATTGGCCCCCTTGTAGCTGGTGATTGGGACCCCTGTATTTAAAGAGCTTTAAACCACAGAAGCGACATATCAGAAGATTTTAATTGTTTTTTAAGCCATAACTTTTTAAAACCTCAGTATACTTTGACAAATATTTAAGAAAATGTTGCTTCTGAGGGGACAGTGCAGCCATTATTATAATCACCTATAAAGCGATTGGAGCACAAACAGCAGCTACAGACTCACTGATTCCAACACACTTAGTGGTAGTTTTTTTTTTTTTCTGGCTTCGTCTTTCAGCTCAAACTAAATATGCTCACATTAATGTTATAGTATTTGAATGTGCAAAAATAGCACTCAAGTACCCGAATACAGATGTTCAAGATGAACAGATAACATGAAATAACAGCAGAAGAAATGAGTGAAACCTTCATGAAAACTATCTTTGGCTATCTTTAGATAACTGCACTCAGATGGAGTTTGTATTAATAACAAAGGTCATTTGACCAAAATGGAGATTTATTTTTCTGCTTGGTTATTTTCGTAGAGGCTTTTTTTTTTAAAGATCTACTTAAAAGTGCTGGGAAGTGTTTTCTAAGTCTGAATATGTACTGGGAAAATAAAATACAGAACAGAATAATATTTGCATAATACTACATCTCACGCCTTATCATTTTGTCTCATCCATCCATCCCATTTGTGGAATCCATATTTAAAGCCTGGCAACTATAAACTATGTGCCATGAATTTATATTGTATGTGTTTTTTCCCTAAAAATGGCTATGCAGTGGTAGCGCAGGAGATTTTTGTGTGGAACAGTGTGAAATTTTCATGTTTAACAATGTCTGGGAACCTTATCTGCAATTTGTTTAAGTTGCATTTTTCTCCAAACTGATTCACTTTCAAAGTACAAAACCAGTCTCATGCAATTAAGTGTCAAATTTTATGTTCCAAGAGCTTAAACTAAATTTACTGCATTAGGGATTGCCAAAGAAAAGTTAATTTGGTTATTTCTTGCATGTAACACTCTCATACATGCTAGTGTTTAAATTTTTCCAGTAGTGTATTTGCAACTGTGAAAAATGTGTTAATTTATGTAGAAAAAAAAGGACTTGTATTAGATTGAGGTTCTTAAATAACAGCTGAGAATTGAATGTTTCCCTCAAACTGGAGCTACTTTTTCTCATTTAATCAGTTTCACAGTTCCACCCTCATTCTAGCCTTGTACTTTCATCATGAATATTCATTGTTGTAAACACGGTTGTTATGAATAATGTAACACCCGCTGTAATAAATTCAGGACATGCAATTTCAGAGCACTGAGAGGGCCTCCATGCAGTCTCCAGTTAGACAGGCTGCCTTTTTCCTGTGGTGGAAGCAACATTTTAGATAATAATAAGAGTCTTGTGGTGCCCTAGGACTTCTCATGTTTCTGGGGAATAAAAAAAAAAAAATCCACTCTGAATTTACAATGACATGCAAACCTTGCTAAATATATTCCAATTAGCAGGAAAAAAAGTTTTTTTGTAATACCAATGCAAAAGATAAGCAAGCTTAGGTCATCTTTTAAGCATTTAATAGTATTAACAGTCTAGATGAAGATAAAAAGTAAAGGTGACAACATGTTTACGATGTAGCAACAAGAGATAATCTTTAATAAGGCTTTCAGGAAGAGTAGGGAAAGGCAAGTTGTTGCATGTTGCAGGCAATAACCGTCACATTGTTCCTAACGGATAACATGCCTCAGACATAATTAAGATCTGTAGTAAACTACTGCTGGTATTTTATTGTAGCTTGTTTTAGCTGCAAACAGTGAGGAGTGGAAATGGAGGTCATACATAGGAAAATGTACAGATTAGTAAGAATGTTGCTTTGTTGAGCTTCTTTTGACTTGCTACAGAGCAGAAGGTTCAGAACGATGAGTAACCACCTGAATATCCAGGAGTTAATATAAATGTCATGTCCCTCATCAGTGACGTTCATGTAAATTTAAACTGTAGCAACCAGTCATGCGGCTAACCTCTGTTGCATGTGCTTAATGGAGGGCTTGTCCTCCCTGAGAAATGTACTTTAATTTGCTTGGATTGGATTTTCCTCCTAGTCTACTGAAAGTTGCCTAATGACCACCCAGGAGAGAAACCACGGTAGCTTACAGAGGTGTTAGACCCATTACTGTTCATCAAATTACACGGGATGCTGTATATAGTTTTGCTCATTTGTGGACTTGGTCCAGCTGCAGTTTCTGGTCTTTGTGGTGTGGTTTATTACACTACAGTCTGAATCTGCTTGGAATATGCATAAAGATGCTGCACTTAGCTGGGAAGTTGTGGTGTTTTTAGGTTAATGGCCCCAAACTCACAGATAATTTGCCTTGCGCGTGCATCCAGACCAATAAAAACAAATCAGCATGGTGCTCAGATTGACCTAAATGTACAGTGTGTCCGTATAATCTCAGCTAACCCTGAAAAACAAAGGTGGTAGTACAGAATGAGGATGCACTAATTAACTTTTTGCTCAGTCTCGTGTCGAATCTCTCAGCTCACATTAATGTCCCTGCAGAATTCAGCCAGCCTTCCCGTATTACAACGCTAATGAGATAACGGTTTAAAATTCTCTGCGCAGGATATTTGTATAATGCATTGTTCCACTTTGAGGTTTTGCAAACCATTCAACCAAGGGGCCGTGTATGTGTAGCGCTGCTGATAAGCAAGTTTGCATTCACTTCTTCTCTGCTTTCTCATTTGGTTGCTTGAGGACAAGAAGAGTCGTTTCTCAGCCTCCCCAGGTTTACCTTGTTCAGGCAATATCTTCAAAATCTTTTTATTACAGTTGACATGAAACATGGACATGCTCATCTTTGAATAAACTGTTGACAAGTGTGAACATGTCAAGCCATTTAAACATGCTTCAGTGGTGATGTTTTATTCAAATCGTTTAAATATTTATGTCTTGAAGGAAATAAGACTGATAAATAGTGTGAAGTGTATTTTGAGTATCAGAGGTGTTATGACAATTAATAGGCAGTCATCTAGAATGTGCCAGTAAAGTTCAAGTCGTTGATAAAAGGTGAAACAAGTTCTTTTTCAGATTCAAATTAGGGCAGGAAAACATGCATTTAAGATAGTATTGCCAAACACTACCGTGATGTTACTTATTTATAACTATTCAATGGTTATTTTCCCCACTGCTTTTTGTGAAATTTATCATCTCTGCCACTAAAAATATACACACGGTGTGAATATCAAGAGCAGAAAAAAGTGTATCAAAAAGGCCAAATATACTATTGGCATTCATAATTTGCAGTCATGTCACATTATGACTGACGTATATCAGTCATAATGTTGTATCAAAATTGTTCTTTGTGATAATGCAGATATCGATATTGCTGCAATAATAATTATGATTCCATGTATTGTGCAGCTCTAGTCAATTAGAGCTGCACAATATATGGAATCATAATTGACTAATTTGACTAAAGAACCTGAGGGAATTTGAAGATGTATTTCCCAAATTCCTGTTGCAAATGAAAGATAAGAGTTTTTTTGACAGATTTGAGCTGATTTTGATTTCTCTTTCACAACAATAAATGAAAATCAAGTAAGTTATTATTTCCCTCCTGGTTAGAGTAGAAATGTAACTGAACAATGCTTTTGTAGTAGAGGAAGGTTTTTTTAAACCTCTGAGGCTGTCTCTACATCACAGACAATAGAAATACAGAGAAATCCTTGGGATTATGTAGAAAAATAATTGTTAGGATCATTTACAAATTAATAAAAGCATTGTCTGGGTTGATGTGTGATTGGGGAAACCTCTCATGTTTGGTGGATTGTTAAATTTTAAATCTTTCATTCATTCACTATTAAGGAGCCCTGTGAAGCTTGTCTGACTGATTCATATTAGGTCCAGAAGCAATGTCACCTCATCTATAAGTGAGAGTGCAGTTGGTGCTTCATAATTATTTAAAACTGTGATGTTTCTGTAATATATTAAATATTCCATCACAAAATTTCTAAACAGACAAAAGTATTGCAGAGGTGATGCTTTAAGCAGCTTTTACCAACCTACAGTAGCATTCAGCACGACTGGTGTGATTACCATGGTTAGCAATAGCCATGCTAACACCTGTGTGTTCCCTGTAGGGTCGCCATAACCTTTCCAGAAAGACTGCAAACAAATATTTGAACACGTAAAAAGGTTCAAACAAAGCTACTGCTGTGTTCAGCGTTGGTTAATGGCTGAGGCCTCACCCTGTTTAAAGGTAGCAGTCAGGAAAACAGCAGACTTGTTTCATTAGAAAAACAAGTCTGCTTGTTTTCCTAACAAGCAGACTTCCTCGCTCAGAGCCCAAAGCATAGAATTAGACTGAATAGATCTGCCCTCAAGAATTGTCACTGATACGTGACCTAGACTTTTTTTTAAATATTGGAACCAATACAGATATTAATATCGGATTAGGGCATCTCTATTTAAAATAGCCAACTTTGAGTCATGTTCCTTTAATAACAACTTCTATACTGAAGAGTGTTTCTTGAGTATCAGTGGTTAGTATTTCTGTATGGTGCGTTCAGTGATTGTTAAAAAGGTCGGGTATTTATTTTCTGGCTGGGCAATAAGTGATGAGGGCCAGCTTATTTCTCAGTGCAGCTGTAATTTTATGTACTTGGTTGAAAGGAAAATATTTTTTTCAGCGTACATGTAGAGAGAAATGAGGAAGAAAACATGTTTATTAGTATTTACCGTGGTGCTGGCACGGCTATCAGCATTGGTCAGCTGTGATTTGGTCAGGCAGTGGTTGGTACGTACAGAGGTTGATTAGGCCTTTAGCCAGGAGCAGTTGCTGTGGATTTAGTCGGTAAGCCCCTTCCCCAGAAGACCCAAATCCAGCCTCGCATTCCTCTCTGATTGGTTGGACACCTGTGCGGCTCCATAACCGGGCCGCTTCCCTGCCGCATTAACTCTCAGCACATGCTCCGAGTGAATTTTAAAAGGGGGGCCCCCAAAACGAAACACTAATGGAATGTAAAGCTAATCTAAATATGTTAATCCCCAAACACTTCATAAACATGGACGCCAGCGGCCCGCCACCCACTTTCTGAAGTCATTCGCTTTGGAATGTTTTCGCCGCGGGGGTTCTCACAGTAATGACAAGCTGCTGGTGGATTAATGTGGAGTTATTTATTTCCGATTGAGCGAGTCCAACACCCTCCACCCCCTCCGCCTTTTCCCTCTCCCCCACATGAAACCCAAACCTCCCCCTCTCTCCCTCTTTAGCAGTTCGGCCCAGTCTCCAGTCGCAGACGCTCCATCGAAGCAGTTCACCCAGCTAACACTGCAAACCCTCTGCTGTCAGACCTCACGTTGCATTCTGGGATGTCTTCAGCCCCTTTACCTGCTCTTAGCTAATTACTTTTTAGGCCGACGCTCAAACAATAATTGGTCTTGTGCTGCTTCCTCCCCTCCTTCTGCTGCACAGAGTGCTAGTTTGAGCACTTTTTCCCCCCTCTCTCTCTCTCTCTCTCTCCATCGTCCTTATTCCCCTGTTTTTTATCGTCCTCCAAAAGCCATCCAATTAATATGCTAATGAGCTGATAAATATTTATAGGGGTTTTAAATTATGCAGAGAGCTTTCAGAGCCCGGTGTGAAATGCGTTGCTCGCAGGACTTCAAAGCCTTGCATCACTAACGAGGCAGGAGTAGATTTGCATACGGCTTTAATCAGCTGAATACTGATTATGCTTCATTATAGAGTTGGATGGAGGGAGGAAAAGGAGGAGGGGGGTTCGGTGTTGAAGGAGGCCGCCAGCTGCACTTGTCGTTTGTTTCATTCCAGCAACAGAGGGAGAGAGAAAGAGAGAGAGAAGTTTTTCAGAAGTAGAGGCAATCTTGGCAGCAGAGAGAGGGAATGCTAGAGAAAAAGGGGGCAGTGCTGTAAGAAAAGAAAAGAGGGGAGCAAGAAGAGCTGTTTGCCTAGACCCTGTTGGCTTTCCCAGTGTGCGTTTCCCAGTGTTGCTCAGCAGACCGTGTGGTAGAGACCGCCACTGTGTCCCTGTGTCTCTGTGTGCTCGCTGCTGACCAGTGGAGAGTGAAAACAAGAGAGAAGGGAGGCAGGGGGCGGGGGGCGTGGGAGGAAGGAGTGCGTTCTGGACATCCTGTCGGTGGGGTTGCCCAGTCGGGCGGGTTGTACTCGACAGGTCCAGCAAGCATGCAGGAAAGCACAGGTGGAGCAAAAGCGGGTGAGTTTTAAGAAGACTGTGAGCGAGTTCGGCTGGGTTGTATTGTTTGGTCGGAGGCTAGTCTGGAATATTGACATGCAAATGTTACAGGTTTTATCCTACGTGGTTGTAGCATCTTGCTTTTTTTAAATTAGAGTTTTCTGTAGCTTTTATCAGTGAGAATGAATGAAGACTTGAAGAGCAGTAGTAATATTTTAGCACCAGTTGATATGAGATTATCTCATTATGTGTCTGTCTGGTTCTTTCAGATGCTAAAGTGAATAATCAGTCAGAAACTTCTAAATGTGAAATGGAAAGTGGTGACGAGAACACCGGTCAGTATCGATCAGCCTGTTTCTTTTTTTCTTTCAGTTTTTTTTTTTTTTTTTTTGCACGGTGAAGATATAGAATTTTTGGAGTTTTATCTCCTCATTCAACAGGTTTCAGAATCAGACCCAAATTTATTTTAAAAATGTTGGCAACACAAAACCATCCTGTTAATCTTTGTAAACTCATTTGATCAGCTTTCCAAAGTTTCCATAATTTTTTTTTGTTTTGTTTTATTTCAATGCTTTAGTGACGTTTTGCTGCAACTAACCTTTGCTGTAACCTTACGTTGAATACTGAAGATAAACATTTGCATTCTTGCTGATATATGCTTTGAATTCCTGCGTAAGCTCCAAATGTAAACACTTTATTTAATCAGTAACATGCAGCTGTTTTCATATGTATCTAAAGAAACATTTCCTCCCACCTGCAGATATTTTCAGTGTTCCTCTTTTTGTTTTTTAACTGCAGTGTCTTTTCTCGGTTGAACCACTGTTAAAAACATGTCTGTGTTTCTGTCCCTAGGAGTCCAAACCAATGGACTGGACTTTCAGCGGCAGACGGTGCCAACCACAATCTCTAACGCACATGCACAAGCCCTCTTCCAACAGGTACCACATCACGCATGCCTGCATGAGCTGCTGCATTCACTTTTACCTTTCAAAAATTCTTGCTTTAATCCAAGGAGTAGCCGTGTTACAGGAGATGGTTTTTATACAGCAGAACTACGGCTTTAAATATTCATAAAAGTAGTTGCATAAAAAAAAAGAGATGCAATTCTAGGAGAGATATGCTCATCAGCACGACAACATTTGCAAGCAAGGAGTTCATTTAAATGAGCCAGGCTCTCTCAGTGTCGCCTGGCAACAAGGCAGATTAATCAACCCTGTATGCTAATTAAGCTGCTCTTCGGTTGCTCGGAAACAGATGGCAGAGAATATGCAAATCTATGCAGAATTTACATGCGCTGCATAACAGTTATTTTAATTAGCCTCTCTGCTCTTCCCCTCCCTTCACTTCACTGCTTCCTGTCTCTGAAGGCTGCGACACATTTTAAATGCCCACTTTTATCGCTGCCTTTTTTTTTTTTTTTTAATTGAAATTCCTCTCACTGCTTAAAGACAAAAGGTGCAGTCTGACCGAGCCACTCAGGTAGCAGAGAAATTAGATTTTTATCGTCATGGTTCTTCTTGTTTAGCACGATGCTTCGTTTCTTGATCTGATTTGCTTTAATTAAAAAAACATCAGTGTCTTGTTCCTATATTTTATGATTATGACTTAAAAGGACGTAAAATTAAGTTTGGCTCTCCACTTCTGCCAGTCGAAGTCGGAAGACTCGGCCGCTCTTCCTGCCTCCGTCCAGCAGAGCGTGTTGCCTCAGACCCAGCTAATGTTGGCAGGGGGACAGATTGCTGGAGTAAGTGGCCCCCCCCCCCTCCGCTGTGCTCGGTCACAACCTCGTCGTTACGTGCATCCTCCCGTGATCACCTCTCAATACGATCAATCCTGCTGGAGAAACATAGCTGATTAAATGATAATAGCTTGATAAGTTTGAGCCTCTTCTGCCTGTCTGCCTGCTCATCTCTGTGGTTGTTAGTTTATGTTCAAATGTCTCCATAACAGAAAGTGTAAAACGAGCATTTGAGACATTTCATATCCATGTTTTTTCCTGAGAGACCCGACGGCTGCTGCTGTGCGATGCGGGAGTGAATGTTTACTGTGCATGTGGATCTGTGTTTGAACATCGACGTCAACATGCTCATTCGCACTTTTGCCTGGCGCAGCTGCATGAGTCCTTTTCTCTGTTTTCCTGTGATGACTCATATTTGTGCTTACAAAACAGCCTAAGCTTTCGTTTATCTTTGATATCTGTGTGAAAAGTTACATTCTGCAAGGACATTTACAAAAATACTTGCAGTTAACAATTCCATGACTTGCAAAGGTATTCACACTGCTTTGATTTTTCCATGTTATGACCAGAGTTTACATACAATTATGATTGTATGTGATTGACTGACAGAAAGTAGTGAATAACTGAAGTGGAAGAAACATGATTTGGGGTCTATTTGTTTTTTTTGTTTGTTTTTTTTTTAACAAATAATCTAAAAAGTGTTGCATATATTTATGTTCAGGCCCTTTAGTTCAGTAGTTTGGAGTAGTACCTTTCTCTGCACTTACAGCTGCAAGTTTTGTGGTTTCTCCACCAAATTTGCTCAACTACAAACTGAAATTTCTTTGTAACATAACTCAAGCTTGGTTAGATTGATTGGAAAACATCTGTAAGCATCTGCTCATGCTAAAGCCTTTTTTCTTCCTTTAAATCTACCCATCTTTATACCAAGCATCTCCACAGCATGATGCTGCCACCACTATGTGTCACTGTGGAGATGGTGTGTTTAGAGTTATGGGTTACCTTAGTTTTCTATAACATATGGCGTTTTAGATCTAGGACAAATAGTTAAAATGGACTTCTGATGGCTCTCTCAACTTTCTTACTGCCACTGTTTAATTTTTCATGCGTAAAATCTCATCAGCCTCGGTGAAGGCGAGTATCCACACAGCATGATGCTGCCGCCAGCGCACCTGAGAAGTATCAGAAAGGTGTAAATACTTTTGCAAGGCACGATGATTGGAAAGTTGCAGGAACAAAGTACAACTACACTTGTGGTTTTGTTGCATCAACACCAACTGAAGTCAATGTATTAAATTATTTTAAAAAAAACAAACAATAACTTGTTGCTATTGAGTCTATCAATAACAACAAGTTATCAACAGCAATTTGTTACTGATAGGAATTACTCTGAAAGATTTCCAGTAAATATACCCAGATTACAACCAAAAATACCAGGCATTAAATTAAAAACTGATATCACATTTGACAATAAACTTTTCATTGGTATCGAAGCCATGTTCCGTGTGATCTATCCTTAAACCTAAACCCACCTACTTTCTCAGTGTTTCCAGCCGCTCCGGTCTCACGCCTCCTGTGTGTTTTTTCCCCTCAGTTGACCCTGAGCCCGGCACAGCAGCAGCTGCTGCTCCAGCAGGCCCAAGCTCATCTGCTGGCTGCAGCCGTGCAGCAGCAGCAGCACTCCGCCAGCCAGCAGAGCAGCACCACTGGAGCCAACATCTCGGCCACCGCAGCCGCGCCGATCACCCAGCTGCCCCTGTCACAGCCCATCCAGATCGCCCCTGTAAGTCGCCACCATCCATACACTTACAGTAAAATGTTTCAAACAGTTGGCTAATTGTGTGTGTGTGTGTGTTTTTTTGTTTGTTTTTTTTGTTTTTTATGCAGCAGCTGCCGCAGAATCTAACCCTGCCTCAGTTTGTCCTGGTTCAGTCTGGCCACCCGATTGCAACGCAGTTGCAGCCCACTCAGTTTATCATCTCGCAGACATCGCCGGCCCAGCAAGGCAAGTGGATTTACTCGTACGATTTAGAGGAGAGAAATATTAGCAGGATTATGTTAAAACGTTCCTGTTGCATGTAACTCTTCAGGCATATTGCCAGCCCAGAGTCTTCTAACTCAACTACCTCAAAGCCAAGCTAACCTCCATCCGACTCAACCAAGCATTACCCTTGCAACTCAGGTAAGTTATATTCAAAGTTTGTTTACTTTGTTAACTTCTTATACGTGCTTTGTTTATCTTTACTCCTTAATTTACGTTTATTTTCCTCTGCAGCCTGCATCTCCAACTCGTACGACGGCAACCACCAACATTCAGAGTCTGCCCCACAGTCAGACGCCCCCCAAGCGGATGGACACCCCCACGATGGAGGAGCCCAGTGATCTTGAAGAGCTGGAGCAGTTTGCCAAAACGTTCAAGCAGCGGCGAATCAAACTGGGCTTCACACAGGTAAACGGTCAAGAGATTCATCTGAAAAAGATTTCGAGTTAGATTCACAAATGTGTGCTTTGCTTTAAGCATCTCCAGTTGATTTGACGTAGTTTGTGAAAGTAGGAAATTTGCTTTTGATTTCCCAAGTCTGGAAAAGTATGGGAAGATTTATGTAGATGTATTAAAGGTGCAGGATAATGTCCTTCAGATTTGATCAATGTTTTGGTTGCAGACTTTAAAATGAAGCTAAATGGAATTAGTAAATATAAAGTAACTAGATAAATGTTTTGCACTCTTTTCCAGAATGTTATAAAATTAGGAGAAGAATTTAAAGTTTGAGAAAGTTTGGACTCTGACCCATAAATTACAAAGGAACCCTGTTTTTAATATATCAATTGTGTTTTTCTTAATTTTTCTTAATCTTTAAGGTATCATATACTATTGGCACTTTTAGAGAAATATATTGCAAACCAGTACAGAGACATAAAGGAAGCCCTGCACATTTAGTTAGTGTTCGACTCCAGTTTGAAGTTGTGCAGTTGAGTTACACCTAAATTACAACTTCCTGTCTTGTAGCATTATTAGTTTTCTGTGACTGAACCAAACTGAGATTCAGGAGCTGCAGCAGCAGGGATGTAGGTAGGAATCAGCTTGCATATTCATGGATCCGTGCTTATTAAATGAAGAAAAATGTGTGAAAGTCACATGTAGGCCATTTTAAGCTCTGATCAGAATATTTTTGCGAATCCAAAAAAAACTTCACTATGTAATTTAAATGAACAGAGATTAGTTTTCAGAGGCGTTAATCAGAAGTAGGAGACTAGAAGACAGTTAATAATTTATGACTCTCATATTTCTGTGTCGTTGTCTCCCTTCAAATCGCAGGGGGACGTTGGCCTGGCTATGGGGAAGCTGTATGGAAACGACTTCAGCCAAACCACCATTTCTCGCTTTGAGGCCTTGAATCTGAGCTTTAAGAACATGTGCAAACTCAAGCCTTTGCTGGAGAAGTGGCTTAATGATGCAGGTTTGTCCCTAAGCCCACCTGAATATAAAAGTGTGTTTCTTGAGTTTGATGGCAGATGGATCGGTGTTCCAACACACCTGAATCAAACAAATCATTATGAGCATTTTGAAGAACTTGAACTTAATGACCCAAGTTGAAGGATGGTGGGTTTTGCGTGATCTACTTTGCCTTTACCTCTCTCCTTTCCTTTTGTCGGTGCTGTTTGTGCAGAGAATCTGTCATCTGACCAGTCCTTGTCCAGCCCCAGCGCCCTGGGCTCCTCAGGCTTGGGCATAGAGGGCATCAACCGCAGGCGGAAGAAAAGGACCAGTATCGAGACCAACATTCGAGTGGCCTTAGAAAAGAGCTTTCTGGAGGTGAGAGCCTCATGTTCATGAAATCAAAAATCCTGATTGAATTGGTGATTGAAATCCTTAAAAATGCTTGAATTTTTAAGGGTTGAGTTTTCAAGGTTTGGGAAGTGCATTACATGAATCTATCTGCATTGTTTTGTAATAAAGTTGTAGTAGATTTTTAGGAGAAAAAACTCCTTACAGAAAGTCAGGGTATTATTTAGATAGTGTAAGTATTTCATTTGAGCCAAAAGGTAATTTAACACAAACAGATTTATACAATGTAATAACAATTTATTATTCCTAATGGCTCAGTGAGTTATTGATTTGAGTAATTGAAATGAAGGTGGTATATTTTATTCACTAAAGTTATTGAAATTGCTGATTTTTATTTTATTTTTTTGTTAAATCAACGTTTTGTTCTCAGACCAGTCAGGTGTAGAGTGAATTAAAATTTTGTTATATTTCAGTTTATTTTGTTCCTACTATGCAGAATGCTATCATAAGATATTATTAATAACAGTAATTAATTATGTCATACAATGGTGAATTGAAACTCGTTTTTTTAGTTTATTTGTATAGTTTTTATCTGACAAGTGTGGTGCTGAAAAAGTTTGAAAACTTACTTTTGAAACTCAGTTTTTGCAAACTGTGATGCAGCAGTGAGGCTGTTTTTGATGATGCATTGCTGCAGTTTCCTCAGTACTGACAGGGAATCCCTGGCTTCTTTGCCCTCTTCAAGCAGAACCAAAAACCTACCTCTGACGAGATCAGCATTATCGCTGACCAGCTCAACATGGAGAAGGAGGTGATCCGGGTCTGGTTCTGCAATCGTCGACAGAAAGAGAAGCGGATTAACCCGCCCAGCAGCGTCAATAATGGAGGAGGCAGCACATCCATCAAGACCATCTTTACCCCCAGCAGCCCTTTGGTAGCCACACTCCCACATTAAACTATTCTTTAGCAGTGTTGGATCTTTTGACTGATCCTTCTCACTTCATGCTTTAAGCTAAACTTAAACAAGATGTAAACCCAGAGAAGCTCACTGAGTGGTCCTCCATATCCTCATCTCCAGGTGGCAAGCACAGCAAGCCTTGTTAGCAATCCAACTATTAACACATCCACCACCCTGACTGTAAACCCAGTGATGCCTCTCACCAGCACCAGTGTCTCTAGTTTGGCTTTCACAGGTTTGTGTTTGTCTTAACTTCGACTGAAACCTTGAATCAGTTGATCTAAGGTGGATGTCTGTATAATGTATTTATTTATATTTTAAGAGCAACCTTTGTGTTAAAATGCCCTAGCTGTGAATCTACACCTGTGCGTCTCAGCATGCACAAACTTATGAATAGGCAAATAGCTTCCTCTGTGTTGTACGCCTGCAGCTGCTGCATTCCTGCTTATATTTAACTTTATTCGATCTTGAAATAAGCTGCAGATATCGTCGATATCCTTACTTAATATCAAAAAGCTTACATGTTTGTTGTTTTAGCTTCAGTAATGTTTTATAGAGTGTCTTTAATGTTGCAGTGGGCTATTGAGCAACTTTAAGTAGTTTTCAGTTGAAAGGAAACAGCTGGAGACGAGTGTTGGAGGTTTAGGTGGGGGCCACTTTGCATATTTATACGCATTTTAAAAGAGAACAAGCTGAAGAGTCGCAGTTAAACTATTTCGACATCACAGTCATTATTTGCAAAAGTAAAACTTTCGGTGCATGGAGTAAAACTATGGCACAGTTTAGATGAGGGGTTGGAAGAAATGCTCTACTTTAAACCAATTCAAGAGACTTTAAGTCAAAAATTATTAACTTTTACATACTTTGGAGTAAATTATATATGGTTTCCAACTTATGTTGTTAATTTAATGTATATGGGCATGAGAATGGGGCAGGTTTATACAAGATTTTGTTTTCTTCCTGTTCTTTTCACTCTTTTTTTGTTTGTCAATTAATGATTAAATTTATTAAATCTGGCGTTTAACCTGATTATTTTCATGAAGAGAAAAGAAATTACATTCCTCTTTTTTCCCCATCTACTAAGGCACAACAGTTGGAGGCACAAACACTGCATCGGTCATCTCCACCGCACCTGTTCTTACAACGTCAACCAGCGCTCCATCGATAAGTCCATCCACGACCACTGTTCAGTCCACATCCACAGACAGCAAAACCAGCATTCAGGCGCTGGTCACGCAGGCTCCGACGTCCATAGCGACGTCCTTAGCGACGGGCCAGGTGATGGTGGCCGCTCCGGGCCTAACCACAGCACAGCTGCCCACTAGTGCCAGCTTTGCAGCCATGGCTGCAGCTGCGGGGCTGACCCCGGGACTGATGGGACCATCCCAGTTCACTCCAGGGTTAGTCTCTGACTTTTCCACAATTTGCTCAGAGGTTGTTTTTTTTCCCTGTATTTGCCTGCATTTGCCTTAATAATGTTGTTTTGTTTTCAGGGGCGCCCTTCTCAGCCTGACTCCTGGGGGGCTTGGCAGTGCACTGAGTCCTCTGATGAATAACAGCACTCTGGCTGCAATTCAAGGTGTGTGCTAGGCCAGCGTCATGACCCAGTAGTAAACATTTTTGGATAATTTCCCTTTTAGCAAAATGAGTGTGGTTTTCTCTTTTTTTTGTGTTTCTTTTGTGTAAGAAATTACATCCTGAAACAATGGATTAAATAAAACTCCTAGAAATACCCAGTTGGTGCTCACTGGGTTTAGAATACTATCTAAAAGATAAAACTGAGAGTTTCAAATAAGGAATAGTAATATCTAAACAACAACAGCCATCTGTATTAGTAACATTAAAACTTCTTGTTAAACTCATTGATCTTTTTAGTTTTGATTCGCTGTAGCAACCATTAATAAATCCCTCTATGGGCTTTAGAGAATTTCTATTTAGTGGAGGATAATCCAGTCCAGATTTGAGAAGCGCTAGTGTTATAGATTTTGAAATAGCGCTGATCTAATTTGGCCTAGATGCCAAAAACAGCCTTAAAGTCAACGTCATTGCTAACTGTTTTATTATTTGAGTGGACTGATTTCAAAGAAAAACAACTAAAATTGTTTCTATTCAATCTTTATTTCTCCCTGCAAATAAAGAACTGAATCTATCTGTAGAAAATGGATAGTAACGTTTGGATAAATTAAACAGTCCATAAGAAATGGTTGCATTAATTAAAGGTGCACAGAGATTATTGAAAACCTTGTGTTTTGCACACTAAAACCTATCCTCATGCCTTCTCCTCAGCACTGGCATCGGGGGGTCACATCCCCATCACGTCTCTGGACGGCAGCAACCTGCTGTTTGCCAACGCCTCGGCCGCCAACACGCCCAACCTGGTGACCACGCCGCTCTTCCTCCCCCAGAACCTGTCGCTGCTCACCAGCAACCCCGTCAGCCTGGTGTCGGCGGGGGCGGGCGGGCTCCAGGTCACCGCCGACGCCCACCACCAGGTCACCACCGCTGCCGTGCCTGTGCAAGCCTCGACCATTACCACTGCCTCCAAGGCTCAGTGAAGCCTCGCTCCCGACGCCTCGTTTCCTGCCGCGAGCACTACTTCCCGTCACTACGGGCGGGGGACACAGGCTTCACTACCCGCCCCCACACTTTTCACATTAGAAGTAGAACATTATTTAATGTATTTGCTGCCACCAAAAAGAAAACGACATCCAATATAATTGGGCTTAGGTTTTGCTTTTTCTCTGTCTTTACTTTTTGTTTTCAATAGTTCTCAATATTTTCTTTCACAAACACTCTTGTTGGCCTGAAAAAAATCAAACAAACTCTGCACCCTCACACTATTATGTACATATTTCCTCCTATTACGAGGTCAGAATCACAACTGACACGTCTAACCAAAAAAACAAAATCTTGTCCCTTCTAACATTTAAACTTGAGTCTTTTTCACTAATTTCACAATGTTTTGTCGTGACTAACAAGGGTTTGTGCATCACTTGCTTTCTGTTTTTTATTAATACTTTTGACAGGCCTCAATTTAAATCATATCAACGTTGTACTCTTTGCATTTCTTTTCTATGTATTTTTTTTAGACTTTAAAATCTATATAATTCTAATGAGTTAATATTCACCTATCACTTTTCAATCGTGGTTATAAGGCTTTAAATACAAGTAATAAGTGGCCGATTTAAAGGTTATCATTGCTTTAAGGGTCGGAGGTGACTGGGTGGGTCTCTCTGCGTCTCTTCTCTGGAAACACTGAGTTTTACAAGTCGCTGTGGCAGTCAAAAGGCCTCCTAGCTTTTGTAAAATGAGGGTCTAGTTGTGGATTGTTGACACTGACAGAAAATGGCTCGAAATATTTGTGTGGAAAGCTTTTATAGAGAGCGAGCTGCAGCCACGTATCCGGACGAGGTGGTTTGGGTTGCAATGTGCTTTCTGCAGCTCTTCCAGATCAGTTTCTGGCAGTGTGTTTTTTTTTTTTTTTTCGAAGAGGGGCATGTACTCGCAGTACTGGCTCCATGGGATTTTATTGTGGGTTTGTGTTTTTTCTTTTTCTTTTTAATAGTAGTACTGTCATATATGAACTTGTGCACAGTATCTGTACCAAAAAAAAAAAAAAACTGGATTGATGAGCTGCAGTCTGCCTGATTTTGGGAGGAATGAATACGTACTTTAAGATATACCAAAAATATTTGTTAAAATAGTTGCTGTATGTAGTCAGTGTAGCTTAGTCTAGTCGATATATTTATGAGTGCAGAATCTCTCTTCATTGTCAACAGAATATAGAAATGCAATATTTTGATGACCATTTTCCAAAGATAACATTGTTTTTTTTTTTTGTTCTTGTTCTTTTTTTAATTGGCAGCACTACTCGCCAACATGAGAGGGATGCGATGGTTGTGAGAAATTGGTTTCTTTTTTACTTTTATGAGACATATTTGTTATTTTTTACCACCTGGGCCTTGCCCTCAATTTTTGAACTGGTTTTTCAGAGCCGTTTTCAAGGCATCCTTTTTTTTCTAATCTGTTCTAGTAGCATTTTTGACGTTTTTTCTGAACCGTAGTGGAAAGTAGGCATGGGCCGGTATGATAGACTTGAGTAAAAATACCAAGTTTTACGCATTTCAGAAGATCTAATTTCTTTTTTTTTAAACACCTTGCCAACCGGCTTGTAGCTTGGCCGACTGTCATGTTAGAGTTGTTCCTTAATAAGAGTGAAGGATTTTTTTGAGGCTTGAAATATTTCCAAACAGCTGATATATATATTTTTTGTTTTGTAAGTGAGAGAAAAGTGTAGTTGCCTTCTTTTGGTCAGCTGCACAGCATCACTACTTCAAGTTGCAGAAAAAAAACTCTGGTATTACATTAAACAGACTTTAACCATAGGAACTGTTTGTAACAGGTAACCGGCCCATGCCTAATGGACTTTATTTTTTGTTTGTTTGTTTCGTGCTAATATTCAGCCATAAAACAACAGCTTGAACCAAAGCGGTTTTACTCAGTAGTTGCTGTGCCTGCCGGAGCACGCAAGTTGCTGTTCACATGGTTTCTACGACTTTCCCCGCCCGTGCAAGCAGTTTTTTCCTCTTCTCCAAATGCCAGATTCTCCCCGATTTGGTGCTGCTGGAACCAGATCACAGAAACTTAGCTTTAACAACTTGCTGCAGAAGCTCCCGACGGGGAGCCAAGCTGTCGAGAGGCCTGCATGCTTCCTTTATAGCTTTACGACTACGCCCTGTGGGGTTTGGTAGTTTCAACCCTTCCACTGGGAGGGCTCACCTGTGTAAATGCATAAACCCAATCGTCGGAGAACATTCTTCATGTTCGTCTCAGTGTCGCCTCTTTGACCCATTGTGTCTGTGGGCTGGTTGTAAACCCACCAAGCTGTTTTACAAAGCAGCACATTCAGTCACACCCCACAGAAAAGTAGCATTGATCTATATCCAAATGATGACTTTAGTTCCTGCAGTGTGTTTTTTATTTTTTTTCTGTGACTGTAAGTCGTAAAATTTGTCCACACGATCCTCCTCCTTGTTTTCTTTTTAATAATTGTGACTAAATATACCTCAGCAGAAACTTCAACATAGGTTCACCGTTAAACATTTCTGGGTGTAGAATGTATAAGTACTGTTTGGCTTTACCATTCAGAGGTTATACTGTTCATAGGAACCACAACGTTAAAGGACAACCTACTACTACTACTACTACTGCTATTTTCTAGTACTACTATTTAAAGGGTGTTTCTGGGTTTTAGTGTTTTTTGTTGTTGTTTTTTTTAGATCTTTCTTGCCAAAGTAAAAGCCTTTTCTCTTCAAAGCTTTGTGGATGTCTGTGCCCCCTCCACCCTGCAGGGGGCGCTCAGTTCCTGCCCCCCTCTTTAGTCATTACGTTTCACCTGCACCATGAGGAACCAGCTGGCACCATAGGATGTTACTGAAATATTTATCTGAGGAAAGACTTAACGATTAGAGGAGCAACCTTTTCTTAATTCTATATAAATATATATATAAACACGTGTAAGATATTCATATTTTATATTTGAACTAGTATGTTATCAAGATTGAATGTAGTGTTTATCATGCTAACTCAAAAGAATAAATCTCCCTGCAATCTTTTAATGCTTTATTCACTTTTTTTTTTTTTTACCTGACCAAAAATATGAGAGGAAGTTAGTGAGGATGCCTCTGTTTTTGACCTGAGGAACTCGAGACGCTGAAGCATCTGAGCTTATTGCTTTATTTTATAATTATTATTATTGCTAATATTTTATTTTTGCGTTGTTGTGAATTTGATTTGCTGTGTTGTCTTTAACAATCATTTTTCTTTAACTTTTTGCCTTTTTTTTGTATAGCGTGAGAGGATAAGATCACTGGCTTTTGTAGTTTGACAAGAGAGGATTAACATTATCGTTTATGCCTTACTGTTACGTAGAAGACATGAGCATTGTAGCGTTGTGTTGGGGTGTGTGTGTGTGAGGGCAAATCTGGTGCATTTTGTTGAAATGGTAGCTATCTGGGGCATTTTGGAGATTAGTGATGTGTGTTTTGTTTTGGCCAGGTTGGGAAATGCTTTACTTGTAATTCCAGTGGCTTTTTTTGTGTGTGAAAGTGTGTTTGGGTTGTCTGCAAACCTTTACGGTGCATTTTCTCTCATCTTCCAGCTGGTGTAAGGAGTGATTTTCTTTTTTCTTTCAAAAAGTTTATTATAGAGGAGTGCTTACTTCTTTTTTAAAAAAATTTTGACTGAGTTCGTCTACTGATTAGGCCACAGGCTTCAAGCAGGCCGCTCGCCGAGCCTGCTTTGGGAAAATCCTACCGTTTGTGGTTGATTTGTTTGTTTTTTCTTTTTTTTATTTGATATTCTTATGAGCTGTTTTCTTGGCTTTTAGTGCTTCACTGTCAGTAGGTGATCTTGAGACTTCAAGGTGTTCTCGTGGTTCAACCAGGCGACTATATTGAGCCCGATTATGTCAGTTTGCTGTGGAGGAAGAACAGGTGGACCACCAGTAAGGCAAAACAAACTGTTGTATACCTCATTTCTTAACTCGAAACTGAGTGAAACCTGCTTTAATCTACTTATAAGATAAGAAAAATGTTTTTAAAAGTAAAAAAAAAAAAATGTCGGTGGAGAAGCCTGCTCATACCTGTACTGCCACAAGGTGGAGGCAGATTACACACCAGTGCTTGTGAATGTCTGCTGTTTTTTTCCTTCACGACTTGTGCACACACGTGTCTTTACATTTGTCAGAACTGAAAAATCTGCAATCTTTTGTTGCCACTTTAGTTAATTTCCTACCCTCGTCTTTGTGTTTATACACTTCCTTTTAAGTTTGACAATCCTGTTTTGTTTGTTTTTTTTTTTTTGTCCATATTTCTGTTTGTCATTTATGACACGGTACAAGTATGTGCAGGTTTCCTCCTGTCGTGGCCCGCTCTCGGTTTCCTGTGGTACCAACGCTAACCAAAGACTTCTAACTTGATTGTACGCGAGCAACGCCGTCGTCTCGCCCATCCCCGCCTCACTGCTCAGCATCTAATCCAGGCTGCACTCCCTCCACGTCCCTCATCCTCCAGAGTCCCAAAGCGTTTCGACTGTAAGGGGATGGTTTTTTTTTTGTGCTTTTCTCGTAGTGAATGTGCGTCTTGTCGGTGCAGAGGTTTCAGTGCCTGTGGGCGGGGATCAGAGGGGGCTGAGCGGGCCTCTGTGACGGGCACGAACCAATGTGGCGATAGCTGGGTGATGTTTGTTAATACACGCTGAGGGTGGATCCTGTGCACGTTGTACCTGCTCAGGACTTTGTACGTCCTCCCTTGCTTTCTTCCATTGCGTCTCTCTCTTTCTCAAGGACTTCTTCTTCCCCTCGCTCCCCCTTCATGTCTCCAGAAATACACGTCCTTCCCTTCACCTCGTCTCTTCTCTACAGACTCTGTGACACTATGCATCACGGTCCGTCCCCGCCCGGCTCAGACCCGACGGGGCTTCGGTGACACTTTTGTCTAAGGCTTTACTCCAGGCGAGGCCGTCCGGCTCTCACAAGCGCTATCCCAAAGCAAAAATCCAAATATTTAAACTTTTTTGACAAACGCAGATACCAAAGATCTCTCTCTTTCTCTCTCTTTCTGTGTCGCCCTTCCCGCCCTGCAGCATGTGTATTAAGAGACAAAACCCAGCTCTGGCTTTTAGTCCTTAGCCTCAGTAATTCCAAAGCTTAGATGTATATTTTGGTATATTTCTGAGAAGAAAAAAAAAAAAAAAAACTTGTGTGAAAAGCGTCTGTTTGTTGTAACCTCTTTATTTTATTTTATTTTTTTTCTGTCACAGCATGGAACTAATTGCAGAGCTGTCTTACTCTTAGTAGGTTAAAGATATGGTATTTTTGTATGTTTTTTTGGGTGTGTCATGTGTGCGATTATCAGTTTTCCGGCCCAGGCAACCACAGCTTTCAATAAAAAATTGAAAAATAATAAGAAAAAAAAAAAGATGACAACCATGTACATATTATGTCAGTGTATCTCGAGAAATGCGTTCTGTAAAACAATTCATGTTGGAAGCTTGGGCTGATCTAAAGGAATGTGTTCCTGTTTTATTTTCCTCCTTTTTCTTACTCTGCAGTCTATCGATTTACTTTCCAGGACTCGAATGTAAGGAGTTTTGGTTTTCACCTGAAATACAACACTGAGAGAGGGACACTGCTCTGATATTATTACTAAAAAGAATAATAATAAAAAAAAAAGAAAAATAAGTAAAGGCCTCCAGTCCTGGAGGTTTAGAAATGAAAGATTGTGTAGGAGTTTTAAGTATGTGAATCAGGATACATAGTAGATTTTGATGCATTTGTCTGCTGTATTTTTGTTTTTTGTTTTTATACACATACAAAGATAATCTTTTACTGTAAATGTACAGTTACTTTTTTTGTTGTAAACATCATTAAAACTGTTTTCCAAGTGTTTTGACATGTGCTTTCTCCTGTTATGTACAGTGAATCTGTCTGTAGAGTTACTATTGTGTTCAATTTTACATCAGTCTGTGCTTTACTATGTTTAGAAAATACCTCTATTACTATTATTGCAGCATGACAGCAGGCTAAAAAACAAAAACATACAATCAGACTAAACCTTTCCAATTTTTAGTCGGAATTAAATTTCATCTATTTGCTAAATGTCAGAAGGAGACTATTTTTCCAAGTTTATTTTTTGACTTTAACCTCAAAAGTTTTCTTGTGCTTCTTTAGCATGTGGTAAAATTACAATTTCAGCTATTCAGTTTTTTAGTAGGGTCGAATATTTTTGGTGTCCTTAAATTATATTCCGTCAAATCATTTGTGGGAATTTTGAGTCAGCTTTGTAGGTGGCATCGCTCACACATTTTTCCAGCTCTGCTCACACATTTCGTGTTGGAGTCAGATCCAGGCTTTTTGACTGCTACTCCAAAACATTGATGTTATTGTCCTTAAAGTTACTTTGTAGCTAACTTAGCGGGATTATTAGTGTTGTTCACCATTTAGAAAACTGAAGTCCAAGATTTAACTTCCTGGCTGACGTCTTGAGATGCTGCTTCAGTTTTTGTATTTATTAGTCTTTTCTTAAGTCATTTAATCAGTCTATCCTGGAGCAAAACACTCAAGAGAAGGTTGCCACACCCCTACTTCACACTTGAGATGTTTGCAAGTATCAAACATCCTACAAATGTAGAAGTAATCACTTCAACATGCCTGTAAAAGTCAAGCTCTTTGCCCCAGAGTGCTATTGCAAAATAATCTCTTAAAATGTTCTTGCTGTGTGGCTTTTTCAGCCCATGTAATGACATTCACCAGCTTCAGCCAAGGTTTTTTACAAGATGTTTTGCTTTTTCACAGGCTGAATCAGTTTTATTACTGTGAAGATCAATAGCTCTCAGTTTTGAGTTGCCTTCATTTTACTCAAATGAGAATCAAACCAGTAGGTGTGTTTAAACTTCTGGGTTTGAAGAAGGTAAAAATGTCATTATTCAGCTATTTAGCAAATAGAAACAACTTAAGAAGCTGACATAAGACAGGGAATGTTTAGTCTGATTTAATGCCAGACAGTGAAGAAAAAAGGTCGTCTTGTTTTACACAGCGCATAACTATCTGTTCTCATCGGTACAAAACCTCATGTCTCCCAAAAATCCAACCACGTTTTATCTAACGAACCACAAAATAAATGAAGTGCTTATCGATACAAAAAAGCGAAGAGAAAAGGAAAGCCTTTACATAAAAAAACAGGCAGTAATCTTCCATTCATCTCAGCTGCAATGAACTTTTCTGTTTCTGTAACTGCGTCGCTACGGAGCTGCAGAGGGCCGAGGGCTGGTGGGAACAGATTCATACGGATCCTTATCCTTCGGCTTGCCCTGGCTCTTCTGCAGAGAAGAGAGACGAACTGCATTAAAATATGTTACAAGTCTACATAATTTAAAACATTATTGAATATTCCAAGCTTGATTTCACTGTTCTGATGGCCTAAAATGAATTTGCCATGTCTCTTAATCTTCCCAAAATTTTCTGAAGATTCAGAGTCTTTAGTATCACACAGGTCAGCAGGCTGGCTTACCTTAGCTCTCTTCTTCCTGTCACTTTTTCCCTAAGAGGACAAAACACCATTGTGAAAAATGAAGAAGGTGAACAAGTGTGAATTTGTTCATTCAAGTTCTAAGCACACCTTTGCTTTTTTGGGGTCAAGCATATCATAAGCATCAGTGTCCTTTGGCCTCTCGAGTTCCTAAAACCAAATGAAATAATCGATAAGTAGATGAGAACACAATTACCAAAAATCTGATTATTGAAACTGTGAGAATGCTGACGTTACCTGGTAAATGCCCCCCTTTTCTCCCTTCATTTTAAAAGAGAAGAATAAAAGTTAAGATCAAATGAAAAGTACATAGTTTATATGAAAAGTTGAATAACCATCACCAGCTCTATTTGAATAAAAAGTCATTAGAGAGATGATTTGAAGTTTGGATACTTACAGGCTCCGGTTGAACTCGTGGCATTTTGGAGAACTGAACCAGGATGAAACAAACAGAAATATTAAATCTAACATTTCAACCACCTTTACAATCAAATGAAGCCTTTCCATCAAAGTATAACAGGAATACAGCATAAACATTTTCTGTAGCCCACTGTATGATCACAGGGTGAAGTTCAGCAACAAGTTCTTCCAGGATTGTGGATCTCTGCAGCTCCTCCAGAGTTACCTGTGCTGCTTCTCGCACGTCATGTTTGATCTGCCAGTTTAGGCGAATGTCAATCTCTTGGTAGGTTTGCATTTGTGCCTTCATCACATTTTTTGATGATGAATTGAGTGTTGAGATGTTCAAAGCTTGGCATGTTGTTTGGCAACCTGACCTCAGACCTCTCATCAGCTTTCGTCCTGACGCGTCAGCTCTGTTCTTTGCTCTGCACGACGCTGTTTGTTTACTTATATTCTCCGAGTTTTATGTTTACACACCAACATTTTTGGAAGAACAGAAATATGTTGATTTTTAACCATAAATGTCCTTCCATCCACTTTTGCTTGGATGATGTTATATTCCTGTGTATTCTACAAATTAGATGTTAATATTTCAATACGAAGGATAAATATCTATTTAATTCAATATGTCTAAAACATGTATGGAGGTAGAATTGTCAGATATAATTGATTCATAAAGCTTATTGGATTTTTGCTTTGTAGTTAATTTAACTATAGTCTGCCTCTATCAGAAGACGAAATGAAACGAAAATGTGAAATCTCATTTTAAAATATTTGATCATTTTCTTATCAGTTATTGCAGACATTCACCTCTGTTGTTTCTCCTACACTGAGAAATATTTTTTTACATTTTTGACCATCAAATAATCATAATCACAATCAAGTTTCCACCGACTGACACTTATCTCTCATTTGAAACGCTCTGAAATGTGGTCCACCTTTGCTGAAACTCACTTTTTCTCTGAAGAACAGCGCCGTTGCAGCAATACAGTAAACCATCAGAAACGCGTCCAGAAAGTAGCAGATGACCGGATCAGTGAAAAAAGTTTCTGCAGAAGAAACAAACAGAAAACAGAGACAGGTAGTTACACGACTGTTTCGACCTGTGCGCAACTGTATCATGTTTGCAACAGAAGAATACATGAAGTTACAAATTAAGATATTTGTGCAGTGGACGATCCGTTTTGGGTTGGGTGTCATGTTGCAGAGTGAATTTGGAAGAGATAAGCAGTCTCATTGATGGTACAACATGATAGTAAAATGCTTGCAGTGTGCTGAAGGAAGGGAACTTTTTGATCTATGACCAAGTTTCAAATTTGGCTTACAGCCCCTAGCACTCTATGATGTGTTTCACACAGCACGCAACGCTGATATCTGCAGAAAACCACTATTGAGCTCTCAAACTGTCTTTTCCGTCTAATTATCTAAACTTTATGCTAAATGCTTATGCTGCTATTTTTGTCCATCACAGTTATTGTGCTCTTCACTCATTTGCTGGTGTTGCTTTAGCTGCAGGACTTTGCTTGCGGGTGTTTCTGCAGTGATCTTCTCTCTTGCAGAGGAAGTTCTGCTGATGTGTCAAACACCTTTCCGATCCCAGATTGACCTACTTGAAATTTGTTGTTGTTTCTCGTTCAGTTTAATCGGGCCGTTTCTGTTTCAGTTCACGATTTAGGTTCAGTTTTCACTTTCCTAAGCAAAAATCCCGGTAGTCATGTTCTGAATTGTACATTTTGAAAGTCTGTGTTCACAGGAAGCAGCTCTTTTTTTTCTACAATAGCACCCAAGCAAGGGTTTGAGCTTTTTTTTTTATTTACTGTATTTTTTTCCTGAAGCAAAATCTATACTAACTGCATTATGTTATTTTTAGATCTCTGAGTCTTCATACAAAATCTGATTACAAATAAAAGAATCATTACATACAGCCATTTAAGAGACACTGTGCTTTTTTAGAAACAGAAACACAGGAAGAAACTATAAATGGACCCGTTTGTGTGTGTGAACTAGATGGAAGCAAAGGGCATTAAAGCGAGACGGATGAGAAAACTGAGAGAGACCCCTTCAGAACAGGAAATAAGAAAACTACATATCTGCAGCTGAAAACCTTAAATGTCTTCCTGTCAGTGCGATGGGCTGCTGTGAGGTTTCTGTGAGGCTCTTTTATCTTGGTGTGCGGTTGGAACAGCAGCCTTGTAGTGAGAAAGAGGACAGCCGCGGCAGATTCAGAGGCTTTAACGTCTTTCTCTCAATCATCTGAAGTTGCTGCAGAGCGCAACAGTTCTTCCATTCAAAAGTTATTTTTATGCTTCTAAAAGCAACAACGGTGTCATTTCTGCTTCAATGAACACATGGTTGGAAAGCTAAACTTAATAGCAGTGATGCTAACGTTTGGACCTTATCTTGTTTTGTCATCTGGAAATGTGCGCACTGATATTGTGTTGTAAAATGTTTTGTTTGGTTTTTTTTTTGTTGTTTTTTTTTGCAGCCTGAAATCATCAGCATTGTATGGAGGCTCTGTTTGTTGTGACTTAATATAATTTTCTTCATAAACTTAACCTGGTTTTAATTAAGCTCCGTATGACAAAGAGTTTGATATTATGTGGCTGTTGTTATAACTCGTTCATCACTGTTTGTATCTTCGACATATTTTTGCAGTCTAAGCAAATGAAGCCAGAGATCAGGTGTTAGAAAACCCAAAGACTTTCCTGTCTCAGAAGAGGCTCTGGCTCCACCAGATCACCAACCAGTTCTGAGGATGAACCTCCATATCATCTTCATGGTGGAAGGCTTTTTTTTTTCTTTACTGAACAGCTAGCTAAATTTTCAACAGCAGAAACTGGTGTTTTACCAACACTAAGTGCTTAATAAACATGATTTGATTTAAAAATAACTGGACATAATTTATTCCCCTTGTTAATCTACCATTTCTCTTTCATACATTTTATTTGTTGTTGGCTTTCAGGGCCCTGTGATGGACTGGTGACCTGTCCAGGGTGAACCTCGCCGCTCATTTGATGGCTGCTGGAGATGAGCACCACCAGCCCCCCTCACCATCCTGCAAGGATCAGCATGTTCAGATCATGGATGGAAAGATTTTAAGGTAGTTTGTCTCACTTACTGTAAGTCCACACTTAAAACAACTTCATAGTTGATGGCAGCATCAACTGATTCTATGATATTGACGACTATTTCTTTCTACTTCTAACATAAACAGGCAAAGAAGTCACCCAGAAATGTTTTTCCACTCCAGGCATCCGGTCCCAATCATCATCAGTTCTGATGTCACATACATTGCGAGTCCGCAACGTCTTAAAACTGTAAGTCTTATTTTTTCCTTTGCCATTTTTCTGTACTCTTTAAAATGCAAGTGCGTTCTCTGTTTAATTGCTCTATTGTTCTTTTTTGTAGGTTTCTGTAAAGTGCAGTGAATGGAAATGTTCTGTCGTAGATCCTCACTGTTCTTAGGAAGGAGAAATGTCAGTTTGTCTGCAGTAATACAGGAATACTGTGACATTGTATTAAAACAATACTGTGCCTTTGGTGAAACATTTTTCACATTTCCTCTAAAGTGAACCTATTGTTTTATTGTGCTAATTTTCATAAGCATGTTGTCTGTAAACTTTTAATGTATTGACAATTTCTACAATTCAACATAACACCTGTTAGGAACATACCAACAGGTGTCATGAAGTGTCATTCGGTAAATAATGACACTTTTAATGAGAAGTTGCTTTAAAAGTTGGATGACAGGTGTTATGTTTATGACAGTGTCATGTCAGTCTTATGCACACCCCGTCAAATAAAGTGTTACCAAAATGGTAATATATTGAAAGCACAATATATGCTTTCAACATATTGAAAGCATATATTAACTAACTAACTAACTGTAATTAGTTTCACTTGGAAAGTGTGTTGTAATTGATCCTTCTGTGTTCTGGTAACCTGATGTGTTTGCAGTACTGTAGTGTGTATGAAGCATGTAATGCATAAAGTGGCGAACAGAATAATAAAATACATTAAGTAACTAAAAAGTTACTTCATTAGCAATTATAATAAACCAAAAGTGTAATTGTAACATACTGTAATCACACTACTAATATATAAAATATGTAATGCCAATATACTTAAAATACATTCTAAGTATATTTTAAATGTAATTCAATCACAAAAATAGTACACTCAAAATATACTAATCAAGCACTATATTACATAAAAAGCAATATACTTATAGTATACTAAGTTCAACTTAAGTTGTCCAAAAAAAGTATGTTGAAGTATGCATAGTACATTTTAAATTGTACTTTAATACAATTTAAATACTACTAAAATACAATAAGCACAAAATTAGTTGTTCTAAAATGTCACACTTTAAGTTAACTAATCCTAAGTGAACTTGAAGTATACTCATGATTAGCCTGACTTAAAGTATAGAACAGTCTAGAACAAGCCATAGAACAGTCCATGTTCTATGGCTTTTATTTTTTTTTGTCACATTTAAATGTATGAGGTTATCAAACAAATTTAAATATCAGACAAGGACAACTTGACTAAATACAAACTGCAGCTTTGAAATAGTTATATAATTTACTCAAAGATAATAAAGTTGGCTGGTCTATCTTTGGTAGCAACTATTGCCCTCAAGTGTTTGTGATACATGGCAATGAGTCTTTTATGTCACTGATTTTTCTATTTCAGTCACTTTGGAGAGGTTTTCTTTGTATAAACTGCCTGTTCAGCAGTGGCTTTTCCATCTTTCTATTCAAAAACAGCGATGTGCCATTAATTATAAAAATATTGATCAGACTCCTCACATTTCCGGATCTTAGTGGTTGTCGCAAGCTAATAACTTCAATATTTAGCTGATCGCATGATCACTTTTAACTCTCTGAATATAATTTAATTTAATATAGTCTTTAAAAGTATAACTGTGATCACAGTAAAGTAGGCCAAAAATAAATATCAGGACTTAGAGCATCTCTTTGATTGTTTTTCTCTTCTTTTTTTATCTATAACTTAAAATAGAAAGTCTGTGAGAAATCTAAATCATATCTCCTCCTAAAAGCAAATGTGAATCAACGAAACAAAACAAAAAATACCACAACATAAAATCTTCTTAGAGTTGCATCTTTTAAGAGTTTCATGCAAAACGCAGGGATAAAATTACCAGTCTGGCAATTGTATCCCTTTGCAATAGGAAATGTACTTTTATATATGTATATATATATACTTTTCAAAAGGAAATATACTTTTGAATTTCCGTAACAAATGTAATTTTGGATTATCAGATAAGTGCTCAATCATATTTCTGTATCTTCTTTCTTGTTTTATCAGCTTTTTGTAAAATACAAAACTGAACATGGAAATGAATCTTAAACCAATAAAAACAAAGTAAATTTGCACTCAAGATAAAAAGCATCAGTGTGACAGTAAAGAAATACAACAAGATAAATTATCTAATCAGGGGTCTCAAACTCCAGTCCTTAAGGGCCGCTGTCCTGCAACTTTTAGATGTGCCTCTGCTGCACCACACCTGAATAGAATAATTAGGTCATTTAGGCTCTGGAGAACTGATCTACACAAGGAGGAGGTAATTAAGCCATTTCATTCCAGCGTTTTGTACCTGTGGCACATCTAAAAACTGCAGGACAGCGGCCCTCGAGGACCGGAGTTTGAGACCCCTAATGTTTCAGAGTGCTGAGTTTTGTTGATCCGATGTCGATCGTAAGGGTCACGCTGAAAGTTCAGGCAAGGTGTGAAAACTTATTTAAATTAACATGATTTTTGGGAAACAAAATTAATTCGGAGCTCAGTTTTTATAGTTAACGTGACATAAATCTTAATCACAAATGCCAAAATCCAAAGAACATTTTGTCACAAGCTCAGAAAAGTTAGTTTGACAAAAACTTTCTTTTTGGTTCACTTACCTTCACAGCAAACAGGCATGAACAGTGCAAAGAGCACAAACACGCCTGTCATCCATGAATCCATGCCTCTGTCTGTCAGTAAAAATAAATGTTTTCCTCTTTTCATCAAGCAGCTGCAAGCCGCCTCACGGTATCGTCTGGTCCCTCTGCTGAGAGAAACAGGCTGAATGACAACCTACTAGTGGACTGAGACAGTAAACTACAAAGCTGTGTTGCAATCCTGAACACCCACCGCTGGTCTCGCCTGCTCTGTTCATTTGATCTGCTCAGAATCTGCATTTACAGACTAAACATTGCCACCTTGAGGGTCTCAACTCAGGTTATGCCTCTAAACTGTACGTACAGGCTTATTATTAAATTAATTCTGGATACAAATAATAGCTAGTGGAGTTAGAGCTAATTAACTTGGTTGCAAGAGAGGAATAAAATGCTCAAGTTTTTGTCTTCAAATCGTGCAAAGTAACGACCTCTGTCTATCGGAACGTCTTCACCACCTTTGAGGATATTCAACATTCAAGAAACTTCAGCTGAGCTCTCTTTTTGGCAACAGGAAAACCAAAGAATATAATTGTTCAAAAGGAATAAACTAAAAAAAAACAAAAACTAATTTATTTATTTTGCAAATGAAAATAAAACGAATGAAAGAAAATAATATTTTTTTCCTTCACTGTAGGATAAAAAATGGCATTGCAATAAACAGACTGTTATTTTTTTTTTTTAAATGACAAGAGAAAAGGTTTTGCTCCAAATAAAACCTACATAGTCAGTGTACTGTAAGCATTTATCAAGCACAAAAAGATGGAGGCAGGCTCATCTGACTTCTCTATGTTATTCAAATATCTGCAACTCTAAAGGTCAGGAGAAATGTTAAATGTTAGTTAAATGTTAGTGGGTTTGTGTTGAGGAAAGAGAAACAGTTCAGCATTCTTCCAAAGCCTTGTACATTTCTGAAGTTGCACAATCACACCGATTTGAAGAAAACACCTAAACTGGCTGCAGGCAGATATTATAAGTATCGCAAGAAATCCTGGTGTGTTTGGGATCAATATGAGGGTAACAAGTCAAAAATTGATTTGTAAATAAATGTGTACCTATGGAAAATGCTGCGTGTGGAAAAAGTTTGCAATTTAACTAAGGAAAATCTGGCTATTAACCTTAGTGCCTGATGTTAAGCTGAGTCTAATTGCTGATGAGAATGTGCAAAGGCGACCATGATGTCTAAGATAGGCAGGAAGGTGGGAACAAGTTGTTTCCTTGAGTTACAAGAGAAAAATAATTATAGAAGAAACCCAATTTTTGTTTTTTCAAAATATTCTTGATACAAGCTTTGAAAGGTACGTTTTCATCAATTACATCCCCCAAATATTTGTAAGAAGATACAAGCTCAACAGAGGAACCATTAAAGGATAAAATACAGGGCAGAACCTGTGTAGCCTCAGTTTCCTGTTCCTAGGTGACATGAACAGCACCAGGTGTGGTTTCTGCTGCTGTTTCAAGGTTTGACGTGTCAAGTTATCAGTGAAATTCTGCACATATCTTGGTTTGTAATAAGTATTTGCGCAACTGTTTCCATCATGTGAATTTAGTCAAACTTTTCTCCTCTGACATCATGGAACAGTCGGATGTCTTCTTTTTTCCAGGCAATCTCTATAAGCTGGATAGGTGGTTATTGTTTGTGAAAATCCCAGTAGCAGTTTCTGAAATACACAGTTCAGACAATCAGCCTAAAACCGCCGCGCCATCTTAGAAATCAATCGAATCCCCTTTTCTCCCTGATTCTAAATCTCATTAAACTTCAAGAAGTCTCCTCGCTTGTCTAGATTCAGAAATGTAAATATTTACTGCTGAGAATACTGATTTCCTGTTTGTCTTGACAGCAAATTGAACAACTGTCTCTGGTAAATTCCCCAGAGAGTGTATCATTTTGAGCATGTTTTTTGTTTTTGCTTCTATAATTGATAAAATGGCTTCCTAACTAATAGCCAGTTTCATGGAGTTTTGTTTTTATGAGTGCTTCTGCATCAATAATTAGCTGAATAACTTTCTTTTTGACTAAAATAGCATCACTGTTGGATAATGTTTCCTGTCCCAGCTCCTTCAGTGACAGACCACTGTATCCACAGCAGACACAGGATTATTATCGCAGATTCTTTCTCCATGCAGTTCTAGGATCTATAACATCACTGCTCCCAACAAACTCCGTAAATGTTTAAATCCCTCCTGTTTTTGCATTAGTTTCCCCCCTTTTTTCTTAACAGTGCTTTTTTACGCACAAATACACATAAACATTTTGTTGCTTTAATGCAGATATTCATGCACAATTTGTAATTTTAAAATCATCCCACTCACTTGCACATTTCCCTTAAATGGACTGTATTATTTTTAATATATGTGCAGCTTTACTTTTCCTATTTCGTCAATTTGCACTTCCTGAACACTTTTGTCTTCATCTTCTCTTTTTATATATATATTTTTTACCTTAGTATGAATAAGCATACTTCTATTTACCTCTAACTTGGTGCTGGTGCTTCTGAATTTCCTCACTTTAGGACAATAAAAAATATTTCTATTATATTCTACTGTATTTGTAATGAAAGATTTGCCAGGCCTTCTAGGTATGTGTTTTCTCCATCTCGACTGTTTCATAATCAGAGCCTGGCTCGCACCTTTACCCAGTCAGATGACCTCAAACATTGTTACACTGAGTAAATACTAGTGTTTGCTTTAAATGCTCAGGAAAATTAGATTAACTCAAAGCGGGCTCTGATGTCACGTGACTTTCTCGGCGTTTCTTAACCGAGAGTCACATGACCCTGATGTCAGCGCTAGCGGCGGTGATAAAGTGTCAAATGCGGGCTTATTGACCTCTAAACCTTTTCATGCAGACAGAAGAAATCCGAGACCAGTAAACACCGACTGTATTAGGTTTTTCTTCTCAGTAACACTGCTTTATAAGTCTTCTACTTCCGTCTGTTTTTTTGTTGTTCTCTTTTTTTTGCGACGCCAACGTTAGCCCAGCTAGCACGGCCCAGCTGACCGTAGCTAACTATCTGTTTGTTGTGATTTTTTTTTTTTTATCCCGGAGAAAAAAAAAAGAAATATGACCTCTGCTGGCGGACAGCCTTGGGGTTGGATGGGAGTGATGTTACCGCTCATTTTAGGTGAGTAATTGTTTTATGGCTTTATGACTTTACTGGAAAACAACGTTAGCAGCTCGAAAGCTGGCAGATGTTCAACCTAAATGATGAAATGTTAAAACCAAGCAAGCATGCAGACGGTTACTAATATGATGCAGTTAAAATAATAAGCAATGTTTTGACGTATGTTGTTTTTATTTACGTATTTAATGTGCTTTATGGAGTCACGTGAATTTCTGAAGCTTTCATTTTCAACCTCGCCCGCTTCTTCTCTAGTCACATGTTTTCTTTCAGGTCAGCATTAAAAAGTATAGATTGTTTTCTAAAAGTTTAAAGTATGGAGAAATGGCAATCTAATCATATCTTAATTTGTTTAATAAAAAAAAACCCCGGTATGTTAAGCTTTAAGAGTCTAAAACATTACATTACTACATGTGTCTATTGTCTCAGAGAGATCTAGAAAAACTCATCCATGCGTTTATCTTCAGTCGCATTGATTACTGCAACAGCGTCTGTCCAACAAATCAATCAAACGGCTGCAGCTGATCCGGAATGCTGCTGCTGGCGTTCTCACTAAAACCAGGAAGATGGAGCATAACGCCAGTTTTAAAGTCCCTACACTGGCTCCCTGTAGCTCAAAGAATAGACTTTAAAATACTGTTGTTAGTTTATAAATCACTGAACGGCTTAGCATCACAATACATTAAAGATCTGCTGTTGTTGTATCAACCTTCCAGACCTCTCAGGTCTTCTGGCTTTGTTCTGCTCTGCATCCCCAGAACCAGAACCAAAGGAGGAGAAGCTTCATTCAGCTTCTATAGAATAGAATAGAAGTACTTTATTCATCCCAGCAGGGAAATTACTTCGCAGTTACAGCATAGAGACAAGACACAATAACAACTACCACTGAGTAGTAGTTGTAGATAAAATAAAATATAAAATGCTATAAATTGTAAAAATATAAAATGCTGTTAATATAAAAAGCAACTAAGAGCAGTCCTTGCAAAGATTCAAAAAATGCACCACAAATCTGGAACAAACTTCCAGAAAACTGTAAAACAGCTGAAATACTGACTTCCTTTAAAACTCAACTAAAAACCCACCTCACTTTGAAATGCCTTGCTGCTGAAATGTGCTACACAAATAAAAGTTGATGGATTGATTGATGTGAAATCCTTAAATTTCATCTTTTAGATATTACCGTAAAACGTGCAACAACTGATCTGTGCCTTTTTAAAGTGGTTAAAATAGTTATGACAATGCTTTTATTTAGCAATAATGAGGTCAGGTTTGTTATTGTACAATATATTTTAACAATTTTCTTTTTTTAAACACAGCTAACATTTTCGCCTAGTAGTAAGAAAGACATTGAGCTTGCATTTTTAAATCATAAAATTAGGAACCATTAATATTTTTCAAAGAATCTTGTATTCTGCATGACCTAATTTGGCATTTGCTCATGTATTAAATCAGTAAATATTTTCATACAAGTAATCCAGATGTCAGACTATCTTCAGGCAAATCAAAAACTGTTTTGTCTGATCTTGATTTCAGCAATAAGCCCTGGCTGCATGAATTTTAAGACATATGTATTTTATCGTTTGAAATTCTCTAAACTGCAAACCACAGTAGTGATGTATTAAGCTTTTTTTTTGGCGATAGCGAAAGATGGGTAAGGCTGGGTATTAAACCTCACAGTTCAATTTCGATTCTTTGAGTCACAATTTGATTAGATTTTGATACCATTTTCAATCTACTACCCGAGTCATTCTGTCATTAAAGCCCCATAAACTCAAAGAAGAACTACTTTTACTTTTTTTCTCACATCTATATGAAGTGATATTTTTAGATAATAGTTACTATCAGTCACGAACACTTCCACTTTTTTCCAATCTATGAAAAATACTACAGAAAACAGGTTGACAAATATAAAATAGTACTTTTATTCCTAACAAGGTGATTCTGACAGGGCTAATGGCTGAGAAACAGACATGCAGTAGATGATAAACTGGAGGATGGAGCGTCTCTCAGGCCTCTGTTGGATTTTTCTGGTCATCTACTGCAGGAGTCTCCAACTCCAGTCCCTGCTGCAGCATTTAGATCAGGGGTGTCCAACTCCAGTCCTCAAGAGCTGCTGTCCTGCAGTTTTTAGATGTGCCACAGGTACAAAACACTGGAATGAAATGGCTTAATTACCTCCTCCTTGTGTAGATCAGTTCTCCAGAGCCTTAATGACCTAATTATTCTATTCAGGTGTGGTTCTGCAGAGGCACATCTAAAAGTTGCAGGGCAGTGGCCCTCCAGGACTGGAGTTTGACAGCTGTGATTTAGATGCATTCCTGCTCCAACACACCTGAATTAAATGACTGGCTCATTACCAGGCCTTTGCCAACCTTGATGTGATGCTAAGGAGGTAATTCAATCATTGGATTCAGCGTGTTGGAGCAGATAAAAGCTGCAGGAACAAAGGAATGGAGTTGGGGACCTTTGACCTACTACATGTAGATTTTTAGGCCTTCTCTTGCAAATTGCTAAGAAATGTCTTGTGGCTTAAAACTTTTGCACAGTGTGTTTAATATTAGAAGATAATTTAATTACTGTGGGTCTTTTTATCTAGTATATTTTTAAACAAAGACCTGAACTGTAGTTAAAGTAGCCGACTTTTTGAACCAAGTCAACGGTGGAAATGTTCAATGTGGTTAATTATTGGTTAAAAGTATTACTGCTATGCTCTTCTACCACAACCCAGATATCCTGTTAGTAGTTACTTGTTTTCAGTGTGTTGCATGAGATCTGGCCTTGCTTGGGTTTTTTTTTTTTTAATTTCTAACACGCTTTGCATTGCTGATTTAAATACTCAAATTAGTTGAGTTTTATCTGCTTGGCTACCATTATCCTTTCCTCCATCATGCAACCGGCGATTTGGTTGTTGCTCTTTGGTGCTTCTGCAGAGGCTGCAGCTTGCGTTGTAAATCAGGTACTCAACTAAAAGGGACTTTTGTTGTTGCCCAGATTTCTTACATTTTGTTTTATTTTTAAAATCCATTTCAAACTAAGCAGAGCTTTGAATAAATTGTGCAACCCTTAAAACGGAAGTGAAATACAGCCGTTCATCGCAGTGCAGGATAAGGATCTCCTAATCTTTCTTATAAATCGACTTTTGTCGTCGTAATTTAGTTGCTGTCGTTTTTGTGTAATAGTAATAAACACATTTCCAGTGAAGTGTATCAACACTTTGACCAAACCGTATAAATTTAATTAAAATCTCCACCTTTGGAGATACAAGGTTTCAATTTCATTTTACTCAAAAACATTAAAACAAAAATCTTTTTAACTAAGAAGATGCTTCAGAATGTTTCCAAAATCTCTGATTATGAGCAATGTTTTAACATTTTTAGCAGTATTTCAAAGTGCAGAAATGAATTTGCTCAAATCGTTTTTTGCGACATTCACATACGCGATTATGTTTAATATCATATTACATATTTCAACTAATCATGTTGATTAGTTGAAACCATAAAGAAATCATTCCTTTACATGCATTATCTGTTTGATGCTGTTGGGGAAAAAAGTATCATTTTTAGATGGTAAATCATGTTTGTTTTTATTAATAGTTTAGTTTGGAGACCCTGTGTTGATGGTTGTTTTGTTACTTGAAGTTTTATGATAAACATGTTTCTGATGATTTGGTTAAATGAGGTCATGCATGACTAGAGCTTTTTGTTTTCTTTATGGAAATGTTTTAAAAATTAACACTGTCATCTCTTTCATCATTACAAAAATAATTTTAATCGGAAAAAGTAGCATAACTTGATATTATTACGAATAATAGACGTTTAAAAAAACATAAACCAAAGTGATTCATTTTGTTTCACAGCTGCCTTCTTGCATCAGAGTTTTGCCACGGTTGCCACGCCGACGCCCGCCCAAACCACCGCTGCGCCACACAAAGACCCCGGTCGGCCCGACAGAGGGAAGTACAATGTGACCAACAGCAACAACACCGTGTGTTTACTGGCTTACATGGGCCTCCAGCTCAACATCACCTACAACTCCACCTCCCAGAACAAGGTGCCCACATGAGGCGACGGCTTAAGCGAAACCTCGGCCGCAGACGGGCAGCGACCGTAACCCTCTGATTTGTTCGCAGACCGTGCAGGAGGTGGTGAACATCAAGCCCAACGTGACGCTGGCTTCAGGCTCATGTGACGCAGACAGGGCCGTGCTGGAGCTGAAGACCGATGCAAATAAAACCGTGCTCACCTTTGTCTTCACTCAGGCGAGTCTCTGCATCATGTTGTACTTCACGCACCTCGCCACTAGATGGCAGCGGGAGCTCTATGTAAACCTGCTCATGTTGCTGTGACTTACATGGAGGTGTGGCTGTTTGTCTGCAGAATACAACGTCCAGTACGTACCACCTGAGCGAAGCATCCCTGATGACAAGTGTGTTCAATCTGAAAGGTGAGCTTCCTCCTCTGCATCTGTCTTATTGTGTGATAATTTTTTTACAGTGATGGATACATATATATTTTAATTACTGAATATGTTCTGATTGGCTCACAAGAAACACATTTTTCTTGTAAGTTTTTGAGATTAGCATTATGAAGATGAATGACAAACTAGACTATCTGTAATACTTAAGTTAAATTCATATCAATGTTTTTATATAATATTCAGTTATGGCTCAGCTTTCTGTGCTCATTAAATCCCAACAAAGTAAAAATCAAATTCCAAAGACAAACCTTATAAAGCATGCAGTCAATATCTCCCAGTAAGGGTTTACATTAATTGTATTCTTTACTATTTATCATAACTCTTAGTCCAAGCATTTTGATTTATTGTCGTCACAACAAATTCCAGTTTGTATTTTCCAAAACCTCAGACTTTCTGTATTTGTAGGCTTGTTAGTTTTATTATTTTCTTCAATGAAAATATCAATAAATATGAATTAAATTGAAAACATGACTAAATGTGGTTACATTGTTCAGTTTAATGATACAAATCATACGACTTTTTGTGACTGGTGTCGTATTACAAATGGAACCGTTTTTAAAGAGCAGCATTTGTGGGGCTATGTTTGCTGTGCCATACAGAAATGGCCATATATTTTGTTTTTTATGTTTCTACTTTACTGTTCACTGATCATGGAAAGTAGAAACTTCAGAAACGAATTTCTGCAGTTTAATGACTCCTCTGTGTTTGGCAGAGGGGAACTTCTCTGCTAAGAACAGCAGCCTGGACTTCCTGCAGGGAACGTTTGGATACTCCTACATGTGCCGCATGGAGCAAACTTTGACTGTGACCCAGAATTTGTCCATCAACACCTTCCAGGTGCAGCTGCAGCCCTTTGGGGTGTCAAGAAGCGCTTTTGGAGCAGGTAAAAAACACGCAGCGACATGCTTACGACAATGAAATGATGATCCAATAGTCTCTGATCCTTAGCGTTGTGTCGTTCCTTTCTCAGCTGTGGAGTGTCAGCTGGATGAAGACGACATGTTGATCCCCATCATAGTGGGAGCAGCTTTGGCGGGGCTCGTCCTCATCGTGCTCTTAGCCTACCTCATCGGCAGGAAGCGAAGCCACGCCGGCTACCAAACCATCTGAGCTCATGGAGCGGTTACTAGATGCCAGAGCGGGGCTTTCCCCATCCTGAATTTAACCACTCCACCTTTTCCCCCCTCTGTCCCTTCATCCTTTATCTATCTGTATGTTTACTCTTCTTCTTCGCCTTCATCATTAACACTAGACATGCGCTTTCTGAGCTGACTTCTTTCATACTAAAGGGACGCCGCTGGGGGATTGTTATGTTATGTTCTTAAAACTCTTCACTGGTACCCAGCAAAGCAGGGGATGCATGTTGATCAGAGCGTCGCGCTGCATTCTTCTATTTATGATTTTTGTGAAGGGAAGTGGGATCTGAGCAGATTACTTTTCCTTTTCTTGGGTGTCCATTTTTTTTAAAATTGGTATTACCCAAAGTTTGGTTTGTTATTTAAAAAGGGAACATTTCTGACAGTTACATTTCATTAAACGTAAACATTTCTAGGTCATGGGAGCGGTTTTGTTTGTTTTTCGGCCCAATTTGGGGTTTTGCTTGCTAAAAGGGAAAGATGTTACACTGAAATAAATATTTCAAAGTGGCCAAACACTCGTGTTGGTGTTGATCGGTGCCTTCCCAGCCGGGACACGGGTGGGATCCAGTTAAAGCCAATATCACACAGGAACTCCCTCACTCGTTCAGTGTGCTGCCATGGAAGAGACGCGTGTCTCGCATAGCCTCCATGTACTGTTACTACAACTAAAACAGGCATTGTTACAAGGTAGAATTAAATATTTATGCAATTCTTTTTTGTTTTCTCTCATCTTAATATACACATAGTGATTTAATAATAATGTTTTATTGGATTTGTTTGAACTGTTTTTTAAAAGAGAAGTCAATAAAAGTGAATGAATGAAAGATGTCTGTGTTTCATGTTTTGCCTTCATCGTTGTCGCTGGTCAGACCTGTTCCTGGTTGTTTGAACTCCCTAGATGTGAGATAACATCGCAGAGAAACATGGAACATCAGAGGATTCACAAAATGTAAATATCAGTGAAAGCAACTGTGTCGTATAACTATTGTGCAGTGTTTAGAGCAAAACTTGACTAACATTTAATAAAATTCAAAGCATTAAACCGATAGGTTGAATTCACAACTCAATTTTGCAGGATTTCTGCTAAAATTTTTGCGCTTCTTTTTTGCAATGGATGCTTTTGTATTTGAAAAACAGCTAATGATTCTTGATCAAAATTATAGATGGTATTTTATGTGGGTCATTAAATGCTTGGTGTGAAAGTTTAAATGGCTTATCAAAGACACAAAAATTAGAACAAGCTTTTAAAAAGGAGGAATATTAATACATGACTATAAAAGCTTTAAAATAAAAATCTGTAAAGTGTGATGCGCATTCATGAAGGTTTCTCAATCTGCTGTGAACATCTGGAGGTTGAAGCTCAGTCTGGTTGGATTAAGACCAACCAGACTGAGTCTCTTGATTTTAAAGTCTCTCTTGATCCTCTATTGAGCTTTGGTCTAAACTTTGTAACATAATGATTCTATTTAATTGTCTAGTTTAGTGTTTAGGGTCAATGTCTTGCAGAGTGAAACCCTGGCTGAAGGTTTGCAGCCTTTAACGGGTTTTCTTGCAGTATTTAGCTCCATCCAGCTCTGAGGAGCTTCCCCGTCCCTATGACTTTAGAAACTATTTCCTATTTTTTATGCATCAATTTCATTGTGTTCCTCTGCCAGAAGGAGACCCAACAAAATAGATTAATTGTTTGTAAAGCTTTAAGCGTAATAATACTTTTCATAAGGCGCTATGCTTAAATTGGTCAAGTTAGGTGGAGATTATATGGCTCTGTGCCTGTACTCCGAAGAACAGCATCCTTATTTTTTGCATTATTAGTTTTCAGAAATGCACAAATTTGATCAATAGTTTCTATTTTCCCATCAATTAGACATAATGACTGAAGATTTCCTAAATACCCATTGTGGAAAAGGCTGGTGTTTTCTTTCCATGTTGCTTACAAAAAACTAAATCTGTCAAAAAGTGAGAAATATTTTTATATCCTCCTTGTTTTTGTCTAGTAGAATTAGCCTTTTAAGAATTAGTTTCTGAGCCTCCATCTCCATAGTTAGATGTTTCAATCCTTCAGAAGTCATGTACCTGTTACTAAATCTAAAAAGCTTAACAAGACTTGATTGAGCTCAGAAATGAACAGGTAGACTTGCTGAGATTTCACCATTTTCTGAAGACTTTGGATTAAAGGCGTTTTGAACGGTAAAAACTACAGATTTGGAGCAAAATACATTTTCAGTTCCAGCTAAATCAGACCCTTCATGACCTCTTTTCTGTTATTAATAACAGCTGAAACAAATAGAGTATACACATCTCACCAAAGTCAAGCTGTATAATTTTACTTTTTCAGTTCAACTCAGGAGACAGAAAAGTCTTCATGGGAACATTTGGACAAAAATGTGGCAACAATACAAGTATGAAAATAACGCTAGGGATTCTAATACTTTTTGCAAATAATAAAAGTAAGCTCCACCGTATGAAAAGCACAAAGTTTCTTCAGATAAAATCTAAAGGAAAGGCTCAGAAAGTTTACACCCAGGCTGCTGAATTACAGTGTAATAAATCTTTGTATCTCACAGTATCAGAAATCAACCAAAAGCTCTGCTAATATATTCAGTAGCAAACAAAACTGAGCTTCTTTCTTCTGTTTTATTGCCTCCAAGCAGTTCTGTTGCACTCTCACTTAGGTTTGCATAGATTGCTTTATAATTTAAAACAAGTAAGGAAGATAAAATTGGTGGGGAGGCGACTAAACCTCACGGCTGTCGGGATTCCTCCTCCAAGATTTGTCTTCTGCATTTCTCTCTCAGTTTATCAACAGTTGTCATCGACAGCGTCCCAGGTTCTGTGAATATTTTCTGCAGAAAAAAAAAGGACATCAGAAAGAAACATTTTCTTTGCTAGGGTAGATAAACTAGCTGGACTGATGTTGCGCTTGTGCCCTTGACCTTCTCGCCTCACCTGCATGAAGGTGTGGCAGTCGAGCGTGAAAGACCCGCACGTCATCTGCTTGAAGCACTCGCACACGTCGGGCAGCGAGCGCGCTCTCAGCAGCTCCGTCTGGTGGTGGAGGATCAGAGTCAGAGCAACTCTGAAGAGAACCTTGGAGCCCTCGTAGAAAAGGCAATCCCAGATCCTCAGGACCGTCTGGAAGAGAGAGGAACATGGAGGATTCCTGTTTGATTATCAACCTGAGGTCCTAACGTCGATTCTGGGGTCAGCCCAGTACTTTTCCTTACCTCTATGGGGAGGATGTCAATATAGAGGCAGATGAACCAGCGCGACACCACCAGTGTCCATATGCCGGGATACTGAGCCATGAGCTGTCCCACCGCGGGGGCTTTGGTCTTCACCAGTTCCCCAAGAACCTCCTGGTCCATCTTCAGTCCCAGCATGGCCGGGCTGTAGTAGTCTGAAGGATTCCAGCAGCACATTTAGATTACCGTTAATCCTTTAGTTTTACGTCTACAAACAGATTACAGAAACCTCGCAATTCAAGTACGTTCTCACTAAAAGCAGTCCGCAGTATGCTAAATGAAGTCTCCAGCAGCTTTAGCTACTGTTGACATAAACGCGCCATCAGAAACACACTGAACACGTTTAACTAGGACGCTTGATATCGACAGCATACCAGGGAAATAATCTCACACCAAACTGTGAATCATGGAGGTGGAAGTGTCACGGTTTGTCCATACAATCCACCATGAATTCAAACCAATCAGCCGGATGTGCACAGCTGTTGGTGTCCATCCGGCTGAGTGGATCTTTCTTTGTCAAGACCCGAATAAATCTACCTGGGAGTATTCTGCCCAGCAACGCATCCATGAGCCAGAAGGATTTCTCTTCATCCTTGGTGATGATGATGAGGTAGCCTGCAATGAAGTTCATCCCCTGGGGAAGACAAAGCAAACTAAATGTTCAAGAGATAAATCCAGAAAAAAAAAATAGTTGGATTGTTTTCTATTTTAAACACATATTTAAGATCCTATTTAAAGGTGATCAAATGACTTAAGAACATAAATACATAAACAGCTCTGGAAAAAATGAAGAGACCACTGCACTGAACCCCATTGAAAACCTCATGGTTATTTCACCAAATATTGATTTCTGAACTCTTCTTGAGTTAAAACTTTAGTATTAAGTAAATTAATATTAACTTGTTTTCTTTGCATTATTTGAGGTCTGAAAGGACTGAATCTTTTTTTCCGTTATTTTGACCATTTGTCATTTTCTGCAAATAAATACAAAATTTTTGCTTGGAATTTCGGAGGCATGCTGTCAGTAGTTCATGAGTAAAATAACAATGTTAATTTTACTCAAACTTATACCTATTAAAAGTAAAATCAGAGAAACTCTTAATTTTTTTTCCAGAGCTGTATGTCGAGAAGTTAAGAATGCCATCGAATGCTGAAAATGTCAGAGGTTAACATTTTAATCTGTTCAGGTTAAAGAGTAGATTTTCAGTTAAACTTTTTTTTTTTTTTTAATAAAACTACTAAACAGCTCCTATTTAAAGTAACTGGACAATAAGCTGCTGATTTTTGCATCCCTGAAATATAGCAGCCAGCCAAGACATTTATCAGTCTTGGCTGGTAAATGAAGTCTTATTCAGGCTGGACAAACAATTAGGCCCATTATAGAGATAAATACGCAGCAAGAAAATATCAGGTCATGAAAACAACAGATCACTGTCAAAATGAAGACACACCTGCATGAATGTAAATACTGAGGGTGTGCCTTAAGATGCAAACCACTGGCAGTAGTCAAGAACAAGAAGTATTTGCAAAGGAAGAAACAATATTTTTCAAAGAGTGAAGAACTTTGGAGGCAGTAGGAAGGCATAATTGAAAGAATATATTTTAGATAAAGGCTACTTCTTCAAATCCTATTAAAGTTAACAGTCCATCCTGTAGAACGGATGTGAGAGGAGAGTGGAGCGCTTTGCCCACCTGACAGTAGCCCACGGCCTGGTTGTGGTGTCCGTATGCCAGCAGCACATTGAACAGAACCTTCTGCAGACCCTCCTCCGCTCGGCTCTTGAAGAGGATGTTGTCAGGAAAGGTCCGGTGCATGTCTGCCCACAAGGCAGAATATCACCGGTGTTGGATTTGAGCTATAAAATTGGCAGATTTCTTTCTTTAAACCGGGGGTGTCAAACTTGTCTTTGTTTTGGGCCCAATCAAAATCACGAATGCTCTTAAAGGTCTGGTTGAGCCAGAATGCATTGATAAAACCCGTTCAAATACTGTTAAAATATCACTGAATTCTTAAAATTAAATTTCAGTTCCTCCAGGATTTTGTGACTCTTTTTGTGTTTGTGGTACTAATTTGAAAATATTTGCGATATTTACACTTATTCATGACGGTAAATGCGGCTTTTTCTTGCTTTCTGTACATATCATGGGCTATAATCTGACATCAATTAAGGCAGAGGCAGCTGTCTAGTACAAGCAAGACAGTTTTTGACAATTTTTGAGAAAAATCTGCAGTAAACTCCCAAATGTTATATATATTCCTTTATTTAACCAGGTAAACCCCGTTGAGATCTAGATCTCATTTTCAAGAGGGACCTGGGTTAGCGCAATTTATTGATTTTGCGTGAATTTCCACGATAATTCTCAAGAAACTGGAGGGACTGATTGATATAATTTGGCAGTAAGGAAATAAAAACTGCATTGATTTGATTGACAACAAAATACTTCAGCACACTTATTGTTTAGTCTAGAATCTAGAGGGCCACATGAAAAGCTATGGATTTGACCCACGGGCCTTGAGTTTGACATATGATCATTTTGAGTGCATAAAGTTGGATGGTCACACCTGTGTGAATGGTCTCCTTCAGCTTGGTGTTGTGCTCCATGGCTAATAGAGACTGGTAGTAACCTGGCTTACTCTCCAGTTGTTTCTGAGCACCGCTCGCTGCCATCCAGATCCTGGCTCGGTGCTCATTAGGAACACCTTTACGCACAAATCTTTTCACTAAAAAAAATATATATATATACAAAAATAGGTTTTCAGAGGTCACAGTGACTGGCAATAGCATTCAGTCCCTTCAAACCGTTCATCTTTATGTCATGTTACAACCACAAACTTCAATGTATTTTATCTTGATTTTATTTGACAGACCAAAACAAAAGTTGGTCTAAAAAAAGGTGTAATTTACAAGCATTCAGTCCCCATCTATTATGAAACTCTAAATAAAATCCAGTGCAATCTAATGCTTTGAAAAATCCCTCTATTTAGCAAATAGAGTCCACCTGTGTTATTTAAATCTTGGTATAGTTGCAACTTTTCTGCGAAGGCCTCAAAGCTTTGTTGGAGAACATCATGAAATCGAAGAAACAGCAGATTGAGCGGAGATAAAAAAAGGGGGAGAAGTTATAAGCAGAATTAGGTTCTAAAAGAAAGTCCAAATTTCTTTTCTTCCAAATGATTTCAAAACTGCATATTTTACCGAAATGCCTGAATACAATGGCTGACAGTTTTCTTCAGTTAAACGAAGGAAAAACTTAAGTATATATTTTTGGACAAGCGAAAATAACTTTAAAAGAAAAGCAGATCCTCTGGCCTCTTTGTCATTTGGCTGAACCTTCTGCAAGTTTCTAACATGTAGAAGGTTTTACGCTTTAAAACTATTAGTAGTGCAAATCAGAAATCCGTTTTTATGGCAGAGTGCCAAGATAAAAACCATTGTTGAAAGAAAATGATAAGGTTTGCTATGCTTTGCTATGTCTGCGATGCTGGTGGCATAGCAAATGTGGAAGATGCTTTGGTCAAATAAATTTGATCAAATCAATAGTGTTCATTTGCATACCATACTCTACATGTGGCCAAAGGCTTATAAAACAAAACCCTGGACATCATCCTGAACCCACCATCCCTAATGTAAAGCCTGGTGGTAACAGCATCATGCTGTTGAGATGCCGTTCTTCAGGGACTGCGAATCTGGTTGGAGTTGATAGGAAGATAAATGGAGCAGAACATCGGGGCATTCTGGAAGAAAACCTGTTAGAGTTCTTCTTCCAGCTGGTCTATGACCCTGAATATACAGCTAAAGCTACAATGAGACAATTTAAATCAAAACGTGTTCATGCGTTAGAACGGCCCAGTCAAAGTATTGAGTTAAGGGACTAAACTCAATAGTCCCTTATTGAGTTTAGTCAATAAGGGACTATTGACTAAATAGTCCCTTATTGACTATTGAGGGACTAAACTCAATAGTCCCTTAACTCAAGTGTAGACTTGTGTTCTATGTCCTACTTTGTGTTGGCTGGTCTATCCCCTGAAATCTCGATTAAATGCATTGAGGTCTGAGGCAGTATCATGGGGAGGCGGTGTGAGCACTTGAGTGAAGGACTGTACATGACCTCGGAGCCCCAAAAACTGGTGTTTGAATTGTGTGAATTGATGTTTGTACCCGTCAGGTTCTTCTCCACGTTGGGTTTGTCTTGCAGGAGCTTGGACCACCTCATCGACCTTCTGTTGAGGACAGTCACGTACTCACTCATCATTTCTTTGTAGGAATCGTAATCATGTTGCCTTTCGAAGCCGTAGGGGTCGATCCTGCAGGGGCGAACACAATCCCTCTCTCATCAATGCACAAAGCCAATAGAAAAAGCCAGACCCTTGACCCCTCTTCCTTCCTGCTGTCTTCCTGGCTGCCTCCACTGGGTTGGGTTGCTGCAGCCAGGTGATCGAATGCCCCGGCTGGGTGAATAGTTAAGTATTAAATTACACCCGAGTGGAATAGGGAGCAGTCTGTGTTCTTTAATAAACATCAGAGCTTCTGTTTCTAATGGTGGCCTGATGGATTAAAAGAGAACAACAATGATCTGAAGAGGAAGAAGGTGATGCAAATAGGCCTGTTGTATAAGGTCACCCATGAGGAAGCAGCAGGCGCTTAGACTCACCCCGATCTAATAACGAGAATATATTAGATACGTCTACCTGCCAGTGTCTTTGAAGCACGCTGGAGGCTGAGCTGCATCTCCTTTCGTTTCTCTGTCCATTGTAAGACAGCTCCAGTCATCCACTGAACATACAAACAACCTCCAGTATGAAGGTTACTTCATCCCCAACGTCCAGAGAGCAGCAAGAGGGTAAATAACAAAGCAGCCGGAGTTTTCAGTGGCTCACCTTACAGCTCGCCCTGAGAGGAGGGGCCATACCGCAGAGGTAACATCCACACAGGTGTGCACTTTATTTGCACACAAAACAAACGGAGGGAGAGAAGCTCCTCCTGTACGTGACGACTTAATGTGAACAGAGACTGCAGTTCAAAGTTTTATGTTTGGACGTTTCTTGAGGTGATAAAAATGAGAACGTCGCAGACACAGAAATCCTGGAATCCGAACTCAGATTTAGAAAACAACAATAGTCTGAAACTTATTTCCTGAAGATTTCATACCATCAATTTAACCATCGACAAAAAATACAGCAGTTTCATTCAGACCAAAAATGTATAAAAGAAAAATTGCAATTATGCCTCCTACTGCTTGTAGTACAACATATTACTACAGTATTATTATAGCATTATTTCTAATAGTACTTTATACTTATATTGATGTAGGTACACCTATTCAACCACCAATTCATTTAAGGTTTATAGTCAAATCTCTAAAATTATTAAACTTTTAATTGATTACATAATAAGATTATATACAAATTGAACACAAAATCCTACTTCCAATTGCTTCTGGAGTCTCAAACTTAATCAGCGGTGAACAAACAGCACATATCTGCAAATCTAAAGTACTCTCAGTTGAACCTGCGGGGTTCAGTGGCATCGTCAATGGCAATGCTTTAAACTACTTGTCATAAATATGCCCAAATTAAGAAAATTGTCTAAAAACTTCAGAAATAAGACAACCTCAGGAACAAATTTGTAGTAACACCTATTACAAGGAATTTTAGCTTTAGTTTTAAAAACACTGACATGATCTTAAACACAACCATGCATTGTGTTTGAATTGGAAGAAAAAGTGTCAAATTTGTCATGCTGCTGTATGAAGACAGGATGCGTCTTTTTGTCCATTCCCCGTACTGTATAACTTCCTTGTGACATGGAGAGTAAATTACAATGATCTGTCCATGAGCGCCCCCATGAGGCCAAATTCAAAATAACGGCATTGATCACAAAATAGGTCAGACTGCTCTGTGTTTGGAGCCTCTTCAAGCATTAGAACCTGAGTGATCTTCGTAACTGCAGACAGAGAGTCTGCATAGAGTAGCAAGGACAAAGTTACATTCCTACTGAGTCACTGTGAAGACATTTGAACAGTGTTGATGTTAATTCCAAAAACATATATGATATTTTGTCATATTTTTTACTTTTCATAAAAATCAACCACAGCGTAAAACAGCTTGTTGTCTGATTACATGTACAACTGTTTTAGATATGTAGAAAATTATACTAAACCAATATTTACTTAAAGCAGCACATCCTCATATGTAAGTGAAGGCAAACATACAGTAAATGGGCCTGGAGTTCTGTGCAAACATCGATTAAAATTTCTTTATAGACTCAGAATATTGTGTTTGACTCATTGGAGTAAAGCTCTGTGACGTTACACTAACTTTAAAACATAAATAGTGATAAAATTATAAAATAGTTTGCATCCAAACAAAAAACTCGTAGGTCACTGATAAAGTTCTATAATTAAAAGGTTGCTAATAACTTTAAAAAGTAGTAATTTATGAACAACTTATGATCACATCTTGTATTGCACCTCAACAGTAAGAAAATATATGTAAAATAGATTTAAATATTGTCTATAATCAGTCTAAAAAACTAACACAAGTCCTTTAACAATTCCCAACAAGACAAAAAGGGTTGCTAATGCAAAACAAAATCAATATCTGATATATTGAATTAATTAACTAAAGGCAAATAAGTGTAATAAAGGTGGTTGGAGTAAAAAAAAAAAATCTGACTCAATATTTTAACCCATTATTACACAAATTAATAGAACAGCTCCTTTAAGGTAATCATAGCTTCGCCATAAAATTTAGTGCCCAATATACATTTTATTTAAGAATAAAATAAAGCATCACCCAGCTCTTATAAGAAAACAAAAAAAGACACAACGAGGACAAGCAGCAACTTCATCAAAACATCAAGAACAAATGAGCTCTAGTTTAAGACACATGGTTGTCTTCTTCTACCGCAGATCAGTGGCACAAGGTCTCCTGCAACGTGAGTTCGGTTAATGAACAAGCTCATCTGGCTCATGGCAAATAATAATTTTTAAAAAATTAAATACTTATCACCATATTTCTGCTTTATACTTTGCTGCACAGCTGTATTCTGGGACATTTCCATGATCCGTCTCATCGAACAAATAAGCTAAATACATCTAGGATTATGGAAAAACTCATGCTTTATACTTCTCTCTCAGATGAGCAATATACTTAGGCTACAAAAACGATGCATCGACAACAGTCTGATGTTCACTACCTGCAGTAACACTGAAACAGGGACAGGTACAGAAAGATCAGACAGGCATTTACTCTTAAGGCTTACTCTGTTGTCCTGTCGTCGCTTTCTCAACTTCTGAAGAAAAAAAAACAAAAAAACTTCTCGCTGCCAAACACACAGGTTTATGCCATGCAATCCTACAGGTTGAGCGTTTCCTAACTGTAAAGTTTGAAAATGAGGTTTTAGAGTGACATAAAGACTGCTGAGGGGGTCATCTGTTAAAAATAATCATAAAGAAAGTCGTCTTTCCTAGACTGATTTCTGTTTTTCTTAAAGAAACAGTGGAAAAATCCAACTACATTATATTTACAACTAGGCATGGGCCGGTATGAGATTCTCACAGTATATTTCTTTTCTATTGAGTGAAGTTGTAACGGTTTAGCACAAATTCAAAACTAAAGTTTTGAGATGATCTACTTGCTTTTATTCCAAACAATCCCAAACTGCAAAACTTTATTCCAAACTGCCAGTTGCAGTTTTAATACATCTTAAGCTCGCCTACAACCGAGAATATTTCAAGTAGAGAAAACAGTCAAATTGGTATTTTAATGTCAGCATGAATAATATGTAGTTTAATGTTTTTAGCCAACTGACCAGCAGTGCTCAGCAACAGACTTGGGAGGGACAAGGCGGCTTTACTTTACACCAAATATGTTATCTGCAACTCAAACTTTTACCATACAAATTAGTATTTTTCTGTAAGATCAAAAGAATAGCCTTTTTTCAGCCATCTGACCAGAAATGTGCAGTAACATTGTGGGGAGACAAGCATGGCCAATGACTGCATTACTCTACGTTTTTCGAGACCAGAAATATTTGTAGATGGTCAAATTATGCTTTTTGTAAAGCATGAGAAAAATGCAGCAGGCTTTTTATTTAGCTAGATGACACACAATTGCCCAGAAAAAGGTGGGGAGGGGCTGCACTGCAATGTGTGTGCTGTATATATATATATATATATTCACGCTTTGAAGTACAAATACTTCAAAACAGTAGAATTAGTCTTTATAAGCATTAGAAATAAGGAACAGACTTTTTTTTTCTTTTTTAGCCAGCTGCTAAGTATTGTTCAGCAACAGGTGGGAGAGGGGCCGGTCTGCATTAATCTGTGTTGGACACACCTGGAGAAAACTCCTCACTTGGGCACTTTTTTCTGGCACCTCAAATGTCTTTAAATAATAATAATAATAATAAATAGCAGATATAAAGTTTTGAACCTGAAACATTTCAGAACCTCGTTACGCCTCGACAACCGGCCCATGCCTACGTACAACCACTCAGAACCGAAATTATTCAGAATAATGAACGAGTATCAGTTATCTAAATTAAAGCACTGCCATTACTTTAGTGAAACTTTATTTCTGAAACCAGCCCGAAGTGACGTAAAATGATTTTAGAACATGCTTTCAATGAGCTCACAACTCCATGACTGGACATCCACCGAACAACTAAACCAACAGCATTATTATCCAGAATATTGAGGCATCACCGTTTAGAGATCTGAGCATTTACTGTACATAAAACAATCATCTTTTTGCATTTATAAATTGAACATAATTATATTATTCTTCTTATAGCTCTCTTTGTTATCTGTCCCATTAGATACAGTATGTACAGTTAAAAACTGCAACAGTTCTGTTGGTGCTGGTGTCGCGAGCACTCTGTCCCAAAGCTGGAGTTAAGACATGGGATGTTTGCACAGTCACACAGAGCTTCATATACCAAAACAAAGATGACCTGGAAGAATCTTAAAACACACAGCTCTCTTCTGTCCTGTCCGTTTAAAGAACGCACAGCGGGTGAACCTCGTCTCGGTGCTGTGTCCTCGTTGGCCCAGTGGTGAGGCTGTAGCGCTCCTCCCGGAGCAGAGCGGAGGGCCCTCCGGGACGCTGAGACACTGGCGATGTCCGTACGACGCCTCCCGTCTCAAGGAGACCAAAAATGTGGCCAGTTGTTTCTCAACTCAGCTCCCTGAAAGACGGTTTCAAGTGCTCGTGTTTTCTCTTCTGAAGTCTACAGTTTTTCCACTTTTCTTTTTGTACAAGTCTTAAAAAAACTATGATGTCGCTGTAAAAGAAACAATGTTCTGGCTTTCCAGGGTCGGGATCGGATTTAGAGAGTTTTACGTTTGGATCCTGTAACAATTGGTCGAGCGAATTCCACAAAATCATCTATAAGGACCGGCCATGCACCTTAAGAGAGAGGAGAGATACACCATTAATTAACTAGTGATGGAGCAAAGAAAACAGACGCTTTGTGTGCATTTTGTTATTACAGACTCACCTTCCTCATCATAGTTAGACATGTCATCTGCAATCATGTTACCAAAGTCCAACAATAAGTTCCACGTGTCCTTTGGGATGGATCGTTTATGATGTTCCTGTAACGGACAAGAGCTGATGAAAATACAGCTAAACATGTAGGTTTATACCTCGTTTTCCCCTTGTCTTTAAAACAAATACAGTACAGACCAAAAGTTTGGACACACCTTTTAATTCAATGAGTTTCCTTTATTTTCATGACTATTGACATTGTAGATTCACACTGAAGGCATCAAAACTATGAATAACACATGTGGAAATATGCACTAAACAAAAAAGTGTAAAACAACTGAAAATACCCCTTATATTCTAGTTTCTTCAAAGTAGCAACCTTTTGCTGTGATTACTGCTTTGCACACACTCGGCATTTTCTTGATGAGCTTCAAGAGGTAGTCACCTGAAATGGTTTTCACTTCATAGCTGTGCCCTGTCAGGTTAATAAGTGGGATTTCTTGCCTTATAAATAGTCATGAAAATAAAGAAAACCCATTGAATTAGAAAGGTGTGTCCAAACTTTTGGTCTGTACTGTATATCTTCATATCACAACAGAGCACACTTCTTTGAAGCAGTACATTACTGATGCACCAACTTGTCGAATTAAAACCAACAATTTTTTTATTCCAATCCATCCGGTTTATCTCTCTGTTTCCAATAGTGGGACATTTTAAGCAAAATTAGATTATTTTAAACTTTTCCCAGCATCTGGTGGTTTCGTGTAGCACTTTAACTTTGTATGATGTTATGCATGAATAATAATATATTTGTCTAACTTTTTGTCTCTGTTATAAGTTTCAATTTAGCAACCACCAACTGATTCTAAAGTTCAGATTAAAGATCTTCTTGAGTTAACATTTCAGATTTCTAGATTTTTAGTTAGCACTGCTTTAAATAAACATGTCAACTTTTTTTTTAATAACCAGCAGGGCTGTCAGGACACTAACCAAGTCAGGTAATAACTTCCTATCTAATAGCACATTAGGACAGCCTCCGTCGGGCATCCTGTATTTTTCTCTGAACTCTTCCCACTATGTAAAGGCGCTCATGTCTACCAGCCTACAGTTAATTATGGGGCTTTTCAATCCTTCTCAAACACCTAAACACGATGCTTCTCCGGAAATTTTAAGTTGCTCTTCCCCTCATCAGCCTTAGCTTAATGTTTTGAAACATTTCTGACAAAAAAAAAATAAATGCTGAAATTATTTTAAATCTTCATAAAGTTTAAACCCTAAACCTGTTAAAAACGATGAGAGTTAAATCTTTGTGAACAAGCTCTACATTAGCCAACGGCTTCCTCATGAAAGTTTTTGAACAAAAAAAACAAAACAAAACACAGATTTATAAAATATTTACCCATATTTCATCTGTTAGACTTTTTCTACATTTGCTTGTTGAGATCCAATGGTTTCCAGCCCAAATTCACCTACTGCCAAGGTGCATGGAGAACGAAAAAACAAAAGTCCTGATGAGGTGAAGACTGCAGTAGTCAGAGTTATGTAATCTGCGATGAACTGCCTGGACTACAATAAAGGTTATTTTTAAGTAAGATGTATTCTGGCTCTCTTTGTCTGCAGTACATTTGATGTTGGCAGGTAACACAGTAACAAGGACGGCAAGTTACTGAGGAACTACAAGTTGTAAGTTAGCTACAATGCTTTCAGTAAACCTTCTTAAGATGGAGTTTTTCCAGTAGCTGGATAGACGACCGATTATCTGCATCTGTGTTTGCTTCACCACATTGCCACTTCCTTTTCTTCTAAAACGCTTTCCCATTAAGTTGTTGCAACAAACAAATACTTAATGGGAAGAAAATTGAAGGCTCGCCTATGCTGGACAAAAAATATTGTCATAATTCAATAACGTTGGAGAACTTTGTAAGCAGAAAGTGTTTCCCATAAGATGCTCCATACTTGAAATGTGAACACTACTAGCACTTGGTTAATGCACAATGTTTATTTTGTTTCCTTCAAATATGTATTTCAGCTTAAGTGTGCTTATTATTTGTAGAATAAGCTTTAAAAATATTTATCATGCGTTATCTTTAACAGGGCTGAGAGTCACTGTATATTATAGCCATGCAGAGTGTGAATGTATGGTATTTTAAATAATATGTCCTATTGGATGCTACATCCAAACAATCCTTTGTATGTTTGATTTACTGATGGACAATAATTTTGGCTTAATATATCAGGCAGCTCTAATTTCTAAGTAAAAAAAAAAGCCAGTGAGATTCATCAGCAACTGTTGTAATGTCGGCTTTTACGCCCCTGTGTACAACACAGTTTTTCATAGAAAGGTCCAAGGGCCATGTTAAGCAGAACCTCGACTACAAAAATGAAATATATTAGGACAAAACTACAACTTTTCAATTAAAATCTACTTTAAACATGTTAGATGCAACACAAAGTGATCATGTTTACCAAACGTTCTGGTTTTCTTCTATTTTCATGGTAGACAGGACCACATCTTCTCACTAAATTACACTCTAAAGTACACCTTTGTGCATCCAAATCTGCTTTTAATTGCTTTATTAAAACCTGGAAAAATACAGCAGGTGTTTTAAAATGAAGACTGACCTAGATCCTGTTTTTAATTGCTGAGATTAGACCAAATATATATTTTCGGTTTTCTTCATTTGAGCTCAAAATGACATTTTGGACCTACAATCCAATTTACACAAAAAAAAATCTGATTAGTTTACTACTTTTTAAAATGGGTCAAGCTTAGTTTATTGTTGAGGAGATAAAATGAATAAAAATGAGAACATTTCTGGTGATTTTAGGTTTTAAAAATGTAATTTTTTTTTCAGCACACAAGTACTTTTGAGCTTATGATTTTGGCCCATGTGACAAAAAGTTTGGACACCCCTTGCTTAAGATGTCTGGACTGAACCACAAACCCACAGATTGAACCTCTAACGATGGATTGTGTCCAGTTTCTTATCTTTCAAATTAAAGCTGAACTCACCCCATTAAGTAATTTCAGTTCAGTAATATAATGCACAAAAGCTAGAGATTGCACAGGCTTTCAAATCGGGTTATTATAGGGTATGAATGATGGGAAATAAATTATTGGCACCATTTTCACTCACCAAAAGAAATCTATTCCAAAGATCAAGGAACTTAAATCGTCCTGACAGAACCAGGTTCCAGTAGGCTACAGCCATCTCCAAATCTGCAATAAGAGGAACAGCTCAGATTTTTATCTGCTCAAAATGAGACCTCGTCTGCTGACATTCGTGCCATTTAACCTACCAAGACCTTTCTGTCCAGGATTTTTGGCAAAGTTAAAAGTGAACTGGTAGAAGTCTTTGAACTTCCCGCTGTCTTTTAGCTCCTGCTCTAATCTCGGCAAAAGGGCTTTCAGTTTTTCTGGACTGTCGCACCTAAAACAAAAACAAAAAACAGTCCAGTTATGTCAAAAATAATCACAGGCTGGCATAACCCAGCCAGTCGTGACAGGACCGCCTGGCTGCTGAAGACAAACTGGCCGACAGACTCAGAGACACAAGCCTTAAAAGTCAAAACATCGCAACTTTCTCATTGAGTCATCACACGAAGACACAGAATACCCAGGCTGTGGGCGGATCTATATTTAGCCGGCCTTCCCTCCCTTGGAGCTACAGCAGGAAAACCACCAGGAGATGAAACTAGGAGTGCAAAGCAGGCTGCTGATAAATAAAACAAAAAAAAAAAACACTCACCCCAGTTCTGTCATTCCATCCATGAACTCCTTCTTGGTGAATTCGCACTGAGTGGCGGCGTGAAACTTCCACGCAACGACCAGCACGGTGATGCTGGCCGGGTCCAACGAGAGGTCATCACAAAACTGCTGGATCCCGTCAATGCCAATCTTATTTTCATCCTGGGGATCTACCGAAACAAAGAGCTGGGTTACTTTCTCCGTTTTGGATAAAACAAAAGCGCAACTATGTGAAGCTTTCTACGTCAACCTGAGACAGTGATGCAGAGATTTACAAAAAGCTTTGCTATGTTATGTCACAACCAAAAACTCCGACCAACACAACGTAGCAACATCAATATGCAGTGGAACATAAGATACAGACGATGTGGAAACTTTTCAACAAATAGAAATCAGAAGTTTGGCTGGAATTTGTGTTCAGCCCCAAAACGCCTTTGACTGCAATAACAGCTGCAACTCCTTTCCTGTATTATTCTAATTTATGCAACTAGGAATAAGACATTTTTGCTAAATCACTCAAGCTTAGTCAGACTGCAGGATAAATACGTCTGAGATTCAATGCTCGATTCTTGCAGCTGATTTGGACTTTGACTGGGCCATTCTAACATATGAATATGCTTTGACCTATGACAGAGCTGCACAACATACCAAATTGCAACTTTGCTTTCCAACAATACACTTGGACAGTAGGATGGACTTGTCTTTTATGCCTACAACGGATATAGATTTGCATATCCCAAATCTGAAAGCTCAGATAGAGGGGCTGGGACATTATGATGATGGAAAAGAAACTTATCTTCATTTAAATATTAAACAATACAAGTGGCTTGTGGTAGAGGGGTCTTCTTGTAACTTTCTGAGGGCCACTCTTCCATAGAGGCCAGATTTGTGGAGTATGTGACTAATGTTTGTTCGGGTTCTCCCACCTGAGACATGGATACCTGCAGCTCATCCAGAGTCATCATAGGAATCTTGGATTTTTCTGTCGTTAATGACAAGTTGCCATCCTACTAAGCGGACATGCCTTGGTAGCTTGACATTTACAACCAATCCCTACTTTAAACTTCTCCTAAATGTTATCTGCTGTGTTCCTATGTCTTCATTAAGCTTCATTAAACTAATTTTCTCAAACAAACCTCTAAACTCTTCACAGAACAGCTGGATTGATACCGAGGTTATAATAAATGACTAATTAGGTGACCGCTGAAGGTAAAAACAGTAATGAAAGCTAATTGCAAATACAAACCACAATTCACTTAACAGCTATTGCTTTTTTTTCTACTACATAATTATTCCCTACTTTGTGTTGGTCCATCACATAAAATCCCAATAACATACACTGATGTTTGTGGTTATAATAGAAAAGTTTAATGGGTATAAATACTTTTAAAGAACTGCGGTAAGAGCATACAGAGCAGGATGTGAGTTATCGAGCCTTACCTTTGTAACGATTGTAGAGCTGCTCCAGCTTTTTCCGGTCCACCGAGGTTTTCATGGATTCCTTACAGTAAAGCTCTGGATTCTGAAAATAGTTGTCCGTTGCAACTTCTAGTTTCCAGTCATTTTGAGTGAGGCAGTACACGGCCGTCTTCTCCCCAGCCTGTGTGAAGGACATGAACTGCCGTACCTTGTCCCTCTGTGAAGACTTCAGCTTATGCTGCGCAGACACGGGACAGGGGTGGTCAGAGACGAGCGGCATCAGACGGGGCAAAACAGAAACCAAGGCACAAACACAGAGAGACACAAGAATGAAAACAAACAGCGAGATGCAAACATTAAAACACATTCAGGAGGCAAGAAATCACTCAGAAACCCATACGTCAAACACAGTCAGTCACCCCGACAAACAGGCGTTTAACAGGATGGTAATTATACGCTGTGTGAGAGCAACACAGGCTCTTCTGAAGAGGGATGTTGTGGGTACTCAGAGCACATGCTGTACCCCTAAGGGCCCCGCAGATAACTACAGTCACAGACGTAACATGAGGATGGAAATAAGATGCCATCGCGACGAGCCAGAGGTGCAACAAGTCTGGAGTGCAACGCAAGCACTGTGCCGAAAATACTGAGAAATATAAAAATAAAAAGTTCAATCAAAACAGGCAGGGAGCGCAGATTACAGGAGAGACTTTAACTTTCAGCCAGCTCCAACCAATCATATACGAGTAAAGAATACTGAAACATAAAAGTGATATAATACTAGTTTACAGGAATCTATGAGGCCCAGAAGCTTTCATAATACCTTAAGCAAAGCTGCACATGACTATCTTGTTTCCAAACACTATGGTTCAAAACCAAGTGAAAACTATTAGCATACCGTTGCCAGTTTAAAGTCCTTCTAATGGGATATTAAGGTGCTGGAGAAAAGACTGGTTAGACAGCAATGTTCTTCAGCTGTATGGACTATAGTATACAGTAAAAAGCATTGCCTTTTGTCCACCTGTTGCTGTGCAATGTTTGACAGCTGGCTGAAGAAAAGACAACTACATTTTTCTCATGCAGAAAAGCCCAAATCGGCTGTCACTCTTATAAAACACACAGCTAGAAAGCTATTAACTGGAAAGCTGCTTTAGATAAAAGCAGTTAGCCAATTTTTGTTAAAAATCTTTAGGTTGTTTTTGGGATACCTAGTTGTTTTTTTCCACGAGGTTACCATATGGTGACAACAGTAACAGTTCATGGTTTCCAATGAACTGAATTATGGATTAAATCAGCTATAGTGCTACTGCTCATTTAGGTAATTTATCAAACTTAGCTTGGGAGCTTGGATGTGCAGATTATCTCTTATGTTTTCATTTCAGATGAGAGATAAGGAAATGCGTCTGGTTTTTGAACCTAAAGGCTGAACACAACTATGCATCTGTAGAAATATCCGTAGGGTGCATAAGATTGTACTATGCTTTTTTTCTTCTAATATTTCTAGCTTTACATTATAAAGCAAACTGGTCCAACTGAAGGGACAAATCTCGACCAGATGCATCATCTAGACACTTCTCTGCAGAGCAGCATTTCCTGAAAGTGAAGACTAAAGGTTGAGTTTAACGAGCTGCTATTGACCCGCCTGACATTTTTACTGATTTCTGTCATTAATCACGCGTGGATTAAGATGGATGTTCCGTTTGCCTTTAAAGACCTACCCGGTCATCATTGGGAAACATTTGGGTTAGCTTTGTCTACATCCCAGCTAGTAACTTGCACAGGCTAACGCTAGCCGAGTTAGCCAGAATGTATTGACAACAATCATGAGGATATATCCTCCGCACAAAAGTGTCAGTGCTGTTAGGAAGACGGCCGAGATTTTAGTGAAACGACACCGTCCGTGTTTGAGGTCCAGCGGTTGACCTGCTTACAGCCGAAGTTACCAGACTGCCAAAAAGGGACGTGTGGCTAATGCTGCTAGCTGCTCTCAAAATATCAACTGACCTTCCCTGAAACAGCAGCGAAAACAATTAACTGAGCACTGTGAGCCTCACAAAACGCGACACATCATGCGCTTCGACATTATTCCATCAGTCTTGATAGATAAGCCTTCATGGCACAAAAGCCAGTGCCTGGGTTTGTGTTTATTTTGGTTACCTACCATTTTTACACCCGCTGTTTGACCAGTTTAGTAGCCCGTCTGTTGCTGCACGTGCGCATGCGCGTAGGAAGTAGCTGAGCAGAAAGCAGAGGTTTGCAGCATATGTTCTTGTGTGAGTTGCTTTATTTCAGGGACCAAATGAGGATCCTTTCACATCTAAACTGAAAGGAAAAGTAAAGCAGCTTGCGTGACAATTCACAAAAGTATTCTAATATTTCTAAATCATTATTTGGTGTACACCTTGCTGTAAAACATAACTTGCATAAAGAAACAACCTAAATTCTTACCCTGGCACACTTCCACCTGCTTATCTTTGCAGGGTCATGGGGGACTAGTGCCTATCTGCAGCAGTCATTGGGGAGAGGTGCGGTACGGGGCCACAGCCCATCATAGGGCAATCGTTGTTTTTATTAAAAATAATTTAAGTATGTGTGTGTGTACATTTTCCCAAAGTCGGTCCTCGAGGGCCGGCATCCTGCACGTTTTAGTCTTCTCCCTGGTGGTAATAACGACCTTTTCAGCACGTAAATGTTCTTAGGCCATCTAATGAGCCATTATTGGATCCAGGTGCGTTAAACCAGAGAGAGAACTAAAACATGCAGGATGCTGGCCCTCGAGGACTGACATTGGGCACCACTGTCCTAGAAGGTAAAGGGGATCAAGGAAAAGCTCTAGTCTTATTTATATCACATTTGTCTCACAGATTCCAGTTTGTTCATGTTAATGATAAACCTTCCAAACTAAGGCTATTTGCAGAGTTCAAAGTTTGAGCCAATTATGCTACACACACACACACGCCCACACACCCCTACACAATTATGATAAAACAGATACACATATAAATGTTTTCTCTTAGGAAAATTATCAGACCACATCATGGAATGACCTTCCAGTGTACTGCAGAGAATACTAAGCTCTGCTTTTCTACAAAGCCAACTAGACTACAAACAGACACGCTAAGTCCTACCATCTTAAAGCCATTGAAGACTAGAGAACTTTTAAATGCTATGCTTTTAAACTCAGATGAGACAGAGGTCGTCATTTTTCAACCAGTACATCAAGGAGAAAAAACCCAAAAGTATTAGATATGTTTCTGTTCAGGGTGTGTCGCCTCCCCCCTGCCTTGGGCGGATGGATCATGTGATGGATCACTGTTCAATCCATCATCTGAAAATGGAAAGAGTCAACAACTTAGGTGGAACAATGTAATTTTATGGCAACTAAAAATTGTTTTCTCCATAAATGGAAGAGTGGTAAGCCAAAATTGGAAAGAAACCCATGAGACATCCCACATGGCTGTCACGTAAGGACAGTCACGTAAGGACACGCAGAAAACATGTAGAAGGATTTTTTTCTGATGCTAAATTATGCTCTCAAAAGATGCAAGTACTACTAATTTCAAAGAAAAAAGTCAGTCGAACATTATTTACGCATAATTTATATTCTATAATCAGTGGAAACTTATTATTGGAACAATGAACAAACCATTCTTTAAAAGTATGTTTATGCATGTTCCCTCTGTTTTCTCTTTTTTATTGATCAACCACCACACATGGCCTCACCTTGTCAAAAATGTATCTTTATTACTTCCAAAAGTATTAACACAAAAACTTAAAAAGAGCATACACACTAAACACAGTTTGTACCTAAGTTTGATAATTTATAGTACAAGGTTGGCTGGCTGGTTGACGTGTGACGAGTCCTCAAGGACAGACTCTACACTCCTGCAGAAACACTCACGATCATCTAAAAGTTATGGTATTCCTGCTCAACCACGGTTTTTACTTCAATAATTTGAAAGAAACAAAACAGAAACATGTGAACCAAAAATAAATCTAGAAACCAAAACTAAGAATATGAGCTTCCTCCAGAGCTTTTATTTTAGTGCTTGGCTTGCATTTTATTTTGAATCAATATGTCAAACTGATATAATCACTGTGAATAAAAAAAACATACAAAATAGCTTTTGTCTTTTTTTGAGTTTGTTTTTTTTTTTTAAATGTGGGTTTGACTAATATATTTTTCCTTATAGTTAATATTTATCCTGAAAAAGGCATTGGGAGACTAAAATTTTGTCAACAATGACACATGAGTCCATGTTGTTATGGATAAAAAGTTACAGAGTACAGCTAATTTTTTAAGCAGTCTCAAATTTCGCTTTGAGCTGAGCTGACAGAAGGCGCAGCTCGGTTTTATCTCATGCAAAAATGAATCCACCCCGCCACAAGTGTTATGAACACACCACACAGCAGCGTCACTGATACTGTATCTGTGGACATCAGCTTCCTTTTTGCCATCACTGTCATTTTATAGTGAAAGGAGTGTAAAATAGACAAAGTCATGGACTGTAGTGATATTTTGTATGCACGATCCATGTCCCTTACAAGCACTTTCAAAGGCTTTAGATTATACTTCATATATATACATTTCTGCTGGCTTTGTCAGAAAAAATAAGCTATATTGACTGAGTTTTGTTTAGGTGAAATTGAGGATAACAATATTTGTTTTGCCAGTGTTATGAAAAGAATTGTTTTTGTTTTTAATATTGCTTATTTTGAGCTTATGAAACCTGAATTTACTGGCATGACTCACAAACAACAACCCCCAAGGGTCCAAGCACAGGCCCCCCGAAGAAACGCTTCATTAAACAAAAACACTACACAAAAGCCACACAGCAGTTACACTAAACAATGCAAACTTCATAATTGTTTAAGTTATTGCTAAAATGTGCAACAAAAAATACAAAACAAAGTGAAATGAAATTAAAAAAAATATGATTTTGATACATTTTTAAAAAGGTTATTTTGGAGCAAACCTCACTCGTATTAGTTGGTGGTGACTTCTATTATTTTGGGATGTAATAGCAAAAGTTGAGTCTCATGTTCCTCTACAGCTCTTGTAAAGAATATTTATCAAAATGACATTAAATGACAGGGGCCCACAATCGGTGGCTCCAGAGCTACATGTGGCTCTTGAGATTCTTAAGTGTAGCTATTAATAAATTGACTAATAATGCAATAAAATGAGAAATGTTGTACATGGTGAAAGATTCATACAGAGTAGCACATCCTCATAGAGTGAGATTTCAGTTTTTAATAATCTAAAATCTCTGTTTACTTTACCACTTGTTAATGAAGATATTTACAAAAAAACTCCAAGAGAGGTCAACTGTTTAGTTCAAGTCTACCAATGTGTAATTTAGTCATGGGATAAATCCAGCTGTTCTGTGACGATTAGTACAGAGAACATTAGCAAACAAACAGACCAAGAAACACAGCAGACAGACCAGGGATAAAGTTTGAGAGAATTTTAAGCAAGGTTAGGATATAAAACAATACTAAAATCTTAAGAAATTTTGCAACACACTACTCAACAGTATAGAAAAAATATTTTGTTCAGTAGGGACAGAGAAACTGGTCAGAGTAGATGAAAATTTTATGTGTTACATGTAGGGCAATCCAGATAGAAAACCTGCTACAGATCTGCTAATTATAAGTTAACTAGCTGATTACGGTGCGACCTTATATGTTTCCAATATTTCAAGTTTTCAAAATATTCTAATTTTCTTAGACACTGTGTTATTTTGGGTTTAAATAACATAAATGTACAAGAAAATTATAAGAAATACTTAAGTAATAAATCTATGTAAGACACAAGTCTCACTTTCTGCAGTAACATTATCCATCCATCCATCCATCCATCCATCCATCCATCCATCTATCTATCTATCTATCTATCTATCTATCTATCTATCTATCTATCTATCTATCTATCTATCTATCTATCTATCTATCTATCTATCTATCTATCTATCTATCTATCTATCTATCTATCTATCTATCTAAAGATAAGAAAAATTTCCTCTTCTCTTATGTTTTAACTAGAAACTTGATCTAAATGTACATTTGATTGCCTCTAAAGCGAGCAGTTCATTCACTTGAAGGTTTGTTTTGAAGCAGGAAAACACGACAAGCAAAGTGCGGGAAAATGAACAGCACTGTCCCACTCCTGTGCAGTAGATGGCGCCACACGCACCTCTAACGCTGGCTACTCTCCACCAATCCCACGAGATGTAGCGTGTGGGCAAGGACTTCTTTACTGTTTTGCTTTCGTCTCCTCCACGCTGGCCAATCAGAGCAGGCTGAGGCGAGACACCGCCAAGATCAGATTGTGAGAGGCGCTGCTGTGAGCTGGGCTAGTAACAGAGTGCATTTGCTAACTTGGGAAGTACACCGGTAAGATCCGTTTACTGACTTGTTGGGCGATATTGGCCCTCCGCGGCACAAAGCTCGTGCAATTACGCATTCACCGATGGAATATTTTAAATTTGCATTAAAAACACAGACTCGTAGTTTACAGCGTGAACTTTGAGCTAACAGTAGCACGGATCTGGATGACAGCTGGGAGTTAGCTTGTCCGCTAGCAGCTGGGCTAACAAAGCAGCGGAAATTACAGTTTCTCAACTAAGTTAGCACCTAGCTAAAATAACCAGCTGGTAATTAACAGATAACTAGTTATTGATCTACTTTATGCAGTTATCTATTCTTTTTTATTATTGGAGTCTTCGGCTTCTATTGCAATAATATCAATAATTGTGTTTGTTTATGTGAAAATAAAAATATTACATTTTAGGGCATATGTGATGTCTTTGCAAAGTTTTGAATTTCCTATTTTAAAATGAAAGTGTTTATAATGTTGACGCCTTCGCGTTGGTTTTGTAGTATAGGCAGTCATTACAAGATATTTAACCTTATTTCGTAACTTAAAACAAAGAAATTGCGCTTCGAAATGTTTGAGAAGAAACTATTTGTTTTTAAAAATGCACAGTCTGTAAGATTAATCCAGTATTATCGATTAGTTTTGTTTTTGAGGGATTGGGAGGTAACGCTCACACTCAGACGCGAATAACAGATTATATTAGCAATCTAAAAACAAATGTATACTTAGGAGTAATGTATATATTTTGCAAGTTTTGTTCGCTCTTTCAATTTTGATATTTTTCATTCGCCTTAACCTGAATAAGTTTATTTTATACTGAGGCCGCTGAATTCACCTTCAACCCTTATAAATCCTTCTTGATGAACCAGGATGGCTTTACTCAATTTTAATATAGCAGCTTTCCAGAGGGAAAAGAGTTCAGACGTCTGGGTTATTATTTTGTTACTTATGAATAAAAATAGAGTCTTCGGTAGTTAGCCAGCACCGATTGAAAACTACCAGCTGCCATACTTGACCAACAGGCAAATCCTGGCATCCCTTACTGAATTAGCGCCCCCCTAAAAAAGCGTGTAATGTAAAATAAACGCTCTGGGTAAATACTTTATCATCTGTGAAATATATATCCCTTCGATTTATTTGTAAAACGGATTAAGTATATCGACATTGCCTAGTTTGTTTCCTGTTTAGATGGGATTTAGACCTCCTCTTCCTCCATTCTCAAATGCCAACAACAACAGCCGTCGAAGAGACGAGAGTGCACTCGTAAGTGCACAGGTTCACCACTTTAACTCTGTTTAACGTGGTGAATGTCCATTTATTTTTCACAGTGGCAGCTCTTGTTCGGACGAGGCTGTGTTGTGCAGCAGGGGAGCAGGGTTCTCTGAATTTGTTGTGAATCGGCTGAAAGCGTGCAGGAGCTAACTAGTAGCAGGCTAGCAGCAGCGAGCTGAACCTGACGCTCGCTGTTAGCAGGGACGGCTAGCTAGCTGCAGTCAACAAAAGATTTCTACATTGCTGTCAACATATGATGTGAAGGCTGCTGCTGTGGCGTGAAGCCCCGCTGTCTGTAGCTGTATATCCATGTCGGTGAAGCCACGTCGGTAGTTTTGCGGTGTTGTGATAAAGTTAGCGTGCTTTCGTGACCTGTAGCAGAAGTTGGACGATGCCTCTCCTCCGGACGTGCTCGGTACCTGAAGTAGGCCTTGTGCACTCTTAGCGTTGTAAAAGTTCAGAGCATCTAGGGATGGTCTAATGTGCTTTTCTACATGCAAAATGTATTCAGATGTGTCTCTCAAAGGCTCTCGGGGTCAAAAGTAAAACAGATTGATCATATCTTCCGTATGTTTGCCAATATGAAGGAGAAATTGGAGCTAACCAGAGAGATGTAGTTAGCTTTCTATAGTGTGCTCTCAGTCAGCAAATTGAACTGGGCCTTAGTTCACAAATAAGTTCAAATGATCCTTTGAAAACATGCGAATATACATCGGACCTGGGTTTAATTATTGAAATATATTATTTTTGAGTAAAACTAGAAATGTTCCAGTCATTGTAATAATTTATTCTTCTTTTTATTTTGCAGGAATCTGAAGATTGAGTGATATAATTTTTTTAAAATCCTGACACAGAACTCCTTTTGGTCCTTTGGGATCATGGCTAAAGATGTAAGTATATGTGTACGCCTATAAAGATATTTATATATAGATATCTATATAGATATCTATATATAGATATCTTATTAGATTAAAATCCATAGTTTAATTTCTGCTACTTGAGAATAAAATTATGCATTTACATCAGTTTTGAGTTGGGGCTAATCTGACCCAATGTCGGCACCAGACCTGAGTCTGATTTAATTATTGGACTGAATATCAGGCTGAGGCCACCAATGTAGATGGCATGGTCCAGTGTCATGTGGGTCATATTTTGATATGGTTTTACTGATTATTCATTTTTTATTAACTTTCTGTTAGATTTTAAACTGCTTCATTTACCAAGCAACTTCCAGAAGTTTTTATTTGTGGTTCCCAAGTCAGTGGGAGCTTTCTACCAGTTCCACCCTCATTTCTTTGCTAGTTCATCTCTTCCTAATTAGTTTTCATACATGCAAACAAACAATTTAATATCCATGTACTTAAACCTTTGAAGATAATTTTTTTTCTCTTTATAATGAACTGGTAAAATAACTTTGACTGATTATTTGACTTAACTTAAGTCTGGCTTGTTTTATTCTTTGAAAAGTTTGAATTACAGCTTTCTTCATTTATTTTGATTCTGATGCCTATTGAGGCTGGATCATTTCTATGAAATATTCAGATTGTGACTCCTGACCAAACCAAAATGACTTGGCGATATTATTTACTGGTGTGATGAAACCACCTTTTCTACCTGGGAAAAGTTTAGTATGAAATGACCAAAACTACAAAGGTACAAAATAGTGAAATGACCTGCTACCTTTTTTCTTTTTACGGTAAACAAAATAAATAGTAATTATATTTTACTGAAAACATAATTACTATTTATGTTTTAGTAATTAGTAATTCCTAAAGGGGAAATTCTAAGCTATAAAAACACACATAACCTTTTATCCTGAGTATCTGACATTAAATTCTTCTAAACTTTTTCTTGTTTAGGTCAGTGACGATAAACAAAAATTGTTCCATCTACCCAAAGCCAGAATGATGAGATAATATTAAACTTACTAAGTCTTTAATTCAGAAAAGATCAGATGAGGATGTGGTGAGTTGTTGAGGTTTCGAGAAATTAATTTAAAACACTTGAGGTAAATTTAGGCACAGCTTTAAGCTTATTTTAAGTTCAACACTTAAAGCACATCTCCTTCCTTGTGTGACATCATGAAAACATCAAAATAAATAATTGAGAATTGTGAACCTCCACAAGTGTGCTTCATCCTTGGGTACAACTTCCACATGTCTGAAGTTGCAACATTCAGCTGTTCAAATTATTTTATGCGAGTATATCTTTCATACCTTTCAGAAAAGAGATGGGATCTGTATCCCAGATTTAAATGTTTTTGTTTGAAATTATCTAAATAACCCGAGAGCAAAAACCAGTGAAGAAAATTTTGTCTGAAGCTGGTGTTGAATGAAGGTGTCATTCAACACCATGTGGATGTTTTGCTGCAGGAGGGACTGGTGCGCTTTACAGAATGGATCAAAGTCAGGAAGTTGAAGTTTCGGCACAAACGGGTTTTGAAAATGGACTCGGATACTAAGCATTGAGCGAAATTGGTTTGTGTCTTCAGGACAACAATCAGTGCTTTGGTGTGGCTGTCACAAAGCCTTAATCTCAAGCTCGTAAATCTCGACCCACTAACAAAAGTTCTGTTCAAAGGAACAGACTAAAATACCAGCAAACTACAGTAAAAAGCCTAAAAGGAAACCCAAAATGTTTCATCCAAGTCTTGCAGCCTAAAGGCAATTCTACTCCATCAAACACTGAGGAATGTAATTTTTTTTAATTTAAAGAACATACGAGAAAAGTCTCTAATAGAAATAATTTAGTTAATCTTAAGTGACCTAAAAAGGGAAAAATTTAGTTTGATTTACTCTCGAGAATGAGACAAAAGGAAAACTTTTACGCTTTATGTAAATTTCAATTGTAGACATTAAGACTTACATTCATTTTGCCTTCGATATTTGTAAATATCAAAATCAGCAAATCATTACAGAGAAATGGGTTTGTGGCTAAAATGAATAACGAGGCTAACTTAAAGGAAATATGAGTTGTTGATTGAATGAAAGTGTAATTTTCTTTTTTTACAGGCTGGTCTAATTGAAACAAATGCAGAGCTGAAAGTTTTCATCGATCAGAATCTGAGCCCTAGCAAAGGTATACCCTAATATTTGTTTCTTCTTCAGTATTTAAATAAAACTCTGCATATTTTTGAATGATTTTATCTAATCCATTCCCGTAGCATACACACATTTCTGTCCAGGTGCATTCCTTGTTGTTTGAAAGTGAACAACAGGGGGCAATGGAGATTCATTTACGAGCCCTCCTCATCGCTGCTGTCCTTTGTCTCCTCTCAGGTGTTCTGTCCTTGGTTACTGTCCAGCCTACAGTTGCTCCCAAACAGCTTCTACCCAAAACCCTCGGGCCGTCTAATGTGAACGTTGCTGCACACATGCAGCATGTGCCACACATGGTGAGTGTGCATGGTTATAAATCTCTGTAAGGCCACCACAAGAAACAAATTACTGCAAAATTTCTCCAGATCTTAAAAAACAAACAAACATAGTTTTGCTTCATCTTTCGTAATGTAAGCCCCCCTATTATCATTGCGAGGTGACCGGGCAGAGGGTAGGTGCAGGCAGTTGATCCTAAGCTCATCAACTCTACAGTCAGCAGGATTACACCCATCATCTCATTATGTTGAAGCAATGTATACACAACGGAAATCAGCTTACATATCACCTTAGCGAAGGAATAGATCACCTATCCTCTGGAGGCCTACTCATGTTGATGTTGGTGGGGATGCACATGTTCACCAAAAGTCCAGAAACGTTTTCCAGGAAAGCAGAAGTTGGATGGTTTGATGCTTCGATATGTAAAGGAGAATCAGGACCGAGTTTAACAGATTGATTCAAACCTTCAGACTGAGCAGCTGTAGTTTCTCTATAACCTGATATGAGCTTCCCCTTGAATTAAATCACCTGCACTATCATAGTCAAAGGTAAAATTCACAATGCTGTTGAATATGAAATCTGAAATATTACTCACCCTATCAGTAATATAAGGTCTTAAAAAGCTTTGTTTCTCTATGGTTATCAAGTTTTTGTCTTCCAGCGTCGTCTTCCATTCTTTTTCGGCTGCTCTGTTAATAAGTATTTATAAAAATTTACTAGATGTTAAAGTAGACAGATACTTTATTAAGATATACTTTTTGCAACAGCAGCAACAAAAAAAACAGGCAAATGGGTAAAAATGATTAAAAAAAACCAAAAAAAAACTACGTCGCATAAAGTAACCTGAACTTGAGTTGCATTCAGTCATTTTAGCTTTTTAAATGCCATAGACATTAGCTGTTTAAGAAAGCTCCTTTCTAATTGAAACTTTTAGCTGTTGTCAGACAGAAAATATTACTTCACTTTTTTAGTGTAATCTAATCCCTGTTAAATGCGTTTTTTTTCTAAAGAATATCAGTTAAAGAAGATAAAATTTTCCGTTTACTGCCCCATACAGTCGCCGGTCAGTCTGATTGTTCTCGCCACTTCTGCCCTCTCCTTTGCAGGTGATTGGAACGCCGCAGAGGCCGACGGTATCGAACACCATTCTGGTAAACAGTCCACACACGCCCAGCTCCCAGTTCCTAACTCAGACCCAGCCCGCTGATGCCTCGCCCTGGTCGTCAGGGTGAGTTGTTGCTGAGCTTTGTGAAGCTTAACTTCAACATAAAGTACCTTGCAAAAGCATACATACTCCCTGCATTTTTATAGCATTTTGTTACATTACATGCAAGCAAAACTTGAGTGTTTTATTGAGATTAAACAGCATTAACAAACACATAAAATTGCACAATCATGAAGTAGGAGGAAAAGAATCAATAGTTTTAAAATACATCTCAAATAAAATGTAAACATTTTTTTGTTTTTATTGAACCCCTATGAGTTGATTGTATGTTGAACCCCATTTTATTGAGTAACAGCTGCACATCTGTACAAGCTTACGTACAGTTTTGCTCTTTTTTGAAAACACCTGATGCTCTTTTGGATTGGCTGCAGAACCTCTCTGTGTAACCATTTTCAAGCGTTTCCACAGATTCTTAATTCAACTTAGATCTGGAAGCATAATTTGATCTAAAAACTTTCACTGTAGCTTTGGCTGTTTGATGCCATTCTCCTAGTTCTCGTTATTTTGAGGATACTTTTTCACTTTTTCCTTTCAGTCACGTCTTGGTATGTTTGCAGTTGTGGCAAATTAGTAAAATATTTGGATTGAACTATGTTGTATGTTTAGAGCTTGGGATATTGTTTTTTTCCCCCCAACTCTGCTTTCTCCTTGACCTGTCAGTCATAATTATTTTTTGTTCTTCATGATGCTCTATTTACTCTATTTACATGGACTCTATTTACTACTTATTAAAAAAAATAAAGTATATTATTTTGTTTCTATTTCTCACTTATGTAACCATTATGGGTCTTCCCCATAATGTTTGAAACGTAAAAAACTTCAAGGTGTGCGAGTGTTTTTGCACAGTATTCTTGTCTTTCCAAGTGAAGAAGTTCTCAACGTGTCACCTTGTTTAGACGTGTAGTGACGGGGCGGGGGGGCTCTGTCCACAGAAAGCGGGGTAAAAAAGGGGAGAAGAATGGAAAGGGCCTGCGGCATTTCTCCATGAAAGTGTGCGAGAAGGTGCAGAAGAAAGGAGTCACCACCTACAACGAAGTGGCAGACGAACTGGTGGCAGAATTCAGCTCTTCAGACAACCACATGTCACCTAATGACTCGGTGAGTGTTGGAGTTTTCTCCAATGCGAGACTGTGGCAAAATTGATTCAAAATCGGTACTTTGTGGTAATTAAGCAATTTTCTTTTCCTTTTTTCCCCCAGCACGTTTATGACCAGAAAAACATACGGCGGCGTGTTTACGACGCGCTCAATGTGCTCATGGCCATGAACATCATCTCCAAAGAGAAGAAAGAAATCAAGTGGATTGGCTTGCCCACCAACTCCGCACAGGAGTGCCAAAACCTGGAGGTACAGAGGAGGAAACCTTTCCCACCTCAAAAAACCCTGTCTCCAAACATTTTACAACAGCTCCACGTCTTAGCTGCTGCTGTTTGATTTGCTCCTCAGGTGGAGAGACAAAGGCGGCTGGAGAGGATTAAGCAGAAACAATCACAGCTGCAGGAGCTCATACTGCAGGTGAATGGAGTGCTTGTATCAATCCTGAAGTGGATCATTCAGACTGAACCTTCTTTACTAATACAGTGGTGTAGTAAAACATATTTTCTCAATTATTTGTTGTACACACTTAAATGAGTTTATACTGATCCTCTAAAACAATTCTTCAGCATCTGTGGGTCAAAATTCCCCAGATTTAATGCAAGACTTGATGCCATTTTTTTTGCCAATACTCAAAGGCAGTGCAATGGTGGCAGAACCGCTTATGTCTAACTTTAAAATAAATGAAGAAGCTATTGGAGTATGATCTGCAGAACAGGGAGATCTGAGAGGAATATTTTGAAAATGAAGTATATAAATAAAGTTGGTGCTAAATATTTTACGGTGGTGTGAAATGGAAATCGTAAGTATTTGCCTCTCTGATAAAATCAAACCCCAGACAATAAAGTATCTGGTGGCTACTTAACAGTTCATGTTTGTGTCTTGACAGCAAATAGCCTTCAAGAACCTCGTTAAGAGGAATAAAGAGACAGAGCAGCAAGCAAACAGACCCCCACCTCCAAACTCCATCATCCATCTTCCATTTATTATCGTCAACACCAGTAAGAAGACCGTCATCGACTGCAGCATCTCCAACGACAAGTACGTGATCGCCAGCTTTTTTTATGATTTAAATGTAACTCTGGTAGAAGAGAAACTTTCACATTAACGTGATTCCGGCAACTTTTGAACTTGTGCGAAGTCCACACAAGGAAATTAAATGGCTGAATTGCCTCATTACGCACTCAAGCGCTACAGAATCCTCTCTAAGGCATTAACATTGTGGTGCGAATCTGACGTTTTACCGTGTCTCCCGTTCTGCTCCTTGTCTCCAGGTTTGAGTATTTGTTCAACTTCGACAGCATGTTTGAGATCCACGACGACATTGAGGTGCTAAAGCGCATGGGCATGGCCTGTGGCTTGGAGGTGGGGAAGTGTTCTCCTGAAAACCTAAAAATTGCACGAAGCCTTGTGCCAAAAGTCCTGGATCCTTACGTTATAGGTAAATGGTTTCAAACTTATGCCAGTGTCAGAAAGAAATGCGGTTAAGATGAAAATGAAATGGAGAAACAGTTTGACTACATTAGGAGACATTTTCATTCCTGTCAGGTTATTTAAATCTATTCAGCAGTTTTTAGCGAGTAAATAGTTCAGCAGCCGTCATGTGTTCACCGTATTTGTCCAAATAATTTTCTTGAAGAGATGTCAAAAGGCCCCATCAGCAACGTCTACATCACTGGAGGCTCTTCTGCCAATGGAGGTCGTTACACTGCAAGGTGGGAAGCAGATCTTATTATCTTGTGTGGGTTTTTTTTCAGGTTTATCTTAATTTTGACCTTAATTTCTGCTTTTACTTCGTAGTGACGGCTGCACTGACGGCACCATGGCGTCCAGCTCAAACGACTCTCACTACAGCGGGTCTCGTGTTGAGACCCCCGTCTCTTACATGGGGGACGACGACGAGGAGGATGAGTATGAGGAAAACGACGACGAAGACTAACCCTCCCACAGCTCGCCACTCCAACGAGTGCAGTCCTTCAAACCACAGCCACCATGGGAATCGAATCCCCCCTTTTTTTCGTGTGTGCTTCTTGAACACCCCCAGCCCCCCCGTCCCTGTGTCCCACGCCTGTATTTCTGTCTGGCTTTCTCAGGGCTGTAGATGAATATTGAACAAGCAGAGGCAGCGCTCTGCTCCCGAATCACGTGCACCTGCACCACAGCTCTGGGGGGAGGTGCGATCCAAGGGAACTGTAGGCTTTTTCGTTTTTCCTATTTTTTTTTTGGTATTTTTTTGTTGTTTTTTTTCTTTTCTTTTTGACTCTGCCACCTGAAGTCTTTGTACGTCTAATCCTGTTTATCAATAAGCCATCCCACTATAAAAACACACTGCTGTTGGAGAATGTAAAATGTACCTGTTTAAATAGTTACTCTTTTATTATTTTGCTATTAACCTTTGGCAGACAGACATTATGATCAAAATGTTCCCTAATATGTCTGCGTTAACGTGCTGTTAGTCACCTCCGTGGGTCTTGGAACGGCGTCCCTGGTCGGGACTCCGTCCGACCCGTCAGTACATTTTCGTTTTGTGTTCTGCACAATGATTTAAAATAGTTTCCCATTGAGTTGGGTTGGCTTCCTCCTGTTTTGTAGGCAGCTGCTTTCTGATCCTGTTTGCTAGTTTTGTTTTGTATCTGTTTGTTTTTATTTTATTTTATTTTATTTTTTTTGTATTTTGGAGTTGAGGAATTTTTCACCGCCGCCCTGTTGACGCCTCGGTAGTGTTTACAAAACATGGCAGCAGCGAGGTAAAGACTCATAACCCAGGCTCCTGATAGGTAAATAAGCTTTGTTTGTTAATTAAGTATATAAATCCTACAAAGATTGTAGCTTATAGTATCCTTTAGAGGCCAGTGGTTAAGATAGACCTTTCAAAAATTATTGATGTAACACAATGTGTGGTTGTATAGATCTTTGTGTATTCCCTTCAAAGATCTCCCTTTTAAAACTGAGCAACACATGTACTGACTCTTCCAAATACCTTTTCTGTAATCTAATATAAGTTTGCAAATTAAAATATAGATTGTTTTAATAAGTTTGCATCAAGCGTTTTTGTTGGAAATTGAAACTCTGAAGTTAAAGACACATGCTGGATCTCACATTTTGTTTTATTTACCTTAACCCTTTCATGCATAGTGGTCACTACAGTGGACAGCTATCTAAAAGGCATTTTCTTGTGCTTCTTGTGGATTGTTATGTTGTAAATGCACACAGACCACTGAAGTGGACACTAATGCATCCTAAAATACACCATCAACTACGGGCCATCAGCTGCAAATGCAAGAAATTATTTTTGTTAAATCCAATATGGCCGACAGACAAAAAAGCATGCCAACCGACGCTACTTCTTCTGTAGACGACTCTTGCAGGTAAAAAAAATATAGTGACATCAGATGACCCCTAAAGAACAATACTACTGATGTATTTTTCAGATAACTTTGTATTTGGAGAAAATTACAATTGATCACCTAAAACAAATAAAATACAATTTTTTACAAAAATTTTTTTCATGCCTTAAGAAAATAAAAAAAAAATGGAAAAGAAATACTGACATAAAGGATCATAAATCATGCATGAAATGGCTAAAGGGCCAAATATTTCTGAGCAAATCATCAGCTGATGATGTAATTTTAACAATCTATTTTCAAAGCATTTACAAAAAATATATGCACAGAAAAGTCAGTCACAAATCAACCAAAACTGCAAAGCTAAAACTTGGTACTCTTCAATTGCCCTTTTGTCTTTTTCCTTAAAATTCAAGTTTAAAAGGTAGGTAGTGCAAACTCGGGTAATGTGCTCTATTTCTGCATAGCAGCTGTTTAAGAACGGAAAGTAAAATGGTAAAAAGTGAAGCTAATTTGTTTCTGCAAAGTTCTAGATCAGTGGAGAGAATCTGTCCGATTGTGCTGTGAAAAACCAGCAACTTTATTATTAATTTCTTCTGTTTATACTTTTTGTTAGACTATCATGTTTCAAGCCATCAAAAAAGGTAAAATGAATAAATGCAAAAGTGGTTTTCTAATTATTTACTTTACTAAGGTGGAAAATCTATTAAAACCAACATGTCTTGCATGTTTCCTATTAAATCTGACATCAATATGATTTTCCACACTGAGACTTGACATCAGACATACAGTAATTGTAGAATCAGTTTCACAATATAAAGTAGGCTATCTAGAAATGCAACACATAATGAATTCATGGAGTTAAAAATATGAGAAGGATTACAAAGCAGCTTCTAAGGTTTTGAGACCACAGCGAGACCTGTGATCTACAAATGGAGAAAACATGAAACCTTCACAAGAATGACCAACCTATCAAAATTAAGAGATTAATGACGACTCCTTCTGAAGGTCAGAAACGAACCCAGGACATCTGAAGCACTGGAAGTCCAGTCATCTGATGTCAAGGTCAGTAACTTATTTAAAAGCGTGAACAAAAATGTCATATTCTACGAAGCGAGGCTCATCTCACATTACTCTGAATTAATCACATTAATTAATTTAATTTGGATTGGAGAGAGAAGCAATTTTTGAAAGTTGTGTCCTATGTCGTTGATCCTCAAGTATAATGAGATTTAAAATACTCAAGCATACTACAGTTTTGCGATATAACAATAATTCATTACGCACCACAAAATCCATGTCAAAAGTTTCATTTTGGTCTTGTCTGATCAGAGCACCTGCTTCCACCTGTTCACTGTTTAACGTTAAACAGGCAAACTGTTTAAGGGATTTGTAGTTTTTTTGTTTTTTTTTTAAAACATTGGCTTTTTTTCTGATACTTTCATAATTTGTTCTTAGGTGTTAGTGTTTTACCTGAGCCAGGGATCTTTGCAGCTCCTCCAGAGTTACCATTTGCCTCTTGGCTGCTCAGCAATGAGAGTTCTCTTTGTGGTTTAGGTAAAACGCCAAGTCCTCATAGGTTTGGAGTTGTGTTATACTTACATTTTCAGATGCTAGATTGAACTAATGTTCCAAGTTGTGATAAAATTACACACAATTACACTCTATCTACTAAGTTGTTGATGTAAGAAAAGTGTGAAGCCCATGACGTTTCCTTCCAAGTAAAATATACAACCTGCTTTGTTTTGCTTTGTCACATAAAATCTCTGTATTCTTGACCATCAGGCAGCTCTCTTTGAAATGTCTTGCAGAAGTACAAGTTATATTTATTTATTAGTTAAAAAAAAATCATTTGCAGATCATTGCATTGTTTCCTTTTACCCTTAAATTAGGATAAGCATTAGCAACAAACAACTTATAGTCAGCCTCATTCAGTTTTAGAGCGTTTTACTTTTTCAAACTACAGCAAAATGAGTCGAGCCTACTTGCACCGGTTGACTCCTGCAGACGGTTCTGGAGTTGTACTGTTCCAGCAGGTGCTCGCACACTTTGTCTGGGGCATTGGGGTGTTAATGGATTACTGAAAGGTGTTGACTCAGAGGTGTGTGTTCCTGTGTGTGTGTATTTGTGCAGCACAGTCCCTCAAAGTGTGCTGCAGTCTTCTTGAGTTGCATTTCCCCCCTTATGCTCCCTCTACCACTCCTCTGTCTCCTGTTTCCTCGCTCCTTTTCCCCCTTTTCCATCCTCACTTTTGGAGAGTAATTATTATCAAACATCATCTGCCTCTGCTCTCTATTTGCAATGTCTTTCCTTTCCTTTGCCTAACACTCACTTGCCCTCAACATGGATATTGGAGGACTGACCACTGTGGTAGCAAATTCTGCGTACATCAACGCACGTGGAAGCATCGATGGCTCCAACCCTGCAGCAGCCCGGGATAAGAAGTACCACGCTCGCCTCAAACTGCCCCACATCACCGTCTGTGAGGGCCTCAGGGACACCCTAGATTTGGCCTTTGACTCGGTCTGTGTGGAACAGCCAATCGGCAAACGCCTCTTTAGGGAATTCTTGGAAGCGAATAAAGAGTATCACGGCGCTTGTCGTTTGTGGAAAGACATCGAGGACTATGACCTGGCAGAGGACTCTGACAGAGGAAAGAAAGCCTCCAAGATTGTCCAGAGGTACATGGACCCATCTGCCAAACACTTCTGCCCGTACCTTCCTGAGGACATCATAGCCAAGGTAAAGGAAAACCTGGGGGCTGTAGGGGATGATTTGTTCTCTGCATCGCTGGCCAAAACGCTGGAGTACCTCCGAGAGGCCCCTTACACTTTCTATCTGGAGAGCATGTACCTGAAGAGGTACCTGCAGTGGAAGTGGCTGGAGATGCAGCCCATGGATGCGGACTGGTTCCTGGACTTCCGTGTGCTGGGGAAAGGTGGCTTCGGGGAGGTGTCTGCCTGTCAGATGAAAGCCACCGGGAAACTTTACGCATGTAAGAAACTCAACAAGAAGAGGCTGAAGAAGAGGAAAGGTTATGAGGTGAAAGCCCTGCACTTTTTTCTATGCCTGTTACTCAGCTGGCCTTGAAAACACACAATGTCTTCAAAGTTGATTTAGAAAAAGGACTTTATCTTCTTTGTTGATGATAATAATAAAAGAAAGTATGTAAAACTTCTAGTACCAGAAGAAATAGTTTCATCTTATATTAAAAAAAAGATAACAAATTCTGTCAAAATCAAAGTTTTCCATCATCAGATAGTCTGCACCTCACACTGTGTGATTGATCTGTAAGAACTTGATCACGGCGTAACGGATAGTGATGGATAGTGAATGCACAGCACCTGAAACGTTGGATGATGATGCAACCAAGACGTCCCTAGACTGAGGCATTGCAAACACTGACGCTATGACAACAGCAATTTTTATTTATTGTGCAACATTTTCAGCTGTGTATATGTTTGTGACTCTTTTATAGTTGAGCAAACATCAGACTTCCTTCTCTTCAATGAGATATGCAAAAGTGGGAACTGATGAAAGTTTATTTTTCCCACACAGCAGACTGCATAATTTACGACAATTTCAATGCATAAAGCGTTTTATGGCATGAAGTTATCACTGGTTTCTTTACTTTGTTAGGCATTACATTCAATTGGATGCCCCTTTAGCTGCTCTTTTTGTTCCAAAGAAGTTTGAATAATAAAGATGCTAATTTGGCTTTATGTATTAGTAAAAGTGTTCTGTGCTTGCCAGGCTGCAGGGGTGTTAATCATCTTTGTCCCTGCCTCTGTCTCGTTTGGCTTTAGCCTGCAGAATTAAACACTGAGACAGGGATAGAGTGATTACTGGGGGCTTTACTGAAAAGCTCCTCTGAAGGGAACTCCTTGCACAGTTAGATCTTGCCCTTGACTTGGCTAAGGTCATCTTGCAAAATGCACGCCCCACTTCCTCCCGAAAATGGCACAGACCCTCGCACTAATGCACAAGGCTCTGTTGTAGCTTTTCATTGTTTAAAGTCACTTATCTCATTTTATTAAAATCACCTCTCATGTTTTATCCCTGTAGGGGGCAATGGTGGAGAAGAGGATTCTGGAGAAGGTCCACAGTCGCTTTATTGTCTCATTGGCTTATGCCTTCCAGACAAAGGACGAGCTTTGTCTGGTCATGACCATCATGAATGGAGGAGACCTCAAGTAAATTCACTATGCAAACCACACAGTTTTTTTTTATCCCACTGTTTCAACATAAGAATAACTGATTTGAGAGGGATGACCTAAGAAAGGCGAGATGAAACTTCAGCAGTTATACCAAGTGTAATTTAACTCTAACTTCTGTGCATGAATTTATTTCTCATATGTTTTTGCTTGATTATAAAATCCAAAGTCATGTTACTCAGATGAAGGAATCTCAGCAACATTCATGCCAAGCAGAAGGGCACAAGTTCAGAATCAGTTCATGCAAATACGTCCCCAAAGGAATGCTTTATGAAGGCAAAACAAGGCATCCATTTTAAGCGGCGGACGCTTAATGTTTTGTGGGTTCTCCTAAAGCGCTGACCTCGTATCGTCATTTAAAGTTGAAAACAAGTTCAAATTCTGCTTTTCCAGAAAATCTGACTGCTTTTTAAAAATAGTTTTCAATTCATATCAAATACATTACAATACATGAAAAATATCATTGAGTATTATAATATTCATCTATACACAATATTATGAACGTTAGCAGCGTTCTTTACGTGTGAAGAGTCGTCCTCTGTTGTTTGCTCTGTTCAGGTACCACATCTATCTGGTGGATGAGAACAACCCTGGGTTTGATGAGCCCAGAGCCTGTTTTTACATCGCTCAGATCATCCAGGGTCTGGAGCACCTCCACCAGAAAAGAATCATCTACCGTGACCTCAAACCAGAAAATGTGCTTCTTGACAATGATGGTAAATGCTCTTACTGAAACCTCAGTGCCTGTAGATTACACCTGTCCTCCCCGTGGTCTGGTCATCCGTTTGGCGTCTGGCACAAGATTCTGCAGCGTCCGCTGTTCAACAGCCGGACTCAGAAATAGTTGCCATCAGATTGCTCAACAATGCCATCACTAAGACTGTGTGAAAGTGCTAAATTATATGTACTTCATAATATATTATTATTTGTATATTTATGTATTTATAGACACACTCATGATTTTCTGTAGTTTGTTTTTTGTGTGCTTCACTGTTGTGTCTTCGTGCAATGACAATAACATAATTTGAAATAAAAAAAAAAGTTTCATTTTTTTGTGGTATTCTATTAATTTGATTCTAATTTGTTTAATCAGGTAATGTTCGTATATCTGACTTGGGTCTTGCTGTAGAGCTAAAAGAAGGCAAAACAATGACTAAAGGCTACGCTGGAACACCAGGTTAGTCTAATTTTACCTTCTTATTGTCTCCATTTATGGAAGTTTTTTCTTTGTACATTTCACAGTCGTTGTTACTGGTGTCCCTTAAACTCTTCTTTTTTTTTATCTCTCTGCCATCATATTTGTGTCTCTGTAACTATAATGGTCTGTCCTCCTTGATGCAACAAGCAGGCCTTTAAATGAACAAAATCAAGTTTATCCCTTTCTTCCCCTATCGCACCACATTTGCTCCAACATCAACCTGACCCACCACTCTGTTTTTCCTGAATATGTGGAAAGGACACACACAGACATAAACTCTGTAAAGTTACATTTTAAAAGATTTATTTCACTGATTATTTTTCCTCTTGCAGGTTACATGGCTCCAGAGATGCTGAAAGGAGATAAATATGACAGCTCGGTGGACTACTTCACCTTGGGGGTGACTCTGTATGAGTTTATCGCAGCCAAGAATCCGTTTAGAAACCGAGGAGAAAAGGTTCGGCTCTTTCGGTAGCTGCGGCTGTCGATTTGTGTGGAAATGTTGGAGTTTACAGGATAAATGAGCTGATGAGAGGTTGTTCGTCGTCTGCTCAGGTTGAAAGAGAAGAGATGAAGGAGCGGATGCTGAACCGCGTGGTGACCTATCCAGATAACTTCGGTGAACACGCGAAATCGCTGTGTGACGGGCTGTTGGCTAAAGAGGTTGATCAGAGGATGGGGTTCAAGAACGAATGCTGCGATGAAATCAGAGCACATCCTTTTTTCAAAGACATTAACTGGAGGAAACTCAATGCAGGTACGCAGCCTTCAATCTTTTCTTCTTGAGTTAACATACGAGAACCACAAATACAGAGGGATATTTGTGTATTTATCCCATAGTCCAACATAAACTATCACCTAATTGTGAAGTGGAAAGAAAAGGATGAATGTTTTTTAAAATCTTTTTTTTACAAGTACAAAAAAAGGCATACATATATGTTCAGCCCCTTTTACTCTGATGTCCCTAAACAAATTTCAATGCAACTACTGCCTTCAGAGGTCAATAACTAGTGAGTAGAGCTCACACACCATCCCCAAGAGGAAACATGATGGTGGCAGAATCACAGTATGGGGATAATCTTCTTCAGTGTGGAAAGAAAATATGTTAAAGTTTATAAAGTTGGTAAAGAAAACCTGAAAGAGGGTGCCAAAGACCTGAGACTGGTGGAGAACAAAGAAACAACACAAACAGGCAGAGATATAAGGGGTTAAATGTTAATGCATGCCACACTTTTCAGACTCTTATTCTGTAAATATATGAGTATCATTTTCCTTCTGATTCACAATTGTCCACTGATTATCACACAAAATTCCAGAGTTTATGAAGTTTATGTATTAGTAATTCAAATGTAACAAAATGTCAAAACATTCAAACGTTCACTAATGGCTTTGTAACGTTATAAAGTCTCAGTAGGTACCAGTAAAGCTTTAACACATCTATTTTTTCTGAACTCCACAGGTATTCTTCTGCCTCCGTTTGTCCCCGACCCTAAGGTAGTCTACGCCAAGGATCTGGATGACGTTGGGGCTTTCTCCTCGGTGAGGGGTGTCGCTTTGGAGGATCCCGATAAGACATTTTTCGACGAGTTTGCTACAGGCAACATCTCAATCCCCTGGCAAGAGGAGATGATTGACATGGGCATTTATGGAGAGCTGAACCTCTGGGGGCCTGAAGGCACCATTCCAAACGATCTCCGCAGAGAGTCCATCCTGGAGCAGCCAAAGTCCTCAACTTGCTGCATATCGTAAAGTCATGGACACAAACTGAAAATAAATGCAGTTTATAGACTTGTATTTCTTTAGAAGAGGTCATTAAAGCCCCCAGGAAGGACAAGTATCTTCTGAGCTTTCTGACTACAGATGGAGAAAGTTTTGAACTGTTTTCCTTTTCTGGAAAGGCAAAGGGCAAAATAAAGGTGAAGCTTGAATTTGGAGAGGACTTTATTTAGCAGTTCCAAACAACGTAACTTAATGTTATGTGGTCATGTGCTGAATTCACACAAGGCGTTTTAAAAATCCCGTTAATAGAGTTTTAGTAATTATGCATCTGGTGCTGTCAGTAATTTTCTGAACATTTCAAAAGCTTTTTTTTGTCAACATGCTGCTATAGAGCATATGCCATTTATGTGAAAGTGTTTTTTTCTTCTTTATAAGTTATAAAACTGATTTTATTCCACTCTACAAGGCCCAAAAAGCTCAAACATTCACGCTTGTTTTTAAATATTTCCTAAACATTTATTTATTGATCAACTATTGTCACTTATAATGAATAACTGTGAATGAAGCACTGTGTTGGGTCGGTTTTTCTGAGGTAAATAATAGGAAACTAATTATTTCTAAAAATATATATTGTTCAGAAGTAGAAAATGTTTAAAAAGATTAAAATAAAAATAGTTTATTCATATGAAATCTTGTGTCAGGAACTTTGCATGGTGTTTAGACTCCAGTCAAGGAATGTCATACAGGTCCACATCAAAACTGAAAGGGTACTTGGAAAGTATTACAGTGATTTCATTTCATGTGATATTACTGGAAAATACGAACCGTGTGATAAGGGAACAAGCCAAACGTTTCCCTGCATTGATTTAAATCAACAAAAGACAAACAAATTTAGGAAGTTCTTAAGGTAGTTTCCGGCTTTTACATCTCGTTTGTTCACTCCTTTGCTGTGGCCTTGTATATCCACACATTCTCCTGCGGTGCCTCAACAAGCAGTGTTGTGTTGAAACGGCTCTTGAAGCACTCTGCGAACCTCAGGTCTGACGGGAACCTAATTTTGTTCGCCCAAAGCAGGGTTGTCCCACTCCCTGGTCTGCAGAAGTGAAGCATAGTGTTCAGCAGTTCCTCAAGGAAGTCGTGGTGATACACCACATCAGCTGCAAGCACATAATCGTAGCGGTAGGACGGGAAGGGGAAGTCTCGCTCCAGCTCCTGGCCCCAGGAGAGGGCAGCCACCTGAGGGATGTAGCGTGAACGCCCCTTGGTATTCCGGCGAAGGTTGAAGGACAGATTAGACAAGATGTCAGGCAGATCAGTAGCCGTCACCCAGGCACCTGTTGGATACATAGTTTTTTTTTTTTTGAGTGACATACTTTTAAAATGTACTAAAATGTCAAAAGAATAAAATAAAAACTAGAAAAATTTGCATTGCTTGCGAAAATTCAGCCGTAAGCCGAATGTGTTTGGTGAAAATTGCAGAAGTGTTTTAAGTCGACCGCAGAAGACTTGCAGAAATATGAGAAAGAAGGAGAAGCAGTAGAAAAAGCAAAATAGTCTGTATAAAACATGTATTGATAAACTGTTGAAAATGAGTAAAAACTTTAAGTCAATATAAAAATCCCAGCTATGGAGTCTCATAAATTGGTCCAGAAGACTGATTACAAAGCCAGATTGTAAGGCCATCTGTTGAAGAGCAGTGAGTGTTATAGTTTTTAGCTAATATGTCAAAAATTGTGGATCACTAAATGTCAAGTTTCATAATTTTACTCCACCTAATGTGCAAGCAGAAGTTTGTAATAATAATAATAATAGCATGTAGGCTATCGCTAGCATGTTGATCTGATGTAATTTACTTCCCACAGTATGCAACAACCTACATTAAAACTAAAATTAGCTACAAAGCTAAAGCATTCACACCAAAAAAATAAAAAATGTAATCAGCCAATAAAAACAACTAAAATTTAACAATATCCATCCATCCCTTTTCAAGAATTTAAAAATAATTAATTCAAACCATGTAAACACAAACTTACCTAACAAACTTGCCACTATGGAGAGTAAGCCAGTTCCAGCTCCGAGCTCTAGCACTGCTTTGTCCATCAGGTTCATTTGTTGCTGGTTGTTTTCTAAGAACTGACAGAGAGCTATTGCCTATAAAGAGAATTTTTTTTTAAATTATGGTTTTTACATTTATCAGCCGTGGCAGTTTTTGATATGGACCAGGTAGCTAGTTGCCCAAAGTGGAATCAGAAAGAGGAAGACCACACAAATATAAAATAAAAAACCAATTAGGTGCACATTTTGTACCAGTGCAGTCAATGGACATCTGCCACCCCATTGCTGTTGAGAATAGTGTGACTATTTAACTCGCTTTTGTATGAATTTGCACTGCATCTTAAAATTTAGACAATCCCTTGTATTTTGATTGGTTGGGGGGTGGCAGTAAGAATGCCTCACTCAGGGAACCATTCATGCAAAAGCCACTGCTGTTGTCCAGTGAATTTGTAGAATGGTGATGGAAGAACTTACCCCGGGCCAAATCAGAGCTCCGTATGAGTCCGTAGACTCCCGGATGTTGACTTCATGACCAACAAAATGAAAGGACTCCTTTCCCAGGGGATAGTAAACGCTCGGCTCCCAGACATTCCTCCTGTCCAGACCCTCTCTTGTCATCATATCTTGGTCTGTTAAAGCTTCAGCACAAGACATCAGATAGATTTATATGTTAGTGTTGGTCAGGCTTTGTAATGAGTAACTGTATAAAAATAGTTCTCTGTTCTTTTCAGTGACAACTTGTCCTGATAGGGTGAATTGTGGTTTACCCAGATCAGTCATTTCTTCCTTGCTCTGCAGTTTCTCATCATGACTCATGATTTCTTTCCTTCTGCTTTCCGAATTCTTTGGTAGAAAAGGTTGGCTGGCTGATAACAATTCTTCCATGTCTTCTGAACAGTGCTGAGAGATGAGAACATCAGAAAGTGATAAACTTCTTCATAGAAATGCTGAAAATCTCCTGCACATTTTGGGAATAAGAGATAAAAGTAAACGCATAGAGTCGACAACTAGACAGCAACACTCATTGGTGTATATATGTACATATATATATATATATTTTTGTGTCCACCAGATTATTTCCTCTATTATCAGATGTGGCAACCAGAGCTAATGCAGCGTTTTCTAAAGAAATTACAATGTGCTGAAGTTCAGAACAAGTATGGAAAGTAGTTTCTAACACTATCAGTTTTGTTTTTCAACGCAAAACACACATTGTGTTGTTCTTTAGCCATCTCAGTAAGTGGAATGAAAATTATTAGTTGAAATGTCAAATTTCAGAAAATGTGAAACATACCTTCAGGAAGCGGTACCCTCCTCTTCTAATTTATATTTTTGCCAGAGTGCGCACCTTTGTAGGTTGAGTTCATGTCTTTATAGAGGCGGCATCATCTGTCCTCTGTGACCTGCCTCTGAGGGAAGCAGGGGTCTATGCCAGGGACCCCTCCCAACGCCTCAACAGCAGCTTGCATTGTGTGATGCTATATCCTCTGCTATGCCACACATGTGCAGAAGATTTAAGCACTAAATGATTGAAGCCTACTCCCATGCACCCCCACCTTTCATCCTCTTCCTCACATCTTCTGTTAGTCCCAACCTGTTCTCTTGATTGGCTTGACAATATGTGAGTTGTTGTGCCTTTACATTTAATAATGTGTGTCATGCAAGAGTTATTCCCTTCTTCTAGTGCAAACTTGCAAGTTGCCTTCATCTTCATTTTACCATCTTTCCATAAGCTTATATCTATTGATATGATAGATATATTTTGGAGTGGCCCAGCTAGAGTCCTGAGTTGACTCTTATTGAGAATCTGAGGCGAGAAAAAAGATTTGTGTGATGGCAAAGAGGCCTTTCATCCTCCATATGTGTGCTGTGAAGCCATTAAAGAAGGATATATATATATATATATATATATATATGTTTTCAAAACAAATCCCACATTCAGAAATTGCTTTTACCATGTTTCTCTAATCATTTCTCTACCGCTAATTGCAACAAAAGCATTTCTCATTTTTACATTGACCTATTTATGGCTTGCCAGAAAGTCTGGGACGGTGCTAGTCAATTCTGTCAACACTGTCCTGCATGTTTTAAGTGTTTCCCTGCTGCCACATGCCTAAATGAAATAATTGGGTGATAAATGGGTTTCTGCAGGAGGAGGTTTTGCAGTTATTATAAAGAAATTTGATGGTGCAGAGACATACTGTAGATAAAACACAAGGGATGTTTCCTCTGAGATCCATCTCCCTTATCCGTTCTTCAAAATGGTAAAGACAAGTTCAGGTGTCATTCAACCAAAAGAAATATATGTTGACGTTTATTAGTCAAGTATACCAGAAATAAAATACTGGTAAACTTGAGTGCTGTCAGACCAATAGTTAACACTACAATTACATGGAAGAGTTAAGTGTTGGTACATAAAAACATACTAAAAGACAATTCCCTAAATCTTGTTTGGGTGTGATGTTGCTAGCAGCACAGTCCAGCCTGCTGACTGAGAGCGGACTTGGTGACGGCGTTGTAAGCCAAGCTGTCCAGGTTTAGGTGGGAGGATTCACAGCTTCGGTGAATTGAGCTCACAAACACACAGAGTGGAGCCGGCAAACAGGTGGCGGTGCTGCATGAAGCTGGAAAATGGCTTGAACTGACAGATGGTGAGCACAAACAGTGAGTCACTTTCATCTAAACAGCAACACTAATAATCAGTGAAGGTATTATGGTGGGGTGGGGGGATTTCCATCACTGCAGAGCGGTATGATCCCAACAAGAGGAATATACGACTCTCTGTTCTATGCATTAATCTCTGCTGTGAAATTCAATGTATTTCCCTGACTCACAACAACAAAAACAATCCTTTCTGATGATGTATAGAGTCCACAAATTAATGTGAGCTATTGAAATACTTACTGTACACTAAAGCTATAAGAGTTATTCCTATGAGTAGCAGAGCTCACATGCCCATTTAATCTTGATCTCTTAATTCCTGCAGCCATAACTTTTCCTGGTAGGAGAGCAGTGGAAAGCCTGAGAGAACCCATGTGGCATTTTGAACAATAGTTGAGAAAAGTCCCTGTCATCTGAATATTAGGAATGGTGGTGAGGACGCGCGTGTGTATGTGTGTGTGGTGATAATTCATGCATCCATAGGTGGAGCAGTCAGCAAATATAACATCAGGATAAAGACCTTAGCGTTTGTAATCCTCATCTCTGTGTGCAAAGGTCAGGAAAAGATTGTGTATGGGTCAGTGGAAAATGAGTCACACAGCAGCATGTAGGCACAGCGGGCTTATAGTAGCTCTATTTGCAGCAGGGGAGTGTAAATAAATCAGTAAATGGGTGTTAATCCGCAGTAATTTTAAAAAGAGGGCGAGTATTTCTATTCAATGCACAAAGATGCTTCATTAACAGAAGAGTGTGATCACTTGTGATCAGTTTTGCAAACACACTCACAGTTTTAAGCTGACTGTTTATAACAAGCATAACCTGGTTTCTCCCCAATCTACGTTACAGGGTTCTACGTTATATAAATGAATTAAACGGACTATTAGTGTTTTGCTTGGCAGTTATACATCAAATACATCATTTATTAAATACACTGCATTTGACTTACAATTAAAATTTGTCATCTCTATTTCCTAATGAGAAATGTATAGTTTTAACTAATCAAGGATATTGGAAACATCTGCAGGAGTTAAACCTAAGCATTTTTTCAGGAAGGTTTTCTCAATTTGTTGTATTTAAAACAACTAATAGAAAACCCATAAGGTATACTTTATAAATGACGAGATTAACAACTGAAGATTGCAATTAAATCACCTTCACTCCCCTAAACTGTACTCATAATAACATGGTTATATAAATATCAAATTATGCTTTAATTTATACAAGTTGAGAAAAAGACCTTGTTAATACTTTATTATTGTATCTCATGTTATTCTGACAGCAAATATTACAGTTTTTTTGAAGCATATTTAAAGCTTGAACATACAGTGGTCTAAACGTGTACTTATAAACATGCAATAACAGTGTAATTACATGCTACCTCATGCTGGTATTCACAACAATATAATAACTGTTAAGAAGTTTTTCTTTATCAAAAGGTTTCTTTTTTAAAATCAAATACATCGAGAAATAACTCAAGTATGAGGTTTGAATTTCACCCCAACCAGCTGATTCCATTATATCAAACGTTGCTGTAATATGATTGGAGCATGTGACATGAAAATGTTACAAGTGAGCTTCACCCATTTTCTAAAAACAAACCCAACATCGTTTATAAATGTACAAAACTAATCCTGATTGACAGAAGCCAAAAACCACATGGTTTTGACTGAAATATTGACTTATCTATTTTTCTTTTCAGCCTAATTATTTAGTCCAAAAAGTTTGTTCCTAATTGATAAATACAGACATAAAGCAATGGATAAAACTCTGAATTAAGCATACATTCAGGTAAAAAAAAAGTAGCTTGTTGTTCCTCTGAATTTACTAAGCAGGGAAGGAGCAGACGAAAGCCTGAGGTTCCCAACATGTGAAGTCATTAAACTTTCCATTTCCTGAAGAAACAAAAACAAACACAAATCTAGTCATGAGTTAAAAGTTATACATTTAAGCTTTCCTTTACTGCAACTTTTAATATTTAAATAAAAAAACGCTTTATAAACTACCATGTACTGTGTCTTAAAAATAATTTGCCTCCATACAGATTTCTTCTGTTTTTGCTTTTCATTGTCACATTTTAAATATTTCACTCTATCAAGCAAATTTTAATATCAGATAAAGACAACTTGAGTAAATAAGACAATTAACCACCATTTCACTTAATTGAAAAAAACAAATACACAAACCAACTTGACTATATATGAAAATCTAAACAATTTATTGCTCCTTAAAGCAAATAGCTAGTTTTGTAAACATTAGTGGGTGACATTAGCCAATTAAACTTCATCAAACATGGAGGCTAAAATTCAGTGTTGAATTATGGAACTTATATCCAATAATGTAAGTTTGTAGAATTGATCAAACACAGTTCACCTTTCTATGCTTAGAGGGCAACCTGAATGAAAATCTGTTCATGTCGCTGTTTTTAGCTCCACACATGTCTGCTCTGCCTGCTGTCACTCACATTGATATGTGAGAAATCAGTAAAAATATGTGTTTGCTTAAAGAAGCAGCATCTTTTGTGACAATAAACCACAGGGGAATAAACTTCCTTTATTTTCTTTACGCCAAACTCACTGTTTAGCTGCACTGCTTCATATCTACTTAGGTAAAATTAGAAGTTATCTGGTTTGATTACATAAATTAAGCAGTAATTTTAAGCGCCGCTAACATCTTTAAAATATCTGCTGATATGTTTTTAAACTATAGTACGGACTGCATTTCTGTATAGAAATCAAGCTGCTTTTCAGACATGAAGGGAGTTCGTTTTTTTACACAGCTGCTGTTACGTCACAGCAGGAGATTACATCCTCCCTGTGAATTATGCTGGACACGGAGCGGGTTGTTCAGGGCCCGCTCTATCGACAGGAGGCAGAACAGGATGCAAATGGGTTATGGAAATATGTCAGTGTGAAGTGTTTTCAATAAACTCCTCATGAGGCTTTACAAGCTGCACCAAACAAGCTAAAAGTATAAGAAACTTTATCACAACAAAGTTTTTCAGCATAATGAGGAACTAATATTAGTTGGAAACAACTTGTAATTAAGTTGTGTTTCAGTTTAACTCTCCATTGAGGCTGAACTTTTTCAAAAGTGAATCATTTGGTTTTAAGCTAAAACTTGCCGCCTTACTTCTCATCGTTTCCCCAGTTTTACAGCTACATAGACACATCGCTCTTCTACCTCAGATAAAAAAGCAAAAAGCAACTTTTTCTTTAAGATTTTAATTTAACCATTAAGTTCAAAATGAATTTCTGTGTTCAGTTTCAATCAATATTTCAACATGTTCCTAAAAACGTGATTTATTTATATATATATTTTTAATAAAAATATTGAAATTTAAAAAGATATTTCCAACCTCAATAAAAATCTCAAATTTGACCAGCAGGTCATCTCTCACCCAGAATTTCCACGCAGTTCTCCACTCCGGATGTGTGATTTGGCTCGCCTGGGAGCCAGTCTTCATAGCTCCAGCGGGATCCGTCCAACCAGACGAAGCGTTTCTGCAATGTAGCAAAATAAACATGAGAACCCGTCATTCCTCCACTTGAAGAATGAACCGTTCGAACGATGCAGAGATGGTCCAAAAATTAAGGCCTCCCGTTAAAGTGAAGCTAAATTATCTGAGGACATGTTGACAATTGTGTGGACAGTTTGAATACAGAAGAACACCTTCCAGGGGTGTCAAACTCCAGTCCTCAAGGGCCGCTGTCCTGCAACTTTAATATGTGCCTCTGCTGCACCACACCTGAATAGAATAATTAGGTCATTAGCAAGACTCTGGAGAACTGATCTACACAAGGAGGAGGTAATTAAGCCATTTCATTCCAGGGTTTTGTACCTGTGGCACATCTAAAAACAGCAGGACACTGGCCCTTGAGGCCTGGAGTTTGACACGTGCCTTAGACTGAACAGTAACAAAGTAATAATTTAAACCTAATTGACTAATTTCTGCTGCTTGTGTCTTGTGTTTGTTTAGACCCTGGGTTGAACCCAGAACCTTTTTAATGCAAGGCAATATGTACCAACAACAGTATATCTGACAATTCATTTAATTTTAAATAAATAAATTGAAAATATAAGAAGAACCTAAGTGAAATGTTGGAAAAAATTTATGTTTTTAACTTTAAATTTTACGTAATGAATATTTTTTGAAGAGTAATGTTATTGTCAGACATTTTGTCACACAATATTTTACTCAAGAGAAGTTGGAATAATACACAATGCAATAATAACAATAGAAAAAGCACAACAATTCAAGCATGGACAATGTATCAGGATATTTGGTGATAATGTGGTGGCAGACAGGCTTCACTGAAAGTGAGCCTCCAAATAAAACATTGCTCAGGGCCTCATTTAATCTTGTGCAGGTCCTGTAGCTGCTATTATTGCAAGACAAGATATGAAGCTATTTCTTGACTGAGGAATACACACATCTAGTCGTCGTCCTCCAACCCAGGTACGTGTGTATCCTCCGCTCTGCTGTATAAGACTCATCAGTTCTTGGTGGACGTGTTGGGTCGCGATGGAGCCTAAGTGGCCTCCTGAAAATTGTTCTTGGCAAAAGAACTACAAGAAAATAAACAGACAGAGGAATGTTGTGTGAGATCATCTTAATTTTGTAAAGAAATCTTAAAACATAAATAATTTCAACGGGAAGAAATGATGTATTAATAATACCTCGGCGTCTTCGTAATTGAGTGGTTCTTTGAAGAACTGGTAACACTTCCCATCAACAATCATACCAGGACAATAGCGCTCCCCTGTGGCAAAAAAGAAAAATGCAAGATTTTCTTAATTGCAGGATAATTTCAACATTGAAACGTTTTAATATGAACTACATTCATTTTTGTGGTTACCTATGGCCTGTCTTAAAATCTAAGATCATCTACCATTCGAAAATATAAGCTTGTGCACCTTTCTTTTAAAAAAATATGTGCTTCTATACAGTTTTTAATTGTTCTTGTAAATATGGTATTCTATTCTATTCTATTCTATTCTATTCTATTCTATATGAAACGGAAAACGTAATTATCCTGGCTTGCCTGATACCCTAACTACAGTACACAGAGGAGGAAACACTTATTCTTAGAATAATCATCAAATATTGAATATATAATTTTTTTTATGTATTTGTGAAGCTATTACATTTTATATTTAAACAAAAATGAACAAAAAATAAATTCCTTTGTGCAACCTCATCTATAAAAACAGAACTAAGCTCTTAAACAATTACAGTAGTTGAAATCTTAAATAAAATTCAACAGTTCCAGTGTGCTGTTTAAGGCTTTAAATGAATAATGTTTCATCTCCACTCACCTTGCCTTTGTGTATCATCTTCCATCATCATTGGAAGACCTTCATCTTCCATTCCTTGCTCCTCTGAGAATTGCTCTGGTGCTCCATCCCTTGCATACATCTCCATTCCTGCCTCTTCCTCTGGGAAATAGTTTTCTGACAGAGGCATCGTCTGCTGCGGCGCTGGGTCCAGTGGTTCCTCAACCAGAACCGCAGCATCTGGTGTGTCTTCTGGATTTTTCTCTCCTGTTAACTCCGGCTCCAGCTCCAAGGTTTCTTGCTCATCTGGAACATTATTTTCATATTTCTGCTTCAAATCTTCCTCTCCGTCTACCTTGTCCTCCTCTTCTACCTCCTCCTCCTCTGGAAAGAGTTCAGCAGCAGCAGGATCCTGTTCTTGAAAAGCCTCTCTGTAAGCCATTTCTTCTTCTGACATCTCGTTCACTTCCTCTGCAGGCATGTCGGCACCGTCCAGCGGTTCTAACTCCATCACAGCCAGGGGTTTCCCCACCATGTCTATATGCCTCTCTTCAACTTCCATCTCTGGACCTATTCCTCTATCGAGCACCGCTTGTGCCTGAAATGTCTCTGGAGATTCGTTTAACTCGGGTGTCTCTTCTGGTTCTAGCTCCATGTGAACTCCAGTGTCTACCCTAGGAGCTGATTTCACCTTAAAACCAGGGTCTATTTCTTCTTCTTCTTCCTCCAGTTCATATCGAGGTTGCCCTTCAACTTCAACTTCAACTTCAGACTCCACCTGAAAGTCGGGACCCTCTACAGGCCCTGCCTCTCCCTCTGGTGCTGGTTCTTGTTCTGGTTCCAACTCTTCCTCCACCTGAACCTCATCTGGTTTGGTCTCAGGTTGAGGCTCTTTCTCTTTCTGTTCTGCTGGAGCCGTTTTCTCCTGCTGCTCTTTGGGGTCAGGTAAAACCTGCGGTGCAGGATGCTCCACCACCACATGACCCTGGACGGGCACCCGGTCCCCGGCCACTGGTGGCTGGTTTCCCTCTTTTAGAACTGGATCTTTTGAAACTGTTGGCATCCCCAGAGCCACTGTAAATAAAAATTGTGAAAATATTGGAATAAAAAAAAAAGCAGAGGTTATTAACAGAATAAATGGTCAGCAGTAAAACTTCTGTATCTTTCATTATTAAATACCTAAACTAGCATTACACTGTTAGTAAGTGTCTGACAGAAGACTTTACTGCAAAACAGCTCAAAACTACCCTGAATGGAAAAGTGTAGTAAGAAAGACTCGTAAGCTCCCAGTAAACAGCACAGACAGACAGGAGAGGATTTAATCTGTTCCACTCCTGGGAAAATTAAAACTCTCGTACCTGCAACGCTCACGAAGAGCAGCACCAGCGTCTTCATCTTGATTTCTAAAATTTGCTTCAGTATTATAGATTGAGACCGTTTCAAATGTTGCCTCTCTGCTCTCTGACTTGAACAATAACTTTATTCTGTTCTTCTAATCTTTTTAAACAGCCCTTATCCTGCCTCCTTTTTTATTCCTTCACATAAATCATAAACCTTATAACCCTGACCTGATTTTGTCAGAGGGCCACATATTTTTTTCATTTTTTGCTTCCTCTTGGCATTGGTTCAGGCACAATTATTAGGGAAGAAAGTTTACACTCTCTATATAAAGACAAAAACTCCTGCATGCACAAACTGATTGATAACACAAGCTCAGAGTATTTGGAGTTTTTATAATTTTGCATTAAAATGCTGTTTTTAAAGACTACAGAAAAAAAAGGCTGTTTTAAGTGAGTCTTGTACCAGAATTGGAAAGATTTGGACATAAAATTCAAAATACTCTTTAGAAATTTGTATGAAAATAGTGATTTTTGAAAAAGACAACTATGGTAATTTTGATCTTAACTTCCCAGGAAGCAAATCTATTTACTGGCACTCTGAAGCTGGACTCTGATCTTCAAATGAAAAATAATAATTAACTACCTGTCTCGTGGCCTGACTATCTTTTTTCCTTGTGTCTTTGACGCCATAAATCCCATAGAGATAACCGGCCAGGAGTATGTGAACACTGCTATGTTAAAAGTTTCAAATATTGAACTATAAGTTTTTAGTTTCTCGTGGGCATAAATAGGATGCAACTTAGGTTAATGTCTACATTGAAGATGGATGAGAACCCAAATGAATCTTGTCGTGCTCAGTGAGGCACATAGCAAGGTGTTTTGGGGTCACCAAACATCAGTAATTACCATAAATAACAACAAACACTCCAGGTAGATCTGGTATAAAATAAAGGATGAGTACTCTGAATTATCAATGTTAAGTACAGTGGAGGATGTGTGATGATGTGGGCTTGTTTCACTTCTGAAGGTCCTGGAAACGTTATTAGACTGTACAGAAATTTAAATAAAAGTCTACTTGGCCCAGTAAACTTAGTCCAAAAAGTTCTGACACAATTTAATACTTTCCCTTTTAAAGGCTTACATTTGAACATCTTTACCAAAAATAACTCTTGTGTTTAGCACCATATGCAGGTGTGTGATAAAGAATTAAAAAATCCTACAAATATGTTTGCTTACAAATTCTTTGTAAGGAAACATGTTACTATTACATCCAATTTATTTTCATTTATGCAAGATTACTTTGGCAAAAACCATCAAAATTTGTAAAACTGCTAAAGTATGTAGCAAATTCACAAAAACATACGTTTATCTTTAGAGATAAAGGCACGTTAAAGCTTTGAAATTGAGCCAATGCTTTGTTTTTAAGACAGAGTTTAAAGTTCTGGACTCCTGAGCGTTTAGTTTCAGCCACGTTTAATGAAGGCAGCTGTCAAACCGATGACTGAAGTTGCACTGCCGGTTTAAACTCAACTCTTAGACATTTCATAAATATGAGGAGCTTTACCTCAGACAGTTTATTTATGCCAAACATGTCAACTGAACGGTGAACAGGGAGCAGTGTGGCACACATGTGTCTGTGTCAGTGTGTCACTATGTGTTACATGACATCAGTGCGTCCTGCTCAGAGCCGAACAACTGGGACTGCTGATTGTGAACAGGTGCTACAGCTGAGATATTAGCTGACAGCGCTTCACTGTCCCCCTCTTGTGTGCGCCTTCGCACACGTGTCGGCGTGTGGGGCTTATCCGTGTGTCTTTGAGTGTGCATATGGCCACAAGTGTAAGCATGTGTGCACATTAGCTACAGCGAGCGACAATGTGCTGTTGTGTGACTGCTGCTGGTCAGAAACCTTATAGCCAAGGACGCAGAAGCTCAACGGCAGCTGTCTCATCTCCGCACCTCATCCGACACTCGACACATGGAGACCTTCTGTGACATCCTACTCGCTTAGTTGGAGGGCTGCTTTCTGTATGCTTTAGGATAATCAAAATAAAATCTGATAACATTTGTTATTTCTCAAAACGGGGCAGAATTTCTCGCACAAACTCCCCAGCAACATGTCCACAGGAGCGTGTCGGTATCAAGTGCAGGGCCTGGTTAACAAGTTGGACAATAAAGATGCAAGTGAAAGTAAACTGCCAGAGCATATCCTGCTGCTGGAACATGGAGAGTGGAGTAATGTGGATTTCAGAGTAAGGATTGGAGATGGTTTCAGCTGAAGTTGTTGTCTTGAGGCGGTACATGTTGTCAAAGTTAATAAGACTAACTTTAAAAGTAACAGAAACCTAATCAACCTCAAAGAGTCACTTTGGCTCATACTTATAGTGACCTGCTTTATGATTTTCTTTCAGGCTATTCTCAATATATTACAGTAGATCCATGTTATTAGACAGAAAACCCCACATACTTATATAGACTTAGATGAACTGTTAGCTTAATATTGTCATTAAAAAAACAAAAAAAACCCCCCAAAAAACATTTTCATCATGTTTTGTTTATGTTTAATAGCTAGATACTAAACTCACTAATCTGAGGAAAGACAACATTCCTCAAGACTTCATTTGCCATTTTTCTAAAACTTTCTACAAACACCCTCACCAAGCTAAGATTATATACCATAACAACGTACCGACATGCTGACCGGTTTTCTGCTGTCAGAGGCAACTTGCTCAGACAGTCGGGCCCAGCTGTAGGTGCAAAGATACAGATCATGCAATTACAAAAAACTGTGACATGAAGAGAAATAAATAAATCCACTGGTCTGAGCAGTCAATGTCATGTAATGTTGGTCATTTTTTTCCTTACACAATGCTTCTGTAGCATTGTGTGAATGCTACAGAAGTGTTTAACTGGATCAAACAGAATCACACCATATGATGGATGTGTTGGATGTTTTGACACGAAATTTGTGCTTTTGTAAGAAAAGTAATTGTTATTTTTTTTATATATCTTTCCAGATTTGGGATGCTACCGGAGTGATTGCCTTTTGTGTAGGGTTGAGCCATGGCAGCAGGAGGAAGGTGGGTTATAACGGGATTGTATATGTTCACATTTGTTTTTGTTGTTGTTCTCTTATATTTTTGATGTTTAAAACTCATTAGTAAAGATATCTGATAAAAATGAATATTTTTCTTAGGTGCTGTGATATTTTGTGAAGTGTTATGAAAAACCAAGGCCAGTTTTCAAAAGCAATTTGCAAAATAATAATAATAAAAAAAAACTAAATATTTTTAGATTCAGAAAAACACTCATTTGTAGCCAGGAACAAACCAAGCTAAATGTTTCAGCTTTAAACAAATATTTCAAAAATGCTGAGCATTGATGTTCCAGTCATGTGCGTTTACATTGATCAGGTGTTTGATTTTAGCATGTTAAAAGGGAATAAAGGTGTTTCTGTCAAGTCCTTTGTCAGAAACTGAATTTATAAAAATGAGATTTTGCAGAATTTTTTTTCTCCTCTTCTTTTTTTTTATTGCATTACATTATGTGAAGTGTTGCTTAAACTACTGCGTCACTGGATATAAAATATCCATTTATCCAAACATGTTTGAAAAACACATTGGCCAACAAAGGACATCCTTATTTTTGACTATATTAAATATTTTTAATATTATACATGTTCGACTTTGGCAATATTCTATATGGTTATGTCTGCAGGTTAAAAGCCGCCCCTGTCCTTTGCATTGTTCATCATTAGATAAATGGCCTTCAAATTTACACTGTATGGTTATATTAAATATGTTATAGATTTCTTCAATATAAATTTAGTTTTTCTCATATTTTTGTAAAGGCTAATGCAGAATTTTTAATAACAGAAAACTCTTGAACAAAGATCTGATACGTCATTGTATTCAGTGGCCTAATGGTTGGCACAGATCAAAACACAAACTCTTGTCCTGCTCATATTTCCTATGTGTGTGTGTAGGGGTGTGTAGGTGGGGGTGTGCGGGCATGGGTGTGTGTGGGTGTGTGTGTGTGTGTACAGCGTAAACCCCTGTCTCCCTCCCTCGCACCCTGTCAGTTGTCCAGCACACATGAACGCCCACAGCCCCTGCTGCAGATGAAACTTGAAGAAGAGGCTGCAGAGGGTTAGCAGTTAAACTTTATCTCATCCAGACTCAGCAAATCCCCTCCGAGCTAAACTCCAGAAGCAGGACGGACCATAAAACACCACAAAGATGCTGCCGCTGCTGCTGCTCATCATCGCTTTACACAGTAAGTGACTCTGGTTAGAAAAACTTGCGGACAGTTCTCACTTTTTGTAACTAATGAGAGTAGTTTAAGGTTATCCTGTCTGCACAGGATTTGAAAAGTTTAATATTGGATATTCATATACTGTTGTTGTTTTATATTTATTGTTTTGAGATTTTGGGGTAAATGTAATTTAATCAAGTAAAACAGACGAACAATAAATTTTATAAAATGAAGCTATTGCAGCAATTTCAACTGTGCAAACACTTCCTACATTTCTATGTTTATTCTCATTTTCTTGACCACGACCTGATAAAATATATATTTTAATTAAACTATGCCCAGACAAAGAATTTAAGCTGATAAACACTGCATTCCATTTGTTCCTGGGCTTCTTTCCACCCATTTACAGTGCATGTGATTGAGCTCTTGCAGACCCATCATGCAGAGGGAGGAGGGCGTTTCGTGTTCAGGGGCCGAGATTGTGAAGGGAGTGGCTGAGCTTCATGTTTACACTGAGCGGGCTCTGATGGCTGTTTGAACCCGAGATCCACAGGCTGATGAAACGGGTCACACAGAGCTGCAGAGGAGTTTCAGGTCCTGTCGCTTCAGTTGTAAAAGATGGCCTTCGTGTGACCCTCTAGCTAATTGGTCTGGGATGAGAATAACTGCTTGCTATCTGTTAAAAACATGCATTTGATGTTGCTGTAGGAATTTTAAACAAGCCTTATGCCAGTAATTGAAGCTTTGGTGTTTTCATCTTCCTCATATTTACTTGTGCGGAGCTGATGTTTTTACAAAGATTAGAAGATTGATGCATTTTTCTCTCAGTCTGAGTTATAACACATTTGCTTTGGCTATTTTTACATTTTTAAAAACAGAGCAAAACAAAAAAAAACAACAAATACCCAATCAAAAATGTTCCAAGTTTGGTTTCCTTTTCCTGAGAGCACAACATTTAAAAATTAATTTGTTGGCTAGCATGGTTGGCAAACATCTAGTAAAAAAAAACAACAACAAGAAAAACAGAAGTTAAGGGTGAAGGTAAAACTTACAGCAACGGAGGTCAGGCTTCAATCAGATCCTTACAAATGTACATGCCTCTGTGTGTGGTGTGTCAACTGAGGTGGGTAAGGTTACAGTTTTACAGGCTGTCTTTGTGTGCAAGAAGAGCACATGCATGTGGTGCCAACACTCACACACACACACCCCTACACGCACACACGCACGCCAACACAGTGACTAAATGCCATCTTCGAACATTTGATGACACAAGCATCTGTAGCAGAAATCTAAACTACATGTAATTCTTTGAAAAACTGTCTGTCTGGTTTTGTGTCATATCGAATCTTTTTCATGTTTTTATATTGAAACCGCAAACTGGTGTATTTTATTGGGATTTTATAGAATAGACCAGCTCAAAGTAGTACATAATCGTGAAGCTGAAGGAAGAGGGAATAAAAAAAAACAAAAACAGACTGAAAAGTGTGGCATGCCTTCATTTTTACCGCCTTTAATCTGACGCACCTAAAAACAATCCAGTGGCAACTCTTGGTGACTCTGGTGGAGATGCAGAGATCCACAGCTCAGGTGGGATAATCTTTTGACAGCTAACAGACAATTAGCAATGCACTTCAGAAACTGAAGAGTGTTGAGAAGAAATCTGTTGTTGAAAGAAAATCATAGCAACTCATGATTTCTGTTTGCTACGAGCCACGTAGTAGTGGAAGAAAGTAAATGGGTCAAGAAATGAACTTTAAGGCCTGGATGCAAACGAGTCTGTTTGATTACCCAGAACACATCATCCCCTTGGGGAAGGATGGTGGTGGAGGAATTATGATGTGGGGATGCTTTTGTTTCCCAGCGGCAGGGAAGCTGGACAGACTTAATAGGATGGTGGATGGAGGTAAATACAGGAAGAAAATATTTTAGCGGCTCCAAATGTCTTAGAACTGGGGTTCAAGTTCACCTTCCAGCAGAAAAATGACCCTAAACATTCAACCTGAGCTAAAATGAAATATTTAAGCTCAAAGAATATTCAGGTTTCAGATTGGTGTCCAGACCAAAACCAAATTAAAAAGACTTTAGTTCATATCCAGTCTGACTGAAGCTGTATTATTTTAGATAGAAACTGGACACATGCCTATTTTAACACATGCCTATTTTAATCAGTGTGACCCAACAATCACACTGATTGTTGGGTCACAGCCATGTTTTCAATATTGCACATTTATTAAGGGTGTTTGGCGACAGTGGGAGTGTGTGTTTGGGTTTGAGCGCTGGTTGAAGAGACAGATCAGTGGAGAAGGTTATCAGGAGTTTGTCAGGAGATGATTCATCAGCAACATTCCTGAACAGCACCGCTCCTGGCACCACCAGAACCTAACCACATACTCTATCTGTTTCTGTTTTTGTCTGTTCATCTGTTCACAATCTTCCTATAGTCTGAATCCTACAACTTAGAAATAACATTTGGCTTAAATTTTAAGTTTCTGGTTACAGTTCAGCTCAGTTTATGTTTAGAACGTTTGGAAACAGAGAAACCGTCACTTTAAATGTGCTTTCATGTCGTTGGCACAAAGTTTTTGCTTTGAATTAATCAAAACTCTATACACGTCTTAATATGTTTTTGCACTTTAAAGTGTTTTGTTCATGTCTTGGAATTTTCTATTTTGTTTGTTTATTTCTGGACTGTTTGTGGAGATCCGGACATTTCTGTCAAGGGAACGTTTTCTTTACAAAACCGGAAATAATATATGCATATTTATGTCTATATGTAGCAAATATAGCATTGCAAGTATACTTTAGTCTTAGCCATGGATTATTTAAGGAGGGGTGAAGTCTTGAAAGTAGTCCTCCTGAAAGAATTACAAAACTTTGTAGAAAAGGTCAATTTGGTCAAGTAAAATATGTTGGATGGGTTTTGATTTTCTTTCTTTTTCTTATCTTGCTGTCTATTTTTTTGTGTATACAAAACAGTAATTTGTGCATGTAATATAATACAGTGACACTAGGCTTTGATGTTAACAACCATGCGGATTCTTCACTTTATCACAAGATTAATCAACATATATTCCCAGCAGTTGCACAAGTTGCTAAGATCCGTCTCTTATTTCTCTTTGAATGAAAACTTAAAGAATATAGATTCACTGAAAAATTGATAAATGTCCATTTTTACTTGTGAAGGTGGTATTTTTTAAAAACATCTAAAAATCAGTGTTAAATGAATAAGCATGTTATTCTTCTGTTCTAGGTCACATGTGTCTGTCAGTGACAGTAAGCACCAGTAAGCCCAAAGTGGAGATCCATGAGCACACAGGTAGGACATTACACAACCTCTGTTCATGTTGTTTATGTATATTGTTGTTTTTAAGAGGCTTAACAACCATACAGCTAGAAAACTACATTTCAATTGCCACATAGTCTCTCCTTAAAGTTATTAGGTATGAATAGAAATTGTTTCCGAGGTATTAAATGCATCCAAATATATTTAAAACAAAATAAAATTCTGGGAATTAACAGATACCAGAAAATAGACATTTACATTTATATATACCAAATTAAAAGACATAAAGAGACTAAAGTTCACATAAAGAATGACCACTGCATATTAAGTGCATCTTTTGAAAATAAAACCTTTTATGCAGATATGAAACATACTTTTCAATAAGTCTAAATTTCTGAGTTAAGATTATTTTTCATTGGTCTGATGAAATATGTTCTAACTGGAAATGTCATGTTTTCATGAGCTGTAAGTTGGAAGTCATTATAAATGTTTAAAATAAAGACTTGTAAACATCAGTCTCTGTGTGATAACGTATGTGATCTGTATCACTAATACATTCATTTTTCAGTAATACTCTAATGTATTGAAAATGGCAGTTTTATTAGTATCTCATTTTCTATTTTCTCAAACAAGTTTTCACATCATTTAAAATGAGCGTGCATGATCTTTGCTCCAGCTGGTCATTTTTTCCTAATCTGATATTTAATTCCCAGTTCTCATCTGTATTTCAAAATCACACTGAGGATGTAATAATCAGAACATTTCAGAGAAAAAGAACAATATACCACAGTTAACCACGGTGGTGGTAGTAGGTAGGCCTGTTCTGCTTTGACCTGGACAGCGTCCCATAAATAATGCAACCATAAATTTTGTTTTCTGGCTGAAAAATCCTGAAGGAGAGAGAATGAGCCAAAGCACACCAACATGTCCACCTCTGAACGACTAAACAAAAATGATCCAACTGAATTAGTGTGGCATAACCTTACATCGGGCTCAAACCTCAAAAACTGTCCAATGTGAATATTTTTGCTAAAAACACAACAGATCTGTCATTCATTTGGTGCAAAGTAAATTCTTCACTTATTTCTCTTTCTGCCCTTTAAGACGCCGTGTTGTCCTGTGAGTTCAAGACAGAAAAAGATCAGAACCCTCGAGTTGAGTGGAAAAAGAAAGGAAAAGGAGTGACTTTTGTTTATTTTGACAAGAAATTTGCAAGTGAGACACACACCTTAAAAGCTCATATTTATTTATCCAGCCAACTTTTATGCATGTTGTCACAGATTTGCCTCCTGTTTTCCACCCCAAGACTAAATTTCTCTGCTTTCCATCTCAGAGTCCTACGCAGGACGGGCTAAGATTGAGGGAGCGACGCTGACGATACACTCAGTCACCCAGAAAGACTCGGGGGAATATCGCTGTGAGGTAACCGCCAGTGAAGACCACGTTAACCTCGGAGAGGCCACTGTGACCCTCAATGTGCTCGGTATGTTCAAACTGAATACTGACAAACACGTTCTTAGTTATAACTTGCTGTTTGCCACCTTAACGCTGCAGCTTGTTTATTAAAAACCTAAGGAAATGAGAGCCTTCATAGGTTTATAACATAAAAGTATTACAATATTAGACTATTTTTTGCTGCTTTTTGATAATGTGGTAAAATATTTTCCATTAAATTCATAAACTAAGTGCCCAGTTGTCCACTGTTCATCAAAATGTGTCATTCCAATTTTTTTATAAAATAAAGGTTGTAAAACTTTCCTGACCGATAAATAGTAAAGCACTATGCACATATTTAGGAATCACAAATTAAGAATGAAATTTTATAAATATTTTAGCTGTATTCTAAAATTGTGCACAGATTTGAGTAACTTACTAAAATATTTTAAAAACAATCCCCTGATGTACAGAAGTGTATCTTTGGAAGAATTAAACATCTCAACATTTTAAAATGAAAAACAATTAAAAATACCACACTATGCTTTACCTACCATCATTTCTACTTGTGAAAAGAGCTGAAACTTCCAAAAGTAGATTATTATGAAGCATGTATTTTCCTTTGACATTAGATTTAAGTTTTCTGCCAAACTAACATGTTGTTTAATTCTTTCCTTCTGGATCCGTGTAAATAATTAAAAGCATCTGGGCATTTTGCCAATATAAAAAAGAGCGATACTGTGATCTAGTCACATGGATATCGTGACACATGGATACCTGGAGAAAAGAAGACCAGGAAAATGATTGATTTAGTTCCTCTTTTATCAGGATACACACCGTCCTTGTGACTCATTCTTTGCCATAAAAAACTATATGCTGTATAAATCAGAGGTAGTTTGTACATTCAACCAACAACAAAAACATCCTGCATTATGAAGGTTTCCCTGCTGGCTCACATACTTAGCATTGGGATTAAACTCTAATACCCAAAGGGCCATGCACAGTGTACGGCCTTATTCATTTTCTGTTTTAAAAACATTTTCGTTGCTCAAAAAGTGCAAAAACTGAACAAGCATGTTTCCAAGTGGTGTGGACTGTTTCCTTTTCTTCCTCAGTGCCTCCTCACGTCCCGTCATGCGAGGTGCCGAGCTCGGTGTTTGTTGGCACCGGCCTCGATCTGTTCTGTAAGGACAAGCTCAGCGTGCCTCCGGCCACCTACCGCTGGTACAAAGACAACAAGGCTCTGACCGCCACGGGAGACGCTCCGTACAGCATCGACACAAACAAGGGAACATTGGTGAGCGCATCCAAACATAGTGTCCCTTTGTGCAGTGTACAGAGTCACAGTTGCTGATCTTTGCTGATCTTTCCTTTTGTCTTCTGACTTTATCTCTGACGGCTTGGAGCAGAAGTTCAAGAGCGTGTCCAAAGAAGATACAGGGATGTATCGCTGTGAGTCCTCCAACAGTGTGGGGGCGCCAAAGAGTTGTGTAGCCAAGCAGCTCACAGTTGTTGAATGTAAGTGTCTTTGTAGAAAACAAAAACTAATCATTTGGCATATGTTAATAATAAACGACTAACCATGTATCATTGCCCCTGCAGATCCGTGGAATATGACAATGTTGATAGCAGGTGCGTCAGGATTTGTGACGCTGATCCTTTTCTGCTGTATCTGCATCTGTATCTGCCACCGTAGAGGCTGCTGCAAGAGTGAGTGCTGACATGTTACTGCAAGCCTGTGAGGGAGGGCAGTCCAGATTAAACAGAGTTTACATACTAAGCTCTACAGACATGAGAACATGCAGATGACTAGGCTCACATCTAGATATGTGTGCTCATAGTGGACAGTGCAGGTCAGAGATCAAATACCAACCATGAACTCAAGGGAATTGCCTATAGACCTCTGAGACAAGATTGTCCTGAGTAACAAATCTGGGAAATGATCCAGAAACATTTCTGGAGCTTTGAAGCTTCCATTGAGCTGAGTGACCTCCATCCTAGAGCCGGCCGGCCGTCTAAACTGAACAATGTGGGGAGAAGAGCTTTAGTCAGGGAGCTGACCAAGAACCCAATGGTGACTTTGTCAAAGCTCCAGCGTTCTGTGGAGAGAGGAGAACCTTCCAGAAGGACAACCATCTCTGCAACAACCCACCATTCAGGCCTGTATGGTAGAGCAGCCAGACAAACGCCAGTCCTTAGTCAAAGGTGCATAGCAGCAAGTTTGGAGTTTAACAAAAAGCACCTGGAGGACTCTGAGAAACAAAACTCTCTGGTCTGATGAGACAAAGAATAAACTCTTTGCTGTAAATATCAGGTGTCATGTTTGGAAGAAACCAGATATGACTCATCACCAGACCAATCAGAACCACTCTGTGAATGTCCAAGCCAGAGTCCAGACTTGAATCTGATAGAAATGGCTGAAATATGTCTCCTTTCCTACCTGATGAAGCTTGAGAAGGACTGCAAAAAATGGGCCAATCTAATGCTCATGACATCCTGCGCAAAAGGACTAGAGGCTGTAAAAGATCTGCTAAAGCAAAATATTGAGCAAAAAGACTGAATATTTATGCAAATGTGATTTCTGTTTTTAATGTTGTGAAGGTGTATTTGTGTATAGACTTTTGAGGAAAGAGACTAAATTAATACAATTTGGAATAAGGCTGAAAAATAAGTAAGAAAAAAGTGAAGTGCTGTGAATACCTTCTGGATGCACTATACAACCGAAACATAAAATCTGACAGTTTTTCCAATCAATCAGTGAGGTTTCAAAACCATTTTCATGTTTTCTGATTGTCACTTCTTAATTTCTCAACATCTTCTTGGAGCAACACAAGCTTACAATGCTACTGAGATTAAAAATGATGTTTAATTACACCTTCGGGACACGATTAGTGCTGAGCATTACACACTTGTGTAATGTGCCGGTCATTATATTAACGCAACAGATTTCTTGTCTTTTTTTTCCCCCAACCCAGAAAGCATTAGTTAATTCCTTTGACTTGACAGAAACTAGGGAAATGTTTACAATCTAAAACAGAAAGGAAAAAGAAGCAGTTCTTGTTTGCCAATAGAAAGGATGAAGTAAAGGTTTCAGCTTTAGATTCTTGGATCACCTAATCATCTTCTAAATATTTGATTAATTAATTGTTTATTGAGTTTTATGAGTCTCACCTTTGCTTTTCTTATTATTTTCAGTGTGCAGTTATTGTCAGTTGTAATTCTCTGGATGTAATCCACAGGAAAACACAGAAGGGCGGATTTAGTATTTATTGAATATTAAATTTTGTGACATAGTGTTAAATATTCATCATTTTAATGAGATACCTTTCTCAAAAAATCAGATTGGAACAAACCTAAATAAATAAAGAGTATTTAAGGTGCTGATCAAAACTACATGTATTAATTTCCTGGTCATTTTTTCTTTTTTTACACAGAAAGCAGGAAGACAAAAAAGTGAGTGTCTCTGTTTGGTCCAACTCACTTTAAGCTACATTACCTTCTTCTGAGCTCGTTCTGAAATGTCCCCCTTTGTCCTTCAGCTCTAAGTCCTACAACCCTCCCCCGCCTCCTCCCACCCGCAACGTAAGTGATCAAAACAGCTGTAATCATGCCAGGGCTTGTTTTGCTCGCATTGCTTCAGGTTTGCCACTAAATGCAGTCGATAAGTTGCTGATAGCAGCAGTGTCGGGCTAATTAAAGGAAATGACTCATTGTATTTTCTCTCCACTCCCTACAGCTCAAGCACTACAAACAAACTCAGTCCTTCATGATCTGAGGGGACGACAACGATTTTGTCAAATAACCAAAGTGAACAGCAGGAACACTCGGAGGCTCTGCTGCAGGCGGAGAAATCTTCAGCTTTCAGGCGAAGCAGATGTTTCCTTCCTGGGTTGTGGATTCTATCCAGTGGAAGTCCCGATGATACAAAGCCAAGTGTACAGCTTCATTACTTTTTCATATCCTGTATGATATTTGTCATGTAATGTTTTCCACTTCTTGTTTTGAGAGCAGATGTTAAGCTCTTTAAGCCACTCATAAGTCAGTGTATATCTTATTTTTGGTAAAACTATATATATATTTGGTTATAAATGCTTCATGTTGGTTTTGGTTGACTTAGATATGGAATATTTAATGTTTCTAGTCTTTTTTCTAGCATTTAATTGAGCTGTTTGATGAGCTGATGCTGTTTTCCTTGTAAACATTTTTTTAAAATAATTGAACAGGTGTCTGCACACACTGAACAGTGTTTTAGAAGTTTAAAAATCTTTCTTACTTATATTTTTGAGAAATCTTAGCTTATACTCAATAAAGACTGCTGGGTAAATATGCATATTGGGTTTAATGGTGCTCAGTAAGGCTGGATTAGACAAAGTGTAATGCATACGACATCATGCTCCGCATCGGCACCTTGCATCAGTTAGTGTAATAAATCTGATTCAGATTTATTTGTATCCCAAATGGGCAATGATGTTACAGCAGGTATGCAAACTAGAAGACAAAGTATCAAAGATTAAAAAGTAAAAAACAACAAAACATGCCAAAAGGACATGAAATACAAATCAATACATAATGGGAAGAGAACAGCAATGTATTTCATTATTGACCGACAGTTGCTACAAACACTAAAGCAGGTGCAACCTTGTCCTGCATTAAAAAGAGAAATTGCTGTAGGAACAAAAGAGAGCTTGTACCTGTTACTTTTTATATTGAGCCTGATGCCAAAAGGCAGAAACTGGAACTCAGCATGTAAAGGATGAGAAGTATCTGCAATAATGTCTTTAGTTTTCCTAATGATTTGTTTTTTTACACAGTTCTGCAAGTGAGAATTGTTCAACCCCTAAGATCTTATTGCTAGTATGTATTACTCTGCTAAGGGCGTTTTTTGGTCTAATACTGAGATTCCCAAACCAACAGGGCAGGGAAAAAGTCAACACAGATTCAATATATGATCTATAAAATAGGATCATCAATGACTTATCAACTTGAAACTTTGTGAGCCTAATTAGACAAAATAATCTTTGCTGGCCCTTTTTTGTAGGTTTTCTGAAGGGCAGGAACATTTTAACTTATTAACCAAAATAGACCCAAGATATTTGCAGTTCTCTACTGTCTCCACTGTCTGACCTTTAATTACTGTACAAATACTGATGTTTTTTCCCCATTTAGACCAAAGATGAAACTCACTTGGTTGGTGGAGGTACAAAAATTGCTCACATATGTAGGGAAGCTAAACAGATGTGAGAAAGTCAGAGGAACATTCTAGATGTTATACTAAAGGCACCGAGTACTAATAACACATTACAATCATGCTTTCCTTTACACTAGTTTTTTTTTCAAATATGCCGTGATCTGGTGACTCTCAAATAATCTTGGAAAGCCTGAATAATGCAGGGCTGTGTGAAACTGCAGCCTAACTCACACACATTTTTGCCATATTGTGCCTCTTCTTAATTTTATATGAATAAATGTGAGATAAACTCTGCTTGTGTGCAACAGCGTTCCCTATATTCAGCAGCATTTTAAGTCCTGATCGCACCGTAGTTATTATTCTCTTTATTATGTGATAAACTGGGCCAATCAGATCATGCTTTTGGTTTAGAAGTGATAATGATCAAACACCTACTCATTTCAGTCTGCTGCATCTATTTCTGTGGTTAATAAAGACTGAAAACTCTGAAAAGTAGACAGAGTGTCTGCCACACAGACAAGGACACGTGGGCTGTTCCACAGTTGAGGACACTGATAAGTGAAACATATGCATCCCATTTCCTAAACAGTACGACCTAAAGGTGAAATACATTTGGTTTATTTAAACCTGGCTAAAATAAGCCATGCAGATTTGAACTGTTCTCATAGTCCATGTTTTCTATTTGCCACTAGAGTGCAGCAAAGCCACAGCCAATGTCCACATACTCCCAGATGCCAAAAAAAGGCCTGCAAGCTGCCAGCCATTATTCATTATTTGTCTATGAACAGATCCTCTATTGTCCTCCTCCTTTTGTACTTATTGTTCTTGTCATTTTGGTGCCCATATATTTTAAGCTCTGGCGTGGCATCTTCTTTTTATATCTGCAGCCTAAAATCTCTGCCAAAGACACGTTGCCTCTGCATGTCCTTGAAGCTCTAATAAATGTTTGTGTTATTTGGTATGCATCCTAAATATCTCACCATTTGATCTCTGAAAAATCTATACCTGCAGACTGCAGATAATAACAGAGATCACCTGACCTATATAATAACCCCTCGGAGTGATTACAGGGTAAGCGGAGCCTATTGATCTGATGAAAAGGCTGCATGGTACATTAGCTGAAACCGTTCCTATCAGCTTCTCCGGCTGCAAATGAACGGCATCGGCTGTGCTCAAAAATGCAAATGGGAATGTTGTGGCAGCCTGTCAAGAGCAGAGAAAATGGATCCTGGGTCAGAACTGCTTTCGCTTTCAGCATAATGACACGATGACAACACATTAGTATTTTGTTCAGTAATTCACTGCTGAACAGTCAGGGACTTCTGTGTTTGATGGCATAAAATAGCAGTTTCTTGTATTTCTCTGTCAGCCTGTGCATGATTGCTCAGCTGGAGGCCATTAAATGAAATATGCTCGGCACAATGCATTAAGGGTATTTTGAATGTGTCATGTGGAGTCTATCAATACTCACCAGAGATGTAGAGAACGAAGAAAAAAAGAAAAACAAGTATATGCTGCTACTGTGGGCCACAACAAAGCCTCTGATTCAGACTCATTTTAGGTATACAAACCTAATATTTTATTTAAACAACGCAAGATTAAATGGATACAAAAATCTTCAATGCAATTGATCTGAATATAGAGAATATGATATAATAGAAAACCATGTTATCACAAATCAGTTTATTTATTTTTGTCTTTTTAAAGTACAATAGGTTCTGTTCAATAAACATATCTTTGTTTCTGTAAGCCACCTTCTTACAATTTTTAATTGGATTCCAGTGCATGAAGCTATTTTGGTCCAATACTACTATGCAGGGTGATAATTATACAGTGACAATAGAGGGTTTACTTTTCCTCAATAAGTAAGAAGATAGACCGAGACAATCATAAACTTTGTAGTTTCATATCTTCATCAAACGATATTAGTAGAAAAACGGTTTTTGTCCCATTACAACCCCAAATTTCAATGTATTTTACTGAGATACTGTATGTGTGTGATTAGCTAATGCCTGGGAACAATAACTATGAGGGATGCAGAGTCTCTATTTTCCTGTATATAAATTGCAGAAATAAAAAGTGTGCATTTGTAGTCACCTCCTTTTACTAACATCAATCAAACCTATGAGGCACCTAAACCGAGAGACTGGGAAAAACACAATTAATCACAGGGGAAACCTTGTGATTTAGTTATTTATGGCCACAACTAGGAGAAATGATTTAGGTAACAGCATTAAATTATAATTCTTTACATAACGTCTCTATAGTTTTGTCAAAGTTTCTGTAGCCATCTGCAAGTTTCAGATATTTGAGGAAGTTTGACCCAATTCTTACTGTCAGCTGTCGGATGTTTGAATTTTTTCTCACAGGTTCAGACCGTTTTAAGTCACCTACAGAATATCAGTGACAAAGATCTGGGCTCTGACTTCACACTGGACTTCCTATTTCTTAGGTGTTTTTTTAAGGCATTTCCTGGAGGATTATTAGTATGTTTGGTTTGTATCATTGCATAGTCCAGCTCTGGTTCAGTTATATACATCTTTTACAGATGATCTCACATTTTCCTCAATCTTCTTCTGACATCCATTAGGGTTTATGATGGATTCTATATTGGTGAGCTGGCTGGTCCAAAGAATCCGCAAACCAGAACATTTTCTCTGCTTCAGAGCTGATATGATGTCATTTCCTGGAATGTTATTTTGTTTTATGTCAAACATCTCTTCTGTTCTGGTGTCACCATTTCCCCTGACAAGTATTAGTCTGGCCTTCATGTAACAGTAGGAACCTACTTTACATATGGCTATATCTTGATGTGTTTGACACTTGCAGACTTTTTCACGTTCACTGAACGTGAAAAAGAAATGACTAAGATAATTATCTTATCTCATAATTCTCTGAGAGCTCTTTAAAATCATTTACGAGACTCATGAACTACAATCTACAGAGAGGAGCAATGCAAACAACTGCAAGTTTATGCATTTCTTTGCCTGAGAGCAATGCAAAACCTGAGTAAATATATCTTCAGATATCCTTCAACATGTGGTAAAATACATAATGTGTAAATACTATTTTAATGTGTCAAACCTGCTGTTTTGAGGACTTCCAGTGATGAGAACAAACACAGCATTGTGTTGTATTATGAATATTGAACTTTGTTGGACACAGTTTGGAGTTTCCCTTCAACCAATGTCAATAGATCAGTGGACAGAAAATGTCACATGCAAATGATTCGATATGAGTTTCTGATTGCTGCACACAGAGCTGCAGACGCCAGGCTTTACTGCTGCTGTTGGCCTAATTTTGTCTGTGAAATACAAATAAAGAAGGAAAAAATAAATAAAAAAACATTTTTCAATACTGATCTAAACTTTGCATTTAGTTTTAATATTTGAGTCTATTTGCTTTGTGTGATGATGTATCCATTGATCAAATATACTCCAAGAGGTGTGTGCTTGCTTTAAAAGGCTTAAGATTATTTGTTGAGTTATTTCAGAAACAGACACTAAAATAGTGGTTGATTGTTGAACCTTTATTAATTTACTGCAAAAATTTTTACAATTTTAACATTTTAAAGAAGATTCAATTTGCATAATAATAAATGTTAATCGCCTGTAGGTATTTAAACTTAATAGTTGATAAAGTCAAACTTCTAAAATGTGACGCAAACACCATCAGGCAGTTATGATGGAAAAGACGAAGCATCTGATAGAAACACAGTGAGGTTCATGCTGTACATAATGTAAAACCTGAGGATGAATAATGCATCCTTTGAATGTAAACACTGAAACAACCTTGACATTACGGATAAAGCTGCACACATTTAATATTTATCTTTAAAATAACATTTCAAATGAACAAAAGTCATTGATTAACAAGTTGGAAAGATATGAGAAATATTCAATTCTCACTGGTAAAAAGTGTTTAAGTCAATAATGCTTAATGTTGTAAGCTTGACTTCAATTTTCCTGTGACATGCAGGAAAGAGATGCACAGCACCAGAACCAAAGTACCAGAAGTAGTTCAGGCTATAACATGCATCACAACATTATGCAATTTGTCTTTGAGTGCTCTCTCAGCGGTTCTGTTAATTAATTCATCTCAGAAGAGCACTAATGCACCTCCATGTCCACCTGCCTCAAAAAACGGATACAGCTTGGTTTTAGATTTGGCTGCATTTGGTTGTCAGTTCCTCTCTCTGTGCACATGACTGGAAGCGTAAACATTTTCTTGGGATGAGCTTTTGTTGTTCAGAACTATTAAGATGCCATAACTGACTGACTTATTTTGACATATTTGTTTTGAAACGAATGTCTTTCTCTTCTTGTTATATAAATGCAAGGTTCATATTCAAACATTTTTTACTCATGCTGCCATTTTTTAAAAACGTTGTCCAGTATCAATCAGCAGTCAGATTAAGTGGAAATAAAGCAGCTATATTTGATAGCTTTGATACAAGTGGAAATATTTACAATCTAGAAAATGTTTGGGGAGATTGCCATTGCAGTTATCGGTGCTAACCCATTTAACGGTGCCAGTAAAAAAAAAAGTCATATTTTTAAAAAGGTCACGGATATATATGGGTTTGATTTTTAATTTAAAAATACAGCAATATGTTAATGTGCTTATTGGTCTTATTCCTTTTTAATCTCCTATGTACCCTCCCAGTTTAGCACTGCTTATGTTCATTATCAGTGCCCATTCATGGCCCTGTGCTTGTTAAATTACACTGTTACCAAGTAATTATGTTGCTTGATTTAGGGTTAAGGTGTAATGTCATCCATTTAACGCCTTTTTTTTTTTTCAAAGGTTCTGGTCCAGAGATGAAAACTTTTGTTTTGTCAGAATTTAAAAGCAGAAATTTCAAAGTTAATCAGGTTATTTATGATGTCATTGTTTACTTAACTGATTGGATCCATCAGGATATATTGGATAAATATAACTGAGTATCATCAGCATAACAGTAGAAACTGATCCCATGCTATGCAATGATTTTTAGTAAAAAGAAAAAAGAAAAAAAGACCCATACTGAATCCCAGTAAGACTTATCATGTATATGAATAAACTGGAAATATGTAATATTCACCTGATAGGTATGATTCATATGCTCCACATGTGTAACATCAGCTTGAATTGATTATTTAGAGCCAAACAATCAACATGTTGTTGAGAAGAAAGTAAGAGCTGGATGACTCATAGACCACGAGTAGCATGCTCCAAAATATGTTTTAATTAAAATATTGATATATTGCTGTATTGTTCAGTCAAACCCTCACAAGTAAAACACAAACTGATTGTGTTGAGAAAATGAAACAATCACTGTATAAAAACAGTCTAAAAATATCTAGCAGTTGTTTGGGGAAAATGGGAAATGCTGATTCTGTGAGCCTCAAAAGGACAATGATGGTCAGAACCGGAACCGAAACTGCAAACATCTGGAACATCATGACTTCGGATTTCCTGCACCTCAGAAAATATATTGTTAACCTTTATTTCACCTAGAAAATCCCATTGAGATTAAAAATCTCTTTTACAAGATAATCCTGGCAGCAGCATACACAGTTTACAGAACAAGATATAAATCCTCGCTTTATGGAAACTTTGATGTAGCTACTTTTGTCTCGGTGGCCACTGAGTGATGCCACAGTTCAACCATCCAAACACATCATTACTCATCAGTAACTTTCTTGGCTCATTTTATTTCTATCAGGCTTTTCCTACACGTGGCTTTATTCTTCATGTAATGAGAATAAAGCGAGTGTGAACACAGTCAAACAAATTAAGCTGGAAAAACTGTGATTTATTTTCTTTAACACCATTTCTGTTCTGAGGTCTGTTGTGCAGCTGACAAAGTAGGCATGAGCAAATCCTTCTGGGAGTTGTTATTGAATAATTACTCTTAATTATCACATCTGTAAATATAATTATGGTTAGAAAGTACAGCGGCTGAGTGTAACTGTGTGGTTGCTTCTACAACGTCTTACATCAATTCTTTAAATTAAAGCGTTTTGGAATGGACTGGAATTGGCACCTATTTAAATGTAGATATGAGCATCGAATCAGTTCCGTTTCAGCTCACTGGCTCCATAACAACACTGCTCAGCTTATTTGATCCCTTTTCTTTTAATCAAACATCTTCATATGTGCTCGCCCTGGGCTGCAGCTTGAAAGGTTGTAACATCCCATTTGTAAACGCAAGTGTTTCAGATGGAGAGCGACAGTTGTGAAAGCGTAAAAAATATGTGAGCAGCTGAGTCTGAGTGGGCTGTTGGATAAATTCTGTGTCAGGACACCTTTTTTTTCTCCCTCGGTTGTTAAATTCAGCTACAAGCCATCCTTCTTTTATGATGTTCCTCTTTTTGTGCTAAAATCGTGGCCTCCGGATACTGTGTGTAAGTCAGTCTACCCCAAACACATCACTGTCACAGAGAAGATTTTCTTTCTACAAATCTAATAAAAAGAAGCTAAATTTTGATTTCTATTGTTGATGCTCGGCTTTCTTCCTCATAGTTTGTTGCTCATTTAGAGCCCTGTAACACTCTGCAATAGCTTATGCAAAGCTTACATCATACAGACATCAATGTATTGAGGCCTGAGGGAAATTGCTGTGGTGCAGGCAGAAGGAAGACGACCACCGACACAGAGATTACCACAGGAAATGCTCTTCATCCCTCTGCCGCGTCAAAAATAGCAGCATTTAAAACATTTAAACGTCACCAGACGACACTCCCTACAGCTTCATTAAATCTTTATGCTCCGGGTCTCTTTTACGATGCCAAGGGTCCTGCTACGCATTTGTACGCGAACCACTGAAGAGAAACGGAATCTCTCTAATCTCCATTTTCTGCCGTCCGTCTGAGCTGTAATTTACCGACGCTCACTGTCCAAACTGCTGTGTGTAATTACAGGAGAAATGGTGGATGGAAATGGTTTTTGCTTCAACTGATCCGTGCGCACAAACACAACGTCCTGTCCCCCCCAGCACACGCAATCCGTCAGGATTTTGACTCCCACAGAAACACAGCGCTGCTGCTTATTTGAGCACGAACAGCAGCGGTGTAGGCAGAGTGTTGTACAGATTAAATATTTTCTCTTTGTGTACGGTTGTGAGGCCAGTGTTACCACAATGGGTGCCTTGAATAGCTAATCGCCTTACTGATTGCTGCTTATTAACCCAGTCACCTTGAGATGTTCTACAAGCTTTTCTTTTGATAATTATCCAAGATTTTTAGCTTTTTCTAATACTTTATGAAAAATGACAAACAAGGACAAAAAAAAAAGACAACTTGAATTCAGCTTCAGTTTTTATATCAGTTTTTTTTTTGGTCTGGTCTGATCTGAACTAATGTTACATGCAACAAACTCAAACATAAAACACTTTCTATGAACAGATTTTACAGTTTGAAGTAGCTTTTACAGACAAAACATCCTAAAAATGCAGACTTTGTATGTCTGGACAGAAGACAGAAGGTAATAGAAATAATTGCAGATAGTGCACAAATGAAGAGTAAGAGAAAGTACAACTAGAAGTGGACCAAGGAAAAGAGTACAGCATCTCCTCAGCCCAAAGCAACAAAACAACAGAGACACTATATCCTGAATCTATTTTAAAAGTTGACAGGGTGCCAGATTTACAGTAAAAAAAAAAGAAAGAAAACAAAACAAACCATAGGAGCTGGTTTCACTGGAGAAGAGCCTGATCATATCTGCCTCCCATTTGACTTTTAGAAACTTTAGGAACCACCATCAAACCTGGAAGTTTATTTCTTTTTGACACATGGCAGAAAGGAACAAATTTTAGAGTCTTAATGCAAATATTTTATGACAGCTTTATACTGCTACAGCGTGAAGCAGCAACCGGTTCTACATTGTAACAAAACTTAATATATCCTTCACCTACAAGGACGACAGCACTGCTAAGCCAGTGTTTCCCAACCCTGGTCCTCAAGGCACACTGCCCTGCATGTTTTAAGTGTTTACTTGCTTCAGTCCAGCTGATTTCAATTGATGACAGATTAACAGGCGTTTGTTGAACTGCAATCAGTTGAATCAGGCACAATAAAGCAGGGAAACCTCTAAAACATGTCAGACAGTGGGCCTTGAGGACCAGGGTTGGGAAACACTGCACTAAGCTTATGGGAAGCCTGAGACTTTTATTTCACTGCATGGAAAAATGTGTTAATCTTTTTCAATCATCTCGTTCTTTTTGGATTAAGTGAGTGGAAATCTGAAATATGAGATGATCCATCTTTTACTGTCATATTAGTCTCACAATATGTTTGAACATTTTGTCTTCCTTAGATGCCAGAATTGTATAAGTTGTTAACTCTGTTAATCTGGCAGAGGAATGGTGGATCTAATCATACATTTGAAACTATTCACACGCCTGTGTATCTGGTTGATTTTTGTAAATTTTTAAATCACATTAAAAGGCAACTGTTTGACAACTTTGGAAAGACAAGTTACGTCAATATTATATATATATATATATTTATATCATTTTTACAGGCAGAAACAAATCAAAGCACCACAATTACAACTTAGAATGGCCCAAAATGGTCTCATTTTCCTTATTACTTTGCTATCATTGAGCTTATAAGACAATCATATTTGCATCCTACTGTCTGTGTTGCTTTTTTGCATTGGAACCACCCAGGTGAACAGATTAGAAATCAATCAGCAGATTGATCCATCAACGCATCATTTGAATTGACTCAAGTATCAAAAAATCAAAATGTTTAAAAACTACAAACTGTAAGAATCCCACTAAAACTACTTTTCATATATTGCAATACCAGATTCTGTTCATACATTGCTTTTACTGCATGACAGATAATGTTATATTTCTAAGATTGTTTAATGGAAACATGCAGGGCAAATCAAAGTATTCGTCATCTTTTACCGATTTCTTCTGTTTGGGATTTGTGTCTCATTTTCATGTCATCAAACAATTTATTGTTGTTATTGTTTTGACGAAAATAACCAAAGTAAAAGGACAGCATTTTTCAAATAAAGAGAAAACAGGCATCCAACCCAAACCTTTCCTTCCAGTAGACATGATTGCATCCTGAAATGTCACTTCTTGATGCCGCGTTGCCAACAGGACACTTCGCATGCTTCATCCATCCAGCAGCAAAAGCCCATCCAGGCCTCAGAGATTTGTTTGATTTTTTCCCCCCTTATCTGTGAGGTATACAGAATAATCAGATGACTTTTCAGAATATCCCTGCCCATGCCTGGGACTGTGCTGCAGTCTGCCATTTGATAAGACTGATTAACATTCAAGAGGAATCCTCACAGTCAAGTACTCCCAATGTTATGCTTTTAACTTGTTCCCCAAAGAGAAGAGCGGAGGGATATAAAATGAGGACGGACTTGGAGGGGAAAAAAAAAAAAAGAGGCAGAAACATACAGATTTGTATGGGAAGAGAAAAATTTCTCAAGACAAAGGGCTGGTATTGAATTCCTGTCATGATTCTTGGATAATAACCCCACTATCCAGCCCACAACAGGCTTTTAAATGCTCGCACCGTCCCACTCCCTTCGGGCCGCGGTGGCTGGAAGTGTGTTGCTGCATACAAGCTCTTGTATTGTCCCACCGCTGGCTGGCTGCTGATGGTTGGATGTGACTTTTTTCCGTCTCTTCAGCAGAGCTTTGAAAGTGCGTGGAATGACAAGCAATCCTTTGGTGCATAGCGTCCATACTAATGGGAGGGTGAAGTCAGGGAGCGTTAAGCTGTACCTGAGCGTTGATCCGCGGGGCACAGGGGCCGTGATTGGGCCTGATTGCTGTGTGATTTGAGCATCCTCAGGCTCACAGCTCGTCAATATCCCAGGGATCACCCATGTGAAAAAATATCAAAGGAACAAAGAAAAAAAAGACACCGCTAACTACGTAGGTAACATTAATAAGCTACAGTGACTTGCTAAGGTAAACATTTTCCTGAATCTTTTTCAGATTTTGTCTCGTTTTTTATTGGGATTTTTCGCTATTGGTCAACTCAACGTACCGGAGTTGCGATTGCAAAGCATGAGAACAGTTTCACCTGATTTTCAAAAAGCTTTTACAAATAAAAGTCAGAAAAGTGTGACGTGTGTGTGTGTGTGGAACCCTGCAATTTTGCTACAATTTTGTTACATTTGTAGCAGCAGATTTCTTGGGTTAAGTTCCCGCCGGCTTTGCAGATCCAGAGACTGAATTTCTTGCTCTTTCTTCTTAAAAGCTTGTTCGGGTTTTGATGGAGAGCAAATGTGAATCATAATTTTCAGTACTGCTACAGACTTTGACTAGGTCATTCTAAGGTCTTTCATCTAAACCATTTCCTGGCACCTCTAGATGCACATTTAGCTTTCTTCTTAATGTTTGCTATGCACTCTAGATGTCATGCTGTTGTTAAGTTGCACAAAATTCGAGACCAAACTTCAGCTTTAGGAGAGAACAACCACAGCTTTAATTAACATTTACAAATGGAGAAAACATACAAAGCTCACATCTCAGTGAGAATTGGATGAGTTCTGACTTGGGGCTGAACGTCCCCTCATCTACATAGGATATATCACGCATTACTTGGTCACACCCCCTGGCTCAAGTGTCAGGCAAAAATCTATAAGTTACTTACCTGTAAGTTTCAGTTGAGCAGGGTTGCATACACACTCACAGCTCAACCTTGGACATATTCTCTGTGTTTCTTGTGGATAAGACACCCTTTTAGGTTTATCTAACGAAACATAGTAGATAACTTCTACTTTCTTTCTGTGTCCAAACATGTGTTTCTCCAAAAAGGCCTCTCTGCAGATGGCTGAACAGATACTAGTAACTGAACTTCTACAAAATAGGCTCATCACCTTAGCCATGTCTAACATCTTTTACCTGTAACACCCTGTTCTTAACTTATTTGCGGAGGGTCAGAAGATTATATGTCCTGCTGAGCTGCAACTGAGTGCAAACCTTTAATAAAAACATCATAAAGTGTACATTCAAAGTAATTAAACATTGTTAATTAATTTTTTCTTCACACTGTAAACTTTTGCTACCATGGGCTTCCTATCTGCCATTTAAGATGTCCAAAAGTTGTAACATTATTTTTACATTTTGCACAGTTTTGCAAGGCAAAACTACATTATTCATGATTTTGAAGGATTTTTCAGGATATTTGGTGTTTTTCACATTTCCTTCTTTGACACTATTTCACATTATGTTGCAGGTAACCCCTATAAGGACAGGCTGTAGCAGTGTGTTCTCTTGTATGCTAATCTGCTGGGATTTATTAAAGGGGCTGACACAACTATCCTATGGCAGCAGGATTATAAAGGAAAAACCAGAGCGGGAGCTGAGCAGAATGCATCCGTACATGAGGCAGACAGATCTTATCCTCCCCTGAGTCAGCCCTCATCCTGTTTTCAGGCACAACTCATCTTCTCTCTTTTCTTTTCTCAAAAACCCACCGAACTAGTAGGAGACAGGGTGGGACTCCCAGCTTATTAAACCCTAAAGTGTACAAGAGGAATTTTTCGTGCGTAAAAGATTTGCATAAGAAGATTTCACTCCATCCTGCACTCATTTCTGCATGCTGTACACGACAAATCTTCATTTAAAAAAAAAAAAAGAAAAAGGTCCGGTCTGACACAGTCTTGTTCTAGTATCAATAACGATTACTTTTTCTTTTCCTCGTCCTTTCTTCCTGCTGATTAACTGAGAGGGCGTTTTCACAGCAGGCCACTTTTGATGTGCTGGCTTTGATTAGAACGTGTTAAAAATACCAACTTCACTCCTCTGTCTACTCCAGCCTACCTTCTGTCTCTGCTGTCTGTTCACCTCTCCCACTCCATCTACTTCTGTCGCCTGGTTCCTTCTGCCTTTGTCTCTGTCCCCCTGAGTGATTAAAGGTTTTGCTTCAGATATATTATCATTTTCCTTCCTTCCCAGCTATGATTAAATTCTTTTTTCTCTTGCCATGCTTTGTCTGTTTTGTGCCAGGGGCCCTGTGCTTGATTGTAGCTCTTCTCTCCGTGATTACAACCTCTTATCCTGGTGAGGACTGTTGTCTTCCTGGTGACCTCTTTCTCCGACAGCTTCAGTGACCTTGGAGGGATAATAAATCTAGAAACAAGACTTGGCTTCTCTTTTTTTTCAGAATCTGTTGTTAAATTTGTAACAGGCACGCCCTCGCTTAAAGATATCGCTCTGAACATTTGATTATTTGACATATTGCAGCTTATTTGGCAATATATTTTTATTATCAATGACTTTATCCATGTGGCTGAGATAAAACCAGGTTTTAATAAAGCTGACATACTTCTTATTTATATGCTCTAATAACAGCTTGATGGTATAAAATTGTTCATTTACAGCATTAAGGGAACAGTTAGTCTCTAACAATCCTTACTTTGTTGATCGAGGTCAATTTTTGATGAACGGGGACAGAACAGAAGTCAATACGTGTGTTTCCATAGGAACAAACTTTGCATTTGATCTCATAAAAATTCTCACTCTCCAGCAGGAGAAAATATTCATTGCTTTTTCTGTCTGTTTTGGTGCGAATTTTGCCAAACAGTGAAGAGTATGTTCAAACCTCCAACCACTGAGTTTTGCTTAAAAAAATTATTATGTTTCAACTTATTTGCTCTGAAATAGATTTCTCTTTTTTAATATCTTTGTTTTGGTGACCACATACAGTACATCTATTCTTTAGCTCTACAATAGATTTTCCTTGGGGCTGACATCAGTTCCTTCTGATGCTCTCTTCAAAATATTGACTTTGTTGTCCTTTAGTGCCCAAGCTTCAACTTCCTGTCTAATGTATTAAAATGCTGTTTCAATAGTGCCACATAACATTTTTTCTCTGTGACTCCATCCTTTTTGTGAAATGCACCAGTCCCTCCGGTAGCTAACCATCCACACAGCATGATGGTCCCACCCTCGTACTTCACAGCTGGAATGCGTTTGCAAGCTTCAGCCTTTTTCTTCCACACTAACAAAGATCATTTTACTTTCTTAATACCGTAGAAAATGTCTATAAAATAAAGATTCTTTGTTATTTGTTTTTATATGGTGCATTCAGGCCTCTTCCTGTCTGAGGGACTTTTCAGTTCTTGTTGGCACAGGGCTGGTTTTATTATAGATAAAGACAATCTTTAGCTCCTTCAGAAGGTATCTTGCTTTTGTTCTGGAGCTTTTAAACTCATATTGCTTCAAAACACTCTTGTCTCTGTAACACTGAACCTATCAGCTGTGTAAATGGCGTGCTAGCTAGACGTACCCATGGTGTTTATGCTTCCAAGATGAGAATCCGACATAACATCACGTTCTTCCTGCAAATACATACATGTTCAGTCTTTTCTGTTTAAACAACTTGATAACCACTTGGTAACAAATAACTGTTAAAAGGTTATATAGAATAGAGTAATTATTCACACAGTAAAACTCCTTCTCTTCCTCCTAGAAAAGTGCCAATACACTGTAATCTGGGATTAATCATTTTTATACCAGACTCTTTCGCTGTATGTAGTTCTGTCCTTCGTGGCTGGAGTTCAAATCAGTTTTGCTATATTAAAAATAAATAAATAAATAAATAAATAAATCCCAACTCCTCCACAGATCACACTGAACGCGCAAAACATGGTTTTGTCATCTCACGTTAACTTCCTGTAAAACTGAGGAGTGAGCATTTCACAGTCCAGCTCAAAATGTGATCCCAACAATTTATGCATAAAATCTTTGTCAAAGCTTTAGGTGAAAAAACAGCTAAAAAGGAACTATGTTTGTATAATTATAACTATGTATAATGCACTTTTACAAAGCTGGAAGGTAATATACAACTATTTATTTGTGCCATTTTTTGTTAAAGAACCCATTTTCTATCCATGTAAGCTTTTCAGGAGGTCACACAAAAGACAAAAGAAAAAAACATGCATGTCACTTTTAAGGCGTATTAAAGCATAAAGCATTTACGTTATTGTGGAAGAAATCCTGCAATTGTATGCAGCAAAAACCTCAGGGATTTGAACCTGTAAGGCAACAGTGCTAACTATATGGTCACACAGTTATTGTGTGAATTTGACTACATAATTATTCATACTTAGTTATACAGTGGTCCAATAAGTGCAATAACTCAAACTCACTTAATCCCGGTTAACTGAACGTGAACTGTATGTAATGCACAATGAGCTATTTTACTCATGTGAAATTATTTTTCAAGAATCCAAGGTTTTATGATAAAAATCACAATCTGAGTTGTAAATTATAAATTGTTTTTCTTTTTTACAGACAGTGAATTTATATATCTTTGTGTGCTGCGTAATAGTGGCATATTTTTGACCTTACTGATAAAGAATGGATCTCCAGTCCTTGAGCAGGACACTCGCCACAGTCCTCAGGAAAACAAGATAAGATATTGTGCCACTGTCACTTGCTCTCCTGCTGATTGCACTCGCAGACTTATGATTCCTTTGCAGCGCAGCCAGAAATCCATCCAAGCAAGGACAGCATCTGAAATGGGTGCTAAGTCTACAAACCATGGTGCAGGTGGGAAAGACAGCAAGAAAATTAATGTTTGCCAAGATGAATTACATTCTCCTCCTTTTACTGTATCCATAGAAAGGTAATAGAAAATGACACTGAATCCCTGTATGGAGAAAATTACCAGCTGCAAGGTGCTGATAATCTGTGACTGGCCAGACGTTTGATTAAATAAAACAAATTTTTAAAAAAAAGCAAAGCTGGAGCGTAGAGAAACAGCAGGATATGATACCAAAGGGAAAACACTGATGCAGGAAATGTACGCTACAGGCTGCAACTTCTCTCCAGGCAATAAAGCTTATGTTTATATGACTTCAAATCAGAACAAAAGCCCGTAAAAGCGTGACCACATAGTTTAGATGCTTTCCGACAAGCTGTACTGACAAAACATGAAGGGTAAGAAACTGTAGTTGTGTGAGGCAGCATGGAATAAAAAAATATGATCCATTTTGCAGCAAAATTATGTTTCCCAAGATTTCTCTTTGTTGAAACTCAGGTCATAAGGAAAAACAAACAAACTTGTGAGAGCTAGAAATGAGGAAGAATCCCACAGCAGCAGCACAGCTGTTTACTGAAGAGAGAAAGAACATTTTGAGCTCAATGCTAGAGATCAAAAGGTCTCAAATAACACAAAAAAGGCTATAGATTTATTACTAGTTCTACTTTCCTTCTTTCTTTTAAAAAATATCACAAAATTAAAGAATCATTTAACAGGAGGTACTCTTTAGTGGTTGAAACACCGCCGCTTTCTTTTACTGCCATCTGCTTGTGTCTCATGAGAAATGAAGTGTTTTAATGGACAATGAAAAAAAAACGTTTTCTTAAGATTTTATGGTGATTTCCATTGTAAAATGGTAAAACTAAGTCATATATTAATACTAAATTTAAAAGATTATGATTATGGATGCTCCGATCAGGTTTTTTGCTGCCGATTCCGATACCGATCACCAGGGCCGGACTTAGGAGGATGTGGGCCCCTGGGTTTAAGCCAAGGTGCGGGCCCTACTTAATCATCGTTATACAGTTGTGTGTGTATATATATATATATATATATATATATATATCCCTGATTTCTTTCCCTTTGGGTGGTCTGCGCTTGGCCGTAACTTACTTGTGGAACCGATCCTATCCACAAACCTTATCTACCTACAAGGTCACAAAAATCAGCCACTGTCCACCATGAGAGGGGGCTGAAGGACAGACCCAACTAGTAGGTCATCTCTCCATTCAAGGTTTACAACAGTCACTCCATGATTGCCAACTTTTTTGCTATATTTTGCACACACACACACAAAACAATTTCAGCAAGTCAGATTTTTAAAGATCGGTGATCGGCCAGAAAATTGCTACCGGTGCATCTTTAATGAATGTAAAGATCATTACTACAAACAAAATACACTGAGTAGTTAAAGGAATACTTGAACATCTTGAGTATGTCTATTCAACGGAGCAAGCAAGGAGAAGAAAAATTCGACAATGTTCTCTATCCATCCTCTCTGTACAGTATTTATTTATCCTTCTTCATTTCTATCTTTATCTGTCTCCCTCCCTCTTTCATTTTTTATCAACTGTGTCTTTCTCTGTAATTATCAGGTTTGTTTCCTTACCAAGTTCAGACTTGGTAAGGAAACACCGCCTTACCAAGTTTGTGTTTAAATAACCTGGCTCTCAGGTTATTTCCCCTCTGAGAGCCAAACCTGGTCAAAACTTTTATTTGGTGATGACTGGATTTAGCTTCCCCATTCGCCCTCAGAGCGTTATAGTTCCTCACCACATCGCTTAGGGTTTGTTGCTGCGCACTTGCGCAGTGTGAAGGAAAGAGGAGATGCGCGCGCAGGCTGCGAAGTGAGATGCAGGTGATTGGTTCTGGTGATCGGCAACAAGAGACAGTGATTGGCGATCACCGATCATACACGGAAATCGGCCGATTATGATCGGTGGCCGATCGATGGGCACACCTCTACTTATGATTATAATAATTAAAACCAGCAACTGCTTCGTCCTCAATATTACGTAAAAGCCAATTTAAAGGTGCAAGACAGGGAGGATCTGTTTTAGGATCTATCCGCCTTCTAAGGTCTCGCCCTACTAGCTTATGAATTAGGGACTACTTATTCTTAAACAAGGGGAGCTAATATGTAGTTTTTTTCTACTTTTTCCTTTGGTTTGTTATTTTATTTGTATTTTCTTCTAATTCATGTAAAGCACTTTGAATTGCCTTTTTGCTGAACATATGCTACATAAATAAAATTACCTTACCCACCTTAAGATCCTAAACATTTCCTAATCCTTGTATTTCCCTAAACATTTTATGTGAAACCATAAAAAAGTGTATTGAGCCTAACCCTTATTTGTTAATGTTCTGAAATGAAAACATCCTGCTTATGTTTCAGATGTGAAATGTTCAGAATCACTATTAAAATTATTTTCACAGAATTGCTTGCTGATTTGTTTGAATAAATAAAAATGGCTGCATGTGTCATAGTTTTATTTTCTGACAGCGACTTGTATCTTGGTAAGCTCCGCAGTAGCAAGACTTCAGAAAGTTCTAGATAAATAATCTGATATCTGCATGATGCATAAAGAAAATGCACATAAAATTATTTTATGTCCCCCAAATTTGAACAGTCTTCTCAAAAGGTCTGTGGGCACAATTTCATTACCAGCTGCCATACAGACTTTGAAATATTTAGGGTCTGGTTTAAAAAAGCTTAGCAGCAACGGAAACCAGGGAGAAACACTCCTGCTCACATTGCTGAATCATTTAACACCGCTGGGTTTAATCCTTTTAACATGTTAACCGTTGAAGTCAGACAGAATGAAGAGGAGGAACAGAGAAAACGACGAAGCTCAAGGGAGAAATGAAGACAAGCTCAGCGGTTTAGACCTACAGGAATCCTTGCAAAGGGAAATCTTGCTGCCATTTCCAAATGGAAGCCATTTGTCATTATCTCACTGCAGACGGGGATACGTTATCAAGTGTTCTTTTTCTTCTCTCTCCATCTGTCACTTTTGTCTTGCTGCATCCATCATAGTTGTCACTGGTTGTTGCCGATGGCTCCACGTGTTTCAGCCGGGCTTCCTCCAAATGCTGAAGAGCAAGCTCTGTCTTTCTGTGATGTTGCAAGTAAAGATCAAGTGTCTTCTTAATTACAAATGCTGGTGAAAGTGGAGTACTTCCCACACTTCCAGCCTAAAGCATGAATAAACCAAAGATTTCCATAGAAAGCTAACGCGTGATTTAGTGAAAGGAAAAATTATTAATACCAAGAAAAAAACTGCATCAATAAGCTCCCAGTTAGAAAACAAAAGTGTGCTATGGTTTGCATTTAACAGATTGATCCTGTGTTTTGTGAGCTGGAATTAGATTATTAGTTTGTCAATTTAAGTGGATGTTCATGATTTCCATTTTTGGATGATGACCTGAACACATCTCCTCGATGTTCAGAGGTTGGAATATTGTTTTGCAACTTAACCAGTTCCTTCACAATTTCTTCCCAAAATGCCATGTTCTTCCAGAGTCAGGTTTCCAGTCTTTTCAGTTCCTCTGTAACCAATTTTTTATGTCAGATATTTGTACATCTGTTAGACTTTTACTATGAGATTAACCCGTTTCCTTCTACTTCCCAATTCCTTGCTACTTATAAAATATACTTTTATCACCAAGCTTTTTCAAAGCCGTTTAACTCTGTACAGGGATGTGAACCATAGTTGCCCCCAAACAGCATTCCTCACCTCCACTTTGCGAGCGCACAGACCTAGGAACTCTCCTTCCCCCAGCAGCCTCCATTGTTAGTTTATTTATTGCTCCTTTTGACTCCGCTCCTCCTCCACCTCTAGAGGTCCCGACTGCGCTACGCATTCAAATCTCCGTCTGTCGACCTTTTGCACTTGCTTGTTTTACTCGCCCATATATCACTGCCCGGACACCCCTGGCTGTTTTTCACTCTCTGTTTCCCCATCTGTTCAGAAGTCCCCCCTCCGTACTCCACCCTCTCACTCGCCTCGTGATCACTGATTTGTAACCCTTGTGGCTGGCTGTTGTTCTTCCAGGCGGCCAGGAAGTCACACAGGAAACAGATTTAGTAATGCTTTAAACAGGGAAATGTATATTTGGGTAGGCAGACGTCCGTCTTCATGTGAAACCATCATTATGGAGGTTGAAATATCTGATGAGGAAAACCTCAAACATCTTTTTGCAATGATATCCATTTACCATCTGATTATACTATAATAATCATCACAGCAATAAGTTTCCATACAGATTCAAGGTGCTTTGGACTGCTTTTTTTTTTTTTTTTGCTTTAATAAGTAATTTTCATACAAACTGCATTTTACATTTGTCTTGTGATGTCTGTCCATTGCATGACTACATAGAGAAGTTTGATGCATCCTATGTCTAGAGAATGAATGGGTGGAAGTCTAAGCTAAACTTAATTACAACATTTACCTTTACGGCATCCAAGGTGTTTTATTCTATTCACAAATTGTTGACATTTTTATTGTATGAATGGGCTTTATTTTACGGTTGGAGAGCCGAGGGAAAATTTCCACAGTGGTGGACAATAAAGTTTTATAATATCTGTCCAGGTAAGTATTTTCCTAGTAATTATTTCCTAAATAAAAATAGTTACTCCAGATTGGCTTTGTGAAAAATTACAAAAATAGTACTTTTTTGGACAGCGTTTTAAAATGGAAACCTTCACAGCATCCAGCTCCCTTCCAACAGCTCCTGTTTCTAACAATCTGGAAGCAACTTCAGTTTACGGTGCCAACGACCGTGAACTCAGATCCAAAATGGAAAGTGATTCAAAAGTAACTAAAAGCTATTAGTTATTTCTAATCACTTTTTGTTTGGATTTAGGCAAGTAAGTAACTTGTGACTGTACCCAGCTTAAATATTACCCAACCCTAACTGCTCTGCAGCTGTTATTCAGCATGCATAGATTTTATCACCAAAAGGAAGCCAAACCAGGGCTGGTAGAACTGCACACACACACACACACCCACCCACGCACGCACACACATGCCCACACGCATACCCACAGTCAGATAACAGAAGTTTAAGTGGAGCTCTGCAAACATTCTGCTGATCAGTGTCCTGTCCGAACAGGAAGCTTATTTTTGCTGTTATGTCAAACATTTTTCTCTCGCAGATGGAGAACATGATATTACGGAGGATTATCCAAATAGCTAAAATAAAAAAAAAGGTTTTACATGTGGCCATTTAAAAGCAGAGAACTGCTCATGTTGCATTTAAGAATAAAAGACCAGCAGAATGCAGATGTCTGCTTTCTAGTGGCTGACTGGGGTTGCTGCTGCACATGAACTGGACCTTAGGGTCGTGTTTTTCATCCAGCTTTAGTGCTTATTCAGCTTTCTCTCTGTGGTGTATCAGTGGGAGCGTAAGGGGCAGCGGCCATGCTGCTCTTTCATGTGGCTGAACTCCCTTTAGCAGCAACAATCAGGTCCCCAGCAGAGTTTGGGTTTTGCTTTTTTATCAGTATTAAACAACATAGACGTAACAGATGAGAATCTACAGTAGGTCCCTGTGTTTTTTTTGTTTTGTTTTGTTTGTTTGTCTTCTTGTACATTTCAGCTGAGGAAATCTCCAGGGAACTTTTATGCAATCCAAGTCATGAGGCATATCTGATGTGACACTGATGATCAGATTATAAGCAGTCTATGAAAATGCCTTTTTTGTTTCATAACCACAGAAAGCTTAGTCTTTTAAAATGGTTTTATTTCTGGTGAGTTCTCCAGTCATTCCAATTTTGCCTTATTTGCTCTTATTTCAGCTGGTAATTTTGTGTTTTCTCTCAGTGTTTTTCTCTTGCTACATCTGCTCTGGCACTCTGTTTAGATGTAACAACTTCCTGGAGGAGGGCATCAGCTGAGATACTGCTACCACCAATTTAGCATTCTCCTTCTGGTGGCGGAGAAGGAGAATGTTTAGCTATTAACTTAACTAAAAAGCTAACTAAAAAGTTACTTCCTGCCCTCTTCCTGGAGGACGAAGAGGGCAGGAAGTTGTTACTTCCTGGAGTAGGGCAACAGCTGAGATACTGCTGCCAGCAATTTAACATGTTATGACCTTACAGCCTCAAACTTCTATGATTTTTTGAGACTTTATGCCATGCATGATTGTAAAGTACGAGAAAACAAACAAATGGCTTTCAATATTCTTTACAAATAAAAATCTGAAAAGTCTGACATTTACAGTCAGGCCCACGAGTCACCAGCTTTTGCTTCAATTACAACAGGAAGTCTTTTAGGTTTTGCCTCTTTGAGCAAAATTAAGAGCATAAGTTTAGAAAAGCAAAACAGATTCTCCTAAATGTGTATTTAAAGGCTAAAACTGACAGTTTTTATGTTTTCTTTCTACAACCTCATCAATAGTTGTAAGTAGTTTACAGTAGTAGTAATAGTGTGTTATATCATTATAACAAATATGTACTACACATTTCAGTTAGATATTTTCAAAAGAACAAGAATGCAAAGCACCATCACCTGCTCACTCCTGTTTCATACAAAAACATACAGATTATCATTTAATCTAATCATCTGCTGCACTTGCTCCCAACAGTTTCAGTGTAACCGTCGCCAGTAGTTCCCTTTTCTCTATGAAGTCACTTGAGTGTACTTCCGCTCAGTTCTCTTGTTTACACTGAGTGACTTTATATGTAATACTCATGTACTGTTTTACTCAAGTCTCAAATTCAGGGTGTAAAGCCGACACAGAGCAGTCTGCATTTCTGCTTTTACAGAATTTTACAATAAAATTCAAATGTATGCATGAATAAATAAAATGCACATTTGTTTGTAAATGTTAACCCCTATGTTTAACTTTCTTTAATTAACATTCTGCCCTGAGGGAGTCTGTCACTGCTTCATTTCTGACTGACTGCTCTTCTTTTTGACAATGTTTTTTTTTTTCTTTTGCTACAGGAGAAAAAACTTGACTGTGATGAGGATTTGTCAGCTCTCTTATGTTTACCTCTGTAAATAAATATCAGATTGATATTTGCATTGGAAAATACAGTCATCTCAATAATTGAGAATAGCAGAAGAAAGTTAATTTATTGTAGCAATTTCAGTTCCAACTTTATTACCTAATAAAAATCCAAAAATGTAGTATTAAGAAAGACAAATGAAAAGTTATTTTTATACAGAAATGTCTGCTGGAAAGCATACCTTCGTTCTGTGTGGTCTTTTGTATGATTGTGCAGCAGGGCAGGAAGCAGATCCATCAGTACGTAGTTAAGGAAGTCCGGGTTGTTTTAATAATGACCTTTAGCTCATGTGCATTGTTGGTGCTGGTGTCTCTCATATTCCTCTTGAAACCACCCCACTGAGTCTCTGTTGGGTTTCTGGAGGATACTGGCCAGTCAAGCAGACAGATACAGCCGTTATTACAGCGGGCACTGGTTCTTCCGGACAAATGTCTGGTCGTGCTGAAAAATGAAGTCAGTATCCTCAGATAGTTTGTCAGCAGAACTTGTCAGCAGAGACATATACCAGCAATTTCCTAGTAAACGCCTCAGCTGACTTTGGGCTCAATAAGTGGACCCAGTGGACCCAGTGGATCCGTGCCAGCAGATGACATGGCTGCTTAAATTACTGACTGTGGAAACGTCACAGTGGTGCTCAAAGACCTTGGATTCTGTGCCTCTCCCGTTTTCTCTTTAGCTCAGGAACAATACTTCTGACATTATATCTGAGTTACGAGGAGCTCTGCACAGGAATGCAACAGCAAGAGCTCATCTCTTTAAAATGTCTTTCAGGTCATCTGCATTGTTGGTTCTGGTGTCTCTTGTATTCTTGTAGAAAATACCTTGTTGTTTTCCTGTTGAGTCTTGAAGATCTGAGTTCAGATACAGTCCACAAATTGCTAAACTCCCCCAAACTCTTCAGCAGATTTTGCTTTATGATAATCTCAAAGCTGTGATTGTACCAGTTGTTGGTTTACAATTTTCCTTCCAGCAAACTTTCCATCAGCATACTTGAGTAGAGAATCAAATGTTTAGAAAAAGACCTTTAAAGCCTGTTTGTAGAATATATCAGTGACTGTCTGCTGAACAGTTCCTTATGCTTGAGAATATAATTAATAATATTAACATAGACCAGTATAATAAAATATTGGTCGATAGCAATAATGCACTTTTCCAGAGAAGCTTCATTTTAGGTTTTCATGAGCTGTTATTCATAATCAAATGTGTTCATCACTCTCACCTTTTTAATTGGTTTACTGAAATAACATGAAATAGATTAACTTTTTGATGACACACTGATTGTACTGATGTACCTGTATGACATGCAGGAAAAACAGCAACCCTGATTATCAGCGGTATCATTAGTGCCTACATACAGGTGCATACACACCTTCTTCTGCTGTTGTTATGCACTGAAATCCATTTCTTTGTTCCATTCCAGACACATTCACTTTTGCAGTGGGAATAATGTAAGAAAAGGTTTTGATCTTCTCCACATTCATCTCCAGAGTAAATAATCCCATAAATAAAACCCCCTTTAAATTAACCACCACAAAACCACAGCGGCGAGATAAACACCTGCAGTGAGGAGGGAGCAACGGCTGACTGAAATAGTGAAAGTGAATCTGCTTGTGATTGCTGCTCATCTTTTCTTTCTTTCTCTCTATTTCGTCTGAAACTCTGTGGCCAAATCCATCTTTCTTGTTTCGGTCACTCTGCACCCAAAGCAGTCCAGCCAAGCATGTGATTCTTTTAAAACAGTTTTCTCACGCAGCGGCGACCTTTCCAGGATATCATGCCAAGGGATGCCAGCTAGTGTCAGGCCCTAAATAGATCATTAATGACCGGTGCATCACTCTTTCCCAAGTCATCTTCGCACTTGGCCGAGTGCGTAGAAAGTCGCCCGTTCCAGTCATTAATGGTTGCCTCTGGCGAGCCTGAAGCAGGAATTCACATGAAAAGTACAAAAAAAAAAAACCTAAACTAAAACACCAACCTTCAGCCTGGGTGTTGGTGTGCTACTGGAGATGGATTTTCTCTTTTCACAGTGTGAGCCGCTGCCAAGTCTGAAATCAATCCTGAGAGGGAAAATGAAGAATGCAGGGGGTTGCTGCAAACTTGGGCACTCTTCAAAAATACTTTACATCAATAACATGCTGTTTAGTAAGACATTTAGTATTCTGTGGTACTGCATTATATAAAACTGAAAATGGAGAGTAAAATAACTCAATCACTTGCTAAACTGAGTTGTCTGTAACTTCTGCTTTTCTTTCACAGAGAGAAAAAGGGTAAGAAGTTCTGTAAAGAAAAAGGTAAAATCAACTTCTTAGAACACGGACTTAAATATCACACCAGCGTGCAAAAAGAAGTAGTTTCTGTATTTATACTTCAGTTAGTGACATGAAAACACAGAAAAACATTTGTATAAGGTTGTTAGAAAAAGTGTCCAACTTCTTCAGATGTGATGCTGTTTCATTGGCACCTCAATTGTTTCTTTGCAGATCTAGAGACAGAAACCTAAAGGCTGATCACAAACATAAGGGGGTAAGTATGCCTAGGATTCTTCATCACTGCAGATAGAGCACCTGCATGGCTTAGAATGGTATGTTAGGTCATGACCAGGGTTTTTTGTTCTGGATTTTTGTATTATTGTAGTTAGATACTTTAAAGTTGTATCTGAGTGTATTATAATATGCTGAAAAGACACATAAATAACAACAAATAACAATAAACTATTTTGTCCAGGATATAGTTGAAAAATTTGCACAAAGCCTTTCTTTGTTATATTTTTAAATTAGTTTTTAGAAGTTTTTTTTAAATAGGAAAGTATTTATAATCTCATTTAAGAATAACTTTTTAAAGAAGGTAAAAGAAAATCTGAAATATTTGACCTTACCATTTATACAGAGTAGAAACAGGTGCCTGGTCTCATTGGACAAAATGTTCACCCTTCATGTTCGCACAATGCAGCAGGCATGCAGACTTAATAAAAGCCATGTCGCTGATTCCATTTGTAATAACTTTCCTTCTGGCTCTTCTGAATCTCAAGCAGGCTTTTGTACAGACAGCTTCACCAACTCAGCCTCCTGCTGTTCTGGTTTAATGTCTGAAATCTGCTGGGAGTTGTTTCATGCAGCTGTGGGAGAATCCATGCGCTCCCACCTCAATCTTTCCCCTCTGCTGGAGTTCAGCAGAAAGTACCGACGGAAAAACATGAAGCAAACTCCATTTCTTTTGGCAGTTAACTAAAACTGAAAGGAAAATAATGAAAAAACAACAACAAAAAAAGAGAGTTTTCACCAACAGCTGGTCTTTAATCTGGTGCTTTCAGACCTGTTATTACGAGATAATTGGAAGGAGAAGCCGAGGCATCATCTTTGACAGATGTCTGGATCAGCTCAACCCTCGTAGTTATACTTAGATTGAATGTTCATCAGATCACTTAGGTGCCAATTAGCTCACACTTTATTTTCAAAACTGATGATTATCTTCACATCTCTTATCCAAAGTTATTTGTCCAATTTTAGATTGGACAGAATACCTGGATTAAGAATGCGAAGTAATTACAGAAGTATTGTTTCGTTGTTTTGCACATAAACTCTTGATAATCTAAAGAATCAGATGAAAGTCATGCCTTTTATTTGTTTATTATGGTTTTTCTTTCTCCTGAACGCTGGATTTGGAATTATGAAAAATACAAATGCACAGAGAGCAGCAGATATCTTTATCTGCATTCACACTCACTGACTTTGAATTGCACAAGCTAATAAATTCTCAGCAATCAGTTTTGAGGAACTGACTGAGGAATGCTTGTAAGACAATGGTACAAACGCTTTGTATTAGAGTCTGGTTATATTCTGCTGCAGGAAGGGTAACAGAGAAAAGGTGGAGGATTTAACTTCAGGGAATAATGCTAAGTGAGGGTGACCAAAATCATTTTCTATTGCAAGTATCTGACCAAGCAACCAGTCATCCAGTTCAAGTGACCATTTTTTCCACCACTTTGAGTTGGTTTGCACCAGCTGATTGCTTCATTGTGATAGAACTGTTAGCATGGCAGCTAGTTAAGTTGTTTACTTAACTGGATGCAGAAAGGGTTACTCAGGTTAGGGTTTAATCCTGTGTTCTCCTCTGACGACCAAGTCGGAAAAATCAACTTTGATGCAAAATGAAATGGGAATTCTTACTTGGAACAAATGAGGTTTGTCAGCTGCCTCGAAATCCAACAAATACTCCAGATTCTGTACATATAAGATATACTGGAGTAATACAATGATTCTCTGCCACAATTTATGTTCATCAAATTTTGCAACAGTCTTCAAAGAAATAAAGTAGCTTAGTCATTGGCAACACTCAGCAAACCCTGCAAAGTTTCTGACTTGTAAGTAGAAGAAGGTTTCATCTGATGCAACAACATTTACAGATGAAACTTTGAGTCCCAAAGTTCGATCTAAACGAAACACCTACTAAGAGACAAAATGAAGCCATCTTATGTTAGCATCTTATGTTAGCATCTTATTTGCATCAATGTTTTCATCATTAGCTCATTAATTAATGGAAAGTAGTCATCCCCCTTTGTTAAATCATAAAATATTTGTGATAAACCTTTTTTTTTTTGCTTCAACTTGAAAGAAATTCAAGAAGCTATGAGTAACTAAATTATTGACATATACTAGCCTGGGAAAAGTCAAAGCAATTTCTAAGGCTCTTGGATTCCAGTGAAGCACAGTGGGAGCTGCAATACATAAATGGAGAAAACGTGGAGCAGTGAACCTGAGCAGTATCTAAAGCACAGTAGCACTTGAATGAGTTAAGGTCAGGGTTCATAATCCACTCATAAAAGAGAGAAAACAACTGAAAAGACCCACCTCACGTTTGCCAGGAAATGTCCTAATATTTGCCAAGGGAAAAAATTCTGCCTATTAACGAAAGAAAAGTAAAATCTTTGGATGCTTTGCGTTCCATCACATGTGGATGAAAACTAATGAAGCACCGTCATGTCAGCAAGCAGGACAACTTACTCTACTCAATGGAAAAATACTAAAGTCCCTCCATTAGTTAGTGAACTCAAGCTAATTTGGTTATTAACCCTCCTGTTATGTTGTGGATCAAATTGACCCGTTTTAAAGTTTTAAAATTCTTTTGAAAATAGTTGGAAGAATTTTTTTTGTATGAAACTTTTATTATTGGGTTTTTTTTTTGTTTGTAGGTTTTTTTCAGTGAACATAAAAAATGTAAATTCCATTTTTTATGTCCAAATGAGTAAATGAGTAAGTTGTCGTCATTGATCCTTTATTTGTGAGAAATAAAAAAACACCATTGCACAAATATTGACTGAAATGGTTAGTATTGGAGTTAATAATCAGATACAAAAATGTTTTGGAGGAATTTTTTGGTTTCTGACACAATTGCATGATTAAACACTCCCAGGGTCAAATTGACCCACGAACATTATTGTTTCTACCTCCAAAACGAACAGGAGGGTTAAATGAAATCATCATTTGAAAACAGCTTTTGTATTTCCTCAAATCTTTGTTTGATCTTACAAGCGACAAAAAGCGAGAACAAAAGAAAATATGCAAGGGGGCAAATACTTTTTTAACAGAACTGCTGGAATTAAAAATAATTTCAACAATTGTCCCAACATCCACTCAAAGACTGATACAAACTTAATAAAGATGTCAGTGGTGCTCAGATGCTTTATACTGAGGCAAAAGGGCTTCATTAATATTACATGGATTCAAATAAAATCTGGTAGAGTAAAACCTGCAGTACAGTAAAGCATAACTTTGCTTCCCCCTTTAATCAAAAAGCACATATCCAGAATATAAATGTGAGCTTAAAGCAACAAAGGCATAAATATTTTCGCTCTTCTCTATTACAATAACTTAATAGGTGCGGGGTTAGCACAATGCATGGTAAAAATGTTTCCTGGCAGGTAAACAACTCTAAAAGCATCCTGCAGAGTCTCAGTAAGCAGAAAGACTATCTGAAGACTCAGTCATACATTAATAATTAGAATATGATATGAGTCATTACAATGCTCTTAAATGCATGTTGTTAGCGAATCGCTTGAGGCAGCTGAAAATACTGTTTGCTCAGCCTCGGCATACAAAGAAGTGAAGGGAGAATAGATGAGAGAGTTACCATGTCAGAGTCGAGCAGATGAACTCCAAGCGCCCTACATACTTTACTAATTAGTGAAAGTAAAAAAAGAAGAAGAAGGAAGCAACAATTAGCTGGGGAGAAATGTACTGTCACATGGACATAATGGCATCCTTTGAGGCATATTATTGTCCCACACATTCTGTCTGGGTATTTGCCGTTCTACCGCAAACAAAGCAGGCATGCAAATTAGAAGAATGTATCTTAATTGGGTTGTATTCGCTTTGGTGTGGCGTTTTCTTTTTTTTGTCTTCATAATTTAATAAAGACACAAACTGACCAGAATAAAGCAGGGCAATATTCTGTAGAAAAATAGCAGTCCTTTCTTTACTGAGTGGACTGCAGCATGGCCCAAGTAATCTGTAATCTGTAATGTGTTATTGTAGATCTTTCCTCTAAAATATGACTTTGCTCCATTCCTGTTTCTGGGTAACACAGCTAAATATACCACAGTCATCTAAATGGGTCCTGTACTATCCTCCAATCTTTAATTCTGCTCTGCTAAATCAGCCCCTCTGCCTCCCTCAGTAGCAGGGAGTCTTACTAATTACCATTTCAAATCTGTAGTTTGGCTTCCAATTCCCCCTCATTATAACTTATGGGGAGTCTGGCCAATTTGGGAGGAAAGGAAACAAGTCTTCAAAGTCCAAACAGAGCTGCAGTGAAATTGCACAGCACTGCTCCTAACCACACACTCATAAAGCAACAATAGTGGCTTCGGCAGTCCAAGTGGTCACACGTTGGGTTCGTTTTTACTCTGGGTCATATTCCTGCACACATTGTGACTGCGCAGCTGGCAGGGTCAGTGTGAAGCGTCAGTCTGAGATGAACACATATGTTAAAATAATTACCATCTTGCTCTCAAGAAAGCCACATGAGAAATGAATTATACATTACTACGACTGACAACCAATCACGCCACACGTATCTGCTGCCTACTTGTTGCGCTTGGGGTGCTTTAGCATAACAAGATGAAGTCGTGCTGCTAAATTATGCAGCAGGCCGGGCCGGTTCGATTCAGTCCATCACATCATCTTAGTGGTGCTTCACAATATTTGTTTTGTCATGTAAATCCTCGTTGCTCAAAGCCCTCTGATGGATTAGGCAGCTTCCTTATTACAGAGGCTTACAGCTCCTTGTTTTATGCTTCAGCACTACTTACAATGAATCATGTGTTTTGTATGTACAGAACAGAGACAGAAACTCACTGGCAATTTCATTAGGTATGCCTAAATTAATTACTTGTTGAAACAAATAGCAAATAAGTTGATCACAGCGACTGTAGACGTGATGAGGATGATTTGCTGAAATTGAAAGTGAACAATACGATGAGGAAGAAATGGGATTTAGACGACTTTGAATGTGGAACGATTGTTTTATGCTGGATGTGTCAGTATTTCTGAAACTTCTGATCTCTTGAGATTTTAACTCAAAACCATCTCTCAAGTTTACAGGGGAATGGTTCAGAAAGATGAGAGAAAGGTGACAGTAGCTCAAACAATCACTCATTCCAACCAAGATATGCAAAATCTCTGAACACACAAATCAAACTTGAACTTGCAAATAGACTCCAGCAGCTGAGGGTAGGGTGTGGCGATCCTCTAACGTTTTGATTTGTGTTTGTGTTGGAATTGTGTAGGGATTTTCATAATTGTTATTTATGTCTTGCTAAATATAGGTCATGACTCTGTGTTGCTATTATAGTTCAGATCTTGCAAACTACAATGATGCAGTGCTTTCAGACTCAGCTAATTCAATTGTGTTTAGTTTCTTAATTTGTATTTTGATTAGTGTTTCATTTTTTCTGTTTTATAAATCATCTCCCTCTGTGTTGTTGTGTTTCGTCGTCATATTTCCTCTGCTCTGCACTCTCATCCATCTGTTCTGCATTTCTCTGATTAGACTAACCTGGTTTCAAAATCACTCTACACTCATTCAAGTTTAACTTCCTATATAACTTCCTGTTCCCCTTCATGTGTTTTTTTCATCACTAAAATCCGTAATCATTATTAGCTGCTTTGTTCTGCCTAAGTTTAGGTCCATCTGCTATAAAATAAAACATAGGATCAGAATTTAAACGACGTGAACTAATGGCTCCATCTTGCCTTGCATCAATGATTCAGGCTTGTCAGAAAGGTGCAATGATGATTTTTTTCTTGGATTCCTTCGGGTCCCTTAATACCGGCCTTATTTTATTGGTACAGCCTACCTGAGTATTAATACTGACCACAACGATCCCTTTATGATCAGAGTCTGCCCATCTTCTGATGGTTACTTCTGCTAGGATAATAAAGAACGTCCCAAAGCACAGATAAGTCCAAACTAACTTCTTGTACATTACAATAATGCTGCACTCTGTGCAGATGTAGTACATGGATCTGCAGGCAACAGGATAATGAGATTGTGACAGTATGAGTATAAAAACAACTAATGATAATTTCTGAAGTCTAGTTAAAGTGCTGCTACAGAGAATTGAAGCGGATCTGAAGCCAAAAGAGGTTCCAACCAGTCACTATCTAATAAAGTAATTGGTCAGTGAGTATAAAATTAAGACACCACTTAAAATTTTCAGGGTTTTTTTTATTTCTCTTCTTATAGGTAAATGTTTGAGTAATATGAACATTGTTCTTTTATTCTATGAACTACTGACAACATGTTTCCAATATTACAAGCAAAAATTTTGTATTTATTTATTTCACCTTCTTCAGATCTGGTTCTGAATTCAGAGTGCAGTGTTTGGTACCGACTTAAACCACCAATCCAGAGTTTTCCAAACCCGCCTGGAGCTGTTCAGAAGTCTTGCAGAGTATGTTTTCCAGCACTGCACTAAGCCTGGCAGATTTCTTTCACATAGTTTCATCTAAGCGCCAGATTTTGCAAACACTTTTCCAAATATTGAATAAAATAACATACAAGTTTTATGCACTGTAAAACCATGAGTTTTTTTATTTTTGAAGTTATTTTTTTATTATTCATAATTCTGTTTATTGTCTTGTTAAATATTTAACCCAGACTAGTTTGCTTTAAAAAAATATTTCTCCCTTTAAACAGGTTTTCAGTTTTGCACTTACAGTTTAGAACCAGAATATGACAATTTCTTTAGAAGCAAGAGTTGGAAACCTGCCATATCACTAAGGTTTCTTCCTTTGTGCTGCCCGAGATGGAGGATATGGGAAGAAATGAAAGAACTCATCCTACTCACCCAGTGATCCTTCAAAGAAAGCCTGGCTAGCTTTCACTGCCAAGCATGTTTATTCAGGCACTTAGAAAATAGCAGCAAAAAAAGCTTAGATCAGAGTGAATTTCAGTCTTGGTAGCTTTACATGCATTCTCTGCAAGAAAAGAAAGAGAAAGAGTGTGATTTAATCTTTTCCCTCAGAATATTTTTAGAATCTCCCTGTCCTTTGTCAAGAGGAAGTGGTGCAGCAATCGCCACTACTCGTTAATCACACCAAGTATTGCAAAAGGCTCCATTTCCCCTTCATGTCCTCAAGTTCATACATGTCCAGACATGACTACTTGTTATAATGGTTCATCATGTCAGTCTTTCCTCTTCAGACTCTATTCTTAATCTTACAATGGTAAATAAAACCCTAAAAACCCTCAAACACATTTAATAAGCTGTAACCAATTTAAAATGATTGGTTACAGCATCATTTATGTTATTGAATATATTCAATATATATTTTTAATTCAATACTGAATTAAAATATATTTTGACTTGTGTCCTTTCTCTGTTGCATGGTTGAAAAGTTGCTCTATATCTTATGTACTCAGAGGTGTTTTTCTTCAGCTTATCTTCCAAATCTTTAAAACACTGAAGTGCAGTCATGATTATGTTATTCTATTTAAAGTGTAAAGTTTTCATTTCCACTTTTTTGCTCAGTGACTGAAAATTTGTTAATGTCAGAAAACTGATCAAAATTCTTTTACGCAAAACAAATGAAAGGAATAAGATCTTATGCTTTACGTAAACACAGTGCGCTAGTATATAAAGACACAAATAAACTGAATTTTTTCAACTTATTCATATATTCATGGCACTTCACAAAAGAAACAGCTTCAAGTCTTAAGTTGGCTACACAGTCAGGTTATCTCACTACAGACACAAGTCAGAAACTGACTGCAGCTATAAGTACATGCATTCTCAGTCATGTGTGACTCATCATTTTAGCTGTTCACTGAAAACTTTACTTATGCTCAAATTGTGCTTGAATGTGTCACATATTTTCAGTTTTCAGTGAACCGTTCTTTTTCCAGAGCAGGATGATTATGCAACAAACTGCTATATGAAACTGACTGATGGATGGATTTTGGTGTACAAATTTAATTATTATGAATTTGAAATATGAAATGTCTACACAAGGTAAAATCTGTACAAACAAACCCAGAAATGTACTTACACCTTCACATTTTTAATTAGACATTCATATGAAAAGTTTGCTCAAAAAATAACTAAACCTAAGAAACATAATTAGCCTAGAAACACAATAACTAGAGATAAGACATAAACTAGAGGGACTGAACTAAGGTAAAACAGAGCAAGACTGATCTAATAAAAGAGACTAAGGAATAAAAAACAATAAACAAACTTCAAAACAACACAGAACCTTAACATATGCACTTTTTTAAACCCAGCTACATTAATTTGACCTATTTGCACAATGAAGTCAAAAAATCTATAAGGGAAAATAAAATTTCACTATATCTTGTAAAATTTGCAATACTTTTTACTGAAATTTTAGTTGCAACTATATAATGCAGGAAAATTACTATTTTTTGTTGTTTTCAATTGATTCCAGTTGCTTAATAGAATAAATGTTCTAACAATCAGGACATGTATTGGTAAAAACTGTAAGCACTGCTCAGTGTTTGACTCCTTCAACTAATTAAGTATATCCACTAAGTTTCTACGTTGGAATCCAAGACCATTATTTCTCTAAGGATAATGCAAAAAAAAAGAAAGAAAAAAGAAAAGAACAAGGCTTTAAACCCAAATTTCACGCATCAGACACTCAAATTCTTCTGTGTCTTCTGCTTTGTGATTGGCTGTTAGAAAGTACGGAGTAGGCGTTTGTATCTAAAAGTAGATTTGCTGAATGCTAGCTGTTTCCAAATTCTTTAATCCCTACACTTGGCCCGACAGTGAAAGCCTCACAGGGCGTGTGTGTGTACAGAAGGGCCTTGTGTGCGCAATAAATATATTAATGAGTAGACATCCAAACATGCCAAATCTTTAACATCCTGTTCAGCAGACAGCAGAGGGTTGCAAACTCACACAGGCGCCTGGGCATCACACACACAGACCTGTCCATCAAATGCTTGGTCGTCATGGAAACAACCCAGTTCCAAACTAGTGCCAGGCGGGTGTGGTCATATAATGAAGGACCAGACCGAGCCTTGCCTGCCTGCCTTCCTGCCTGCCTGAGGATGGGCTGCTTTACAGGCAACGACCGTCCTCATCCTTGTCTTTACCACTTAGACAGGATAGAACTGCAGGGAGAGGGAGTGTGGCACCGTATCAGCCTCTGGTACCAGAAATATACACAGGCACAGGACAAAGTTACAGTATATGCGCTCAGTTACGTGCTCACGGCGCTGCTGTGTGCTCTACTTCTTATTGAAATAGACAGGCCCAACTCTTTCTGCAATGTTCCTCTAGAGACGTTAAAGCAGCTTTAGAGAGGTTGACATGAGGCTTCCAGAGAGCTCAAAAAGATCTATCTTATCAGCAACATGCAGTCATTAAAGGTATTACATCCAGCTTACATCAGTCAGATACCAGGGAGATTACCAGTAGAGCAACGAAACAAAACAGATGTAGAACATGGAAGAAAAAAACGAATAGAAAGAGAGGATGCAGGCACCTTGAAACTCTATGTTCAGGGCAGGGTGACAATGCAATAAAAAGCTGCTGTATGTAACTTTTATAAAATATGTTTTCTACATATCTGTTAAAACTGTCACTAACATATATATACAATATGAGACAGATAATGTGCCTCCTCCATATGGGCCTGTCATCGACAGAAATATAGTGTTCAGTGGAAAACAACCAAACAGCCGGCAGGATGGTTTTAATGCCCTATCAATCATGCTCATGTACATGCTACTCAAACACCCCCTCTTGCTCTCTGAAATGCTACAGCTAGTTAAGCACACCGGAGCTTTCCATGAATGCTCAGCCTAGTTAGCATCCAGTTAGCGGTTTTCCTGTAATAGTTAGTTGTTTCTCCAACATTAGCACATTGAGCAGCACTTGCATGAGCATGATTGATGGGGCTAAGACCTTCCTCCTGGCTCTGATTGGTTGTTTTTGACTGTAAGCTCTCAATTGCTGCTTGACTTGCCAATGTCACCAACTAAAAAACACTCAAAAAAAAGCAACTGTTAGAAAATTTTGTGAATTCTTCCAGTTCAAGTCTTTTGAAAACTCCTTCATGAAAGCATGTCTCTTCATTACTCTTTTCAAAAAGCAGCATGAGGCTCAAGGATTAAGCTTAAACTTATTTAGGTGCTTCCCCCCTCACCTTTTGCATCTAAGCTAACATTTCTCTCTGCAACATTATTACAATTACATGCACATGGATAATTATGCAAAATAGTTCACTACTAATGAGTTTTAGGGCAGTCAACAATTTTTCTTCTTGAGGAGTTGGTAAAAAGACAAAACATTTGCATTTTATTGCCCTGTTGTTGTAAAGACATAAGTCTCAGACACCACATTATGCTCCACTGCTGCAAAAAACAATGCAACTTCTTTGACAATGACCCAGTAATGGTATAACTTTATCTCATGCTATGCTGTTCAGACTCTCTGTCTGCACTGATGAAGATCCACCTTACTCCACATGCTATACTGTTGAGCTGATGACATGCCCACCCACACCTACATTAAATTACACAATGATTAGACCAACAGGAAGCACTTAAGGTCATTAAACTGAGTCTCACAAAGTAGAAAATATAATTAAAATGAGGCAGTGATGCTACAGTAAAAACAACAAATGGTTTTTGATGCGAGTTGTGGCCACCAGGGTAAATAGGATGGAGCATAAGTAGTTTCACATTTTGAAAAACAGATAAAGTAACACTAAGATTGGATGACTACTTTTTCAGGAGTTGGGAAAAAAAAGAGATATTCTTTAGTTGTGTAAAAAAGCTCATTCTGCTTGGTAATAAGATTTAACACACATTGCAATCCATGCTAAAAAAAAATCATAATTGCTGTTTCACAGAGTGTGAAACCTGACAGGAATGTAGTGCGAGGTGGGGATAAAACTGCAAAGCACAGTCCTGAAGCACAGGAGACATGGGAAGCGCACTAAAAGGGACAAAAGGTGAGCAGAGGCAGTTTGCCATCGCCGTGCGGTGAGCCTGTGGGAGTGGAGCTGCCATTTCCTGGGAAGTGACAGGTACAGTGTGAAGAGATCTCAGGCAAGCCTCCTGAGGTCAGCTGGGAAAACAGCAGCACAGATTAATTTAGCAGCTGCGAGTGACAGCGAATGGCGCAGCCCAAACACCCTGCGGATTAGCTGTGACGGAAAAAAATAGATGTCAGAGGATAAGTTCAGCTTTATATAATGTTTAATCAGAATGGTATGCTAAGAAGACATGGATTTGAAAAGCAGCTCAAAAAGTATTTATAGCAATATTTTTAAAAAAAATAAATCTGCAGAAATTTCACAGGTTGTGAAAATAAAATAAATTAAATCAGAGTAAATCTTTAGTTATGGTTGCCCTCTTAAGCTAATGAGTGTAAAAGAAGAATTTTACATTTTTTTGTAAAAATTTATTTACAGGTATATTTTTTCCCACAATTTCACAATATGTAAACCGGAAAAGACCACCAGGATTTCTTTAATGTGTGATATGCAATATTGGCAATTAAAGAACAAAAGAGACCAAAACAATACAGAAAATCACATCTTCTAACTATAAAATGCACAAACCTTAAACTTTCATTGCAATTTCTCTCGGTTAGATTTCTTTCTGTTTCATTCTGTCAGAAACACTCGGTTTATCAGTGTTAGAGAGAAAAATTCATAAATAGTCAAGGCTGAAAACTAATGTGCTTTTAGCAGCTCTGTCAAGTGCTAAGATGTTAAGTTTGTGTTATCTCTGTTCATATTTTCACAGCTATTCATTAGGGATAGTACAGACATGAAAATGGGCTTCATCATTGCCATCCTTCCTTTGTAGAGATTTTGCAATCTTAAGAAACGAGAGTGGGTTCTAAGTCCTGTTTCTTATTTTTCCTGTAACAATTTCTGCTCTCACAGCCGATCCCTCGTCGGCTGATTCAGTTTCAAAAGTGATAGAAGAAGTCAAGGTGTGTGCAGAAATCAAGGTCCACAACTGAGAAACCGGCGTCCTGCCTTCTTCTAAGGACAAAGTTTTAAAAAAAGAAACAGATTCAACTTCTGTTATTCACACAGCTTTGTTTCCTGCATTAACTTAGATTGCATTTATCTCTGTAATCCAGGAGGTCATGTCATTTATAAAAAGTTAGTAAAACTTCAAAAGAATGTGGGAGTGATTCAGAGGCATTTTACAATTTCCCCACAGTCAGACTGATGATCTAATTTACCAGTCATGTTGCTTACTGAAACATCTCATCTGAAGATGATCTGGCTGACATCACAGAGACATGATCACATTTATTCCCGAAGACGGCTCTAATTTTTAGCACACCTTGTGGAGCTACACTCCTTTAAGCAACATTTCTGATAAAAGCAGTTTTGTCAGAAACTGCTGATTTCATGTGAACTCCTACAATTATGGTACATTCCCTATTTTTGATTTCTCAACATATTTCTGCATGCTTGTTTCTCCAAGAAAACACTGTAGGATAAAACGATGTCCAAATAAAAATGGGGGATGGGGGAAAATTAAAATGTATTGTGCACAATTACAATTCCTCAAATTTATCAGTAAATGCTACAGTATAAAAATCACAAGACAACAGATATTTGTTTTCTCCATGAACAATTGACTATGTAACAACAAAAAATAACTTTAGTGCTTAAAAGATGTTTCGCTTTGTTGAAAATTCATGTATAGGTTATTGTGTTGCTCATATGGAAAAAGAAAAGTAAGTATGGGAAAATGTTGTTTTTTAGATTTGTTTCACCTGTTTCATTGTAACCTTGATAAACATGTCCAATATGATCAAATGCTTATGTCAGTCGCTTTTGATAAGTATTTTTCCTTTCAAACCTACATAAAAGAAAGAACCACAGACAACGTATATGAATTTCATATCAAGCTTTTGCAAAAGGAGAAGGCTCTGCCCACTGCTCCTCCGAGCAATTCACAGAGCGTTCTGATCTGCTTCCACATGAGCTCCTGTTTTTATTGTCAAAGAAGAACAGGCAAGGGGGCCGTCAGGAAAAACAACAGAGGTCGTAAAGCTTCTAACCCAAACAACTAACAACCCAGTTCCAGATGTGATATCTGATCAAAGGTCTGAGCCCGGTTCAAATCTCGGTCAGTACTGTCAATAAAACAAAATACGACTGCTCACAGGTAGTTACTAAATTAGGAGGTGTTCTTGCAAAAGGATTTAAGGTCTGAGAAACTCAGTGTTAACTATTTCTCGTAAAGTTGAACAGACAGTAGTGACCTCCATACACACATAAGGAAGAGAACACTGTAAACAGAAAATCACAATGATCTATAGGCTGAATGTGAACTAAAGTAATAATAAAATGATAATACCAAAAAATCTCTAACAGCTTTGTCTATCCATCTGCCTGCATTTATTTAGTGCATATCTCAATCATTCTTATTTTTCCATCTGTGAATGGCTTCCTATATTTGTCCATCCATCAAACTAGCCATTCGTCCATCAATTGATCGTCAACATCAACGCGGTCAACCATCTGTCCAGTTATTCAGGAATCAGTTCATCCATGCGCAATGATTCTTCAATCCCTTTATACATCAGTCGTCTGTCATCCTTGTTCATCCGTCACTCTGTCCACCCTACCACTAGAGGACCAATCCATACAGCACTCAATTGTTCTTTTTCCATAACCCAAGGTTATGGGAAAACTTTAGGTCTGGGTATTCAACTCCAGACCTCGAGCCCTGGTGTCCTGCAACTTTTAGATGTATCTACTTTAACACACCTGGATCAAATAATCAGGTCATCAGCAGGACTCTGGAGAGCTTGACTGCTCAGTGGGGAGATAATTCAGCCTAGAAGCTGCAGGACGCCAGTGCTTATTCCTAGCCTAAACTATACCGGAAATTTATCATGAACTGTTTAATTCTAGTTGAAAAAAGATTTAAAGGTTCATCCCAAAATTACGTAGTTATGAAAAGGAGGATGTGTTGGACCTCTTTCCACATTTGTGTCTGTCAGACTTTTCTGAATCCTCTATGTTAACATTTGTTTTTATCTTCTGAACCCATCTGGTTGAGTTCGATGTTAGGAGTTTGATCTCAGTTTCTGATGCTGAAAACTTAAGGTTTGTGTGGTTGAGGTGTTCTTTAGTGAAGTAAAAATTGTTTTATTATTTCTCTTAATAATTTTAATTCTTTTACTTATTTATCCACATTAGTTTTGTTCAACCCGTTAGAGTATGAAGGCTAGAGAGTCTCTGCAGAACCAGTTAGATAGGTTTCCTGTTGACCTCTCCCTGCAGCATACATACCACAGCAAGGCGCCAGTATGTTAACAGAAAAGAATAGATAGTTTAAATAGATATAGTGTGATGGAATAAGCCCTGAGTCTTAACAAGTTTCTTTATGGAATATTGCCAGCTCAGAGTTGTAAGAAATTGATGTTTTAAGATATTCTGGTCTGACAATGTTCTTGTTATGCAAAATTGTTCCATTAGCAAACTTGATTTTTTGGAAACTCACATATTTGAACAAGAAGATGTTTATCATCCAAGGAGTTAACTGATCCTCCAGTGTGGTTACGTGACTTGTATATTGTTCGACTGAAACTGGAGTGACCACATTGTGTAACATGAGTTTTATACATTGTGAGGGCTTGCAGCTCCAAATCAGAACTCAGAGCAGATTGCTGCTGTGTTTGTTCTCCGTCTGCGGACGAAATAAAGCTTTGCTCTTTGCCATTTCAATCAATCAAATTTCAATCAAATTTTATTTGTATAGCACATTTCAGCAGCAAGGCATTTCAAAGTGCTTTACATCATATCAGACACAGAAACACAATGCAACATAGAATCAACAATCAAAACACGACATTAAGTCAGGTTCCATCAATAAATTTGTAATTGATTACATTTCAAATACAATCCAATTTGCCAGAGTCTCAGCCTGATCTGTTATTACACAGATTTTTGTCCACACTGTCATGGCTTACTGCTTAAATATATTTCTGGGTTGTAGATTTTATATAATATTACAATTAAAATAGTTGGAAGTATTTTGTAATTAAACTTTGTTGAAATAAAAACAACGTTCGCCCTCTCAACTTTAACCATTTACATTCCAAGCCATTACCATTAATAATGATGCTGCAGCGTCTCCAGGTCGTCTTCTCTCTCTTTTCTCACTGCCTGTGATGTGTTATAAATAGTACTGCAGAGAGGCTCCGTCTAACTTTGTCTTTACTTTTAAAACCCATCTTTTGCTCGTATCGCTGCACCTAATTATAGTACTCCACTCAAAAGGGAACTCTACATAGCAAAGAGTTGGATAGCATGCTCAAAGTGAAATTTAGTCCTTTCGCCTGCTCAAATGTAACATTTGTAGTGCTTCTCTTACTGCCTGTTCCTAACATCTTTTACATGTATTTTAAACATCTTTTTGCAAAAATATCAGACTGTATCTCTTTATCGTTAGTATTCTCAGAAATGGTCAACTTTTTGGTGTCAATCTGGGAAGAAAACCATGTCGACTCTATCGAAAATTGGAAATCCCAAGACAATATCAGTCAACAGAGAACGTGAACATTGGATGTGATTAAACTCGTAAAGAGGAAAAATAATAGTGACGTTCTAACATTCAGAATGCTGATCAGCATCCCACCACAAAGCTCTGCCCCAAAGGCTGAAGGATTTTCTCTGGGAGTAAATTTCTTTCTTTTTACCGTAGTAGATGCAGTGCAACTGGAGGAGGACAAAGAATAGCTCCCAAAAAAAGGACGTTTGTTCCTGGAAAAGTTTCCTAGTGCGAAAATGTGCCTAGCGAAACATCCTGACTGTTTTCTCAATTCAACAAAAAGCTGCTGATGTCCTACAGGTTGAAAAAAATCAGAGGGTATTGCCATGCCTGTTGAAGAGCACCCTGGAGCTTTTACTTATTTTATATGTAGACATCATGCAGAGATATCAAGTAGTCTGCTCCTGCAATGATTCAGACTCTTTTTAGGTCAGCGAGTTCATCGAATGTTTCAAAGGGCTGGAGGGAATCAGGAGAAAAGCAGATGTTTGCTACTTTCACAGCATCCCCATTAACCAGAATTCCTCCTGTGTGCAACAGAAAACCCAAAGGAGAAGGACGAGATTTTCTCTTTTTACATTTTTTTGGTCATTCTGACTCTTATTTCATAGTCATTAGACAACAATGAAGAAACAAAAGGCTGTAGCATATTTTTTGTTCACACAGAATATGCACATTTTATAAATATCTATAGCCTTATACATTGTGATCAGATACCAGAATAATCTCAAGTGAGTACTTTCAACCTCGAGTAGCCTCCATACGCCAAGCCAAATAAAAAAAATAAAAAAAATCTAATTTTGTTGATCCTGACAGGTTTGTAAAAGCAATAAAAGGGGTAAAACATTCAAGTGGGTGAATATTTTTTCTAGGCACTGTACAGAGTGAGATTTGAGCTTAGCTGATTTCAGACATGTCACAAATCTTACTTTGAATGAAATGTCATCCAAAGAAAATCTTTTATTCACTGTTTGTTCTCTCTGGAATAATTCATGCACAGTAAGTGTCAATTTTGTGGGTTTTGCATCTATCTTTCAGATGTCATTGTGGCTTTCAAGGAGTCTATTTTTGCTCGCTGCTCTTTTTATGCGTTCTGAAACAACATAAAGATGCAACCAATGAAAAGCTCCGTTTTGTATTTTGCTATTATAACTCACTTATTTGCGACAGACTTCCCCCAAAACAATATCACAACTCATAAAGAGACTGCAGAGCTCCTCCCTGCAACAACAGTAAGCGGGAGGTGAAGTGTTGCATAAGTGGCGCCAAAGGTATAGTACTGAATCGCTGAACAGGAGGCGCATGAGACATTAATAATACAAAACATCACATTTCCTAAAGTCCCCCCTGTCTGGAGAAGACTTTATTAATTTACAGAAGAAGATCTGTACTGCTTAAATTATTCCCATACCTCACATATGCAACATTCATAAAGCCCCACCCTCACAACCCCAACTCTTGAACAGATTATCAATTTCAAAATTAAAACTAATAGAACACCTTTCAGCTGTTGACTGAAGATGTAGATGCCTTTATTTGCAACTTATTAATAATTGTGAGGGAGTCAGTGAGTTACATTATTTCCCAGAGGCTTTATTTCACAACAGTCTATCACACTTTGTCGTGCAGCATGCAATGACAGATGGAAGCTTCTAACAACAGACCAGGCAAAGGTTTGATGTATTTCTTTGTGAATGTGGTATAGTTTTGACATTCAAACTTAATAAATGACAAGAATTTAAGTTATTCCCACAGCAACTGACCAGTTTCCACAAGAATACTCTTACTTGTCATCAAGAAAAAATAAAAATCCCAGCAGAAAATAAAGTTTCTAATTGATCAACACTGAACCATCTGCATTGCAGCACCATAAATTTGCAGTAAATAAAAACAACTCTGGTTTTCTAGTGGTGAAACGTAAATTTTATTAGCCTCCCCTACTATGCTACACGCTGTCTGCAGTGGAACTGCAGTGGAAGTGCATTCATTTTGCCGTTAAAAGAAGAAATTTGTAATAACCTAAGAATCATTTTTAACCTAAAAATCTCTAAATTCTTGACCGTCTCCTCCTGCCCTGGTACACGAGAAGCCAGATTCTTCAGAGACTTGAGTGGAACACTATGCACAGACCCTTGTTTGTCACATTTACATTTTTTCAAGTGCATTTATTGATCTGACTGTAGACATGCAGCAGCTTAAGCAAGTCTCTTAGTTATTGAGAGGTTTTGGGTCCCAGAGAAATGACTGATGTGCTACAATAAAGGCGAAGATAAAGTAGAGAAATGGAAAGTGTTTGAAAATGAAGCTGTCGACTGTGACAGGCTAGATAACTTTTTAAATGACACCCTTTTATTGTACTTTACACCTGTTCCCCTGTGTACACCGTACAACAGAGTAGACACAAAGATCTGATTGTTATAGTAACAATGTCTGTAGTAGTTCTGACTTATATGTGGTGCTCTGCTCTGCTCCAAGTTTTCAGCCAACGTGAGATGCTAGAAGGAACACTAAATTCATAGTTGACACTGTATCATCACATTTATCTGTGATGATATGCAATGCAGTCTGCATAAACCCTTTAGAAAGAGCATGTGGTGACCCAAAGTAACAAGAAAACCTTTAGTCATGTAGCTCTATAGAAGAAGCTTAATACTCAAATTCAGGGTGAAGAAAACCAAACCTGAGTTGGTAAAAAGGGCTCAGCAATCACAGAATTTTAAATTATTAATAAGTATTTCTATTGGAGGAAGTGATGTATTTAGAGGAATTATGTAGCATATAAACAATAATACCATAATAAACACACCACTGGAAGAGAACATGATAGAAATAAATGTAGTTGATGAACAATAATAAATCTTGATTGTTTTTCTTACGGTTTTGCATTTTGATATGAAGTTCAGTTAGCACGCTGACGTGTTAAAAATATATAATTACTTTTCCCTCTGTCTACTTCTCTGTCTCACACACACTAACACTTCAGCCCTTGTGGCGCATGTAGTTTTATTGAAAACAATTATTTCCTCATTTGAGATATTATCCCTACAAAATGTAATCTAAATAATGGCTGGGTTTTTCGTAATTTCTCAACATGTAATTTTGCTCCTGCAATAAAATACTAATTAATCTTTCAGTCATCTTTCAACACATTTTTCAAGAAATACCAATGGATCTTGAGGGTGCTGTAAATCAAATTAAAACTGTCCCAAAATCTCAATTCCATCTGGTAAAGTTGGAGATTTGTCAACAGCTTGGACTTTAAACTGCAGCATTATTGTCTCATAGAGTGAAGCAGTGGAAGCTGCTTATTTCTGCTCCTAAACATGAGAATATTTCAGTGTCAGCTTCCAGTTAATGTTAACTAGGCTGGCCACTGAGTACAACAATGAACAAATACTAGAAATTAAATAGGAAATGTGAACATGATGCTACTCCCAAATCTAAGTTAACTTGGAAGGATAACAAAAGCATGTACAGATATTTTTAAAGGAAAACATTTTTTGCTTATTTCCTCTTCAGTAGTGGACACTAACATGGTGGCCACAGCAATGAGTTCCAGAAATAACCCAGAAAGTCATCTATTTACATCTAGTTTCCATCTGCTTGTATTGCTGACAATAGTTAGTCTGTGCAGTAGTCACTTTAACTAGCAAATACTAACTGGTTTTCTGACCTCCAATCAGAACACAATCATTCAGGTGTGCCATCAATTCCAGATCCAAGTTTTGCCTTTTGAAACAAACTAAATCTCTGAGATTTATGCTATATTCCATTTATGATTGATGTGTTTGTTATATCTATGGAAGCATTGCAGCGGAAAGATGCTTTTGGTGGTAAATATTTATAAGCAAAAATTATTGTTGGTTTTTCTCATACCTATCAAGACTTTGCAACACAGTTTGCAAAATCACATTTTTGAGTGTCGGATAAAATACTGTCTGTCATTTGCATCGTGCGCATGCATTTTCATATGTGCTAATATGTTTGTTTTATGCAGAACACATGTCCTCAAGTCAAATTCACCACCTGGCAACCACACTCTTTTTGTCATGTGCAGACTTGACAGCAGGGATTTTATTAGACCTTTCTTGTTGCCTGAAGTCATTTCTCACAATTATCTGTTTACAAACTGTCAAAATAAGAGTTAACCTCCTGTTGTTTTTCATCATGCCATGTACTGACTGATGTGTTGTGTGTAAAAGCTGATAACAAACATGAGGGTCTTCACTCATCCTTCTGTCAAGAAACATGAAATCAAATATCTGCGTTCTGCTGATCTGAATGAGCCCGTTAAGGCTCCCAGAATTTGCTTACGCACATCACTCCCTAATCGGTCAAGCTTGTGTGGCACAGAGAGACAGAAGCCGTGAAATGACCGGGATAAGGAAGGCTTGAAACACCCGAGCAACATCAGTGGATCTCCATGGAAACCGTCACGCTCTCGCGGGTTCCTAATGCCCACAATTAACTGAAAGCAGCAACAAAGTGGGCCGATGAGAGAGCGGGCCAGATGTTCAGGTATGAATTTAGCAGTGGCAGAGAGCATTTTGTCTGCACTCTGATTCATCTAGATCACAGTTATGAGTCTCGGTGATGATTACGCTGAAAAGATTAGAGCTGGAGGCACAGGCAAAAAGCCTGGAGTGCAAGCTACCATTTGTGGGAATGTAAGTCCTCAACTTACATTGAGGCATCATAGCCTGCAAAAGAAGCAATAGGCAAAAAAAGACTCATTTGGAGAGGCAACTTTCCTTGTTTAATGCATTAAATCTGTAAAGTTAAAATAAGCAAAAAATACCAAAATATATGCAACTTCATGGCTAATGGCATTTTGTACATTCATTTTCTACTATATTTATACATGTCAGACTTTGGGGGGATTTTTATGTGATAAATGAACATAATTTGTAAAAGGCAAAAATCTGAAATGTCCAGTGTTACTCTCATATCCCCAAATAAAATCCAGTGCAACCAATTGCACTTCCTTCTTAATAAATAGAGCCCACTATCATGTGAAATATAAAGAGTATGGCAAAACAATTCATGGCGGTCCACCTAAACTTACAAGATAGGAAAGAAGACCATTAATCAGAAAAGTAGCCAATAATACCATGGGAACTATGGAGGAGCAGCACAGTTCCACTGCTCAGGTGGGAGAATCAGTCACCAGGACAACTATTTGTTTTGAACCCCAAAATATTATCTTTATGTGGGAGTAGAAGCAGAAAGTCATTGTTATTTTGTATCATCTGTGTCATCATTAGCCTTTTCAGATGAGGACAAAATTAAGATTTTTGGACATCTGTGGTAGAAAGTACCTTAAATGTTGAAAACGTTGCAGCATCATGTGATGGAGTTGATTTTCATCAGTAGAAGAAAGGAAGCTTGAGACAGCTGATGGGAAAATGGATGGGGCTACATCCAGGGCAATCCAAAGACTGGGGCAGATGTTCACCTTCCAACAGGAAAAAAGCCATACACATACAGCAAGAGCAAATGTGGACTTGCTTAGACTAAAGCTTGCAAAGAAAATGGACAAAAATATCATTTGGAGCAATAAGTGGGTCTAACCTTTGACTAAGAAGACACAGCATGCAAATGCAGTGTGCATTTTTCAGATTATTATTTGTAAAAACAAAAGTATCCTTTTTCTATAACTTCGCAATACCTACTACCGTGTTAATGTCATAAAATCCCAGTAATACATTTGCATCTGAGGTTGAAACAGAAAAGTTCAATGGGTATGAATACTTTTGCAAGGCCCTGTACATAAAATATCAAATGAGAAGGATGATGACTCTGCTCCTGTCCAAAAAACAGCAAGAAACCATTTTTATGCAAAGAAACCAGCATACTCCTTCACACACTCTCTCCTTCAATTCCTTCTTAGCTCTGCACTACAAAGGCCGCAGTATAATGAAGTGTAGCTGACTGACGGGCACCTGGAGGGAGATGATAAGCACCTGAGTCAGGTGTTCAACAAAGAGCTGCCGACCTGCTCGGGGGCGGCTGAGTATGACAGTAGGAGACATTTTAGAAAGAGGGTCTTAACATATTGCTCGGGGCCAGAAACACATTTCCCATAGCCCCCCTTTCCGATCTCCATTTTTCAGTCACGGGCTCTGAGCACACCATCGAGTTCATGTGAGTCATCTGCCTTCGAACGCTCCGGTTATTGAGCTTCACTTTAAAAAGAACAGCTTGTGCGCAAAGCAGCCAGTGGCCTGTGGTTATTTCAAGGCAACATTGGAAGTGTCTGTTTTAACTTCCTAATCCATATGAATGCATTTCAGGGGTTTTTTTTATGTTTGTGGTTGTTTATTGAGAATATTTAGCTTTCCAGTTTCCGTCCTCTGCTCTCTGAAAAATTGTCCCGGCGTCCCCGGAGCGGTTCAGGGGAAAGATTCTAGAGCAAACACCAAGCTTGCTCCACCAGCTGATCTTACAGTTCACAGGCAGCTAGTTAGGCCCTTTTGTGCTGTGATTTATTATTCATTGCCACATTTAGCCATGCAGCAGTAATTGCAGTATGCAGGCAGAGCGCCTGCATCCAATGAGGCACAAATGAATGAATAAATCTAGATTTTGGAACCATTTGAACGTTTGACATTTACTGATGAGGCAATTAAGGGAGTAACACACAAACACACACTCTGCATTGCACCAGGGTCAACCAACAAAGCAATACCTTTATAGCTGTTGCACAGTCTCTCTGCTATGCTGAAAGCAGATAAGGCATTTTCAGCAAAAATTCAGCAGGACTATGTGCTTTTACACTCTTGTTTTTTTCGGAACCATAATTGATAGAGTGCAAAAAACGCGATCAAAAACAGATCCAGCAAAAACACATCGAGAGGGAGCCGAATGCCACCTAAATGAGGTCAAAGTATTTATCCTAAAGAGAAACTGTACAGGGGTGCTCTCCACACTTATAGGGACCCCTGATACAGATGTGAAAAAACATAACATACACAAACTACTTATTGCAGCATGTATGATCTCAAACTGCAAACTTTTTTTAAAAGCTTAATTTAAAAAGAAATTATAACATATACCAGCCACTGATGTGATCTTAGAGGCCCTATTCAAAGAAAAAATGGTTTTACACCAATCTTATTGGTACTTCAGCTGTCAATATTTTGTACAACTCCCTTTAGCCAACAGGATAGCACTTAATCTTTTCCTGTGGCATTTTGCTCTGGTGCCTTCCTAATAAATCATTTCTGTATTAATTCAACTGTAAGTCTGTTTGCCATAATATAGAAAAGCTGCACAATAAAAGACCCAAAATTCTGTTTTCGGTTCTGAATATAATTTGTCACCATCTAGCCATGCATTTGAAATACTTCTAGGAACGACACTGCACAGGTTTCCTATTGGATTTACGAAGTCTGGGGACTGAGATGGCAATTGAAGAAGATTGATTTTGCTTCTGCTGAACCCCGCGTGTTAACATAAATGCCAGTAAACTAGATCAAATTGATTTGAATAGAGTGAAGGTTTTGAAGTGAGGTTCTGTAAAGCTATGACCATTTAGAATTTCCTTGTCTGTTGCAGAAATATGCCACATTGCTATAACTTTGTTGAAATGCACACTGATCCTCAGAGTAGTGAAAGGATGGCAGCTAGTCTTATGGTTGCAAAAATAGAAAATGTTTGAGATTTTATTTTATTTAAACAGGTTGGTTCCATGAGATGAGATATCTATTATTCAAGAGAAACCTGACCAAGAAAGAAGCAGCATAATTGACATGATGCTCTCATGCAGAAATCAAATAAACCTCCTATAGTGTTAAGATGGCAGAGATAGTGAAAGTCAATGTGTTGTGTATACATATATTTATACAGGCAGTATAAATACAGTATCTATCTATATCCATACCAGTAGGTGGCGGTAATGCTAATTAATGTCAACAAGAAGAATACAAACTCAATGTGTTACCCAAGACATTGTTTGAGTAATTTTTGCCTTATCAGCTTTTATCAGCAAACACTGAGGCAAAGATGAAAATGAAAGAACATTTTCCAACTTGTCCTACAGCAGGTCTGTAAACAAAATCAATGTTAAAGGCCACGTCTTTCTCAGCCACAGGAAGAATGGTGGGTACAAAGACTCATTGGATATGAGTGTGAATGCTGTGTAAGACACATTTTACATGTTCAAAATAGGTGAGTAATGACTTAAACAATACTGGCTTGTGAAAATCTGCCTTCAGGTAAATTGTTAAAAATAAAAATTAGCACAAAAAGGTGCTTAAATGCAAATACTGCAGTTACTATAGCACATGTTTTAATGCTGCCATACAGCAACCATTAGAATTTACACACATGACATCAAGAATCACTACCTTTACTTATTGATCTTTAATTTGACTATCAGTAAGCGTTGTTATGACAAAAAAATGGCATGTTTACTACTAGTTAACTTCTTGTAGATGAACATGTGGTCGTTGATTCATTTGGACATGAGGTCGACTGCAGGTCTTAATCAGTCTCTTGTGTTATTCCAGACTCCGTTTGGGTTTGGGAAATATATTAAATTGTTTTTCGCCCTCTAAACACTCTGGGTGACGGCATGTTCCCCACTGACAACGTTGGACCATGTTTTCCTATTCCTCAAAATCTCTTTGACCAAAGCGCATTAGCAATGATGACCCCCGGCAACATTGTCAGGGATTCAGTTCCTCCAGATAAGGGGCGTGTACTTTGGGACAAATAGTGACCGGCGATCGGTCAGTTGCTGACAAACCCACTGGAATGATTGACAGACAGTGTCACGTTCATTGATTGGGAAAGCAATGGCCAGGCTAATGTGAGAAAGGTTTGAAGTTGAAGCTTTTATTGTATGTTATTCCAGGCTTCCAATCATAGAGCTAAGATTGTAATTTCTATATTTCTTTAGAAAAGAAAGATAAGAAGGCGTGATACCCAGATATGTTTATAAATAAACATGCAAAGGTCTGAGCCATTGTGAATACAATGTAGTGGAAAAAAATTGTTCAAGGAGGATTTTTATGGCTTTATTATTCTGAAGGTCATGTCATCTTTATTTTAACCCTTTCATGCATGAATTATGATCCTTTGTGTCAGAATTTTTTTTCCATTTTTAAAAAAATTTTTCTTAAGGCATAAAAAAAGGTAGGAAATTTTTTTTGTAAAAATAATTTTTTTATTATTTTTTATTTTTATGTGATCAATTGTAATTTTGTCCAAATACAAAGTTGTTATTTGAAAAATACATCAGTAGTATTGTTCCTTATGGGTTATCTGATGTCACAATATTTTTTTTACTTGCAAGAGTCGTCTACAGTAGAAGGAGGGACCGGGTCGGTTCTCATGCTTTTTTGTCTGTCGGCCATATTGTATTTAACAAAAATAATTTCTTGCATTTGCAGCTGATGGCCAGTAGTTGATGGTATATTTTATGATGCATCAGTGTCCACTTCAGTGGTCTGTGTGCATTTATAACATAAAAATCCACAGGAAGCACAAGAAAATGGCTTTTAGATAGCTGTCCACTGTAGTGACCACTATGCATGAAAGGGTTAATGCTTACGAACTTTCACAGAATGATCTTGTCTAACACACTGAAAGTTGCCCCAGAAATGTTGCTTTTTGTTTAGCACCTGCAAAGACAACAGTCTACCTCCCATTGTCTTTCTTATGTTCTCTCCTTGGATAAAACAGACATGTTTGGTACTCAGAGCTTTCTATCTGTCAAGACAGTTCAAGAGTGTAACTTTGTGTCTCTCATATCATGCACAGGATTATTAATAAATCTGACTGAGTGATTTTCATGTTACCATAAGAATTTTTAACACATTGAATCTGTGTTAAAAATCTGATAACTTGGAGCAACATCCGAGCCTCTTAAGGACAAAAAGTACTGAAATGTTGCCGTTGACCCTGCACGGAATCCAAGCAGCTTGAGTCAGAAATGATTTTTGGAATCGTGTCATCTTCTGGTGTTGGTTCATTCATAAGCCTGCAGGCTGCATGAATGTAGTAAGTTTTTTAAGAAGCATTATCATCAGTATGTTGTAAAAACCCTGGGATTTTTCTACACAAATAAGTCTTGCTTTTCCTTTTGTGTGGAAAAGAAATTGGTGGAAACAACCTTTGTGTCTATTATTGGCTATGGTGATGTATTGCACTTCATCCTTTTAGCTTCTTGCCTTGTTAGAATCTCTGAATACTGCCCCAAGCATAGGCGTAAATGCCCCGGTGGTCGGGGGGTCCGGACCCCCCTAATCTTGGAAAAGTCTAGAATTGCCCCCCTCTCCAAAAAAAATCATTGAAGAAACATTTGCATTTAAATAATATCAATATGAACAGGCAAAAGAAACAAAGAACGAAATAAATCTGCCATTTATCTCAGAAAAAAAAAAAATTAGGTTTCCCCCTACCATTGTTAGAACAATGGTTCAGTCCAAAGTGCAGAAGGAGCAACAGCAGCGCTGAAAGGTACAGGCTCGGCAGAGCCACTGAAGTGAGGAGTTACCTGTGGCTCTGCAGCACTTTGTACTGTACTTTGCAGCACAAAGTAAATACTAGTGATGGGTAAATGAGGCGTCATGAAGCATTTCGACCCATAGCAAAACTGTATTGATGCTGTGTCGATACTGTGTCACTGAATACTGACACCTGCTGGACATTAAAAATCCCTACAGGCAACGCAGTTGACAGACTGATTTGATGACTTAGTCTATACAATAAGATTTAAGTCATTGTATTTTATTGTATATTATATATTATGCCATGTCTTCAGTTCAATTCAAAATATATTTGATATTCTTAGATACAGTCAATATATTATGTGAACATGTACCATCAAGTGAAAATTTAAGTGAACGTGTTTGGCATCAGGATGCTTGTGAACTAGTTGTTTTTTTTCACAAATTTTCATTGAAAAATATACGTTTTCCCAACATTTAGGAATTTTGTTTGTTATGCTTTTTTGACACAACTTCTCCTGCTGTAGAAAAAATGAAGTAAACAATACATTTATATGAGATAATGTATAAGAACCTGAGTTTATCCTATTTGTATTTGGGACTTCATTCTGATGCCTGGCCCTATCATGCCTCAGCATCGAGGAGGTGGATTTATTTAAATAAGACAGTTCTGTCAAACATATGCAACACTTAACCTGCAGAACCTAATATGAAAGTAAACTAAGAGTCAATTTCAGCTGAATTTGGATTCAGATAGATCAAGTATACACTGAAAAGAACCGGATGAAACTACAACGAAGTGACAACCAATACCTTATTTTCTGATGTAGATCAAAATGGTCCCAAACTACGAAACCTTTCCTTTGCCTTGAGGCTCCATAGTTGACGCTGTACCGTAAAAGATCAAGAATCATTTTGGCAAATGCATCGCGTTGACAGATTTACTTCAGTGTTATTTCCAAACAGTTCCTGTATCGGTCACGTGCCTCGCCGAAAGTAATACGCGCGTCGACACGAGGTTTTGTCTATGGGCTTGACGCATGAGCCGACGCACCGGTGTTGCTGGACTCGTCACTACCAGTAAGTAAATACTTAAAGCAAAAGACACGTAAAACTTTTATTGAGTTTCACTGCTCAATAAGAAGAAACACATTAACAATAAAGATCAGATTGCAGTTTGTTGTTTCATTACCTTGGCTCAGTTATGATAAGCTGCCTCATTTGCAAAACTGCTACACTGCTTTCATAGACTTAAGCTTTTTTTGTCGAAGGTAGCAAACATCTCATTCATATTTAACTCTTTAAGTTTTAATTAGAAGAGCTTGAAACGGGAGGGAGAGGCTGAGCAAGTGGACCCAGGGAGCCGAGAACAGAAGAGAGAACAGATAGAAATAAAGAAAGCTGTGCTTTTATTTCTCACTGTCTTCAATGTAGAGCCTTTAAAACCACAAAATAAAATCTGAATATTTTTCTATATAAACCCGGTGCTTTAAATGTTACGTTTAAGTTATGATACTCCCCAGATATTCATTTCTATCTACCTGCTGGTTCTCTGTCACCCAGCACATGACAAAACTAACAAAAGTTTAAAAATAAAGCAACTTAACAAGTTATAATTTAAATAACCCATAACTTGTATCAGAAGCCATTTCAATAGATCAATGTTTATGAGGAATTTTATTAAGAGGAGTTATTCATTAAAGATTTTTTATTTAGAACCTTACATTTTTGTAAAGGTGTAGCAGAGATTGGATCAGTGAGTCTGAACAAAACTCATATAGAAGCAACATTTAAATTTTAGTTTTATATCTCAATAGATTGCTTACTGAGAAAAACACATGTTTGATATGCATTACTAGTCATTTTTGGTCCTGCAGCTTAAATGTGGTTTAAAAACTTTCTAAACCACATTTTACGTTACATTTCACTGTAACTTTGCCAACCCCTCCCAAAATTGGTCTGAAGAAATTTTCCTGTTTATGGTCCCCCCCAATAATGAGATGGGATTTACGCCCTTGGCCCCAAGGTCTCGTTGCTGGTTCTTTGGGTTCTCCAGATAGTCCCTTAAAAGTATCATAAAAGCAAGTCTTGGAGTCTCTTAGATAGAAAACAAAACTTTTACATTGAATTTTCTTGCATGCTAAAGAGCACGGTAGGAAAGGTGCAGCACTTTGTATGTTCAACAATCTGTTTGCTCTACAGACAAAAGAATGGTGCTGACGTTTGCCAATTAAGTTAGGACAATATTTGACAAAGCGATTGGTTATGAGCAGGACAAATCTCCTGGGAAATAAATCCCACGTCATGATCCTGTGTAATGAGGATGTTTACATAAAGACAACTCTCAGTACATTAGAATATCCATCCATCCATCCATCCATCCTCTTCCGCTTATCCGAGGTCGGGTCGCGGGGGTAGCAGCTTCAGAAGGGAGGCCCAGACTTCCCTCTCCCCAGCCACTTCTTCTAGCTCCTCCGGGGGAATCCCGAGGCGTTCCCAGGCCAGCCGAGAGACATAGTCCCTCCAGCGTGTCCTGGGTCTTCCCCGGGGCCTCCTCCCGGTGGGACGTGCCCGGAACACCTCACCAGGGAGGCGTCTAGGAGGCATCCTGACCAGATGCCCGAGCCACCTCAACTGGCTCCTCTCGATGTGAAGGAGCAGCGGCTCTACTCTGAGTCCCTCCCGGATGACTGAGCTTCTCACCCTATCTCTAAGGGAGAGCCCAGCCACCCTACGGAGAAAACCCATTTCGGCCGCTTGTATCCGCGATCTCGTTCTTTCGGTCATGACCCAAAGCTCATGACCATAGATGAGGGTGGGAACGTAGATCGACCGGTAAATCGAGAGCTTCGCTTTTTGGCTCAGCTCTCTCTTCACCACGACGGACCGGTACAGCGCCCGCTTGACAGCAGACGCTGCGCCAATCCGCCTGTCGATCTCCCGCTCCCTTCTTCCCCCATTCGTGAACAAGATCCCGAGATACTTAAACTCCTCCACTTGGGGCAGGACACCCCCCCTGACCCGGAGAAGGCACTCTACCCTTTTCCGGCTCAAGACCATGGCCTCGGATTTGGAGGCACTGATCCTCATCCCGGCCGCGTCACACTCGGCTGCGAACCGCTCCAGCGAGAGCTGCAGATCACGATCTGATGAAGCCAAAAGGACCACATCGTCTGCAAAAAGCAGAGATGAGATCCTAAGGCCACCAAATCGGATCCCCTCAACACCTTGGCTGCGCCTAGAAATTCTGTCCATGAAAGTGATGAACAGAATCGGTGACAAAGGGCAGCCCTGGCGGAGTCCAACTCTCACCGGAAACGAGCCCGACTTACTGCCGGCAATGCGGACCAGACTCTGACACCGGTCATACAGGGACCTGACAGCCCGTATCAAAGGGCCCGGTACCCCATACTCCCGGAGAACCCCCCACAGGGCTCCCCGAGGGACACGGTCGAACGCCTTCTCCAGGTCCACAAAACACATGTAGACTGGTTGGGCGAACTCCCATTAGAACATTAGAATATTATCAAACATTTAATTAATTTCAGTAATTCAATTCAAAATGAGAAACTACTATAGCTCAATTACACACAAAGTGATATTGTTCAACCATTTATTTCTGTACATTTTTACATTTATGACTTAAAGCTAATAAAAACCCAAAATATACTTGCCCACACTGTATCTGCTTTAATGATCATTGTATCACTGTGCTTGACTGAACAAAACTGGTCTGACCAAAGCCCCAAAGGAGACCTACTGTCTATTAACAAGACGAAGATGAGAGATAACACAACCAGTTATGCATGTGCGCAGCAGGAAACTATGAGAGCAATCTGGGCCTCCTAAACACCTCAGCCGAGTCACACACTGATATCCTCAATGCTACACTGCATTGTTCAATAATTCACATGAAATACATTTTGAAGAAATTACTTATGATGCATACTTCACAATATAAGGACATGCTGTCAAATAGATCCAACAAGTGAAATCAGTAGTTTATAAGCTTCAGCTTGCTTGTGAAACTTTGCCCGTACCACTTTTTTCTTCCACCTAACTTTCATTGCCATGGTTGGATTGCAATCGTGACGCTTTGTTGCCTTATGGTTGGCGATGTTAAATGTTTGCCTTCCCACGGAAGTGTACACGACATAATATAACACAGACTTCAAATTTTCAGAGCTGACTTTTGAGCTAGAAGTGAAAATCATTAAAATGATTAACAGAAAAGTACCACACGTAAAATTTAACCACGGAAATAAATAATGTCTCAGGACATTGAGGTGCGATTAAATTTGCTCAACAAATTGTTTATGTTTTAATGTGACATATTTCAATTATGCTAAAACAATATTAGCTAAAAAATATATTCTGTGAGCAAAACAAACCAGAAGGAAAACGGTCAAATCTGGAATATTTGTCAGCTTCCATAATTTTTTTTTTTTTGCATTTGCAGGGTGACAGATATTTTACTGACCATCCTTTTTTTTTTTTTAAATCGTTTTCTTTTCTTTCCTTCCCTCCCCTTCATACGAAGCTACCTCGGTGCTTGGCAGGAAACAAAAATGTCTCTCTCTGGCTCCGCCTCTTTAAGAAAAAATCGGATATGGATGCGAGAGAGAGAGAAAAGGGCAGCAACAATGTGACAGACAACACAGCCGCTCGGCTCGGAGTTGTAGTGGATATCAGCTCAGTGAACGGAGGGAGGGCAGAGGCGAGCCAAGCCGAGCCGCATGCTCGCTGTGCAACAAGGGGTACGGGAGCGGAATAATGAAGCGGCGGCCAGCAGAATCCAGACAGCAACTAGGCGGCGTTTAGGTGAGGCTTTGTTCGCTCTCCTTTCGGTTTCCGTGCAGATCTGCATGTTCAGATATGTTTGTTGGTGCTCCGGAGCGCTTTGTTTGTTCCGGGACTCGGAACAACATCCACAGACGATGTGCATCCTCGATGTTCGGCTGATAACAAATAAACACCACCGCCGGATCGGGTTTTCAAATGATTTTGATGCAGAAAACGCGTTTTTTTGCCTTCCGTACTTCGCTGGATCTCCTTATTCGGAATCACGGCGGTTGATTTAAGCGCGTTTGGCTCATTGAGACAAATGGTTTAGTCAAAGGAAGGCGTTATTGACAAAAGCAGGACAGTTCACTGTTTTCCAGTTAGTGGCTGCCGCTACTCTGTACAACGACAATGAATCATTATGGGGGTTTTCTGCTGGAGAAAGTGACTTCTTCATTCATATCCCATAATGAAATCAGGCCTGCCTGAATACTTCTGTGGAACTTAAGGAGAAGCTGATTGTTGCCCCCTTGATGCAGCATGACGAACCCCAGTTGCAATGTTGTCAGAACTGTGAAACGAAATTGTGCAGTCTCATCTTATTTGTGTTCGTTCGGACTGTAAGCTGCATGGGCAGGTTGTTTTTGTACACGTTTTCTTCCATTTAATCAGGAACAAAAACATCGAGTGGTTACTTTGCTTATTTATATATATATATATTACACTGAAATGCCAGATTATTGTTATTTTCTTGTCTAAAATGAGAGAGGAGCAGGAGTTTAAATCTGTATATTTTTTTCTAAAATGTCACCCTCCACTACTTCCACCTGTGTTATCAAAGTTGATCAGTAATGTCACGGCCCTTGTATGGTGAAACTGATTGTTTCCAACATCAGACTCAGTGTGATTTTAGAAAAGTGCAACAAAAAGCATTCTTACTTAATTGCCATTGCCTAAACTCATCATGGATTTTGATACTTAATTTTATTTTATTTTACTGATTGTTGTTGATATATAGAGTGGACCTTTGCCTTTTTGCAGAATCATATTGGCAGATTTTTCAGTAGAACACAATTCCAAATTTTCTCATACAGCTTTTCTAAAATATTCCAAAGAAAATGTGGGAAGCCAAAATAATTATGAGGTGGCATTTACAAAGCAGCCAATCCAGGAGCACCATTAATTTTTCTTGGCTCTGGTTGGTTTTAACCCAAAGAGCAGCAATAGGGAAGACCGTAGATGTTAGTCGGCCTAGTAGTAAAATTTGTCACAATAAGAAATTTTGCTGGATGCTAAATTGTCCCAGTAATTATTTCGGTAATGTTGTTGTATTGAAACCATTTTCAAGTAATATAATGATAATGGGATAATAATTCAAGTTCATTCTCTCAAGACTAATAAACTTTAATTTTAAAAAGAACACTTTAAACATTTTAAATGTACAAAATAAAACACAGCTGTCCAAAACAATGAACAAAATGGAAATAAAAACCACTTACAAACCATAAATGAAATGGATTATGATGTCTCTGCAAGCAAAATTGCTCTTCAAAAAATAATCATCAGAATGAAAATTAGCGAGCTCATCTTAATTTATCACGCGATTAAATGCTTAATTGCTTGTTACGGCAAGCTTAGATGCTAGCTCCACTTAGATGTGGCAGTGCCAAGGTGGTTTCTCCTGTGCGTATTAAAGCATATTGAGGTATATTTCTTGTTTGAACCATTAAAATGTGCAGCTATAAGCACGCATAGATTTCTGTCCGGTAAACTGACCCCAGTGCTCTTCACTTCTTGCCCATTGAATATAAACACCAGCCGTCTGTAGCTCTGCTATTATCAGAAAAACATGAAAAAACTCACTGTCTCATCGTCAAATACAGGAGACTTTGTGGTTTCCTGTATTTGACAGGTCTGTTTTCCAGTGCTGAGAAACAGACCTGTGAAGCATTAACATGTCTACCTCTGTAATATTCTCTATTGAAATAGATTCATTCTCATAATAAATGCTAATCTTCTGCATTATGGGGTAATTTCCTTAAGTCTGCGGGTTGACGTGTGAAATATCTGTGTGTAGCTGATGGTGGTTAGGACGCCTTCAGTTTAGAAACTCAACCAGGTTCTTTTAGCTAACCCTGCTGTTCAGAATGGGGATGTTGGAACAGGAAGTGCAAAATCATAAACTTCTTGCACTTCAAAGAAATTGAATGCTTTTACACAACATTGTTTGTGCATTACACAATGGTCTTATTCATGGCCTCACACCTGACTTTCCATATTGAGGCGATCTGCACTGCAAATACTCACCCAAAGGCACTTCAAACATACCAACATATTCATTTTATGCCTGGCATAGAACTGTCTAATTATTCCTGGTTGCTGTCTGGTATCTGTTTGTCTCTGCAGCTGGATACTTATTGTCTGAAATGAGATGCTCTCCCTCTGTGTCTGCAAATCGAAGACAGCAGAATACAGGTGTGCAGGGTAGCTGTTTCTGCGTACACACCGACAACAATGGAGCTTCATCCTGCAGCTCCAAACCGCATTAAAGCAAACACCCTATTCTCTTGTTTCTTCTTTTTCTCGGTGCATTCTCGTCTCTGTTTATTCACGATTAAAACAATCCCTTTAACTAATTTTGGTCTTAGTTTTGGAGGCTTGTGATGCGCACTGCGAGGAGAGAAGATTATTTTTGCTTTGAGAGCGGCAGAAAAGAGAGACAATTGACAACTTTCATGTGTGCAGTGTTTTAGAGTAGATGGAGAAAAAGAGAGTTCCATCTAAGACTACCAGCTAAAAATATTTCTGTAACAACGAACAGATGCCTTTTCTTCTTGTTTGAAAGGCTGAAGCAGAGCTCATCAAGGTTGTGTATTTTACAGAGTTTCCATAAATCAACAAGCTACACAAAGAGCATTCTACATTTATCAGGCCCTGCTAAAGTCACTAAAATAAATTAACCTTTAATCGCTGAGCTGTAATCTCACACTGAAAATATATTTGAAAAAAGTCTAAAAATCTGACCTTTGAGGACATTTCAGCTAGGAAAGAAATTTGATGTTAATAATTTGTAAAAAAAAAAAAAAAAAAAAAAATCACAATTCCTTTTAAAATGACTTTAACTGTATTTTTTTGTGTGTTTTGTAGTTTGTTATTCAAAGTGTCTTGAAATCATTTTATTTGGAAGATTGTTTTTCATTTTGTAGAATTTCTTTCATTTTAACCAAACATTTTTTTTTTTCTCCAAAAATCAAAAGTAGCTTTAATTTATTTACAACAAGTTGGAAACTGGATCAGTTTTTCCTTTTCTATTAAAACGATTTGTAATGGTGGCGAGTCTGATCTGTGACTTCCTCTATTCCTGGGACATAAATGTGTCATCACTAAAGGACTCATTTCTCTTATCCACTCTTGCAAATGCGGGAGAAAAGGGCAATAAAGTAAGGAAGGTGCATGTTGACCTTTTTATAAATCAGAAAATGGCTGCAGCAAAACAGCTACAGTTTGTCTAAGCATGCACATTACCGCAATAAGGGCCATAACTAAAATGTTAACACATAAACAACTGGACATGAGTTTATTTTGCCAACATACACATTGAGGAGGTCAAAAAATCTCCTCAATGTTTCATGTTAAATTATTTAAAAGTAGTAAAAGGAAATTCATTTAAAGCTTCTGAAACATTTTTATCAGAGCTTTAATAAATGGTGGTTAAAATGTCATCCTGAGCAGAAAGTTTTAAGGCATTGGATCCTTCTTGAGCACTTACTTCAGTTTTCCTGTTCACTCTTGACTGCATTTTTGAATGTACATAGAAATGGACATAGATTTAAAGTTGTTTTCTAAAAACCCCACATCTATGTCAAGTATTAATAAACTTTCGGCCATGTGACTTACGACAAAAGCTGAAACATCTGTCATTGGGTTAATCTTTGCAGGTTGAGATCTTTTGCTCCAGCTGCTTCACAACAATAAGGAATCTAAAAAAGCTGATGAAATTATCACTCACATGATCCATGTGAGTGATTATGACCCAGTAATAGGGCTACTCCTCTCATTAGCATCAGATGAGATGAACTGATTCATGCAGAAGAGTGAGCGAGGAAGAGATTATTTTTTTTCTGAAGTTACTGTTCTTCTGGGTTTGATAGAACCCAGAAGAACAAATCTGGGTTCCAACTAGAACAAATCCAAGTTAGTAATTTGTTTACACCTACAAAGTGCGAAGTGGACTTCTTGAAAACTGTAGAGAAAAATAGCGGTGGTAGAAATCAACAAAAAGTCAGTGTTGTTCTTTTCCTATGTCAGACACTCTGTGTATTTTTCCACATTTGATTTTACTACACCGTGATCCAAATTATTATGCAAGTGATATTTTCTCAGATTTTCTTAAATGGTCAATGCAAATGATGGTCAGTATAATTTTCAAGTCATGAACTATTACAGTATAAATCAAATTTTACTGAACAAAGCTCCCAAAGTTCTCAATAGGGTTGAGGTCAGAGGAGGATGGTGACCACACCATGAGTTTCTCCCCTTTCATGCCCATAGCAGTCAATGACACAGTGGTATTCCTTGCAGCATGAGATGGTGCATTGTCATGCATGAAGATGATTTTGCTACTGAAGGTACGGCTCTTCTTTTTGAACCATGACAGAAAGTGATCAGTCAGAAAGTCCATATACTTTGCTGAGATCATTTTCACACCTTCAGGGACTTTGAAGGGGCCGACCAATTATTCTCTCCCCATGATTTCAGCCCAAAGCATGACTCCACCACCTCCTTGCTGACGTCACAGCCATGTTGGGACGTGGTGGCCATCCACCACCAATCCACCACTCTGTCCATCTGGACCATCCAGGGTTGCACAGCAGTAATCAGTGAACAAGTCTGTTTGAAAATTAATCTTCATGTACGGCTGGGCCCACTGAGACGTTTCTGCTTGTGAGCTCTGGTTAGGGGCCCAATAGTAGGTTGATGCACCGCAAGCCTCTGGAGGATCCTCCACCTTGAGGTTCCAGAGGCACCAGCAGCTTCAAACAACTGTTTGCTGCTTTGTAAGGGCATTTTAACAGCTGCTCTCTTAATCCGATGAATTTGTCTAACAGAAACCTTCCTCATTTTGCCTTTATCTGTACAAACCCATCTTTGTTCTGAATCAGCCACAAATCTCTTCACAGTACGACGATAACGCTTCAGTTTTTGTTAAATATCTAATGTTTTCATACCTTGTCATACGGCACTACACTATCTGATGATTTTCATCAGCAGAGATTCTTTCTCTTTCCCATATTGCTTGAAACCTGTGGCCTGCTTAATAATGTGGAACATCCTTCTTAAGTAGATTTCCTTTAATTGAACTCACCAGACAAACTAATGAACCCAGCTCTCTGAAATTAATTGTAGTGATACAAAGAGCCCTGACACACAATACCATCTATAAATTTAATAGCACAACAAAAAATTTAATCTTTATGACACTTAAATCCAATTTGAATAATAATTTGGAACACGGTGTATATCATCAATAAATGCTGTATTCACATTTTAAAACATGACTGAAAAAAATTATTTTTTGACCTCTGATCAGCAAATTTACTGTCTAATAATTTCAACCTTAATTGTTAAGATGATTCTGGCTGATTTGAATGCTGCAGAACTCACTCACCTGTACTCTTTCACATGCACCAAAATCTACATGTAAGTCATCATTTTAAGCATTTGTATAACGCTATTAATATGCTATTATTTCCTCAACAGTAAATACAACTGTTTAATCATAGTCTCTGAATTAGTTTTTCTGTTTTTTGTTTTATAGTACCATCATGAGAGTGTGATATTTCTGCTCAAGGTTATCATTCTGTCAGAATCTCATAAAGGTTCATTCCTAGTGGGAATAAAGGGAATCTGAAAATGTTTTTACTCCTGAAGGTTTTGTTGGCCTTTACAGCAGCAAGGCCACCATTTGTCACAGCTTGATAAACTTTGCTTCACCGTATCCTCTCTGTTTTGCTTCTTTTATTTTGTGACCAAAAGTTCCACGAGTAGCTCTGTATTATTATTCCATCCATTTTCTTACACCCTTGTCCCTAATGGGGTCAGGAAAGGTGCCGGTGTCTATCTCCAGTGAACGTTTCGGGCGAGAGGAGAGTGGTACACCCTGGACAAGTTGCCAGTCTGTCGCAGCCGTATTCTTATTCTTATTTCTTTTTCTTTAAGAATAAATTCCATCAGACTTGAATAATAAGGACAGCTTATTCTACATTACGACTACTGTGCTGGGCAATCTGTTAATGTGGCACCAAGCCATTCATCCTGTTATTATGAATAGGTTGTGTACACACAACAAGGAATATTGCTCTTGCAGTTTCATAATGAAAAGCTCATTGTGACATCATGCCCACACATTCGGTAGCCATTAGATTAATCTAAATCGGCGCATGTCAGGGGGAGAAAGGCTTATTTTTGTGCTTTTTGTCTGTTCAGACGCAATAACACTATTCGTTTATTAAATTTCACACTCTGCAAGATCCTCAGGATTAAATTTGGGTCTTTGATTTGTGTCAGTCTGAGATATTCTTAGATTGGTTTATGTAAAAATCAGTGTCAGAGAACCATCTTCTTCCATTCAGTAATTTGTTTGGGAAATAAAGCATTGTGATAAAATACCAGAAAGAATTTGGTTTGTTTTAATTCGAACAAAACATGACTTCAAACGATCATTTAATCATACGAGTGTAGTTTCTGTTGTCAGCATCTTCTTCTTTTTTTTTTTCTTCTTTCGCTTATAAAATACTTCATGTACATTTCTAAATTATGGAGCAATACATCTTTAAATCAATCAATCAATCAAATGTTGGATATTTGGATAGCACATTTCAGCAACAAGGCATTTTAAAGTGCTTTACATCATAAAAACATGAAAACACAAAGTCATGCAACATAGAATCAACAATCAAAACATTACATTAAGTCAAGTGCCATCATTAAATTCTTAATTGATTATGTTTCAAATACAACTCTAAACAGGTGGGTTTTTAGTCTAGATTTAAAGGCACTCAGTGTTTCAGCAGTTTTGTAGTTTTCTGGAAGCTTGTTCTAGATTTGTGGTGCATAGAAGCTGAATGCTGCTTCTCCTCGTTTGGTTCTGGCTCTGGGAAAGCATAACCAGAAGACCTGAGGGGCCTGGAAGTTTGATAAAAGTTTGATCTTTAATATATTGTGGTGTTAAGCCGTTCAGTGATTTATAAACTAGCAACAGTATTTTAAAGTTTATTCTCTGAGAAACAGGGAGCCAGTGTAGGAACATTAAAACTGGTGTGGTGTGCTCTAACTTACTGGTTTTAGTGAGAACATTTTTCCTGCGTTTGTTTTGTTTGGGCACAGCACTGGTACTGGCTTTAGAGTGGATATGCAGATTAATCCTCCGATTTTTTTTAAATGATTTTCTCTGAAAAGAAGCTAGAAGATTTGTTGAAAATTCATTCCATCCATAAATTTGAGAAACTCTGGTCCAGAAGACTTTTCTTCATAGGTATTTTGTGACTGCAGTGAATGAGTGGAGGAGGTGAGGGACCAGTCACTCCGTCTCCAATCGATGTTGTTTCAGTTTGTTTTGGAATAATTTGTTCTTGATACGCGAAGCGTTCCATCCTAATCAGACATGCTTGAGCCTGTTCTTCTTAAGTGATGATCACATCGTTGTTCTTGTTGATAAAATTATAAAGATTTGCAGTGAGTAGCTTTATCCCATGTTTATTAAGATAGTGTCTGCCTCTTCCAAAGAGGTGAAAGCGCTGCCAATAGATCCTAAGATTATCAATGAAGGTCACTGAGCTGGCAGAGCAGGTTTTAATCAGTCATTTGTTTATCATGAACAGCCTGGAGGGTTTTTTGTCTCCCCATTGAGGTGATGGAATTGGACCACTGAGAAATAACTTAATTTTTAATAGTCCCATAGTGTTTAGAAGAATATTAAGGTCCCTTTTCAGAATCTCAGATTTTTGTTTAGCCAGATCGTTGGCACCAACATGCACGACTAAAGTCTCAATATTTGGTTGATCAGTGGTCAGAGAGTGTACTTTGTGAGTCAAATCAGATACAATGTTACCAGGATGTTACACTCATTTTCTTGGTATTGCAAACATGACTGATACCATTTACTGCCTCATCTAAAACAACAAGCACTTTTGCAAGCATTTAGAGGACATGAGAAACGCATATCCATTGCTTTGTAACAAGCTGTCCACACAAAGGAGAGATTGTTGAGGCCTGCAGTCCAATCCTGATGTTGAGTCTTCCCCGAAATGGGAAGAAGGGTGTTTCAGGAAATGTTACCATAAAAATATATGACACTCGTTTTCTTGGTATTGCAAACGTGACTGATTCCGTTTACTGCCTCATCTCCAACAAAAAGCTCTTTTGCATACCTTTGTTTTTCTGATGATCGCTTTGCCCTGTGGAGTTTTGGGGGGTGGATGCGTTGGTCTTGTCTAATTGTTGATGTTTGAATGCGATTTTTCCCTCAGAAACATCTCAATGTTTGGTTTTAACTATAGTAGTTGCCAAGAAATGAACATATTAATTGTTCTTCCGCATTAAATTGAGTATTGTCTGTGGCTTTACGAAAGCTGTTTGGGATGAAATTAGAATTTTTGAACCCCTCAAAAATGTTACAAACTTTCATTTCAAACATACTATTGCATTATATTTATCTTGGTTACCAGGAAAACAAATCAGAACATGCATATTAATAATACTAATGTTTAGATGTGACAACATTGTAGCAACAGCATGGCACTGGCATTATTTTTATTAAAAACATTGGTACACCAGAACAATGATGATCGACTCTTCATTAACTCGTGGCGTAAAAACTCTTTTTCTAACTTCATAAATTGTTATATTCATCCATACATCCATACAGCTTCTTTTTCTGGGAGGATAGCCTTGTATGTGTCTTGTAAAATAATTTCCCTCTTGAATAATCTGCTATTCCCAACCTTCTCAACGCTAGAGTTAATGATATGTCATAACAGATAGCTTTCCAAGCTTACTATAAAGAACATGGTCCAGGCACTTAGGACTTTATAATTTAGCATGGATTTACTGGGTATACAGCTCAAAGTCCTTTTATTTAAAGCTCATATAATTTTACTGCTGGCTGTAGTTTGAGGTGGAGTTTCATTTCTTTTGTCCTCGATTGTTCGAACACCCGACTGTGTGGGATTCTGTGGGCACCAAGGGAAACTTCAGGTGTAATTTCAGAGGTGCTCTAAGTGACGAGGCCAGCAGTTATCTGAGGTCAGTCTTCAAAAGCTGGAGCGCTCGAGTCATCAGGACCAGCTGTGCCCCCTCATTTCTGGTTGAGTGTGCAAGCATTTAGAGGACATGAGAAACACATATCCATTGCATTGCTTTGTAACAAGCTGTCCACACAAAGGAGAGATTGTTGAGGCCTGCAGTCCAATCCTGATGTTGAGTCTTCCCCGAAATGGGAAGAAGGGTGTTTCAGCAGTGTTACCAGAAAAAGAAATGACACTCGTTTTCTTGGTATTGCAAACGTGACTGATTCCATTTACTGCCTCATCTCCAACAAAAAGCTCTTTTGCATACCCTTGTTTTCCTGGTGATCGCTTTGTCCTGGGGAGTTTTGAGGGGTGGATGTGTTGGTCTTGTCTAATTGTTGATGTTTGAAGGCGAGGTTTCCCTCAGAAACATCTCAATGTTTGGTTTTAACTATAGTAGTTGCCAAGAAATGAAAATATTAATTGTTCTTCCGCATTAAATTGAGTATTGTCTGTGGCTTTACGAAAGCCGTTTGGGATGAAATTAGAATTTTAGAACCCCTCAAAAATGTTACAAACTTTCATTACAAACATAGTATTGCATTATATTTATCTTGGTTAACAGGAAAACAAATCAGAACATACATATTAATAATACTAATGTTTAGATGTGACAACACTGTAGCAACAGCATGGCACTGGCATTATTTTTATTAAAAGCATTGGTACACCAGAACAACGATGTTCGACTCTTCATTAACTCGTGGCGTAAAAAGCTCTTTTACTAACTTCATAAATTGTTATATTCATCCATACATCCATACAGCTTCTTTTTCTGGGAGGATAGCCTTGTATGTGTCTTGTAAAATAATTTCCCACTTGAATAATCTGGTATTCCCAACCTTCTCAACGCTAGAGTTAATGATATGTCATAACAGATAGCTTTCCAAGCTTACTATAAAGAACATGGTCCAGGCACTCAGGACTTTATGATTCAGCATGGATTTACTGGGTATACAGCTCAAAGTCCTTTTAGTTAAAGCTCATATAATTTTACTGCTGGCTGTAGTTTGAGGTGGAGATTCATTTCTTTTGTCCCCGACTGTTCGAACACCTGACTGTGTGGGATTCTGTGGGCACCAAGGGAAACTTCAGGTGTAATTTCAGAGGTGCTCTAAGTGACGAGGCCAGCAGTTATCTGAGGTCAGTCTTCAAAAGCTGGAGCGCTCGAGTCATCAGGACCAGCTGTGCCCCCTCATTTCTGGTGGAGTGTGCAAGCTTTAAGAATACACGAGAAACGCATATCCATTGCATTGCTTTGTAACAAGCTGTCCACACAAAGGATAGATTATTGAGGCCTGCAGTCCAATCCTGATGTTGAGTCTTCCCCGAAATGGGAAGAAGGGTGTTTCAGCAATGTTACCAGAAAAATATATGACACTCGTTTTCTTGGTATTGCAAACGTGACTGATTCCGTTTACTGTCTCATCTCCAACAACAAACTCTTTTGCATACCTTTGTTTTCCTGGTGATCGCATTGCCCTGGGGAGTTTTGGGGGGTGGATGTGTTGGTCTTGTCTAATTGTTGATGTTTGAAGGCGAGGTTTCCCTCAGAAACGTCTCAATGTTTGGTTTTAACTACAGTAGTTGCCAAGAAATTAAAATATTAATTGTTCTTCGGCATTAAATTGAGTATTGTCTGTGGCTTTACGAAAGCCGTTTGGGATGAAATTAGAATTTTAGAACCCCTCAAAAATGTTACAAACTTTCATTTCAAACATACTATTGCATTATATTTATCTTGGTTACCAGGAAAACAAATCAGAACATGCATATTAATAATACTAATGTTTAGATGTGACAACACTGTAGCAACAGCATGGCACTGGCATTATTTTTATTAAAAACATTGGTACACCAGAACAATGATGATCGACTCTTTACTAACTCATGGTGTAAAAACTATTTTTCTAACTTCATAAATTGTTATATTCATCCATACATCCATACAGCTTCTTTTTCTGGGAGGATAGCCTTGTATGTGTCTTGTAAAATAATTTCCCTCTTGAATAATCTGCTATTCCCAACCTTCTCAACGCTAGAGTTAATGATATGTCATAACAGATAGCTTTCCAAGCTTACTATAAAAAACATGGTCCAGGCACTCAGGATTTTATGATTCAGCATGGATTTACTAGGTATACAGCTCAAAGTCCTTTTATTTAAAGCTCATATAATTTTATTGCTGGCTGTAGTTTGAGGTGGAGTTTCATTTCTTTTGTCCCCGACTGTTCGAACACCTGACTGTGTGGGATTCTGTGGGCACCAAGGGAAACTTCAGGTGTAATTTCAGAGGTGCTCTAAGTGACGAGGCCAGCAGTTATCTGAGGTCAGTCTTCAAAAGCCGGAGCGCTCGAGTCATCGTCCAATCCTGATGTTGAGTCTTCCCCGAAATGGGACGAAGGGTGTTTCTGCAGCTTATTGCAGTGTGGCTTTTATATTTATTCTGTAAAAAAAATTTAGTAGCTGTTGATCTCAGGCTGTGTGCAAAAGTAAGTGTCCAATAGTTCAGACAAATTATGAAGAGGTTAAGCTTTCTGAAAATGGTTATGGAGCTGTGGATTATTTGGCTTTCTCTGGACAACTGAACATGATTTTTTTTTTTAACAAATGTAGCAGCCTGCATGTAAAATACTGATGTGAACGAGTTCTGTTAGCATTCCTAAGAGGCAGAAGTATACACATGCACATACCTGGACATGCAAAAGCCCTTCATCAGTACGGGAATCTTACCAGTTTCTGCTCTTGCAACGGCTACAATTTAATTCTTCTCATTTATCTCTTGTTGTTTTCTTGAAACATATCAGCGAAAGCGAGGTCAATAGAAAGAACACACAATGCAGGGCTTTTCCTGTCTTTTACATTTTCAGAGACAAAAGAACAGACACCATCTTTAGGTGTGTTTTAACTTCAATCACAAACAATATAATTTAAAATTTTCTTTAATTAAATATCTATGTAGGCACAGTGTCAGTTTTATTCATCTGCATTGAGCAGAGAGCAAACAAACTGGATCTCATGACGGAAACGACCACATTGAAACAAAAGGAGGCGAGTACTTCTGCTTCGGCTGGTCGTGGTGAATATTTAACAGACAGAATTTCCATAACACTTTCATAGTGTTCTTGACCTCTGGAAACGCTTACTATACAGGTCATAGTCATAAAGGTCAGTGTCTTGCCCACCTGATGTAGGTTTTCATGAATATAGAGTTGGACTCATAACCTTTCTTTTGCCTGACAAATTCTCTTCATTTCACTCAAAATGTGACTTTTTTTAATCTTCCACATGCGACCTGAATGGCGCTCATCAGTTTTTATGACTAAATGTGTCGTTTATGATCACAGAGGGAATATTTGATGCAATTGTTACATTTAAAAAAAACAACTAAAACCTTGACACTTATCAAGTGAGACTGTTCTTGGAGTTAAAATGCAATTCCTCTAGATTTGTCTTGAGCTATCTGTTGTCTTTATCTGCAGTGATGTATACTTTATAAAAGGAGAAGGGTGAATGTAGTGTGTCATATTTCTTCATGTTATTAACAGAACAGGCTCATTAAGGAATGTATGTAAAACCTAAATGGACTGTGTGTATAGCCGCACAAACAATAATGTACATTTTCCTGATTTTTCAAAAGTCCACCTGAAACGATGTGATCTTCAGCTCACAAAAGCAGGTTTTTTTTTTTTGGTGACATGTTGAAATCCAGATGTGGCAGGCATGAACAGATTACTACATTATTTAATTTTATGCTACTCTATGCATATGCTTTGTATGCACCGATGAAGAGTCACTCACTTTTGCCTGCTAATTGTTTGGAGGTGCTGACATGACAAGGAACTTTGATGCATTTTCTGAATTATTCAGTGAATCTAACCTCTTAGCAGTTAGAGGTTAGATTCACTGCTAGACCATTTTTTTTCACAAATGGTCTAGCAGTTATTCAGTGACCAAAACGAAACAAAAAAACAAGGTTGACATCACAACAAAGCGTAACTTACTCACTTACTTTACATAATCTCAAACTGAAAGTATATAAGTGTTGTGGAGGGAAAAATCAGCATAAATTGACATTATATTTTAGCAGCATTACAAATGAATGTTTTCAGTTTTTAAATAAAAGCAGTTGGACATATTATAAAACCGGAGTATTTTTACCCAAGGTTTTCATAGTGTGGCGATCTCACACCTGCCCATGCCTGGCTGTGTGTGTCCGTGCTCCCAGCTGCATTTGGCAGCCATAATGTGAAGTGCAGGGCTGAATTTCCTTCATAGGACCTTGAGTTTGACAGCATGTGTTAAAGACGGCCCTGTTAAGCAAATGAAAGCTTGTCGTTAAACACTGCTGCCTCTGTATGATTTATCCTCAGTTGTGTTTCGGTCACGCAATGACTCAACACTTCCTAGAAGAATGTTTTTATTGGATGTCTTTACTCTGTAAAGACGAATAATTCCAAGAATTGTCAGTTCTTGTTTAACTTCTCAGGTACTTTGAAGTATTTTTTTATTTTCAGACTAAACAGGTGTCAGGTGTCCAGATGAAACTTTGACTGTTTCTCACTGATTAAGTCAAGTTTTTTTTTCCCCTGTTAAAAACGAAATACACACATGAAGTGGCAATGTGCAAGAGCATGTTATGACCTGCTCAGATGAAACCAGCCTGCACAGTGGTGCAGCAACCTTGCCCAGGTGTTATTTCACTGCTTCTTTTTTCATTATTTTTTTTAGAAAAGAACTAAAGGTTTTTTGGGTTCATTTGGTGTAGGGACTGCTTGGAGTCTTGTGTTGTCTCTGTGAACCCCCCGCCCAAAAAAAGAAATATTTGTGGGTTTTCTTCCACAGATGGACTCTGATGTTGGTGTGTAACAGATTTCCCCCTACCTTCATTGGGTGTAGTTGCGCCTTCGGATCAAGATTAATGAGCTTCTAAGAACGACATTGCAAAAATAGACATTTTTTGCCTCACTGATGTAATCACTCCTGAAGCTGAAGGCGGATAGAGAGGACAGGACAGACTTAATCTGCCTCAGCGGAGTCTATCTTTAATGGAGTTGGTCCTTTCTGCTCTGACCTTGCAGGATCTGTTTCTACAGCAGCGTGAGGCCGACTCTTAAGTTTGATCCCTTTACCTCCATGGGAGAACCGGGATAATGGGGGGAACATCTTATTGCAAAAAAGGAAAATGTACATTTTAAGGTGGCCTCTGCACCTCTCCAGAATTAATGCATGATCTTTATTTGACTTGTAGAGATTTGGCTTTCACTGCTAATAGCATGTACCTTTGCTGTACATATGATATGCTAGGTTGTCAGATCTTATGACAGAAATGATATCAGCGCTCACCCTCTGCCCATTAATTAACCTCGTCTTTCTCATAGTCCTAATTAACAACACCATGGCAGCTTTTGAATGTCTGTCAGTCCTGGGCTACATAATGTACATGGACACCTACTTAATATGCCTGCAGCTCCGTCATGCTGTAACCAGCCTGTAAAAGGAGGTCATCTTGAAGCGGATTCCATTCTTTTGCCCGTTTTGCGTCATTAAACTGCTATGCATATAGCATACATAATGACATCTCCAGCTAAGAGAGGACGATTTCTATGAACATTAAAAATAAAATCTAATAAAATAATGTCTGGTGTGAGGCCCATCTATTTAAAGTTAGTTGCAGTGGCAGTATTATGTAAAACAACTTTTTTTTGGCTATGCATCAGGTGTGTTTTTGATGAGGAAATAACATTATAACATGGAGTATAGCCTTGATTCTTTCATGGATGTTTAAGAAATTGCTTAATCTCTTGTGGCAACCGTTCAGCTGTGCAAAATGTCTGGTTGGACCGAGCGCCGCCTTTGAGGACGAAGCTCCTCCTTGGAGCTGCATTTCCAAGCTTCCAAGCTCCACAGAGCAGCCCTCCTCTGGGACTCCCCCACTCAGTTCCTTCAGACTAGTCAGCAGCAATTAGCATATTTAATGACATATTACCGTTTTAATCTAGCAGATGTCCACATTAAAAACATTTTTAAAGAAGCTGGAAGCAGTGGATGTTTGCTGAGCTGCAGGTATGCTGCTGTTTATATAAAGCAGAATATTATATACTAATTGCTTGGTGTTTTTGCTTTTATGTGGGAAAACTTCTTTGTGTTGACATCTCTGCGATCTGCACAAGTGGAACTGGAAAATAGAAACCGTTGATGTAAATTGCAAGTCTCTACAAGTTGGTGTCAGATCACACTTTGCATACCTGACTCCTTATATTTCATGCTTCTGTTCCATTTTAGTTCTGGAAAAACCTAAAATGCGTATGTTGTTTCGTTGTATTTATTGCTGTCTGTTTATCTTTTTCTCATTTTTTATTTATTTATTTTTTGCCCCCACTGTGTTTTTGCATTCTTGCAGCCATGTGTTTGCAAGCCCAAATGTGTGTGATTGGCAGCCACTTGGATGGCTGGAATGAGCTACATCGCCTGCAGTGTATTCTCACCTCCTCATGCTAGGTGTCTGTGGCGAGGAGATGGCTGATCCGCTGCTGGTAGTAAGTCACATTCGCATAGAAAATCTGGCCGGTCGTGCGGTAGTAGAGCGACTGCACAGATTTCCTGTCACTGCAAAATTGGATGCAGCAGGAAATTCTGTTCTTTGCCTGGATATGGTTTGGTATTAAAATACTTTAGAGCAAATGTGCACAAATGTATTCAGTGGTGCGGTGTGTGCACTTGTATCCACATGCACATCGCTTCAGTCGAATGTAGGTCACATCACAGGGAAGATGTGGGGGGGAGGAAAGAAGGTGAGCTGTGGAAGTGATGGGAGGAGAAAGTCTTTCATTATGTCATTATGTAGGAGCAGTTGTAGGATTAGGGCAGGATGTATAAGGAAGCTTAAAGTCTGGAATTTTAAGCCTCTTTTTTGGAGGTAAGAAGTAATAACTTTCAGTTATTCGAGATGCTGTATAGAAAAAGATGTAATCGCTCCACACTCTTTCAGAAAATTGGTTATGTTTTTTTTTTTTTTTTTTTTAAATCTCCTTTTATAACGACAAGAAACCTTTTCTCTTTGACGTTGTCCTGTCTGCACTTGCTCATTTGTCTGTGCTTTTGTTACTTTCTGCCTAATGGCTGTTTCTAACAGCAGCACTTTGGGGTTTGAAGATGTAATGAAGTGCAGCGGAGCCTTTGGAGAGCTCAGATGCTGCCAGCATAATTACACAGGGTGAAGTCTGCTCTCCCACATGGTAATAACCTTGTTGCCTCCAGAGGCTAAAACAGGGCGGACATGTGCACAGGGCTTTATAAAGAGAGGAAGAGGGGAAAATGCAAGCCATCTACATTTGAGATGCTTTCTGCTTATTTATGCTCATTTTGTTCATTTTTGGTTTTAATCTTTAAGATACTTCTGTTGTCTGAAGACTAAGATTTTGTTTTACCTTTATTCCGAGATTTACTTGGGCTACATTTAAGATTAAAATTATCAGCTCTTTCTAGTTATTTGCCAAAGTATTGATATGTTTAAAAATGTAAACCTCTTTCTCCCTCATCTGTCTGCTGTTTTCTTTCATCTTCATGATGCTTTTTGTTCATTAATGTTCCCTAATAAACCTTTGAGGCCTTTGCAGTACCGCTGGAAATTACACTGACAGTAAATTACACATTTTTGGACTCTATTCGTTTATTCACTTGATGACTTCTGAAGGCAATTGGTTTTACTAGATTTTAATTGGCGGGTTGAAGTAATGAAAATACATGTCACATTCATTCATATTTCTATTTATAAAGCTTTTTGAAATTAATACTTTTCCTGCTTCTTCACTATTATGGTCTGTATTTGCATTGGTTTATCACATAAACACCAACTACTTTCACAATGTAAAAAACCCCCAAAAAACAAATGAAATAAACACTTTTGAGAAGTGCGTTAAACCCACAACATTTTAGAAGCAGCCACATCGATTTCTCTCTTCCTCATACAAAGCGATCCATGTGTTTAAAATTAAACTCTGAATAGCTCCTTTACAGCTTTGCTCTTTAATGTCTCACACAGAGATTAATTTGGGGCTTCTTCAGTCCATGCAGCAGATGAAAAGTAAAAAAAAATCCTGTTAAACCAAGACTTTATTGAAACTCCGCTTAAAAATCTCATCTTACTGATTGGAGGGAAGTGTGAACTCGAACATGCAGATCAGTTTGTTCATTTTTTCATAAACAACAATCTGAGAATAAGGAATGAAAAAGACAAGAGTTATTCTGAAATCGGGTATTGACCAATCCAGTTAATCATTTTCATAGTTGCTTATTAACTGCAATAAAGCTTAGACTATCGTTGGAAAAAAAAAAAAACAAATCTGTTCCAGAAAGAAAATAAGACTAGACCCGGGAGCATGTATTTTATGTGCATTAGTTAGTAGATTTTAAACAAATGTTTTCCAGGTGGAAAGCAAAGAATGCCACAGTCAAAGAGAGGGAGCAGACACTACTTATTTTTGTTTATCTGTGGTGAGATGGCACCGGAAACTGTGCTGTCTGACAGAAGCACTCTGAGCCAGAGAAAATCTAAAACAAGCACGATCACAGTGACCCAACTTCAAAGTGTTATGCTTGTCACCCTCAGATCTGAAACACCAAGTCAGTCTACCACAGGACCATTTTGCAGAGCTGCAGAAGCTTAATGTTGCTCTAAAAATAAAACACAGAGCCTGTGTTTCTTAAGCTTCAAGTTATTTTTTTTAAAGTGCTGAAGATCATGATCACTCACTTGCAGAGCATGCAAACTGTATTTTTATTGGCTACTAACTTTCAATAGCACCATCCTTTTACTTGTTTGGCCTCTGAAAAGGTGTCTGTGCTCTTTATGCAAGAGTTACTGCAACGCAAATGTGGTTGTGACTACAGCTCTGCTGTGGCGTTAAACCAGCCCAGCTTACCGTAATAGGAACCTTTAGCTTCTCTATATGGTTTGGTTTCATAGCTCGTCTTTTCCTCCTGACAGTTCTACAGATATTACTTACTAGAGAATAGCACTTTTGCAGTCTTTCCGCAATGTTGTTAGGAGGAGAAAGCATGAAGTGCTGGTGGACAGCTGTGCTCAGTTTGGACCAGAACCCTCTTGATCCAAAGGGTTCCTATGTTAGATGTTCTGGGTGAAGCTGGGTAAACGAGTGCAATGCAACACAATGGGGTGAAGCAGCTAGAATAAAGAGTTTAGTTTCTACATTTATCGATGCTACAAAGCTGCTGTAAAAATGAAGCAAGTAGCACAGAAGGGAATCAAGTGTGGTGAAGAGACTGCAGTTCTGTTCTCTTGTACCTTTTTGAATGTAGAACCCTGTGCAAAATCTTCAACTATCTGTCAAGCAGCTTTTCACTTCACCTTACTGGGAGCCCGTTGGGAACGACCAAGAATTTGATTTCTGATGTACTCAGACAGCACATCTTTAGAGCCATTTCTGAGGAACCGTAGCCTAGCAGTTGAAATGAAGGGCTTGTCAGAGCCTCTGACTTACCTAAAATCCGCTGCCATGTGAAATCTGCGTTGTTTAAAATCAGGATGAGTGTTATTGTGCAGCAATAAACTATAAGTTTTTTTTTTTTCTTTTGACATTTCACCATGAAAAAGCACCACCAATTTTAGATTCAACCCATTTAAATCATACTGTTTGAATAATTGACCAATAAAACTAGGCTTCTGGACCCCTAAAAAGCAGCAAATGCAGAAACTATGATTGTATGAAAGCAGCTCTGCTTCATGAGTGCAATTTTTACTAATCATAAGCAAGAAAGCATGCCTTAGTAATTATTATTATTATTATTTTTTTGTTCTTCTTTTTTTTTTCCGAAGAGTTTTTGCGGCACTAGTGGCTCGTATTTTTTCCACAGTAGGCAGACAGGAAGGAGGGTGAGGAGAGGGGGAAGACATGTGGCAAAGGTCGTCGGGACCGGGAGTCGAACCCGCGACGTCCGCGTCGAGGACTAAGGCCTCCAAACATAGGGCGTGCTAACCCCCTGCGCCACCACAGCGCAGCCACCTGCGTTGTGGTGGTGCAGGTGGTTGCGCCACCACAGCCACCTGCTGTGGCTGGTGGCTGTGGTGGTATAATTACTAAGGCCCTTGCCTTAGTAATTATAGTTATGCTTATGTGAGTAGATTTAACATGTAACATTTCAACATGATTAGTAATAAATGCTAAATAAATATTGTTTATGCACCACAACCTTTTGTTAATGTGATATTGGGCTGCAAAATCTTTAACAAAAAAACAAGGACATTTGATGCAGTTGATTATCATTTTCAATTATTGCATATTTTCTACCTCTTTCCTTACTTTTCCTTTACGGCATTATCCCTACTTCAAACTATAGTATCTTGTCCACTAAAAATACAGATCAATTGTGCAATATTGCAATTGAGGCTACAATATTTGCACACTTCTTCACCATATTGTGGTACTTCCTCCTCACAGTCACGTAGAACAGTCAGAACTGTGTACTTAATTTTGTGTACTTAATTTGCATTAAATCATGCATTACAAAAGAAAAAGACGAAGTGCAGTGAGCGGGAAATTTTTTGACAAATATTTAGAAGAACAGAAAATGTTTTTATTTAGGGAAGTTGGAAGCTTTTGTCAGTGAAGTCAGCTTAACAGTGAGTGAACAGGCTGTTGGTGCCAACCCTGACGTCATTTCATGCAGCCTTCATTTGAAGAGGAATCTCTTTGGCCATTACTATGAATCTAATAACTATTCTGTCAAACAGTTCGGAGTTGAATTGGTGTGACTTTTTTGATTATCTCTTTAAAAAGCTGTTATGAAGCAAACAAATTCAACTCCAAAGTGTGATTTGGCAGGGTCAACCTGGAAAAAAAAAAATCCTTACTCAGCCCATAAATAGCCTTGATTCCCAGTTGGAATTGTGCACACACCCACTCAGCCATTTTCCACCATCTTGAAGCCTCTCGCTGGAAAACCTGACAAAGAGAAGCCCAGACTGTAGTTGCATTTATACCAGCTGGCCAGGAATTTCTGTCTGAGATCAAACTTTTGCTTTCCATATTATTCTTCAAAACATTTGTCTGCAGTAGTACAAAGGACTGAAGTTCCAAGAAATTAAAAATTAGTGGGTCTAAACGACTATATGTACCGTAAATGTCACATAAGGTTTCTTTAATAGGTGTGAGATCTAATCCAAATAACTTGGATCTATTAAAGAATTGCTATAAAACACATAAAGCATGAGCAAATAAGCCACAGAAAACTAAAAACATCTAATATAATGTCAGAAATCATTAATTTAACAAAAGCCACATAAGAGGCCTGGTTAACGAACAGAAATACATTTGTCTTTTAAATGCAGCCATGTGGGGGACTTTTTCTGCCATAAGTCGAGAGCACACACTTTCAGTCTGAAAGCAGGATTTCATGTCTTTTGTTCTCAAAACTTTTAGTAATTGTGCTTACATTCTCTGTTTGAAAGCAGGACTTCAGCCACACTGGCTCACCCACTAGAAGGAAACAAACGCACCCAGTATAACATTTTTATTCTATTGGCTGAGGGGTTTCCAGAAAGAGCAAGAAAGGATTCATAAGCGAGCAGAGAGGTTTGCGAGATTTGAGCCGAGCACGAGGAGAAAGGTTTGACGAATACAGTGAATATTTGAAAGAGATCAGAAGTTTTTAGAACAACCATTACAAGTTTTAATAACAAAACCTGCTTTCAGATTGAAAATGTGTACTCTGGACTTATGGCAGTAAAAATCCCCCATAATCTTAGCCTTGACTTGGTTTCTGGTTCCTTGGGCTTCACTACAGCACTAATAGTCTCAAAGATGTTTGTGTTTGTGGTGAGTTTTTTAAGGTAAACCTATTAGCAGTACAGTGCAGCAAGCAGCACACAACAACCTGCTTAAGATATTTGCTTGTGCTTTTGGGAAGGTTATCTAACAGCAGTAGAAATGTTAATATATAACTTATTTATTTAATAGAACAATTAGCTTGTCTCAGTGAGGACACAAGTCGTCACATTTGGTTGAATCAATAAACCATGCACACAACAGGAAGGGATGTTTGGGATACTGCTGGTTTCTGATGACGTTTTGTAACAGATCTCCCCGATTAGAGGGAGTCGAACAATACATGGAAAACTGCTGTGTATTCTCTGCAATAATGAAGCAGGAAACACACATGTGTACACGATAAATTGAGATTTGAGGATTAAAAAACTGACTAAGATGGAAATGACAAAAGGTAACTGGAATGAACTGCTATGAAATGCATAAAGAAAATTAAGGGAAGTAAAGTATAAGAAAAGAGGCAAAAAAGAGACTTGACTAGAAAAATAAATACAGGACTTGTGATTTTTGGCATGGTAATATTACTGACTTATTTTTGTCTTATTGGATTTGTTTGCTAAATGTAACAACACAACATTGCTTCAAGGTGGAAACATTTCTTTTACATAGCATACCGAGATGTGTAAGGGCTTAGTATTTTATGAGAATGATGTCTTCTGGTTCAGATTGGATTTTAATCTGTGCTGTTTTGAAGTGTAGTGTGCAGAACAACCGACTAATTGCTGCTGGTTTTGTAGAATAACATCTTTGTTTTGTTTTTTATTCTCACCTTGTACTTTTATGTAAGTTCATTTTAATGTAAGTGTAATTATTTCTAGCCATATCCCTCTCACCACACAGTGTGATTTATTAATTATAATTTTCTTGTTAAAATATTATTAAGATGAAAGCTTGTGAGCATTCCCCAGCTTTCTCTTTTTATCTTCTGTCAATGCCAAATCGTTGTACTTTTTTTTGTGTGTGACAAAACTCAAACTTCAACACAGAACCACTTTAACTTGTCTGATAAATTTTTCAAAGTGGCTGCGATTAAAGTATTCATAACATGGGCTTTCTCCCACTGGTTTCTGAGCAGGGCAGCATGAAGTGAATTTTCTTTGATATTTTGAACGGCTATAAGCTTCAAGGTCCGTACTTACATGGCTATCAAATTGCATCTGAGGTTCACTGCAATGAGAATATTACAGGAGGCTGAAGCAGAACATGCTGGGACTTGGTGCCATGGTGTAAAGCAAGCTATTCTGTTGGAGTACATCATCAGTTCTCTTAAAACACCAAGAATTGTGAATCATCGTCTTTCAACAGAATAATGATTCAAATTACACAGGCAGATAGACTTTAAAAAATAAAATAAATCGCCAATTTTCCATTACTGTCTGCGCGCTGACCTACTTGTCATAGAGAACTGAGGAGAGCATAAGAAAATCCAGGACTCTGGATAATCTGACGAGATTGTGCAAAGAGAAACAGTCAAAGTGCTTCTCTTCTTACGATTCCAATGTTGAAAAGATTAATTTATACATTAATGCATTTTACACATCTTTCTTAAGAGTGCTGTTAAATCTTGTTCTTTTTTTTGACATATATTAATGGAAATTGCAGAAATGTAAAGAATGACAATCACTCACTGCAGATATCCAATTTTGTTTTGTGGATTTAGAAACACCCTAGACATCACAAATCAAGTTTTTGTTAAAAATGATTGAGATGGTGAAAAAGCTTGTTGATGGTTTGGGTTGTCTCGACAAAATTGTTCAGGAAAAAAATCTCACAATGAAATGTTGGTCTAATTTTAAGCTAATAACAGACAAAAAAAACAAAAGGTGAATGGCTTTTTTAACATTTTTTTTTAGTATTGCTAATAATTTTGCTTTTTGACAAAAATTTCTTTGAAAGTGCCTTCCAGTAGCTGTAGATTATCTCCCAGTTGGTTCAGTGTAGCAGTCCATCTTGTGCGTCAGGTTAATTACTTGGTGCATAGACATAAAATCAGTATGCAAGTAAGTAAACATAGACTAAAAACTATTATGGGCCAGATGTCAGAATGCTGCATGTGTTGACCAAACAAGCCATTATCTCATCAAGGATGAGTATTTTGTCATGTTAAAAGGAAAATGTGCGTATTTGAGCATTTTTAGAATGACTCCTAGCAAACATTTAATTATCTTGCCAGTGTTGCCTATCAACTGCAACCTTGTTGCACTTTTAGGTATAAACACTGTCGATGCATCTGTGTTTTGGAGACTCTAGCGTCAGCCAATATTTCAGTGCAGCATTATTTAAAGCCAGTAGCAGAAAAAAGAAATGAGGCTAACAGGGATGTGCAGTCCCCAAACACTGAAGATGCATGAGGCAGCCTCATAAATTTTGGCTAGAAAAATGTGTGTTTGCAGTTTTTTTTTTGTGCAAACAACCGCAGAAAGTTTTGGTCGTTAAAAACCTTTTGGGTAAGGAGAATTCAGCACGAAAGCACTGAGATGGAAAGAGGGTGGAGGACAAAATCTGCTACCATGGCGCATAAATGCGCCTCAGTCACAGTCAAACCTCATGCCATCTGTAAGGGCCTTTGTGATTTCCAAAAAAACCTGCATGAAACCCAGCTACACTGCAACTACTCCCTAAACTACAAGCAGGCATCAACCAGACAAAGCATTAAAACATGAATGGATGTGGTGATTGTCAATTTATTTGAGCAATAGTGAAATGTTGCAGTGAGCTGGAGGGTAGAAAATGTGCAAAGACAAGAGATCAGATTGCAATAGTTTCCATAGAGATAAATGGAAATCCTAACCCTGTAATCTGTCATTTTCTGAATGGTTCATACAAGCACAGTCATGCCAGACTTGTGCAAGGTTTGCTTTGGAATAAAATCTCCACAGTTATTATTTGATTATTATTTATTTATTGCAAACAGAGCTGGTGAGTGCCACGTTGTAGGTGGGTGTAAAGCTTTGTAGTTCATGTTTGCAAAAAAAGAGGCTTGAATGTTGAGATGAACAGAGAGCATTTATTTATTTCATTGAAGAATGAAAATGTTGCATCATGTTTCATTATGACGGATTAATTCAACCAACTTATAAAAAGCTAAATCGCTATGTTGGGTTTTCTCACGAGTGAGTGTAAGACACTGAAATCTAATACCCAGTTTTTCTAGTTTTAAAAACAAAAAAATAAACATTCTAATCTACATAAGATGCAGGCTAAGGCCCCATCAGCACTAAAATAAATTTGTTGCAAATTTGATCATTTATGTCATGTCATGTGCAATTATAAACTGAGTTTGTGATGACAAAAATACTCACTTTGAATCTTAACATTCGGATTCTGGATATTTTAATATTCTTAAAAACCACTACATAGAGGTTAATTTCAGTTTTAACTATTTTGTTGTCAGGAAACAACTGTGTTTATTTCTGCATCTGTTAGAGTTTATCCTGACTTCTTTTAAATGTCACCTCTAAGCTTATTTAGTTGTTGAACCAACAAGGTGACTAACTACTATTGTTTTTGGAAAAATCATTAGCCTGGCTAATGCCACTCAGAACAACTTTCATTTAAATGTTTGTCAGTTTTGCCACCTATTACCACTGAGTATGAGTAGGTTTTACTTTAATCATCTATGGACTCCCAGACACTGTTCAGACAGATTTTATTGGCTTATTTATTTTTCTTAAAACCAGAAATATCCATTTACTAAAACATATTGTGTATAGCTTACTGTAAGTTAATCTATGACTAGATTAAATGTCTGGGACATGTCTGCCATCACTAGACGTGCGATAACTTGTCTGTCTCTCGACTGGAACTCCCTTTCTTTGAGGGTTTTCTCTGACTAGGATCTCCTAACGATCCTCCTGAGGACACCCTGACGGCTCTGCGCATTTCAGCTTAGAAAAACGCAGGAAAACTGAGATAATGTATTTTCCAGCTGACATTAGTTCATTTAATTCATTTTGCTGATGCTGTGTGCGGGAAAACAGGGCCAACCACAGATGGAGACATCTGCAGTAATCTATGTACACTAATGTTCAAATAGCCCTTAGAGGTTTTAGCTTTTTACCACATTGCAAACACCATTTTATGTTGTGGATCAACAGACAAAAATTACACATTTAAATTATTGTAAACATTTGTATAACTGTGTACATTTTAGAGCCACATTTTGCAGCTTGAACTCTGCACCAGCTTTGTACGTCTAGTGACTGAAACCTTAACCTATTCTCTGTAACATAGCCCAGGGCCGGTCATTCTTTGTGAAGACTATCTGGGAAGACCAGTTTTTCAGTTTTGTGGAATATTTGCAGTTGTATTCAGGTTCAGACTTTGTCACTTTAACACCATGATATGCCTAAATATGCCTGGATCTATACCACTCTGTTGAGCCTTTTAATATGTTTGCCTAGAAATAGATTTTCTTAGAGGACTGTTCTGTATTTGGCCTCATCCATCATCCTCAAACAAACCCCCTGTTACTGCTGAAAAGCTTCCCCATAGTATGAGACATTTGGCAAACTGAACAAGAGACTTCTTATGTCTTTCCTTTAACAATCAATTCCCTATGAAGGCCAGATTGTGTAGTGTAAGTCTACATAGTTGTCCTATCAGCAGATTCTGCCACCTGAGCTATGCATCTCTGTAGCTACCCCAAAGTTACCATAGGGCTAACCTTGGCCACTTCTCTGATTAAGGCTCTCCATGCTTGTGCTGTCAGATTAGGTGGACGGCCATGTTTTGGTTTGTTTGCAGTTGTGTAACACTCTTTTAGTCCACAGCACATTTTTAAAAAATGCTTATTTGTAAAAAAACATAACAAAACAGGTCTAATTGTTGTTACTCCTACTCCTTTAATTCTGTATACCTGAAGTCTATTTAGGCAAACCAAAACTTTTCTAAATGTTTTGACATGCTTGTTGCTGCAGTCTGTCTTGACTGGGTTGGGTTTAGCCATATTTGTAGTTGGTGTTTCTATCAGCTTGTGCATCACAGGTGCCAACAAACTCACAAAGGTGTTTCCTTTGTCTGTGCACCAGCAGCTTGCACACATCCATCGTTTTTTCTGAACTACTTTTTTTTTTTTTTCAATCCATTTTCATTTATATTCCAAAAGGCTCCTTTTGTTGCTCACTGTTTCCTGCCAAGTCATTTAGTCAGCGTTTGATGTCTGGCAACGTCGCTTTTCCAAGCTTTCCGTTTTGTTGTTCCTTTGTGAAGAGCTCACCAGAGTAGCTCTCTCCTCCACCTCCGCCTCTCCATCTGTGCCGCACACGCGTGTTTCACCACAGCAACAGAGACGCACATCTTGGTCACCATCAGGTGAGGTTGAGCAACCATCGGGCACCCGTACCTGCGCTTCACGCCTCGGGGAGCACTCTTCAGTGGGGTGCCATGCAGCAGTAATGCATACAGATGACATTTGCTTGTTCACAGCACTGCTGCAAAGTACCTGTGTGTTTTGTGGTTTATCTTTTTCCGGTTATGTGTTTCTCTTCAAAAGACTGCTGTTATTTTCTATTTGTACATGCAGCTTTTTTCACTTTAGCTCCATTTTGTTCTAAGAAGGTTTGACCTAATACGCTGCAGATTACTGTCTGATCTATGCTGAAGGCTTGTTGCCTGAAGGGCAAAGATTGAGCTTTCTATAAGATTTTCCAAAGCAATATGTTGTGCTAATTTGTTTATTTAGAAAAGGGTCTTTGGATAGCATGAGCATTGTAGCCCACTATAGGTGAAAACCAAGTGAAACCAGGGCGTGGTAAACACTCGCTGCGTGACAGCGAGTAATTGACAACAGTAATTACTAATTGGTTAGTAATTACTGTGAGCTATTTTAGGTAGCTAAAATTAGGATTAATAGAATCACATATTTTTTGAAATGCTAAAATTGTGAGGGGGATATTTATTACGTTGAATTTCTGATTACTGCGTCTTCAAACGATATGGGTAAGCCCCAATGATCCACACCTGTGAGGGTGTTTAAGATGCACTTTAAACACGGTTTTATTGTGTGATATAGAACAATCAAAATGAATCAGTTAAGATATCAGGAAGAGACTTGTGGACCTGTTTAAGCATCATTATTCACAGTACAATGGCTGATGGACCGGGAGAGAAAGAAGGCATTACGCCAAGAATGACCAAAAAAATTCAGATAAAGCTTTCAAATGCATTCTGGGAAAATAAATTGGTTTCTGCGATTTGTAGTTTGGTCTCATGAAACAAAACCATTTGAAATGTTTGGTATTGTGACCATTATTATATTTGGAGAAAAAAAGTGAAGCCAGCAGACTAGAATACAATGTAAACTGTGCATTATAGTGTGTTGACAGCATCATGTTGTGTGGGTGTTTTTCTGCAAGAGGAACTAGCGAAGCTCACAAAATTTCACAGGATTCCTCAAACGTTAATGAAAGAATCAAAGCAACACTCCAGGCATAAATTTTGTTGAGGGAATAAGATGCAGTAAAATAAACCTCAGAAAGTTGACTTGACATTTAAAACAAGTCGTGTAGTTTAGAAGGCAATGCTACCGAATAGTAAGGAAATGTATGTAAGCTTCTGCATTTGAAGATGGTTAGAAAAATGTATCTTAAAAAATCTGTCTCGTTATTCTGAAATGGTGCTAATAAAAACAACTTTGGTAATCCTGGCTGACCCTAAACAGGAAAAGGTCAGCCTGATGTATTTGTCAGACAGCAGGTAAAAAAAAAAAGGTTGTCTCTTTATACACCGGGATGCGAATATCTGCTTTCATCTGTTCGTGCCTGATATAGCTATTCAGCCACAGTCGCATGCATTTGTGCAGATGCATGTTTTTCCATCCAGTATTTTTCTTTCTCCCATACTGTTAGCGCTCCCTCTAGCTCCCCGCTGCTTTCCTCTCTTTGAGTTTAGGGTCAGCATGATGAGCTTTGGTCTTCTGCGTGACCCTGGGAGAGAGTCTCGAAAGAGGCCAGGCTACAGGGCCACCTGAGATCACTTCTGCTGCACTCCGCAGGACTCGACAGCTACAGAGACAGGAAGCTGTAATTAGGACTGGAGGAGGCTTAACTCTCATGCTTAGCTCTGCTCCTCTCTACCCCGATCTCTCTCTCGTTCTGTTGACAAAAACGCTCAAGCATTAAGAGACCCAAACTCATAATTGCATGTGGTTGAGAGGATTGTAGACCACAGATCTGAGGCAATTTAATGCTTCATTTATTCACCTTTGTTGTTGTGTGTTGCACAGAATCCATCCAACGCATTGTGCACAAGAGAATTGTCAAAGATGTTAAAAGTAAGCCAGTCAGTTAATGATACTGTTGGTTAGTAATTACTGTGAAATTCACTGCAACAAGGAATAAAATAAACAGTCATGCTCTGGTTTTGGCATTGTGTTAATAACGACCTCTGAGTCACTGGACCAGTTTGTACTCCAATAATAACTGTAATGCCTCAAAAGAGGAAACGGAAAATAAATGGTGAGACTTATGTGCATAATCATTCTAATCTCTGAATTTTCTTAAAATTAAGGACACTCAGCAGGAACTTGATCCATTTTGGTTTGTTTGTCATGAATATATGACCCAGAATTAGATAAATCCGTGATAGAAGATTAATTGTGATCAGGGACCTCGTAAAAGCAAATGTGCAATTTGATGTTTAAATATTTGATATTATGGCAGACTGAACCTACTTTCATTTTGTTTTATGTACTTTTTCACAAACTTTAACATATTTTAAGATGATGAAATCATCTTTTGAAAAGCTCATTCTATATTTACCTTTTGCATAAAAATATTTGTTTGATCAGCAACATTTAAGGTTGGTTTTTTTGTTGAATCCAGTTTTACTGATCTTTAATATAGGATTTTTTTGGGGACTGATGTATAAATTGGTCAATATAAAAAAAATCAGATGTAATAGAGTTTAGATGGCTGGACCGTCATTTGGTACTGAGGATATTCAGGCGCAGTCCTTTGGGTATATCTTGTGTTCTCTGGGAACTTGTGGTTGGATCTCGGTGGCGAGACTTTGGAGTTTGTAGACTCAATATATTGAGTTTGTTGGGGCTTATCTAAATGGTAAATGGGATCTTGGGGGTTAAGAAGTCGGGCAAATTGCTTTGACCTTTTGTCTTTTTCCTTTGGTAAAAAAGAGCAGATTAGCCAATCTCAGCACATGAAGTTCATGACAGGTTTCAAAGCTGTTTACACACAATTGTTCATTCAAGTCTGTCTAAATATAATTTTAAAGGAATCCTGTTAACCTGGTTGAGATGTCATCAATGAGGTATTTTTGTAGATCCCTATCAAAGCTGAGTACATGTTGTACAAAGCAAAGATAATTGTGAAGGAGCAGGGATGAGCTGAAGCTTGACACACCTCAAACTGTTCTTGAGGCCATTTTCAGACGCCCCTGAATAATTTCAAAGGTTTTGATTAGCGGTAATCGGTCCGTGCTTAAAACTGTTGCAAGTCACGATAAATGTACTTAGCAGTTGTGTGGAAAGGGGACAGAAGTTTGCCAACTTGCACAAACTGTCAGGCCTATATATGTTTTCTTCACACCCATAACGGTTTCCATTCCTCTCCTCAGGGTCCTGTTTGCGTCAGACACATAAGAGACTCATGGGCAGGAAGAAATAAAGGCATCAGTTCAGGTGAGTGCTTCACCAGTCTGCAGTAACTCTCCACATGTTTCCCTTCTGCCTGAAGCAGTAACTTTGAGGTTTGTTTTACAGCCCCTCCCCAGCTGACCTGTGTGTTGAGTCCTGGCTGTGGGGATTTGTTGTTGGCGGGCCAGCTCCACTGGTGTCTATGTGAGCGAACGGTAATGAAGACCAGCATGAAGCAGTGGCGGAGGCTGTTGTTGGTGGCCATGCTGGTCTGGGTCTTGGTCTTTCTTGCTCTGCTCTCCTACTTCCTGGATGCCCGTGTGGACGAGTCTCTGACCTCTGTTGGCTCTTTACTCTACCAGCATCCTGACACCAGGCGGCTGGCCTCCATACAAGCCTCCAATCATCAGCATGCCGTCTTTGGTTTAAAACCTGAACTGGCTTTGCAATTAACTACAACATATCTCAGAGACAAACCAGGACCAGAACCTTCCACCAGCTCCATAACCTCAAAGACCAGCATGGAGGCAAGCCAGAGCCCTTACGTGACTTACGGTAGCCAGGAGGCGGGTCGCCAAGAGTATCTGGACCCACAGAGCCTGGCTGCCTGGTCCTCCTTTGGTACAGAGAATGTGGGCTCTCATTCAGACCCTGCAGTCCAGAGTCGCGAGAGAATGTACCAGAACCAGATCAGTGCCACTCAATACCACGGCGGTGAGGATGAAGATAATGGCAGAGAAGATCAAGATCTTGAGCACAAAGTTAGGACTGCAGAAGTTGGGAGAGCTGGTGGAGAGTCTTCTGACTTGGAAGATTACTATTTCTTCCGATCTGACTCTTTGGTGCAGAGGCTGTGGAAGGGTCGCGTGTCCGCCGGCATGCTCAGTCCCCGACTGCAGCGCGCCATGAAGAACTACATGAGTTCAAACAAACATCACGTTTTTTACAACGGACATCGGAAAGGTACCCAGAGTGCCAAAGAGTTGCTGTGTCAAATGAAAGCCCAGGCTCAGCTGAAAACAGTGGATGGGTTGGAGGAGCCCTTCTCCTCTCTTGGCTGGGCCGACTTTGTGCCATCCCGTCCGCTGGAGCAGCTGAACAAACAGCAACAGGACAGGAGTGGTTTCAAAAGCTGTGCAGTGGTCACCTCTGCTGGCGCCATCCTGCGCTCCAGACTGGGCAAGGAAATAGGTGAGTGTTGAAAACAAACATTGATAAGAGCTATGATAGTTATGAAGCATAAGCTGGTTTGTAAATCTTTCAATCTGTTGGTGTGAGACTACTCTTCTTGTGGTAGATTAAGCACATAGATATATTTTAACAGAAACGGCAGCAAATTGTAGTTCTCCTATGTGAAAATAAGCAATTTTGTTAGCAGTAGCAGTGCCATAGATGCAAAAAACCCATGTTTTATCAAACTGTTCTTACAATTTAAAGTTGTTTTAATAAGCTGCCAGAAAGTGTGTTGACGTGACAGGATGTTTGACACACAACGTTGTGGTGTACTGCCACTCCCACACATGTTGCTACATGCTGTCAGTGGCTCCTAGGCTCTTCCAATGTTTGCAATCTGTTTGGATAGCTGCTGCTTTGCTATTGAAACTTAAGTCATTTCATTAAAATTGAGCTTTTTTATGAGTAGTTTTATGAGTAGTTAGAAAACTTCACGTCGCCTGTCTGTCATGATAATCTAGACAAAAAGACTCATTTTGCAAGCATGAGAAAGCAATATAAAACACTGCAGAAAAGGTAATGTCCTGGAGAAATGTCTGTACTTTCTCAAATATTAAAACATAGTTTTGAAGGAAATTGCATTGTTCTTCACAACAGGATGACTGTTGGACTGAAAGAAGTGTTTTCCAGCATGCCCTGAATGCAAAACAACAAGAAGCACTGTGTTGATGGTGAAAGTACAAAGGGATATTTTAGAAGATTTTGTGTGATACACTTGGAAATCTTGTTGCATTCTACAAATACACATATTTCCCTGAATAAGAAACACTAATTCTGAGTAGTATGTAGTCACTGTCAGTTTTTTTTAATTTACTGCACATGTCTAAAGATTAGAAGCAGCTCAGATAAGAAAAACACTTGCACTTTCTAATGCAAATCTGCTGCACCTGCAGTAAGGAGATTAAATGAAATTTGCAAGGAAAATCAACAATCAGCATATGACTGCTGGAGAAATGTGCCACCAAATTAAAACACACCATATTGTAAAATAACTTATACCCACTTGTACTTTATCACAAGTGATAGAAAAGCTATTTCTTGCAAATAAAAATCAGGGGCGGAAAAGTTTACACTAAATTCGACTATAAAACTAGAACTCAATCAGAGAGAACCAGCCAAGAAACTGAGAACCCAGGGAAGATCTCTGGAGACTGGAGGAGATGCAGAGATCCACAGCTCACATGGGACATGTCAAAAGCACAACAGACTCCTGTAATCTGGCCCTTATGTGAGGAAAGGGAGTCTTATAAAAAAAACCCTTTGACGTTTTCCTCCACCATGTGGAGGACATGGTAAACACGTGGAAGAAGAAACTCTTGTCAGATGAGACCAAAACTGAGATTTAAGGCCCATGTGTGAGTACAAAAACTAACCTTCACACTATACTGAACACATCCTGTTGTTGGGTTGATTTTCTTTAGCACTGACAAGGAAGCTAAGGGGAGTTGATTAGTAGATGGATGGAACTAAATACATGTCAAACCTGGAAGAACAACCTGCTAGAGGCTGCAAATATCTTGGCCGTCCATCAGGACAACAGCTACATGCAGTCAGAGTTACAATGCAATGTCATATTAAGAAATGTGACTAGATTCAGAACTGTATCTAGTCAATCTAACAGAGCTGTAGGAGGATTGAGGAAACATCTCAGTTTTTAAAGGAGTAAAACCGGTAGACATCACTGGCATTGTAGCTTTTATTGCAGCGAAAAATGTTTGAAATACATTGTAGCCCATTTGTTTACAATGTTGTGGAGTTTTATCTTGGTTTGTCTGATAAAAACCACACAGGCTTGTTAAAAAAAAGAAAAAAGAATTACTTTTATCTGTCTTCCGATGAACGGTGTTCAGGTTCCCGGGGCTTTCACAGATGAGCTTGTCAATCTGATTGTGCGGAAAGTTGAGATTTTGCTTCGTACGTTTTATTTCTCTCCATCAGAACGTGTGTGTTCTTGGGTTTTAAGCGACTATTGGCAGCTTTTCTGTAAGCAGGGAGAGTGTGAACTCGGCGACAGATGGCTCACCAGAAAAAGCAAAAAAGCCCCTCTGGTAGCTAATCAGCCTTCTTCACATCACGTATAGCTTCCTTTCTTTTCTGAAAACAGTTATGCAGAATAAGCAGTAAGATTAATCGGCTCGGCTTGAGTTTCATGCTTATCAACTTCATTTTTGTGACATTTTTGTTTCCTGAGACTATGAAGGCATTTGCTGCCTGAGACAACATTGTACTGGACAGAGAGGAACTGACTAAGCAGGTTTCTTGGAAAATCAGATGCAGGTGATGTAAACCTGCATTATGCACTTGATCTTGCGGTCACAGTGGAGTTGACTTGTTGTGCTGCGTCAGTAGAAACGTTAGTCGTTCTGCTTTAGTCTTTCCACAGCTCTCCTTAATATGAAATAGCTTGAAGTGCTGGAAGATTCCTGCACATTTACAGAAATGCTGACTATATCCTTATTCCAGTATACCCTTTTGTGTGTGATTACATGTTTTGTGAGTTTTTCTTCTGATTTTTCTCCTGTCTCCTCAAAGGACATATCTGATTTGACAAGTAAAAACAGGCAGCTTGATTTTATCTCCAATTTTTTTTCCATTTCACATTCCTCATGCACATGAAATCCTGTTCTACCTTCAGCCTCCGTGTTTGTTTTTGTTTTCCCCCTTGTATTATGATACAGACGAAGATGCTCTTGAGCAAACAAGGTTCACCTGTTTTATCGTTGCATACAAGTCAACAGATTTACATTCTTATACAGTTGAAACCAGACATTTACTGTTTACTCTGAAACCATTTTTCCTCATTGTCTGTCATGAAATCATACTAAATCTTTAATTTTTTACACCAATTGGGATTACCAAAATTCTTTCTATTTGCGAAGTGCCAGAACATTTTGAGTTGGATCAGCTACTCATAATGATTTACTTTTGGTCCTTATCTCTTGACTCAGAACTAGCGTAACTGAGTCCGGTTTTTAGGCCACCGCTCACAGATGTGTCCATGGTTTTTCCGGGTTTTGTGAAGGCCACTCCAAAGCATTGATTTTGTTCACCTTAAGCCACTTTGTAGCTAACTAACCCAACCGTCACCGCTGTACGTCACAGATGGGATAGTGTTGTCGGGTTTGCAAGCGTCTCTCCTTTATCCTCCAAATGTAGCAAGGCCCGTCAAGGCTGAAAAATCTATTTTTGTGTCATCAGACCACAGGAAATGAAAAATAAATAATCTTTGAACATGTACACTTTAATCTGTCTTTTTAATTGCTTCTGAAATGATGGCTTCTTCCTTTGAGAGCGGCCTTCGAGCCCATGTCAGTAAAAGGATCCGTTTCACTTCAGATAATTCTTATCTGCCTCTGCCAGTTTCTTCACAAGGGCTTTTGCTCTGCACTTGATAGGCACATTTCACTCTAAAGCCGATGGCAGGACGTTCCAACACTGTTTTTATCTTTCACAGATGTGCCTCCATGTAACCACAGATGTGTTGAATTTGCTTATTACAAACTTAAAAAGCCATGATATTCCAATTTAGGCTCTTGCATGTAGTTTAAACGCATTGCAGTCTAAGCTTATGTGAACAGCCAGAAAAATGAGCGATATAACTAAACTGAGCTAAAAACAGGGTAGGTTTAGTATGGCTTACTCACAAACAGTAAGAAAAGATAAGTTGTATGTAAATATCTGGTTTCAACAGTATATCTGTACAAATACATTTGAAAACGGCTTAAAAAAAATGAGTACAATAAATTATTATTCATGGTGATCGGCACTGTTTGTCCCATACATACAAATACAATACAGTAGCAGGGGTGTTGACTCAGTGTGTCATCATCCCATTTCTCAATAAATAAGAGAAGGGGTAAGATACTTGATGCAACTCGATGAACAAGACGAGCGTCATGTGGCCACAGTAACCACCAAGCAAGCGTGTGGTGCTGGAAGATCTAGCTTTTACAGCAGTTCTTTAGTTCGGCCGCCAAAGGAAATCAAACTGCATTGATCTTTCTCTACTTGCCGTCGCCCTGTTGTGCTTTTCGAACGACGGTTTCAATGTGCATTATGCAGCTCATCACTAATAATCAATATGCTTGAAAATAAATGAGAATCTGACATCTTTGCCGTGGCACATGCAGGTTTACTGGCATTTTGGCTTTGGTGTTTTCACTGGCTGAAGCCTTTATGCGAGTGGTTTGCTGCTCTGGAGTTGAGTCAAACGTGCGGTAGTGATACGGTGGGTGACTGCCATCATCTGGCGGATGGAGGGAACGACACCCAATCTGAGGGCGAAGGCACTCATGTTAGAACAACAAATCATTCAAAGATGCAGGAACAGGAGCCAGATACTCCCATGTCAGTCTGGTGAACAAATGACTAATGAGACTGTGGGGGGAATAAGTGTAATCTATTCTTTTCAATGTTATGTTTTGAAAACAAAGGGCGCGTGAACAAGCAGGTAAAGAAAAAAAGTACATTTGGTTGCATTGTCTTTTTATTGCATGGCACAAGTGATATAACATTCAGCTTTGTTATTGTGATAAATTGTCTAGGGCTTTTTATGCTGCAGGTTGTGTTTTCTCTCATCCACTTTAAAATTTTGTTTGTTTTATCAGAACGGGTCACTCTTGCAAATGAGATCTGGGATCTAATTGAGACGACCTGTATAAATAAAGGTCTAATAAATTAAAAATAAATGAATTAATAAAACCGAAAATTAAAAAATTGGAATATTACTGAAAAAGTAACAACTTTGGCAAGCTTTTATTTCTGTTTAACTTGATGTGACAAAAACACACAAAGAAATGTTAGGTAGGAATTTAGGACATTAGATTAAAATAAATAAATAAATAAAAGATTTGCCTGCCTAATGAAAAGTAATCACCAATAAGTTCACTAACAATGAAACTCATTCTGGACCTCAAGCAGATTCTGTGCCTCTCCACACTTCTTACAGACTCTTGAACCTTAATTTCCAAATTAAATATAAGATTTATTTTTACTTAACATAAGAACTTTGGAAGCCTGAAGAAAAGGTCAGTTTTTTTTTCTATTTAACCCAGACAAGTCACTTCTCACACTCTGAGAATAGGACGAGAGCAGCTCCACAAATTTTGCCCATCTTGTCATTGCATCTGTATTCTGTCCATTGTTGTGTCTGGGAATCTTTCCCAAACACAGACACAAGATTATGAAACTAAGATTTCATAATCTTAGTTTCACAGTCATCTTTATGTTGTGTTTGTCCGTGTTGTTTGTGGAATTTTTTTCCATCACACTTTTTGCTTCCACTCAACTTTCTGCCAGCCTGCTCAAACAGGGTACTCTGTGAGCAGCCAGCTTCTTTAAGAATGGCATTTTTTAATCACATTCTGCAGATAGTTTCAGACTGTTTGGTCAGAAGTCTGTCTGATAATAACGTGGGCTATAATACATTATTTCTGGATTAAAAATCCCTTAAATTTTTTATTGTTTAGATTCAACATTCTTAATATTGTGTTTTTGTCGGCATGAAGCAATAAACATCTAAAATAATATTGTTAATGCTTTATTTTATTACGATACTCCTGTGTACAGTTTAGCTCCCTCAGCTGTGATTTGGAGGACATCTGCTGAAAATGAATGAGCAAATGACAGAATGCCCTCTAGTGGTGGAATCAGACATGACACTGTTGGAAACAGCATCATAAAAGTTATAAACCTTATTAAATCTGTACATCGTATGAGTTTTTCTGTAATTTATTGTTTCTCTGTATGTCCAGTGTTTCAGTAGGATTATTGGCTTTTAATTTAATTTATAGTTAATGCCAAAATCTGCCATAAGCAGAGGCATGTAATGTAATCACATGGCAATCAGCATGTCTGGATGCAAAAGGACTGAAATGACACCAAATTTCTCTTTTTAGCATTTTGTATATTCCTCATCTAAACATATTCACAGTCAGCCCTTGTTTCTAGTACTGAATAAATATACTAAGGTGGGAAACTAAAATAATTATGGCAAAAAGAATACAGTAAATAAGATTTAAAAAGACAATAATTATGGCTGGAGGTCTTTTTCACTCTAACGGGGCATTTTCTGCTCCATTTCTATCTCACTTTATTTTCCAGTCTCTGTAAGAAGCATCTACTTCCTGTGAGGCTGACCCTGGGCACAAAATCCATAAAAACCAGTCAATCCTCTTATCGTTGGGATGGTTTTCTATTCTCACTGTTCATATCAAAAAATACATTTTTTTTAATGCGTAAAACTCTATTATGCAGTCTTTGACAGCTGTTAACCTGAAGGATCTCCAATCTCTGAACAAACAACCAGCAAGCAAAAAGAGCGACAGGAGAGATATCACTTCATTTTTCTGTGTTAGTCAGACAAATATAAAACAGGAAGCAAGGTGTCTTTTGGAAATGATGTTTCATTAACATGTTGCAGAAACTGATGTCTGGAGGCAGATAGAAGACTTCAAAACAGCATCCAGCCATTTGATTTTATCCTTGATAAAAGTAAAGAATTAGAGAAGCTGTAATTACATCCCTGAAGATATTTTAGTCTTCAGCAGCGAAGATTAAAACATCTCTATCACTGTTTAAAAGGCGATAGAAATACACATACAACAAAGAAACCATTCTGGTTTAAAAGACATACATTTCTTGTTTTGTTTTGTTTTTTTTACTTCAAGTGATTTTTAAATAACACAAAATGATTTATCCCATTCAGACCAGAACATGACGTCTAATAGTTGGCTATTATTTCTTTTCAAGTGCTTCATTACCAATGATATGCTAAACAACAATTCATTCATCGTAGTTCACAATGAAGATAAATTTGTTACATTTGTGACGCAAAGGTTGTCTTATAAGATGAATTCAGCCTGAAGGTCAACTTTCAAACCGATGGGCTGTGAGATGTCTTTATTGATTTTTCCTTTGTGCATTTTATTACTTTTATGTCTGTCACCTAACAGCACTACCATTTTATGCTTTTCTTCTGTGGATGTTTGATATTTGAACTTATGTCCCTCCTTGAGAATGTCATGACTCGGATTTTAGTTAGTTCTTAGTATCTTAAGTTTAGGTAAATATGATTTATTTATGCCATACATATTGTGCTGTCGGGTTAAATTGTCCTGAAAGCTGGCTTTCAAAGTTGTGACCTTCTGGAAGATCAATTCATTAAGATACATTGTTGTTTGTTTTTTTTCCAATGTATTGTTTTTATCAGGACTGTTAAATAATGGCACCATTATTTAGTGTTTTTGTTGTGTGGATGTGTGATGAAGGTCATGACTGATTCCTCTTAGTCCTTTGTATATTTATCTGCAGAAACCACTAACATTCAGAAACACATCGACTGTGTTTCTTTAAATTAGAGCAGCTTCATTTTTGAGAAACTGTTTTTTTTTAACTTAATGATATTCCAAAACCAAACGAAAATGCTAAGATTTATTTGGAAAAACTTTTACCTTGATGAACATGAAAAGAAAAACAACAATCAGTTTAGAGAGATGGTCATTTAAAGTCTACCATTTTAGTAGAGCTCTGTATAAGAGACGTGTTTTGAGTATTTCTCTAGAGCAGCTGGCCAAGCTCAACTGTTTGCTGAAGGGCTGCGGATATGATGAAGAGTCGGATCATAAACTGAAGGATCATTATTCCATGTGTCAGTTCAACGCGAGAGGAGGATTTCTGAAGCTCAATCGATCAGCAAATAGGCTGAAATGTATGTAAATGCTGCACCATCTGTTAAGCTGCCGATTTCACAAAGGCAAATAAACATCAGAGGACGTCAAATGAATCGTTTCACGGCCGTGCGGTATGAAAATGTTTTTAAAAGTGAACTCATTACTCTTCATCCATCAGTTACCTGAGCCAACCACTAGGGGGCGCTTTAGTACTGCTTGTTGTCAGCGATGATGGACAGAACCGAGACGGAGAAACTTTTGTGGCTGATCTTCGTTTACGTAGGTTGGATTATTTAACAAAAAAAAATAACTTTGATTATTTTAAAATCGTGATAGTAATTCTCCTTCACTTTGCTGACTTGAAAGACACAAATATTATCTGACACGACGAGCTTCATCTCTTCTGAATAGTGGCCCAAAAATATCACATCGCAATTTTCTGATTAAGATTTTCCTAAATACAATCATAGCTCTTAAAGAACGCAATATTAGGCCAAATACCATTTCTAACCGTGTTTTAATAAGATTGCATTCATTTGCCAATTTGTATCAGACATAATTTATATTTAAGAAATATTTTAAAATACTTAAGACAGTCTTTCAAGCTGTTTTACTTTGTAGCTCAAATCTTCATTTATTTTAATTTCAAACCAAAAACACATTCACTCTCACCTCCATATCCACATTTATCAGTAAGAAGATTCTATATCATGTTTTTTGAGGGAAATTTTATCACAACTGATTTATCTTCAGCATCAGTGTCACAATTAATATTGGTAACGGCAGTATTTATAATAAGTTTATCGTGTAATTTAGATTTTGATTTGTATTTATTATTTAATCACACTGTCACCATCACACTCAGAATACCTTCAGTTTTAATTGATATGTCAAATTGAAGCCTGAACACATGTTGGTTTTTTTTACCCTTTTTTTTACCACCATTTTAAATAACTTATTCTATTCTGATGCTTTTACTGTGAAAGTTTTGTATTATTTATGTTATTAATAATGGCACAAAAATGGCACTGCATTTGCCTCTCAGCTGAGTGTGATCACACCCTTGGATACAACGCTAGCAATCCAAACGAATGTGACAAGCCAGACGATCCTGAAGAGCATCAACATCCATTTAGATGTTCCTGAACTGTTACCAGTAGATAGTGACAGCTGGACGAGAGGGCTGCTTTTTTTTAGTTTTTCATTTTAAAGTAGCGAGGAGGAAACACCTTCAAAATGCTGTCCTTTAACAGTTGTAAAGTGCAAGGTTTAGTGATGCAACACTTGTTGCTCTTTGGTGTTTTTAACATCCTGACTTTACTGCTACACATCTGAGACAAGACTTTGCTGGAAAACCCCAAAATTAGATTTTTTCTTTTTACAAGCTCAGTTGCTAAATATAGTTCTAATTGTGAATGCACAAACGGGAATAATGTTGTAATTGTTTCATGGTAATCATTAAGCCAGTAACCTATTTAATTCCTGCCGCATAAGTTGAGGTATTAAGAGGAATATCAATGAATGCACCTGAGCAAGCACAAGAATCTGCAATTCATAGAATGTGCTTTGTAGAATATTTTATGATCGCTCTGCAGCTCATTAACATTTTCCAATCCTTCACAGTTTTAGATCGTTTCTTTGCCCACTCTTACCTCTTTGTGTACTTTGATATCAGCTCAATCCTTTGTCCTTTTGTTGACTTTGGCCCTTGTTTGTCATTTAGACGCTCATGATGCAGTTTTGCGGTTCAACGCAGCCCCTACAGAGGGATATGAACATGATGTGGGAAACAAAACTACCATCCGCATCATCAACTCACAGGTACGTCAAAATCTGGCCTCAAATTGATTTAAATAATCTTGTATTTCAGACTTGTGCAGTTCTCTGATTCACCTGAAAAGTATCTATATTGTACTTCTCAGAAAGGGCACTGTTGTTAAAACTGATTGAAATTCTCTCAGTCGATACAAAATACAATGACTCATTCAGTCATTGAATTTTATTATTGTAAATTGAAGGTGAAAGTTTAATCTTCCAGTCTCTGTAAAGTGAAAGAACTTCTCTTTCAATTTGGGACTTTATATTAATGCCAGTTTGTCATTCAGTATTTACTTAACAAAACTGAAAAGCTTTGTGGGATGGGTATCGAGAAGTTTCTGTTTAAGAGCACACAGGAGTGTGTTAACACTCGGGAAAGACGTCAGTATTTACTTTAGAGGTGCAATTCAGTTGGTTTATTTATTTATTTTTTTACAAAAATAACTTATAGCACCTTTTTAAAACAACTTGATGTCCATTATTTTACAAGAAGAAAGGTTACTCTGATGAAAAGCATTTAGATATCTGCTTATCACCACAGAAGTGGACTTCTCAGTCAATTCACCCCAAGTTCAGACCATGCATGTTTGAGTAGGTTGCCAGGAGAAAACATCATCTTTCTAAAATAAATATAGCAGTACATGAATTCACCAGAATACTTCTGGGTAAACTTGTTTGAGGTTGGAGTAGAGATGTCTGGAGACGAAACACAACACCAATGTTGGTGGGAGGAACAGTTACCAGCTAGTAGATAGTTGTTAAACTGGAAACAGTTTAACAACTGTTTCCAGTGAAACAGTTGTTAAACCGTTTCCAGTGAAACAGTTTAACAACTGTTTCCAGTGAAACACTTTAACAACTGTTTCCAGTGAAACAGTTGTTAAATTTGAAATCTCTGTTTGACAACAAACTTTTTAAAGATTTGCTTCAGTATGAAAAACTAATAATCATACAATTAATGACCGTTTTCAGTTTTGTTAATGTTGACTCAGGTTACAGCTATTTGGATTTACACTGCATACCTTTTATGTTTTATAATGGTATGAATTGGAGAGGCACAGAGCCATCAGAGCAATAAACACGTTTTTGCTTGATTGGTTTGACAAAGACTAGATATTAGTTGTTTTTTATTTTCTCTGTTTGAGTTTAACAAAAGCAAATAGAGAATTTTTTAATTTTTCTGTGGAAAAATTAAGAGACCACTTAAAATGATCAGTTTCTCTGATTTGACTTTTTATAGGTATATGTTTGAGTAAAATGAACATTGTTCTTTTATTATACGACATGTCTCCGAAATTCCAAGCAAAGATTTAGTATTTATTTGCAGAAGATGCAGTGCTTTCAGACTTTAAATAATGTAAAGAAAACAAGTTAATATTCATTTAGAAACAACAACACTAATGTTTTAACTCAAGAAGAGTTCAGAAACCAATACTTGGTGGAAAAACCAGGAGGTTTTCAGTGGGGTTCAGTGCAGTGGACTCTTAATTTTTTCCAGAACTGTATCTTGATACATTAATTCTTTAGACTACTTTTATAATTGATTGCATTTCCTGGCAGATTCAAAGTTGCTGAGTCTTTCAAAGAAAATGCTGCATATTTTCAGTCCTGTTGGTGTTATAGTCCTTTAAAAAATGTCATAATTAAACCAGCAGATTAGAACCCAAAGGAAACTGGAAATTGGTATCGGCAAGAAAAAGGTTGATCAGTCCATCTCTGGTATAAGTTTAAACAAAAAATTCAACTTGATCAATTTTGTGTTTTAAGCATTTGAATAAGTATGTTTGGCACAAAAAAGGCTCAAGCCAGCATTAAATTAAGCTTGATATTCTCATAAGTAGATACCTAAATCGTCATATTTCCTCTTCACAGATTTTGGCGAATCCCAATTATGAGTTCAACACGAGCTCCATCTATAAGAATATAACGCTGGTGGCCTGGGATCCTGCACCTTACAATGTTAACTTGCATAAGGTATGTACCCTGCAGAGGGCCGGCTGCTTATGCATCAGCGGTTTTAAAGGATTATAAATTCATAAACATCAACGCTGTGATGCGTGAACTGCAGACTATAGAAAATCCAGTATGCATCTGATGAGTCTGACACACTTTGTTGAAATGTTCTCCTTCCTTGTCGCATTGCCAAGGTCACTTCAGACATGATATCTGAGCTTATAATTCCCAGAGATGATCACACACTCTTCAGTTCTCACTCTCATGCTCTCGTCTGATCGCCGTGTGACTTTGAATGAGCTCTGATTTGTTTACTTTACTGCTTTCTTTCTTTTTTTAGTGCTGACACTTTTTCCTGAAAACGTTAGTTTCCAGAAGATCTGTACCAAATAGTCAACTCTAAGTTATAATTTATTATTTCTATTTCATTTTAAAAAGTATGAAAATGAGTCAAATAACAAATGTTAGGTACATATCCTTTAATACTTAAATGTGGATAATCCTGTAATTTCTTCTTTTTCTGCTGCTTTTAACACTACTACTTCCATGAGAGAACTAGCAGCTCTATTTCCTCTTTTATGTGCCGCAGTCTTTGGGAAGAAATGTTGTAATTGGTCAAAATAGGAATAACAGCTCAACCTGCAAATACATCCATAATCTGGTAATGATAGTTCCATTCTACTTTTATATTTGCAATTAAAATTGATTTTAATTTATGCTGTTGGTGGTCTGCTGTCTGAATAGTTTAAATTATTCCTCAGTATGGTGTTACAAAAAAAAAAATCCACTAGATCATTAATTAGCTTTTTCCATTTCATCCTCTGGGTTGAAACAGAAGAAAATGATTTTACTCTTTGTGCTTTACGGCTTCACACGAAGACCACATCAAGAAAAAGCTGTTCTATTAATAAATATTTTTCAGAAAAACTGGGAACAAAACTAGATTTAAAAAAAAAAAGGGTAATTAGTTTACTTAAATTCAAATAACGTTCAGTGTTCTTCTGTGGTTTCACCATGAGAAATTCTCAGACACAAGAAGAAAGGGAGAAGGATTTTGTCAAGATTTTTGTAAATGGCACGATGCTTGGAAAGCTCTCGTCTCAACAGCCTTGCCTCTTGTGCTGCTGTCAAGTGATGACAATTTTGCCTGAATTTATCAAATCAAGAATGCTACTAAAGTGTAGTTTCTGGCACCTTGAAAAGTCATCCACCTAATATTGTTAATTGGCCTTCCTGCTTTTTGTACTTTTTCTTTTTTTATTATCTCTTTATTGATGGCTATGAGTCTTCTCAATGCTTTTGTTCAAGTTTCATGGTCAGGTCATTAAAAGTCCGGTAAATGTTTCAAATAAAGTGTTGTTTTTTTCATTTATGGCTATTAGCTTTTGCTTCAAGGATATTGGATTAGCATCAAAATAAACCTCTGAATATTTGTGATGTAATTTGAAATGACAGATCAAGTCGTTATCCGTTTGGAATCCTTGTCGTGGTTTTTGGTTTTTTGTTGCATTTTTCACTGAAATGTTAATTGTTCGAAAGCAGAATGAAGAAAGAAATTAGACATTTCTTTATATAAGGTTTCAGCACACACAACACACATTAATTTCCCTAATAAACCAAATATTTGAGATGGACTTAGCCTGGCAAAAACCAGACCGCTTCGTACAGAGGGTCTGCGCTGTTGAGAAACAATTGTGAAAATGTATTGAAGTAATGCTTCTCTTACTTGAGTCCAATGTTTGGCTACTCTGCCAACCTCTGGTCCACAGTCACTAAAACGGTAAGAAACAACTAATGCTTAAAGACATTTATTTTCTCTGCTACAAAAAGATAGAAAAATAGCCTCTGGAATGCCGGCTATTTTCACCAAAAGAATATTTTTCTGTTGGTAGCTGCACTTTTTAAATATTAAAGATGTTCTTCCAATGTAAAGTAAAAATTGCCCCTTCAAATTTTAAGTTTTCTATGGTGGCTTCCCTGCTGAGTATTAGCACACTCTGCTATTATAATTGTAGTCCAAGAGATCTAATTAACTGCTAAGTAAGAAATCAGATCATTACTTAGGATTATTTGTTAGTTGGTGACTGATGGATTTTGAAAACTCTTGCTGTTTCCTTCGTCATTTAGGGAATTGAACAACCTTTTTTAAAAAAGGGTCTCGCATCGTTTTGAATTTCAAAATGCTGGAAGAATCTGAGATGATGATGATGTGCGTTAAGGACAATAAAATATATGGAGGTTTTTAGCACTGAAGTCGTCAAGTATAGGTTATCTAGTAAGTTTAGTTTTTAAGCACCAATACTAAATGCTAGAACTTTGATTATGGTAATTATTGAAACCTGTAAATGTTTTATGTCTAAGCATTTAAATTGAATTTCTTTCTCACTCCAACTTAGGTGTTTTTTGTATTTTTGTCTTTTTTTCAGTGGTATGATAGTCCGGACTATAACCTGTTTGGTCCGTACATAGATCACCGTAAGGCCCACCCCGACCAGCTCTTCTACATCCTTCACCCCAGCTACGTGTGGCGACTGTGGGATGTAATTCAAAGCAACACTCAGGAGAACATCCAGCCCAATCCCCCCTCGTCTGGCTTCATAGGTGAAGACACACACGGGCAGCGAAATATGGGTGCTACATATTTCACCGTTCCTGCAGTCGCCTTTGTACTTTTCAGGTTTCAGCTTCCTCAGCTAGGAAAAATTTATCTGACGGATAATTTCCTTTCCTTCTAATGAATAAATTCTATCATAAATTTATTTAACAAAGCAAAGCAATTTGGGGATATTTCTTAGATTAAGGTTTCATTTGGCACCAGTCAAAAATTAATTGACCACTGACCGTGCAGTGTGTTTTCTTTTCTCTTTTAGACCTTGTGAATGTTTCGCTGTGTTCGTCACAACTAAGTAGATGCATTTAAAGTGGTTGGATCTTGTTTTTTATTAATTTCTACTGGAAAAAATTGCAAAAAGGGTCAATATTCCCCTGAGACGCTTACGTAGGAAGCGTGTACAACCCCCTTAATCACTCTTAATGTGTTGCATCACAGCCTCAGATATTTTGAACTCCCCCACAGATATCACATTTAGCTCCCCGTTTTTTCTCCTCGTCTATGCCACCGTGAGACACTGCAGCTTTCCTTCCTGCGACTTCTCGTTGGTAGAGTGGGTTTTATTTTAATACATCTTAATCTGGTAAAGATAGGCTTTAATGTAAAGACGTAGCATGAGAAGAAAAATACTGTGAAAGAAATACAACGTAAGCCGTTTCATAGATGTAAGAACATTATGACAAGACAAATGAATACATAGAGACAAATTTATTAGGTTTAGGCTACACACAAGATAAATGGTGGTGGAACATGTACTTTGTGATCCTTTGAAACGTTTTACTTTATTTACAGTCAAAGTGCTAAAAACAGCTGGACAGGTTTTAGTCCCAAAATTTCAGACTAAATTTCAAAGCAAGGCAGAAGTTTCTCTTTGGCTGGCTTTTACAGTGAGAATGAATGACTGAAGAATAGACTCAAAGGGTCTTTTTCTTGTACGGTTTTTTAACTGAAAAAAACAAACATTTGAAAGCAGATGCAGTGCTGTAATAATTCAGCCATCGTGTCGTATCTGTCAGAAAAGGAAATTCTATTCAGTCTGAATCCTTGATCTTACTTGCACTTCAGCAGATTTATTTAATGAATGTGTGAATAGATAACGAGTGGTTATGTCCCCCTTATTCAAATGTCACTCGGAGGATAATACTGATTAAAGTGAGCACAATACTATTGGAGGAAAGCAGTGTTTTGAGAGAATCCAGGTAGGTGAATCTTAGTAACTTAACTGCTTTTTGTAACATTTTGAATTTGTGTCTTGAAAGATGAAATATAGAGTATTTCTCTCTTTTATTATTATTATTATTTTTTATTTGCAACCAGAATCGGTATAAATAAAATCTAATTTGGAATTAAATTTATTTAAAAATGAATTGCTTTTACAATTATACACTAAAAATGAATCAAAGAACTTCATATTGAGAGAAGCAAATCTTCAGGTAGCCTACGTGGGTTTGACACAGTTTAAGTTACAGATATGAAAAGCAGGCTGGGATGAAATGGTAATGCATTGATACAAAGTGGAGTATAAATTGGTGAAGACGGAATTGACTCAAAGGGAACATCTGAGCAAACATGAAATGGATTTTTGATGAATTTATACCTTAAAAAGTCCTTTAAATACTCAGAAATTGAGTGGCAGAGGAATACAGAAGATGGCTTGAGGAAATAAAAAGAAATTCAAGCAGGTACACTTTAAAAAAGCCCAGTACACAGCAGCCATTTTATTTTTTTCACAGAAAAACAAAAGTGTTGCCAGAAATTATTGTTCACCTATATGATCCACCTTTCTTGGTTTCCGGCAAGATCAGCTGTTGGTCGTTTTCTGTACTGGCAAGCAAAGTGTTGGCATTGATAAATTTGGCATGGATGAAAATCTAATCTGCACGCAGAAAGCCATGACCTCAATCAGTGTAACATGTTCAGGATGACGCATAAAGCTGACTCTGTGCGAGACGATGTCACCAAGCATCGCCTCAAGCAGAGAGGAAGCTTATCCCTGCGTAGAGCCTCTGAAATCCCGTGAAAAGTCTTTTTGGAATCATGGAAGCTGTCACGACGGCATATTAGTACAGATGGTTCACGGTTGGGACTTTCATGCTTGGGTCATGAGGTTGAGAAGGGGACTAGTTGGTGTAAGACTAGTTGAGAGCATCTGTAGAGATCTGGGCCACTGTGTTGCTGTGGACTCTGCGGTTCAAGGGGATTACTGTCGTCTTGGAGGGCAACGAAGTGTTGCCGTTTTCTGACGACCAGTGAGTGCAGTGGAACAGGTCCAGGAAACACCTGTAGAACTGAGGAACAGAAGGACAAAATAGATAAAGATACACAGTGAACAGATTTATCCTCATTTTTAAAAGACGAAGAGTCCTTTGGGTCTCTGTGTCTGTGGATCGGGACTGTTTTTCTTTTATCTAATTCTGTGTTTGTACAGAGTATTCCTACAAAAATGTTGATCTTTTTAGTTTCCAAATTAAAACAGCAGGTAATAATAAAGAGCAGAACAAACTTCTAATAGCTCAGTGGTTCAATTGTGAAAAATTGACAAGAAAATGTGCAATTACTTAAAGAGTAATTTACTGTAAATTGTGATATCTCTTCAGGGTGCCGTCATGAAGATAAAAGTATTGTCCTTTCTAGATATTCTGGAACTGAGCTGTACAAGTAAAAACATGAAAAAGGCTACTTTATCCATTCATCTTCTATACTAGCAGTGTCACCATTTACCAACATCACAGGACAAAACAGACGCCATTTTCTGTTTTTACACTTATCCATAATGATAGGTATATATAGGTATAAATATTGCTTTGTTTTGCACTTTATGCCACAGAAAAAAACGACTGAGCACATCAACACATTTCTAAGTAAATATGTTTCTAATGGGGTTTTTGACTTGAAGCTTCCACCAAATGTAACACAAATGATCCAAACCTACAGGGAAATAAAAGCACAACAATAACACAAATAAGTGCAAATGTTAAGTTATTTGTAGTAGACAAAGAAGTTGCAAAAGTTTATAGAAAGTAAGAAAATGCTGAACTTACAGAAATAAACGTTTGACATGCAATATTTAAGCACCGACGGTTTTTAGCAGCATGGGAAGAATGATTTTAAAAAATGGGGCCTACTAAACATGTCCTCCGTTTGACAGTTTGCTGAAAATGTTCACACGGAGAGAGCAACAGTGGAGAAGATTTAGACATGTGGGGACATTTAGGGCTGCGAGCACAAAAACCATCGGGGACTGAATGACAAACCAAAATCAGCAGGGAAGAGCAGAGCAATGATGAATGACAAAACTACTAATATAGATTTATGCTGAATGCCATTTGTGTTCCCAGCATGTCACAGCAAGAAGCTCTCCTGCAGCACAAGCCGTGGGGACCGAACTCACTCTTCATACATTGTTTTCCATCCATGTTTTCTGTTATTTCTTCCCTGGGGCCCGTTTCAGAACGTGGGATTTGTGAAAATTCAGAGTAGGTTTTGGAGTAAGCATGTGCATATCCTGGGGGTTTCTGTTTCCGAAAACTAGGTGGCGTTTATCCTGAGTCAACTTACTACCGCAGCTTGCACCGTGAACCAACGCTTACAGTTTTCCTGAGACATGGCAAGGAGAGTGTGAGAAATGACAAGTCATTTTCTATTGGAGCAAATACTCTGCAGAAATCTTGGCCAGGGGAGGAGGGTGATGAAATGTACTGTCTTTTTGCTGCAGACAGTAATTTATCTCAATAAAATTTCAGCCCCTCTCATCACCGGTATTTTTATACTAACTGCATGCTGTCAGGAATGTTACTGTAGCACCTAAAATGTTCCACAGAAAAGGTGCCCAGGATGTGGATGTAACTCCATCTCTCACTCAAACATGATGAGGTCCGCTTTAGCAAAGTGGTGCGAAATAGAAACATCCGTATTTAATTTAAAAAAAAAAAAAGTTTGTTTGCAAAAAATGCGTAAATTTAAGGTTGCAAGTATTTCAAACATAAACACTGGACTTTCTCCCTGTTTACATTGACATTGCAGGCATTCTCCTGATGATGGCGCTGTGTGAGCAGGTGCACGTGTACGAGTACATTCCCTCCATGAGGCAGTCCGACCTGTGCCACTACCACGAGCATTACTACGATGCTGCCTGTACACTAGGCGCCTATCACCCCCTCCTCTTCGAGAAGCTCCTGATCCAGCGCATCAATAAGGGGCTCGAGAGCGACCTCCGGAGGAAGGGACGCGCAACTCTTCCGGGCTTCAGCACCATCGACTGTGGCATTTGAAATATAAAACCCTCTGAGGATGAAAGTAAAAGAGTAAAAAAAAAACTGCATACACTGGTCTTTGCTGGTTGACCAAGGGAGAGTTGCAATAAAGCCACAGCAGACAAGAAGGTTGAGGCTTACTCGTTTCCAATTAGCCCCAGTAAGAGCATAAGCCATAGCCCTCCTGGGAGGGATCAGCTCCGAGGTTCTCTAAAGACCTTGTCTTCTTTAATAACAATTTACTTGACCAGAGACTGGAGGGGTAAAACACAAAAACTCTGCTTTAGCTGAGCCACGTTAGCTGTGGAGCTGACTAGAGTAGCAACAATTCAGTGTTTTAGATAGAAAGTCAGTTTTTAATAACTTGGTGTGTATCAGTCATGTAAAAAAAAACAAAAAAAAAACAAGTTTTGCAGTTTTATGGGTGGTATTCCACTTAAAGGAAAAGCCACAGTTTATTACTTCAGATTTCTTTTTTAACAATCCAGAGTGGTGTGAGTGAAGAGAAGAGTCACTCTGAATTTCATAAAAGTCTCCACATACTGCAGCAACAAAAAGAATGTGCAGTTTTTAAAGAGAGATTATCCGCATTACTGTACATATCTTCCAGCAGAATCAGAAGCCGTTTCGAGTCGTCACCGGGGCGTTAGTTTCTCACTACTGATGTTATGATTGGTCTAAAATCACTGTTCTTTGCACGATGACTGAGAGTCACCAGTCTGATCACAGTTTAGGTTTTTTTTAATTTTTTTTTTTTAGGATGCACTTGTTTTGTAAAAAATGAACGTAAATGGGGGCCAAAAAATGAAACGGGTGCTGAGAACAGCCATTACCCCGTGCCTGATGGTCAGCTGAACACTTTCCTCGGGTTGCCTTGTCACTGTTTAGATAAATGCAGTACACTTTGCGGCAGGACTGCATTGCCATCCAGTTTGATTGTGATGCTGTGTGGAGCAGTGGATTTTCCTGCAGTCATATAGTTCTCAGCTCTGCCTCAACAATCACCAGCCCCTCAGATTTTAGTTTATCCTTCTCTGCTCTCATTTCACTGTTTATTGAATGTATTTTTACCACTGCCTGCTTTGGCCAACCCTGTACCGGAGCTCACCTCTGCTGTACTGTCTGCATACATACGTCGCAGGGATATTACTTTGGGTAAAGTGCATTCCTTACAATTATACATGGTTCAGAGTTGCAATATCCACCACGGCTCAGAACAGAGATGGTTAAAAATCCGGGATTTTTGGCCAGCAGTGTCTCGGGATTTACTTTGCCTCCAAGTTTTGATTGTTTTGTTTGCAGTGAGCCGGTGCCACATCTGGCGGTAGCTGTAGACGTTTAAAGTCAGCACGGGAATGAAGGCCTGAAAATATTTGGCTTGAGGGAAGTGTTTTAATAAATGTGTGCAATCGGTAGTGGTTTGATCAAAGATTTGAAGATGTTGCATGTGAAGAAAGCGACTGCTGCAGTAGTGTAGAAAGGAAAAAGCTGCTTCTGTGGTTCGACTTGGGTTGGGTATGTGCTTTTTTTTAAAGTTATTCAATTTTTATTTTATGAAAGAAATGATTAAATACTTTAAAATCGAGTGCCATTTTTCACTTTTGGTGTTTTATACACTGTGTGTTAATATAAATTTGTGATTTTGCAAATACTATGAGAAACTGCCATGGTCATCCAACATTAAAAAAACCATCAGTCTCTTGTTGTGTAGGTGCTTTTTTTTAATGTGGGACCTCAGCTGTCCAACATACTCGATTGGTTGTTTGAAGTTTATAGGTTTATCATCTCCATGTTCTGAGATGTTGATGCAAAGTGTTTCTCTTCTTAATGAGGCGGCAGACCCTTGTTGTTATTTGAAAAACGTAACTGTGTAGTTTTAAAGATGAGAGATTATAACAAAAATAAAGTAGAATTAGCATTTAGACTTGAATCAAATTCAATAAATATAACATTTAAAACAGAGACCATGTTTTTTGCCCTTTATAGTTCTAGCATTGCAGCACAGGTAGTTGCTGCTGGAAGTTGGAAAAGTTTTGCGGAGGAGGAAGAAAGCAAAGTTTTCAAGGTGCGTTGTGATAAGAATGCTTAAGTTATCCATTAATACATGAAGATGTATCATTAAATTCCCCTACTCCCTCTCTCCCTGCATTGTGGAAAGAAAAACTAATCCTGACAAAAAAATAGATTCATATGAATGTCTTTCAGAGAGTAGCTCCTCTTATGAAGTATAGTGCACAGTCCTTTTGGAAATAGTTGCCAAGCACAATTTCAGACCTGAAAAGAGATTTGGTTGAAATGACATTTTAAGGAAACTTCTGTCAAACTACCAGAATTATTTTTGTGAGGTGTATTTCACAGCAAGTAATAAAGCAACATACTTTTCCCCATCCGATTTCAATGTTGTGGTTGATAACATGTAGTACACTACGCATAAGATAACGCAGAATTCCGTGAATTACTTAGACGTTAGTTAAAAAAAAAAAGCTTCATCACATTGATGCAAAATTGTGTAACCATGAAAACATTTCCCACAATGAGATATTGAAAAGGTTTTAGTAAATTCTGTTCAGGCTGTTTCTAGAAAGTGGGCATGCCCTGAGGTCAGTGTGTGCCAAGATTTTGAAAAGTTGGTTTTAATAATTTTATGCTATTGCTTTTTAAAGAGATGCAAGCGGAGGTGCTGGGTTGACCGGAGCGTTCTCCCGCCAACTTGCTGTGCTTGTAAAATTTTCCCTTTATCAACACGAAAACCCATGCAGACATTTAAAGTCATTTCTAAAACAGTTAACACAATTTTAAACGTGCAGTTATGAAGATACTACCATGTCTGCTAAGCAACAGACTGTAGTATGTACCACAGCAGATAGCCCTACTAATTAACCAGCTATCATTAGTTGGCTATTCTTGCAAAAATGGTGAAATTCTGCACAACAATCAGTTGGACATAAATGTAGTGGGTATTTGTTCTGTAGTCAAAGTACTAAATTTAATATAGAATGTTAGACTAATATTAAATATGTAGTTTTAGCAGCAGTAGAAAAAAAAGTTTTTCTATTTTTCAACCAAAGCAATTATGTCATGTTATATATTTTTATTTTCAAATTTACTTATTAATTGGGATTTTTTTTTAGGTAGTTATTGTACCAAAAGAATGTAATGCAGGCCCATGCATAGTAATAATTGTAGTCAATATTCTCACTCTTCCCAGTACAGACTAGAAGCATTTGCAAGGCCTGTTGACACTTTTTCAAAATAAACATATACCCAACCCCAGTCTGGTCTAAGAACCCCAGTAATGAGGCTTATAATAAGACTAAAAAAATGATGTTTTTGCAGGCTGCAGGTTTCGCTGCAGGGGTGTTGACGTGCAAAAAGCCCTGAACATATTGTACATTTGTGCTTTCCGTTGCACAAAGCATGCAAAAGTCAGGATTAGGGCTGAGTCTTAAACTGTGTGTGCTGTGTTGTGCTGAAGATCATTGCCATTAATGTTGTAGGAGTCGACTGTGCTTTAAGGTCTTCGTTGTTTTATTGAAGGATTTTTTTTTTTTGCATCTTTTTTTTACTGCATGCTTGTGGACCACATTGGGTTGTGGTGTAGCATTCAGCTGGTCCCTGATGCCTCTTGGCAACTTCATTTATTCATTTATTCAGTATTGTGCCAAATTCCACCTTAAATTGTTTGTCAGATTGTTAAAGTGGAACAAGAACTCAGAATAAAGACAAGTCTGGGAAATTAGGGTTTCTCTCTGTGACCGTAATAGTTTTTTTTCTGTCCACTTAAGTACTGATTTTTTTATTGCCAATGTTAAATACCGGAAGCTGTATAAAATTTTGACATTAGCTTGTGGATAAGTGGTGAAAGAGTACATTGTTTAGACACTGATGATAAAGTTTTTCCTCTTTCAACCCGTTCTCCAGCCTTTTTTTCTCTTGAGGCCTACTTTTCATGTCTTTGTTTTGATTTACTATGGTGGGATTTGATTTACTCTGGACCACACTGCCTCTGAAGGATTGTTCAGCATTTAATTTTAGGTTATACTTCAGTGTGATAGGAGGTCCTGTTTCACTCCCAGCAGCCTTAGGGTGATCTTGATTTTTATTATTCAGTGGGTTTTCTTCTTCTTACACTTGAATGATATTTAAATGGAGGATTTGTATGATTTGAGCTGTTATCTCCTTTTTTACTGTGTGAATAAAATTGTTGAAACATGCCAAAGTGTTAAGTGTCACTAATTCTAAAATTGAAAAACATACCAAAATTATATAATACAGCAAAAAAATATACTGTTGCTCACTTGTTTATTCATCAGGATGTAGATTATAGGGTTGATGACGGTGCTGCTCTTGGCCAGAAGAGAGGGGACAACGCTGGCAACGGGACCGATGATGTTGGGTGGGCCGAATGTTGCCATCATGGCTACGACACCGTACGGCATCCAGCACAACAGGTAGCACGCTGCTGTAGTCAGAACCATAAACAATATGTGGTACTCTCTCCTTCTGGCTGCTGTCTTCCGGATTTTCCCAACCTGTCGGACAACAGCAGAGAAAGGTATCAAAGTTGCCTTAATGTAAAACAACAAAAATGCAGAAATTAAACATTTTCAGGCTTCATTTAAGAGGAAAATAAGCAACAAACACAAGCTGGGCAAAATAAAAAGTTTTGGATAAAGAGAACAGCTGAATGAATGCAAAATCCTATCCTGTAAGAAACATCTTTACAATAGTCCTTCAAATAAGAAACGCTCTCCTGAATATAAGGATCTCAATATTTTAGTCCTCATAAATAAGAGGGTTCAGCTCAAAGTGAAAACTAATAATGAGATGCAGCTTTTCAGCCTCAAACACAAAAAACATTTAGCAAAATGTAAACTATGATCAACATGTGATGTAGCCAGAGGTTGTATATAAGGAGACTTCTAATGCTTCAGAGATGCAAAAAGGAGGGAAAAAAGCAATATCTCTGTAAGGAAAATACGCCAATATAATCACAGCTTGATGCAATTTGATTTGAAACTAAAGATCAGAAATGCTCACCAACCCAAGGATATGTGTTTAGTTCCCTTTTCAGCCATGATTCCTCTGCCTCCATTAAATCTCATTGAACATAAAAAAAAACCAAGAAAATTGTGTATTTTCGCAGAAATAGACAAAACCACTCTCCAATCTCTGTTTGCAGCTGCTATCTCCAGCTTTTCTAATTTTCTGTAAATATCTTGTTATTCTTAATTAAATATAATTGAATTACATGACATCTAGGTTCTACTTTACATAAGGGATCATTACCAGTGATCCAAGTTGGCCTGTGAGTTTCTTCAACTGAATGTTTGTGTCAATTAAAAGCTCAGTTTTACTCTGATTGAAATAACCATTTTTTAATCTAACACTACATGTCCAATATCCGGTTATTGTTTCCCAATTGCTCTGTTGCATTTATCTAATCAGAATTTAAATCTTCATAAATTACAGCTCCATAACCTCCATAACATTTAGTCCTTTGCAAACATCATAAGCAAAGGACTGTCAACAAACTGGAAATCCTTTTGGACATGCATCAAATGCTTCCATACAATCCACTGCTAACCTCAGTAAAAACTGTTGATAACCTAAAAGATGTTTCTTATGGTTTTTGTAAATAAATCTGTACTTTTCTGTTGCACTATTATGTGAAGAAATGACAACTGCAAATAGAAAACTATGCAGTAGAATAACAAAGTTTATGTATTCAGTGTCTTATACTTATTTACCTCACTAAATACAGTAATGAGTAACTTTACTGTAGATTTCGTGTGAGTGTGCGGATAGCGTATAGCACCGTCATAAGATTTTATTTTTTCGCATTAGAAAACAGAGTGAACAACCATAATGTTGATAAGTGAAAGCCATTTCACTGTCTTGTTTCTAAACAATGGCGTCATGACTTTACATTTTGATGATGCTGACACTTTCTTTGACATAAATACTTGCTTTTGAGGAATAAGCTGTCTGTGGAGCAAGTAACACACTTGTGTTGAGAAAGGCGGCAGCTGTTGTTCAAATATTGGAACTGGTGTGAGGAATGCGCCAAAGTGCCTCAATGCATCTGGAAATAGTTTGATTACACGAAAGGTTTAGCCATAAAAACATCAGATGAACGTCTTTAAACACATTCTGGTTCTCTTTTAATATCTGGACATCTTACGACAAATTAGTATGAGCACAAGCAAAGTGGGCAGATTTTTTCATCTCAGATCCTCAGACAATTCACTCAGACAACCACAATTTTGGTTTCACTTTTAAGAAACCAAAATTTCTTAAAAGTGAATTTTCTTCACATATTCAGTTCAAAAAGAGTAGGCGTATTTATTTATGTTCATTTTGATGTCTATGGCTTGCAACTCATGAAAATCCAAAATTCTGGTAATTACTTAATATAATGCAATATGTTCTGTTGCATTATAGACTTAGACTTGTACTTTATTGATCCTTTGGGAAGACTCCCTCAGGAAATTGAAGTTACCAGCAGCTCCCAGGCAAAAAACAAAGTTAACACACAGTAAGCAAAAGTGCAAAAGAATACAAAATACAAATTAAATACTAAGGTACACACCAAATGTGAGTAAACAAAACCTTAAATTATGCAAGAAAAACCTTAAATTATGCAAGAAACAAGGAATAAGAATATAGAATATAAGAATATAAGTAAATATAAATACAACACAAAAAAAATATAAGAATTTGGCGGATAGATTGACCAGTGATATCGTATTGCACTATGTGGTTTGACCTGATAAGTATGGAGAAAAATACAAGGGGTCACTACTCCTTCCACCCTCTGTCCTGTGTCACCCCCCCCCCCCCCCCCAATGAGGAATTGTACAGTCTGAAGGCATGGGGGACAAAAGAGTTCTTAAATCTATTGGTCCGGCACTTGGGAAGCAGCAGTCTGTCACTGAACAGGCTCCTCTGGCTGCTGATGACGGCGTGTAGAGGGTGGCTGCTATCGTTCATGATGTCCAGCAGTTTGTTCAGTGTCCTCGCCTCTGCCACCGTCACCAGAGAGTCCAGCTTCATGCCGACCACAGAGCCGGCACGCCTGGTCAGTTTGTCCAGTCTGGACGTGTCCTTCTTGGATATGCTGCCTCCCCAGCACACCACGGTGTAGAAGAGGACACTGGCAATCACAGACTGGTAGAACATCCAGAGCAGTTTGCTGCAGATGTTAAAGGACCGCAGTCTCCTCAGGAAGTACATCCTGCTCTGCACTTTCCCATACAGGTGGCTAGTGTGTTTTGACCAATCCAGTTTACTGTCCAGCCACAGCCCAAGATATTTGTAGGAGTCCACGACCTCAACCTCAGTTCCCTCTAATGCGACTGGTCTCGGCTTTGGTTTGGACCTCCCAAAGTCTATAACCAGCTCCTTCGTCTTAGCGGTGTTGAGTTCCAGGTGGTTTGTGTGGCACCAGAGAGCAAAGTCCCTCACCAGACAGCGATACTCCTCCTCTCTGTCGTCCCTGATACATCCGACTATGGCTGTGTCATCAGCATACTTCTGTATGTGACACAGCTCCGAGTTGTAGTGGAAGTCAGAGGAGTACAGGGTGAAGAGAAGAGGGGCCAGCACTGTGCCCTGGGGGGGTCCTGTGTTGCTGACCACAGTGTCAGACACGGTGTCCTTCAGCCTGACATACTGCGGCCTGTTGGTGAGGTAACTATGGATCCAGGTGACCAGGTGCGGGTCTACTCCCATGCTGTTTAATTTATCCTGGAGCAGAAGGGGCTGGATTGTATTAAAGGCACTGGAGAAGTCCAAAAAAAGGATCCTCACCGTGCCGCTGCCCTTATCCAGGTGGGAGTGGGCCCGGTGCAGCAGGTAGAGGATGGCATCCTCCACACCAACATCTGACTGGTAGGCGAATTGCAGGAGATCCTGGGCATGTTCCACCTGGGGTCTGAGGAGGCCGAGGAAGAGCCGCTCCAACGTCTTCATCAGGTGTTAAGTAAGTGCCACGGGCCGAAAGTCATTCAGCTCGCTGGGCCTGTTCTTCTTGGGCACTGGGACGATGCAGGATGTCTTCCAGAGGGTGGGCACTTCCCTTAGCTGCAGGCTGAGGTTGAAGATCCGCTGTAGTGGCTCTCCCAGTTCAGTAGCGCAGGTCTTCAGCAGCCTTGGACACACCTGGTCTGGCCCTGCTGCTTTCCTGGGCTTGAGCTTCCTCAGCTGTTCTCTGACCTGGTCTGTGGTGAAGTGGGGCGGGGGTTGTGCTGAGGTGTGTGGGGGGGTTGTCAGTGGGGGTTGTCAGTTATGTTAATGATACTTAATAAAATAAAATAAAATGAAACTTAAGCTCAATATAAAATGACATTACATAAATGTTATGGGATGGACTACATATTAAGGCGGTAGAAAGCTGATTCAAAAGCTTTCTTTGCGTATCTTTAAGAAGTCTGCTTTTCAACTCAAACTATTTAAAACAGACCAATGAACCCTGAACGCTGCACAGAGAGGTAAAGGTCAGGTAGTCTGAGGATTCCTGATTCAAGCTATTCCAACATGGTGGATGGATCAGGATGAGAATAAAGTCCAAACTAGTGTTGCATTGTCCAAGTTCAGCCATGCCAGGTGTTCAAAAAGAAAAGTCGGGTGACTTCCTGGATATGCTGGTGAAAGTTTATCCCACAACAAACCATTTCCTTCCAACATCTCAGACACATTTTAGTATGTCAGAATTAATTTGGCTCAAAATTAAAAGGACTCATCCAGGTAGTATGAATCTCACATAATTGTCCACTTAAGTCCAGACCCTCTTCTGGGCTTCAGTGGACAAGCATACATATGTTGTAAACAACAAACTATTAAGTGATTTAAGTTACAGTTTATGGTTTTAGTTCCTTTAAAAGTAATGATACATTTTTTTAAAGTAAAGAGAATTCCAAGGTTATGAATACAGTGTGTTAAGCTAAATTTCAAACAAGAATATGAGAAAATTAAAGTAACGTAAATATAATCTATAAAAGTCCATTCATTGCAACATATGTGGACTAACTAATCATCATCTATTAGAAATGGCTAAAAATCATTACCTCTGTTTGTTCTCAGTTCAGTTGAGTTGATTGAATTGTTTTCCAGTTAATTGCCAAATATTTTGCCAGGGGTAATTACATCTCCCTTGTCCTGTTTCTTCAGAACTTTTTATTAATCAATCAATCAATCAAATTTTATTTGTATAGCACATTTCAGCAGCAAGACATTTCAAAGTGCTTTACATCATTACAAACACAGAAACACAATGCAATATAGAATCAATAATCAAAACAAAGCATTAAATCAAGTTCCATCCATAAATTTGTAATTGATTACATTTCACATACAATTCTAAACAGGTGGGTTTTTAGTTGAGATTTAAAAGAAGTCAGTGTTTCAGCTGTTTTACAGTTTTCTGGAAGTTTGTTCCAAATTTGTGGTGCATAGATGCTGAAAGCTGCTTCTCCTCATTTGGTTCTGGTTCTGGGGATGCAGAGCAGACCAGAACCGGAAGACCTGAGAGGTCTGGAAGGTTCATACAACAACAGCAGATCTTTAATGTATTGTGGTGCTAAGCCGTTCAGTGATTTATAAACTAACAACAGTATTTTAAAGTCTATTCTTTGAGCTACAGGGAGCCAGTGGAGGGACTTTAAAACTGGTGTTATGTGCTCTATCTTCCTGGTTTTAGTGAGAACGCGAGCAGCAGCATTCTGGATCAGCTGCAGCTGTTTGATTGATTTGTTGGACAGACCTGTGAAGACGCTGTTGCAATAATCAATACGACTGAAGATGAACGCATGGACGAGTTTCTCTAGATCTGGCTGAGACATTAGTCCTTTAAAAGGATTAAAAGGATAAAACAAGAATGAAGGAAGATTGTTATGTTCACCCAGCCCAAGGCTAAAACAAAATTACTTCATTATGAAAGAAAGTTGTGTAACTACACTAAAATGTTTCCCAAGATTTATATTTCCATGCAACTTTTCTTCTGAGTGAAATCATTTTTAAGTTTGAGAGTCATATAATGTGTTTTTAAATAAAATTACAAAATTACTCTTGTAGAATACTGATATTTTATATGTCCTGGTTCATTAGATGAGAGAGCACTATGAGCAGGAGTTAGATCTCTTCAATTCCTGCTAAATTTAATGAGAATAAAAAATCCATATAAAAAGTTGAGGAAATAAGAAGAAAGATTGTATGAACGTATAAACCCAAGCATGAAACTTTCAACCTTTTTTGGATCAGGGTTGAAAGTTTAAAACTTTTAAAAACCAATATGGCTGCTGTGAGTTATTTGTGATAACTCTCTTAATAAAGAAGTTATTTGCTCTTCTGAGATTTTTTATTTAATTAAAGCACATCCACACATGCTCAATAAATATTTGTAAAGCTTATTTTATATTTGAAGGCAAAGTATAGGCTGACAAACTGCTAAAGCTTTACCTAATGGTAACTAGTCTGATCTTTGAGTGCAGAATTTGGCAAATCCTTTTCCAACCTTTGTCTAGAAGATGCTTCACTTGGGTGGATGCTTTCTTAGATCTGATTTTCAACTTCGGAGCTAATAATTAAACGTAAAATAATTAAAAACAGACAGTTTTCAATTCAGTTTTCTGCTTTTGGTTCTACCTCAATGTTCCTAAAATAATCCTCACTTCACTCCCAATACGAGTTGCAGCTCAATGTCCTTGACTACCATCTGTTTGGCTTTTATAAGCTACAGATTACATCTAATTTGCTTCATATTTGCCTCATAAATAACAGGTTTTACTATAAGTATCACTAAAGGCATCCCGAGTACCACTAGTAGTACTTGATCACGGGTTGAGAATCATGGCAGAATTAAACATTGTGTTCTTCCAAGAATCAAGTAATCTGAGCCTTTAAAGATTATAGTGAGATTACCATATTCATGATGCTCTTTATCTCCAGAAATGCTCCCTGTGGTCTCATGATACACATCCGCTTTCCTCTAAATGCCACTTTTCCTGACGGCTTTCCCTGATGAGAATATAAATGATAGAATTTCACTGTTGAACTTTTTTTTCTTGTATCACTTGAGAAACTTTTATTTTCTCGTATCACTTGAGCTTCAGGTTTAAAGAAAGCAAAAATAGAAAAAAGAGAATTTGAGAAGAAAAGTAGAAGTCAGGTGGTGGTGATCAAATTTACTTGAATAAATGATTGTTAGTACGCGTTTGGGTTATGAGCCAAACTGTCCTTTCTACTGTGAGAAGGATTTTTGAGAAGTAGAAAACATTTTAGAGTTGGAAATCCTCCTAACAAACTGAAACACACAACAAATGTTTCTTGTTTGGAACAGTTGCTATGAGAAAGCATTTTTTTTTCTGTCTCAAAAGAATACGGCAGTATAGCTTAGTTTTGAAAAGTTGCACCTGAAGGAACATCAAGACCTCTGGAAAGAACATGCACCACCATGTTTAATGCAAAATGCAATAGACAGCATATAATCACAAACAGCTCATAGCAATTGTTAAGCACAGTGAGGAAAGGATTCAATGAGACAAACATAGAAATCCAGGTCAAAAAGATGAAGACTGACAAAAATTCAAGTTTCAAAATTGTCCAGACAGACCGCAACTAGATTGAAACAAGATGTGATCTACGTGGCGTGCTATGGTGGCGCAGGGGGTTAGCACGCCCCACGTTTGGAGGCCTTAGTCCTCGACGCGGACGTCGCGGGTTCGACTCCCGGTCCTGACGACCTTTGCCGCATGTCTTCCCCCCCCTCCTTCCTGTCTGCCTACTGTCTAAAAAATACGAGCCACTAGCGCCGCAAAAACTCTTCGGAGAAAAAAAAAAAAGATGTGATCTACGTTAAGGAATATTTGAGAATCTCAAACTTTAGGATTGCTGATGCTCAGTTTCTCAGTTCTCTCTGGTAAAGCAACAATTTCATGACAAAACGATCCTAATCTGTTTTCAAAATTAGCCGGCCAACTGCTGGTTCACTGACTTGGACCCAGGCTCCCAGTGGGACCCTAGTGGGAAGCAGAACTGGTGCTGGTGGGATGAACAAAAGCAATGTTGTAAATAATGCAAGCGATGTCTACTTAGTTATTCCACATACATCTTTTCCATTTTAGTATCATTTTTTTGTTTCATGAGTGTGAAATATCATGTGTGTATTTGACAGTACCTTAAGACCAAATGACTTCATCATGTCCTGTTATCCTAAACCCAAGAGTCAAAGAAGCATGCACTTTTCATTTTACCATGGCTGGATGTAATCAAAGCACAACATAATTTAAAAACATGTTGTCAATTAAAAAATTATTAATCTTATTTCCATGATTTCTAAATTTGGACCTTGATTAGAGACGACGTAAATGCAAAAGTGAGAAAGACTGGATCACTAAATTGATTCTGGATTTTGAGCTTTAGCTGAATTCATCTGTATGTGCTGCTTTTCCACTTCCTGCTGATTAATTTGTTGTAATTATCCTTGTTTATTAAGTTCATTAAAGAAATTCAGCATTAAAATAAGAAATAAATGACTTCAAACTGAATTACCATCAAGTATGACAAATTAATCCTTCTTTGCTTATACTGTAATTTCCACTCATTTGTGTGTAATTATTGTGACAGAAGAATCCCAGTGAAACAGATTCAAATGCATTTCTTTATTCTACTCGACATTAGCGAAATGACGGCTCAAAGACAGAGACAATAAATGTAATGAGTTAAGAGAATGTACTTCATCTAATGCCACCTATGCAGATTTCTTAAGTTAAGTTAGTAGGCACTTTGTGAAAGCTGCTTATTGATACGGTGGGGTCACTGTGAGGTCCAGAGTGCTTTACAATGGATTAAAGCAACTCCACAACTCTCAACAAGCCTTGGCGGTTTAGGCTTCGTCAGATGAGCAGGCCAGTGATAATCCCCCTGCAACTTTCTCCTGCTCTCTGAAATAATGGTCCAGCTAATTCATCTTGAGACCCACAAATTAAATTTCCAATCAAAAACACTTCTAGTAATGAAAATTTGTGCTCAGGCAAGGATTAGAGATTTATCAAAATGGGTTTGAGTGATCCTGCAGCTGTTTTTCTCACACATGCTTGGTTACAAGTGTCAGGTTCTCCAGCTTTTATACATGTTTGGTTAATTAATTAAAATACCTTTTTTGTCTCTTTGTTGCCCTGTGATGGACTGGTAATCTTTCCATAATGAACCCCACGTCTCACTGCTTGAGACAAACACCACCCCTTCTACTACCTTGCAAGGATAAGTGGGTATAGCCAATGAATAAATGAATGAAAAACAGGTAGTGTGTCATTAGGACTCAGGAGCATGCACAGAATGCATAAAAGTATAATACAATATATTACGGATGATAAGACCCAAAAAAATCAAGTGCAGTTTGAATAAGATGAGTCGCAAGACGGATCCTTCAGGAACTCCACAGGTAACAGGAGGGGATGAGGTGGAGAAAAGTCAAATTTCAGCAGACCAGATTCTGCAACATAGTTTGGATGTGAATCAAAATTAAGAAAAATACAATCTTGAATCCTGGCCTGACTCCAGAGTCAATCTATAAGAATGTTATGACCAAGCCTTATGAAAAGCTGAAAAAAGGTCTTTCAAGTGTCCAACGTGTCCCTCCAACTCATGACAAGTGGCTCAAACTCTTATTTAATGTTTGAAATATTAATGGAGGTTTTTTTTGCTAGTGGAATCAGTGTGTACTCTTCTAAAGATGCATTCCCATAGTGACATTGCATGCGGCATAAAGGCACACCTTGCCAGAAGTGGCAGAGGCTTACACGAGCGCCACATAAGGTGATATTGTCCAGCACCAGCTATATGCAATACAAGACGACTTTACTTATTAGTTTTGAATTTGTGTCCTCACATAGAAAGACACACATACAGGACCTATAAGTGGATGTTTTCTAGCCGGGGGGAAGGAGACACTTTTAGCTCTTTATTACCATAGTAAGAGGGCAATAAAGTATTTCAAAAATGAATAAATATGCAATAAAATAATGTATTACGGTGCTTTAATACACAGCAATTTCCTAAAGTCTCACATCAACACAAACACAATGAAACCGATTCCTTTCTTGAATGTACACGCATATTTGACAGAGAAATAGCTTTATTTTCAGTTATCTATGGATACACAAACACAAGAGGATTACAACCTCGCCCAGAAGTTTCCAGTTCACTGATGCAGTTACCTACAGCACTCCCCTCTGTCTCTTTACATGACGTTTTGCCCCTAGGATGAAGAGATTTCATCTCAAACAATGGATGCAGGCATAAAGCTTTCCGCAAAGCTGCTTAAGATGATTTTCCTATTACACAGCATAATACGGCTCAACTTAATGGCATTGTATTCAGGTTTTTGTAAGCTTATTTGTTTTTTTTTTTCTCTCTGTTTCCCAGTGCTTGTTGCATCTTACAGCAAACAGCTTTCTCAATGCTAACTCAGCCAAGGTAGTAACCAAAATAACATTTCAATGCATGGTGAGGTGTCAACCTGGCAGACTCTGAATACAGGCCAACAAATATGGACATCAGTCAACACTGGACATTTCTGGACACATTTTAAGGTTTACATGCACCAACAACCCTCCTTCCTCGATGTGGATAAAAATAGAAGAATGAAAAACTGTCCCATTTTATTTTATTTTTTTTTCAAAATCTTATCCTAACAATTCTTACAAAATAAATATAACTGAACCCTTTTCTTTTTCCCCAAGGAGTTTGAGGCACTAGTGGTCTTTGTTGACAACAATCAAGCAGAAAATGGGCAGAGAGAATGGGGAACACATACAGCAAAGGTCTTGAGTTCAAGAATTGAACTCCAGTCGATCTCCCACTGAAGCAATTTCCAATTTATATTTAGCTTTTTAAAGTTGATCAGAGTATCTTTGACTACTAAGACTGGTATATGCAGATCTGAATAAATCAGAAACTAGCTATACGAAAAGGTACATGTGAAAAAAATAGAAAGTCAGAGTCAAAGTTTAAACAAGTATGGGTGAGCTGGATATGGATAAGGAGTTTACTAAGCAATCCTGGGACTTTAGCATAATGACAGACTAAAATTTTACTGTTTGGCAACACAAACTCCAGCTGGCTGAAACAAAGGATCAATGTGGAGAGAAGCACCTCAGGACAGATTAGGATCTATGAAGCTTTAGACCCGTCTTTCCTCCAGAGGTTTTTTGACATACAAATAAAATCCAGGGGCCTTTCTAGCAATAAAACTAAAAAAATTGTTCACCATCGGATCTTTTAATAGGACAATGATCCAAATCCAAAATCAGGTTGATTTTGTTGACCAATCATGGTCAAATGGCTAAAGTTCCCCCTGCATGCTCTAATCTTGTGAAATGTAACAAAAAAAGACCATTTGATATCCTATTGGTAAAGGACAGAATGTATTCGCAGAAGTGAAAATATTTGTATAATTTTGTAAAAGATGTACATAAATATTTCCTAGAGTGAGGTTTCTCAGTGTAGAATAATGCTACTGTCAGGAAAAAAATGCATTATCTTATATTTCATACTTTTTCTCTTAACTAAGGACTCAATTAAACCTGGAGGGTTCTGTAATTTGAGAAAAGCTTTTGGTGCTCTAGAGGTAGATTTTGGGTATTAATTTTAAAAAGCCTTTCCCAAAGTTGGTATTAATCTTTGGTAAAGGCATATTTTTAGAATAACTGTTGCAAAACTATGGATTAATAAAAACATAAAAACCGAAAGATAAAAAGATTGAGATGCTAAAAATAGTTGTGGGACAATATGCTTAAATTTAGTAAAATATCTGGTGATGTTTGAATACTTCACCAGAAATAGTAGCAAGATAAAGTTGCTCTGGGGAGCTGAAAGTATTTAGAGCCACTGTTTGTAATTTTGTCTTCAACATAGTAGAATGATGTGCCGTAATTGTTCCTCTACAAATAAACACACATGAATATCGAGCGCCAGTGTACCTGTTTCACTGCCCAGAGCAGGCGGCTGTAGCAGTAGATCATTACGAGGATGGGCAGACCCAGGCAGAAGATAAACAGGCAGATGATGTAGGCATGTGACTCAGCGGTCTTAGCAGTCCAGGAGACGGAGCAGCTCGTTCCAGCCCCCTCTAAGCCGTAGCTGCTCCAGCCAAGCAGAGGAGGCACTGTCCAAAACAAGGAGTAAAGCCAACACCCCCCAACAGCAAGCAGGGGCTTACGGTAGTCTGGTCCGCGCTTGTTGTACAATACAGTCAGAGTGCTGTAGCGGTCGTATGAGAGGATCACCAGTGAGATCAGGGATACAATACCTGGGGAACAAAAACAAAGAAGTGGAGGTGTGAGGTACTGAGAGTGGGTTGGAGATCACAAACATTCAACCAAATACTTTAAAAGTTTTTGTTATGCTGAATTTTTCTTTTTTAGATAGCCTTCAACTTCACTAATTTTCCCCTGAGAATTTACTCACAAAGAAGCTAGCACCCATACATCACTACTCCTCCAGATATGTGGCGAACAATAACAAATTAAGAAATTTTAGCAGCAACCAAAAAAATTCTTATGACAGGTGATTAAATGAAGAGCTCCTCTCAACCATCAGCTGACTCCTTAATTTCTAGCACTCTGAGGTGCAGTAAAGCCTTCACTGCTGCTTGAGTTAATTATTGCTCACTGAGCAATAAATTAAACCTGGTTCATCATTTCCACATGCACTGATTTATGGTGATATTCTTTTCAAACTTGATTCTCTGACAGGTACTCCGACCACCAACCGCTTTGTTCTAGTCCAATTTTTCTGAAATCCATGCATTGCTCTCACACATCTCAAACATTTTTGTTTTTGACGTACGAGTTTGAGTAAAAAGGGAAAGTACAAACGATAAAAATGGTAAATGGCCGATACTTGTATAGCGCTTCTGGTTCTGCTCAGCTCTGCTCTGCATCCCCAGAAACAGAACCAAACATGGAGAAGCAGCATTCAGATTCTACGCACCACAAATCTGGAACAAACTTTTAGAAAACAGCAAAACAGCTGAAACAATGAGTTACCGTACTTTAAATCAAGATTAGAGTTGCTTTTGAATATTGGCCAACATGTTCGATGTGTTTTGACAATTTTGATGATGGCATCTGTCAAAATGTAATGTTTGTCACTGGTTTGTCAATTGTTAACTGTATTTTTTTAATGTCTTCTTATTGTGTTTTTATTAAGTAAGGCACTTTGAACTTAATCAATGAAAAGTAGATCAGACCACTTTGTTTGGCACCAACAATCACGCCAAGTTCAAAGTTACTGTAATCCCTTTTCTTCCCCAATTTTGATGCTCAGTTTGATCACCAGCTTTCTTTCCAGTCTTCTTTCTTTCTAGATGCCTAAAGGCAACAAGTTGCTGCCATAGGATTTCTGATCTGCTGTTATGTAACTGAACATTTTTCATAAGTCAGATGGCAGGGGTATCTGTATGGCAAATAACTTCAACAGAAAAGTCTGACAAGGAGCTTTAATCACAGATTAAAGAAAAAGAACCCAGTGAAAGTCTCTCTCCTTCTTGTGCTTTTTCCGCTTTGTTCTGTTCGTAACAAGTTGTAGCCGCTCTCAGCTTAGCTCTCATTCTCAAAGGTTTCTAAGATGCACACCCCCTGGGAAAAGAGGGTGGGCACAGAGACAAGATCTGTACACATCCAGTGCCTGGTACTTCTCTGGTTTATGGGTAAGACTCTAGTGGGATTGATGTCAAGTAGAATAAAGATTAATACAAGATATTCATGCTGCCTTTAGCAAGTTGTTTAAGAAAAAGGCAGGAGTTTTCTTTTAAGGTTCAAAAGGACTGAGTTACAACACAGCCAGGAGAGACTTTCATGCTACATGAAGCACGTAACGAGGATTTCCATTGAGGAATTGCCTCTTTTCCTAAACAGTGTGGAAGTTATTAAAATGCCGTCTATGGCAAAAGAAAAGGAAAAATCTTTTAACTGATTTTCTTTGTCGTTTATATTTATTTTCTGGAGCATTTGCTGTTCTCATGATAATAATACCAATTTCAGTTTATTTCCAAAATTGATGTCATTATATGTATATGATTTTGGTTATTCTACCTCTATGCCTTCAGCTGGGGAGCAATTTCCCTTGTATTAGAAACACCTGCTTTCAGTTTGTGCCAGATTAGAAATAAAACCCCCAACACTACGGATCGCCCCTGGCTTTCATGCAGCGTGCAAATGGAGAAGCAGTTATCACAGGGCAGTAGCAACTGCTCAATTTCTGGATTTACAAAGTTTTTCTTTCTCATCAGTCAGCCAAGTCAAAAGACGCTTGCAAAATTTTTTAAACCTTTTTATAGAGCATTAATATTTGAAAGAATATTTGCCTTGTAACCAAACACACAGCAGTCATATTGCCAGTGTGGATTAAAGCATCTGTGCTGCTAGGCACTGTTAATCACAGGACTGATGTGCAATACCATCTGTTAAGCTTGTTTTCCACAATTAAATCCGTCCTTAATGGCTATGATGTTACAGTACTTTAATTTGTCACTTAGCCACCATACTATTATGGCAGTGTTATGTAAATGAAAGCAAGGAAAATACAAGAAATATTTTCTTCACTTTACTAATAATGACATCAGTATAACACACAGCTTAAGTCCTGTATTCTTTCATTATATTACAATAACAGTGAGTCTAACCTGCAGAAACCAGAACCAAATATGGTTTATTTACCACTGCTTTGTGAAGTTTTCTGCATGTTTTTTTATTAGCTACCTGTAATATTAAAACTATTTTTGTTTTAATAGTTTATTGCAAGAAGCATCTTGTTTGTACATTTTGCAAATTAATCTAATTTGTGGTGAAAGTTTTAAAATTTGAGATGCAACTTGTTCAACCATATTATTCCAGACTTGCAGTAAATCAAAGTTAAAACAACAACCGTCTCTACAAACAAATCAGCCAAACTACATAAAAAGCATCGAGCATGGAATTTAATCCATTAGTTGCCTTAACTTCTAAGGTACTACCATTAACCATAAAACCCAGAATCAGCAGCTGACCTATAGTTTCATTTCTCTGAAAGGTCTGCTATTGTCTCTTGTCTTTTGTGTGTTCAAAAATAAATGACAAGAGTGAAGGCTCAATCAAACTCTAAGACAAGAAAATCCCTCTGAAGGAAAAAACAAGAAAATTGAAGATTTCTCTCTGCAGGTGGTCAGTTTGTTGTCTTTTAAGGATCAGTCTCAGCAGACTGAGGAATGAACAGACAGTCTTATTTAAAGGAACAACAGCAGGAGGAAATGTTTGAAGAAATTTTGTTAAGGTATAAAGTCAAATTAATTTGTCTTCTATAGTATTTCAAACTGCACTTAATACTTAATCTGTTTTTGTCTGGGAAAAAAATGTAAAATACATGGTCACTCAAATTCCTTTTAGATTTGATTACTCAGACAACTTTCACAGGGATCTCTGATCTTATTTAGCTCCTTAAATCTATGCTAGTGGTTAGAAAAGGGAAGGTGTGGTGAATTAAACAAACTGGTAACCACTAACTACTGACTGGACCAGCCTTTTCCAGAAACAGAACCTCCATGGCAGTCAATACCTAGACCTGACATTGCAAAGTATATTGAAGAAAAAAGTAAAGAAAAATAGTAAAGCACAGATCATTATGTAGTAAAATAATAAAAGTTATTATACCTATCTTTCATCAAAGATGAAGAATCTTTTTTTCACAATTTCTTTTAGTTGTGAATTCCACAAAAATGGCCTTTATCAAAGAGTACCAATAAGAAAATCACTGTTGAGAAAAAAGCCATAAGAACATTTCAGTGTGTGTCTTCTTTATCGCTACAAGTGAACACAACAACAGGGCACGTACTCCAGCGCTTCCTGTCTTTGTAAGTTTTATGTCCTTAAGCTGTGCACCTGTTAGCTGAAGTGTGCTGGAAAATGTGCAAAGTGCTTCAATTCTGCTGGTTATTTTCAGACAATATGAAGTGATGAACAGGTTTCCTTCCTGGCTTATCCTGGTAAAGTTCATTGACAAAAAAAAAAAAAGCCTTGACAAAAACCAAGTGCATCACAAGGCCAACACAGCAAAACACAAGAAATGCTATCCAAATATTGTTGTCTTTAATAAAGTTCTCCGTCAGTGATTATAAAAATCATCAATTTAACTAGATAAAAGCAAAAGTGATGAAAAGCATATTAATGAAAATATAAATCTAGATTTAAATACCTGTTTGTGATTATAAAATTTATGTTTTATCCAATTTATTTACAGTAGGGCTGTTGTAAACGAATATTCAAGTAATCAAGTAATCTATTGATTATTCTTGCAATAATTTTTCACATTTGAGCTTCCCTAACAATACCTTTTCTGTAGTTTAGAAAATCAACCTGTAACAATAACAACTCACTTTCTAAGTTAGCCTGAAGAAAAAGTAATACAAAATTCTGAAATTATATTCAATTCATTAATAAAGAGGCAGGCTCACAAATACGCTTATGAAAGATGTCTATACTCCAGCTTTTGTATTCATCTTCAGTCAGTTTAACAGATGAACTCTCACCTTGCCCAGACATTTATAGCTCTTGTGTTTATGTTAGCGACGGGATTTGACTCCTGCATTCGTCACACACATAAACTCATCTACCATCTATGTCTATGTACCGCCACGATGCGTTTTTCCACCCATTTGTTGACACCGGGATGATATAAAATTTATTTTCCGGGATTAGTCAGTAGAGCTACACATCTAAAGCAAAGCTGCCCACAGTGTTCAGTCTATCCGCTCACCTGTATAAATAATCCCGCCGTGCTCGTCCCCGTCGTTCGCTCTGAACCAGCAGCTCCAGGAGGAGAAAAGCTGCCGTACTCAAAGCATCGCTCCCGTCATTTTGAGGGTGTTTATTGGTTTCCCGAAAAATGACAAAAATCCGGGGATTATCATGAATCAGTAATATCCTCCCAGGCCGAATTTGAAAATTGGACGTTGCTGCTAACACTTGGCTTTCGTCAACAACTCAGGCAGAAGTGAGAGCGCTGTGCAACGCAAATAACGACCCGGCGGAATACGGTGCATTAAATAATAAAACATAACGAAGCTTTGAGGCAGGTAAATTTTCCTTGAGGAAGTTTAATAATCGAGTATCTGGAGTGATTCGAGGTATCGAATATTCGAGGTATTCGAATCACTTCAGGAATCGTTTCAGTCCTAATTTACAGTGAAATAATTTGCAATCATCTGGGAATTTCAGCTCCTGAGAATGGATTTTTTTTCACTTATATATTCACAAAAATGCAATTGACATATTTGTGGTCTAATACTATTTTGCAGACGTAAAATCTAAATTCCCTCTATTAAAACACTAAAATAGTGTTTTATTTTGCACTGTATGCTCCAAAATATTCCCTCATTCACTACATTGTGTTTTGTGATCTGAAAAATGTCCACTGTTTAGACTTAACAGAAGCTTTAAATACAGGGTTTGATACATATTTTCCAAATGATCTTGCAGATAAGCTGAACTATATATTGCACAAGTACACAAAGTTGCACAGAGTTATTGTCCTGCACAAGCTGACAAAGCTGGTTAAATAAGAGGAAAAACTAAGCAAATAAACAAACGGGTTAGGCAAAGAAGGGAAAAGATACCAGAAAAAGGGACGACTGTCATATTTATCATATCTTAACACTGCATTGCATTATATTCAAGCTTGATATTATGCAAAATATGAGCAAGACTGTTTTTAAAGTTTGATTAATAGAAGACTAAACTCATTGAGGAAAGTCTGTGGCTATGAGCTGCAGGATATAGAATGAATTTCCTCAAGTATTCAATATGAACAAAGGAGTTCATTTCTTATTAGCAGGTGCGCTGCTGTTGTTTTGATATACAGTATGCAGATTATAGCCTTGTCTACCATCTCGCCACTTCATTTATTCGACAACCATTTCTTTATAAGAAAGGAACTGAGAAAGCTCTGGGGTTTATAAAGGAACATTACTTTAAGATAAAAGTTTTTGTTGCTTTCTCATGTTGCTGAAGCAGTTTTACTTTCTGTAGTTGCCTGACATTGTAGATGTGCCAGCTTTAGCAATTACATGCTTTTTTTAATTAGCTTTTTATCAGTTCTCTGGAGCATTTAACTGTGCCAGGATTTAAATTAAAAACATAACACAAAAGGTAAATTGCATACCAGAAAGGCAAAAACATTTATTGAAATTCATAATAGGAGTAGCATTAAGAGCAACTCGTGTCCATTTTTGTTCTTAATTCTTTTATTTTACACAATGCAAATGTTCACTCAGCTTTTTGCGTGGAAGCTATCATCTTTTAAGTTCCCCATATCTACTTGCAAAAATATAGGGAATAGGGAATTGATTGGGATGTACTGAAAGAAAAGCCGGAGCTGACTTTCATCATGAGACCACTCAGTCTGACAGTGTTTATCAGTTTTCTGTAGTGGCTCTTTGCCTGGGGCCAAATTTGTGGCTGGCACAAGTGCTCCAGTCAGTTGCACCAATTACAAGATCTATCTATTGCTTATTGACATAATGTGAATTGGGTCAACCCACCGGGTACACAGGACAAAATTACAAATTTTGCAATTAACCAACGTGGATTAACACACAATTCGTTTGTACTGACAAACAGGTTAGGTTCAGACCTCAAACGTAAACTGCAAAGTGACGCAGTGTAGAACTGGTAACTTCTTGATGAATAAATTCATGTTATTGTCCAAATATTAGTACCACTGAACTTGTGATATTTAAATGGGAATAAGTCAAAGGAGGTGTGTGGTTTACCTACATGTATGATCAGTTCCAAATTGATCAGGATGTACTCAAAAGAAAGCCAGAGTTCAATTTTATCATGAGACCGCTTAGCCTGACCGAGTCAAAAAAGCCAGATGCAGCAAAGATATGACGATGCAGTGAAAAACTAAGGCTTCTTCCCAGTACAGGCCACAGGAAACAAAAGATAAGAGATAAAACATAAAACAAGAATACAATTACTGAGGGCATGCAGTATGTCACAGAAACCACTCAATCTATTTGTTACTGTAAATAACCAGCAGATTGAAAGCAGATGAACACCCTTCCCTACACCCAGGATCTTTGAGCCTGTGCAACAAGCAACTGAACGAGATCTATTCAACAAATAAAAGTGGAACATCTTTTGAAGAACATATGAAGAGACCCTTTCTATAAAAAGAAAAGGCTTTAATCGAGAAAAAAAAAACCCCGGATTGAGCGACCTCAGTAAAAGATAGTATATACATTATTTCAGCTTGCTGAAATAATACAACAGTGTATTTACAGGTACAAGTCTGTTTTTTTGTTTTTCAACTTTTGGTAATGTTAAGATCCCCTGTAGCGACATACCATGCTGAGAGGCGTACAAACGCAAGGCCAAGTTACAAAGAAGACCATGTCATTTTAAAAACCATGCTTACTTCAAACGAACACTATCAGCAGACAGCAATGCTATGGAAGCTGGCAACAGGTAGACAGGAATCTCACACGTACAAAGTAAAAGTCAAGACATAAAGACTGAGAGCAGATGAGCATGAGTCATCCCGCTCAGGACAGATCCTGGCATTTGGTTCCATATAGAAAAGCAAAAGGTAAACAGATTGAAAAGGTGATTGCACTTTAGACGAGATATGACACAGATGTTGGAAAAGATGCCAGATGTCTGTGTCTTTGCCATCCCTCAGAAGAATAGATGGGATCCTTTGTGTGCCTTGCTTCATTTTTATCCCTGTTTGAATCAAGCCTGCTAGAGTCTTGGAGCATATGGTGATCAATTGTGGCATTGCAACTTAATGCAAATTAATCTTTGATTATGGTTTTCTGGTTAGACTCCTGGCAATCTTATCTGAAGTAAAAGCAAAAGAGCAAGAACAATAGCTTGCTGAAATAAATTATTAAAGTTAAGATTTCTTATATTTGATTGGCACCCACAAAAACTGTAAATGATTGTGTACTGCTGCCCCAACAAGGGAATTAATTGGTAAAATGCCAAAAGACTGTACAGTGCCAGGTATTTTTCAATTACTAACTAAACCTCAAAATAACAATACAAAGACCAAATTGGTATTTTTTTGTAAATTTGAAAGGAATAGACTTTCACTTCTAAGAATCACAGCCTGCTTTCCATCAGATATGCCCGTATGATGACACAACAGAATATACAGGAGAATTCAGAAGAGCATTGGATCAAGCTTTGTTCATGCAGAAATCATGCATCTTCAGCACAGCATAGAAGCCCCAGGCAAAATGAAGTCCAAACACCTGCTCATTTTTAACACAGCATGAAATATTCAAGGCTTTGGGATGAGAAATTATCATAATGCTTCACCAAAATCCCCACTGTGACGATAAGAAAGCAAACAAACATGAATATAGAAACAAATAAGACTAAGTTCAAAACTGCTCCATAGGTGCAGAGAAATTAGAGATATTTTGATTATTGTGTGAGGAAATGTTCTTGTCTCAATAAACTTTTTCAAGTCTTTTGTTTTGTATGCAGAGAATTGTGTAAGATTTTGTCCTGTTAAACCAAAAGTTTTATTGGATTTATGCAAAACAGCTGAGGTCAGAAACCTTTATAATCCAAATAGATATTTTTGCTCTTGATCCTCCTAAAGAAAAGGTTGTCTTAATAACGATGGGTTATTAAATGTTTTTGAACATTTGCTAATGAAAGAAATTTATTCTATGATTAAATTACATAAAAAATTACTACATAAAATTTTAGCTTTAGAGCTAGAAGAAATAGCAAACCTGTACAAAAACAAAATAATAAAAAATGTTTTTCCATGGAGCATGGAAAAACAAAAAAACATGTAAATACCAGTCTAATGACAAAAAATTAGACTATACAAAGAAACGATTCCCTGTGCCAATTGTCTATGTCCGAAAACGGAAAATGTCCATAAAGTTATAACAAAAAATGCTTGAAGTGGACTTTTTTTAAATGTTCCTGTATTTAAAAACATCCCTCAATTGTTTATCACTTCAGAGTTTTACTTCTTTTAGGAGTATGAATCTGAGAATAAAAAGTCAGAGCACCTACATTTCTTGAGAAGTAACCCAACTTGCAAATAGAGTCCACTTGTGGGTAGTTTATTTTTTGAATAAATCCAGCAGTTTTGTGAAAGCCTCAGAGGTTTATTACAGAAGATAAAGAGAACAAACAGCATCATGAAGGCCAAGTAACAGAGCAGACCATTCAGGGGTGAAATTGTAGAAATGCTAAAAGAAGAGTTAGCTTATGAAACAATATTTCAAGCTCGAACAAGTCACAGAGCTGTCTTCAATCAATCACCTGAACAAGGAAAGTGAATGGCACGGCAGCAAACCTGCTAGAATAAGCTACGTTCACACAGCAGGTGAATGTGACCCTAATCTGATACTTCTGCCCATGACCCAATTTGCCATTTTCCTTTGACGTAGCAAAGATGCATAAAATCCAAATAATTTACAATGAGGTTTGTGGCCTTAATGAGTCAAAATGTGAAACAGTTCGAGGGGTGTGATTACTTTTGAAAGGCACTGCATCAGCTAATGGCAGCAAAATTAACAAGCCGTTTCCGTCGGTTTTCGACACTCTTGACATTATTGAAAGTGGAAAACCAGAAATTATCTGAAGCCTGACAGCAAATTATGACAGCTTTAAAAATCACGCCTTGAAATAAGCATTTGCTGTCCACGTTGCCCCTTGTACTTAGCAGCTAATGGAATCTATTTGCAATATTTTAGAGTGACATTTGGTCTTTCACTTGCAGCTCAAGCCTAACCACTGCCCATCATTTAACATAGCAGAATGACAAGTAAAATAGGTAAAATTTGTAGAAATGGCAGGTAAAATGCTTATGAAGAACTTTGCTATTACATTTAACATCAGGGGACATATTATTACCGGATCACTATGATGACTCTGTAGCTGTTTGCCTGCAGGTTCTGGTCAAATCAAGCAAAGGGAAATGTCCATTTTGAAGCTTTTCAGGTAAGTGATGCTCTGAACCGAAGGATCTTTTAGTAATTGGTAAAAACAAATTAGTTGTTGGGCTTTTCATATGAATTAACGTTAAAGCTGTTCGGGTCGGGTTTATTTGTTCACTCACACTTGTTGGCCCAGTCTCCAGGGACTTCACATTGATATCAGCTGTTCAGTGTTCAGCTAGTATCCCTGCAATATGCAGCTAACAAGAATGCAAATGAGCTAAGCAGTCTTATCTAATATTTCCAGGAGCAGTAACTGGAGAATCCAATTTGTTACTCTGTCACACCACCTTCTGGACATATACACAAAAAGCCTTCAGACACAGGCTGTGCAATCCCCAGCATCGGCATCAGAACTTAAACCTCCCTGAGACCTGTTTAATAAGAAAAAAACTAACCTTGGTGTTTGTCTTTAAGGGAAAGTGGATCTTGAACATGGTGAAATAGTTTGTAAAAATTGGATTTTAGTTTTCTATAGAGAATGCAGATTTGAGCTGGCGTTTTACTTGATAACTAAATAAGCAATTTTTCACCATTTTCAAACTGTCACAGTTGTAGTTTGTGCATCGCAGCGCAAACAATATGGTAAATAAAACTATCTTGCTCTGCAGTAAAAGTCCCTTATGAAAAAAAATGCAACAAATTTAACCCAACTCTGAAATATTCAGTAATAATATAACACTTGCTAATGTGCATGTCAGAATAATAGTGTGTCATCTTCTAATCTTGCCCAAACTGTCAGAAACTATTAGTTAAACAAGCGCTTTAAAGCTCTGAATGAAAGCAGATTTGCCACATTTAAAACAATTGTTTTTATAATTGCATTGCTACCCAAGTAGAAACAACATTAGTGCCTCTAATCTCCATCAGCCTCTCTGACCTGATTGTACGAGAAAAATACTTCCAGCGCAGCATCTAATTAGGTTTGACAATTTAAGAGATTTGCTGCCATTTCGCACTTTACTGAAATAGTTAGCTTATTGAAAAGCTCTGTTCATTTCAACTAGTTTATAATCTGTGCTGCATGTTAAAATAACCATAACTGGAGAGACAGCTCAAGGTCAGAATGGAGCAATTATCTATTGACCACTTCTGCACTCTCGCTTCCCCACCTGTTGCTGCCAGTCAGATGGCTGAAAGGCAACACATTTACCTTAACTACAATAGTTTATTTCAGATGTGTAAAATGATCATGAAAGACACAGATAGTTAATCAGTGGAAACCAAAGATCCTTCAACTACTAAGGTAACCAGGGAGAGTGCAGTGCCTAATAACCTGCCAATGTCTCTACAAATATGTCTGTGATCTGGCCGACTGCATGCCATTTTTCCACTGATCCAGATTCCAATCTTTATGCTGCCCAGCAAAGTTTTTCCCTGGTTACCCTCACAAATCCGCTTTGTCCCAATTCCTTGAGCTTCCTTCGCACTATTTGTGGAAATGTTCTTACTTTCACTACTGAAAAAACAACAACAACAGTGAGTTCTCCTGTTTTTGTTTCCACCACACATTTGAGAAATTGCTAACCATAATCGTTAAAGTTTATTTTTTACAAATGCACTTCTTATTGTAAAGATGATGGTTCCCCACTATCATTTCTGTTCTGAATAACGCATTGGATGGTTTTTCACCAAATTTTGGAAGTTCCAGCAATCCCCTTAGATTGCTGGAACTTCTAAGGACATCCACTAAACTAAATTCCAGTTTAGTGAATGCCACTAAACTGGAATTTAGTGGCATCCAGTTTTCATTACTGGCTGAAAACTGTAATGAAAACTACATTACAGTAGTTTTCATTACAGTTTTACCAGTAATGAAAACTGGCATCCAGTTGGAATTTAGTGGCATCTAGTTTTCATTACTGGATGCCACTAAATTAAGTCTTTCTAAAATAAATGAACATATTTTTCCTGACCACATGATGTCTGACATGGTTGTTTAAGAAACAAGGCTGATCACTGCTACCAGCTGAAATATGATCATCTATGCAATAACTATCCAAAACCCTATCTCCTTTGCTAAATATTGGTAGCGACTGTTTGCTTTAGGGCTTTATAGACAAGCAGTGTGTTAGTAGCTGATGGGATTTCATTGTGAAGTCAAGTCAGCCATCCTTTTTTTTAAATGCACCATAAAGTTATAGTTTAAGAAATGCTGCAGATACGTGTAAAAACTGTAACTATTCCAAGTCTAAATGGGAATTTGTTTAACAAAAATATCACTCTGTTCCCTCTTCCTGCTGTGACATCTGTATTTTGCAAGTACACGTTACATTTGTCCCTCATGTAGGATTTATGCCAATTACATTGGTTGATTGTTTCATAATTAAAAGTTACACTCAAATAAAAAAAACAAAGTCGAATCAATGCATTAAATTGAAAAAACAAACTGAGTTGGACACGTTCTGCTGGAGATTGTGAGAGCAGAAGAAAACACGTACCGAAGCAGGAGTTGATGAAGCCGTACCAGCTGCAGCCGCCGCGCCCCAGCAGCCACTTTCCCCGGATGCTGGAGGCGAAGCTGAGCGTGGTTCCAAACAAACACACCAGCATGTCGCTGACGCTGATGTTGAGCAGCAGCATGTTCACCGGCGTGCGCAGCTTCTTGAATTTGCAGAACAGCAGCAGGACTATGAAGTTGTTCAGGAAGCCGAAAGTCATGATGAAGCCCAGGACGAAGGAAAGCACGACGAAGCCCGCCGGGGAGAGCTTCGCCGCGCCCGCGGACGCGTCGCCGGGCTCCAGGCCATCGCTCTGGTTGAAGCTGTAATTCACAGCACCCTGACCAGAAAACATCCTGTGGTCCATTCATCTAACTCTGTCTTTGATCTGGAGGAGTTTGGTCGCACTGGACAAAGCAACCGTGCGACTCATTTCATACGTGGAAAGTTTTTTTTGTTGTTGTTGTTTTGAAAATTAAAAAAAAAAAAAGCAGTAGTTTTCTCAAGTTTTTCCCTGGGCTGATTTTGCTCGCACAACCTGAGAGCCTCGTGTTAAGTACAAAACGCACATACCTCCAAAATGAAAACTCCTTTCCAAGAGGAAAAAAAAAGGGGGGCCACCTGTTAACCTCAATGCATCACTCCTTCTGTGTTCAGCGCGCTGCTGAACCTCACATTTCTGTTAAAAAGTCTACACCATGCCAGGTCAAATTGATTCAGGATTCTACTGTATTAATGCTTCGGAGAAGCCTGTCATTTTCAAGTGCAGTAGAGTTGATTGTAATCCGTCCTCACAGTGCAGACTCCAGCAGGATTAACGTGCAGTGGTTTCCAGCAGCTTTAAAGGCACGGCTGCTCTTACGTCACGAAAGACTGTAGCGCTTTGGCCGACTGGGGAGGCGCGTGTGTGTTTTTGTGGCATTCGTTTTAACGCGAAATACGCATTTAAAATGAAAACACTTCAATTAATTTATCTTAATATGTTTTTCAATTTTATGTTTTGGTTCATATTGGGAAAAAAGGGCAGTCTTGGTTACACAGAGGTTAGCAAATGCAAAAGAAATGTGTTCATTCAGAGTTAATTATCTGAAAGAAAAGAAAGTTTAAAAAGAAAAACAAACGCCATCAGCTGGTGTGAATGCTGGCTGAGAGGCCTGGGGCAAGCAGATGAAGCAGCAAAAATTACAAAAAATAAGATGCAGTGCAGATGCCCGGGGACATCACAGCCTACGGTGTGATGAGGGGGAGAATTGCTGAAAACAACAAAAAAAACCAGGTTTGTTGAAGATAGCATCTTGTTTTGCCCCAATCCAGACTTAATTCACTAAACCAGATCAAACCTTAAAACATTTTCATTGATGGCCCCAGACCAAGGCAGTAACTTTTTAGGGTGGTAAAGCTCAAAGAAAATAACAATGTTAACACACACATATATCAGCCATCTTTTTTCCCTTGATAAATGAAACTACTTGCTGTATTTACTCTGGTTATTCTCGTCTGAAGGTTTTGAGTGTAAAAAAAAAGAAAGAAAAACTGTTTCCCAACATTGTTCATCCAGGTTTGTTTTTTCTGATAACACATATTGGCTCTCAACTTTAGTTGGAGTTTGATTTCTCATATCTCTCAGAATCTCAGAATATCTGTCAGAATGCCATTGCTCACTGTCAGCTTTGTGGGGTAGATAAGGTTTATTCTTTAGAAAGTACCCTTTTACAGTATTAGCAAACATGACAACTCTCATCAAAGCTGCACACTAAGTGCACAAACTAGAGCTACACAACTCTACAACAGAGAATCCTTTGAATGATTTATTTTCATCTCTATGCTACTTGTTTCTGAATCACTGTTTGTTTTGTTATAGAACTATTTTGAAATGCATTATATCTTCACAAGAGAAGTGGCATGACCCCACTTAGCAGTAAATACCTTTTGATGGTGATTCCCTTGCTCGACATTTCCAAGTGAAGATTGCGCAAGAAAATTGTAAATTCTGTTAATGTAGCTACACAGCAGGAGTTGTTGTTGTAATAATATCAGGGTCAGAGCGTGTAAAGCAAATCTTTATTTTGCATGTTTTTAAGCTAATTCTGGTCATTAAACAGCTGTCAGATGGCCCAACTCCCCCGGCAGATGGGTTGTTCAGAAAAATCATCCCTGAGGGACATCAGCATGCAATTATATAACCACATTAAACATGTCAAAGATGATCTGGTGTAAATTGTCATGAATGTCTTTCATTTGAAATTATGTCATCTCACTGCTTCCAACAATTAATTTTTAGTTTTGTAAAGTCCACTCTGTCCGCTGAGGGAGTGATGTTTGATAAGGATGAAGGTTTTTTGTTTTCGTCATCTTCCCAGAACAAACAAACCTTTCAAAGTGCAATTGCCTTTTTATAAGAAGTTACTTTTTTAAAATCAAGCATTTATATTATTTACATGCTCATTTGCTGTTCCTAGTTCAAGTAAGTTAAAATATCTTCTTTTTTTTTTACAGAGTTAAACCAATATTACTTATTATGTAGGCAGGTTTAAACAATGTCATGTCACTTTTCCTGCAGTTTCCCCAAAACTAAAATAAATGGACAGAAAAAATCTGAGAGGTCCCTCTGCAAACATTTTTCAGTTTCATAAACTTAAAATCGATTTTGAAGTAAATAATCTACTTCAAATTTAACACCCTTAGGAGGTTAACAAAAATGACATGCATCCTCTTGCCAGTCTAAATACATCAAACGGACAACTACTGCCCAACAGAGAGAACAACTAATTTAATTATATATTCAACTGAGTACTCATCATCTTCCTAATTACAATGAAAGGATTCAACTTGATCACTGTCCAGCAACATATGCCATCTCTGCAGATGGATTTACCTAGCAGCCTATTTTGATGCTCCTATTGGATCATCACCTGCCTGTTTCTGCTCACAGGTTGCAAAAACAAGGCCTTTTTGCAAAAAGGCCTTGGCCTTGTCTTTGCAAGGCATATTGCAAATCAAAACAAACAGGACACGAGAAATATGGGTAGATGCAAAATATGTACATAATAATGTAATTTCCAGCCATCATGCAAAGGCCTCCAGGGGTCACTGACTTTCCCACCTGTCCTTGGATGAGAGGCAGAGAATATGCTGGATCTGCACTGCTCTGTCAGATGGATTAGCATGAATCAGACAAACACACAGCAGCTACCAGGTTAGAAACACAGAATAACCTGGGTAAATGGGAAGTAGAAACCAAGTGCACCACTGCTTTGTCTTTACACCACAGGTGTGTTGTTTACACCTGTGCTTTTGTTTTTTGATAAGATCCGTAGCAATGTTTGTGAATTGATATGGAAGAACTTGCACTGCTAGCAGCCAAGATCAAGATCCCAAAAGCACTACTGTGACATCTACAGTATATCCTGATGCTGTGGTGAATAGCTGAGGTAAAACCCAGAGTTGTAATTGAAGTAGGGGAGATTAAAACCACTTATCAATTCGCTGATCTATCTGAAAGAAGACTATGCGTCATTAATTGTGTCTATTTTTGATGTCAAATAGAGATAAATACTTGTAGATTGTGATTTTTAAGGAATGCTATTTAAAGCTTTTTCTCAAGAGCCAATCCCCTGCATGTTTCAGAACTTTCCTTATTTTAAGACACCTCAGTGATGACATGCAGTGATTGAACATGAACATGGATGGATGTGTCTGAGTCAAAAAGCCAAGCACACACAAGAGGCAGGTTGGCAAATAATAAAGCATTTTCTTTCACAAACTATTGGTGTCAAGAAAGGAAATCAACAACATGCAAAATGGTGATGCATATGGAACCTGACAAAGCTGAAAATTTAAAAAACTGAGGGAAAACACAATGCAGAGTGATTAATGCACAGGTGTCAAACTCCAGTCCTCAAGGGCCAGTGTCCTGCAACTTTTAGATGTGCCTCTGCTGCACCACACCTGAATAGAATAATTAGGTCATTAGCAAGGCTCTGGAGAACTGATCTACACAAGGAGGAGGTGATTAAGCCATTTCATTTCAGTGTTTTGTACCTGTGGCACATCTAAAAACTGCAGGACAGCGGCCCTTAAGGACTGGAGTTTGAGACCTCTGTGATTAATGCAACAATAAAAATGTGAATCTAACTAACTAACAACTGAAGGGGAGCATAAACTTATTGAGAATTACTATAAACAATAGGACAAAAAACAGAGATAGGAGACTTTATTCTTTAACAATGTTGAGTTTCTATGAGTCTGTTATTGAGAGTGCAATCTCTTCTGCCAACAAATGTCTTTCATATCATTGCAATCTGCCCTTTAAAAGCCTCACAGTGGGGCTTGTTGAATTAAGTTCGTGAAGCAATTTCTTATCCTTATTTTGAATCATAACAGTGTGAATTGATAAAATTCAGTGTTTATTTACATTATTGTTCCGCCAGCTTAGTATTCAAACACCACTCAGCAATTTGACACTATGCTGCAGAGCTATATAGTTGTTCACCTTGGCTGGTTGTCTATCAGATGTATCCCCTTCACACTTGAGGTGAAAAATGTAAGAATTTTAGCTTGATTTCTTATGTCAAACATTTACAAGCAAAGTGATGTAACATTATGAGTAATTAAATGTATTTCTTCTGAAAATTTAACAGGTACTTCAGCTGAAGACAACTCTTTCCCAGAAACTTTCATCACTTTCCAAGCATTTCATGATGGGTTTGGGGTTAAATGAACTTTGTGTCCTGACAAGAAGGACATCGGTGTTTAAACAAGTACGGTAATCTGAAATTAATTGAAAAGTTGATAACCAAAAATAGATTTTCTTTTCTTTTTCAGTGTACTTCTTCACAAATTAAATATAGACCATGAGCAGTTTTTTTTTTAAATCCATTAAGCAATCTTACTCAGCCATGTCTATCTTTCTCATCAAAGCATCTGTGGGAAGTATTTCCAAGGGAGTCTGATTGCATTTGTAAATTTCACACTACGTAATTAACACAGCCAAATAAAATATTGACATTCACTTGTGCATCAATGATTTTAGCTGCTTTAATCAGTGCTTTTTAATACTGACTATGGCGAAGACAGAAAAGCTTCTTTGAACATCAATAACACAAACATGAAAAACTAACATTAAGAAAGGCAATAAAGATTATCACCAGAGATCTGAAGACCTCTGGTTCAAAGGCTGCACATTCACGAAGCTGTAAAAATACTTCCAGGGTGTAGTATTAAGTGAAACCTCACAGAGAGAGAAGTCTGTTAATGTTGCGGTGAATTGTAAAAACACAAACAGACATGACATCTGAAGAGCTTTAGGCTGATGGATGAGAGACATGGAGGCATGACAGGAAGTGCAGCAGCTGCCTACAGACAAAATTGAAGACATTCTGCCACTTCTAATTTTCCCTCTGACTGATTGCTGCACATGTACATATAAAATAAATTTCTTTCACTTGTGTGAATCAGACCATTGATGGATGATGCAGTGTGCTGGTGAAGATTCAGCCATTCAGAACATGACAATCTAAAGTACTGAAATAGAAGGATACTGTTTCACCTCCAAACCAAAAGAAAATGTGAAAAGCCTTTATAAACAAGAATACTTCACTTGTCTTTTATTCATCACTTATGATGCTGCAGTGAACGTGTAGACTTTTTTTGAGTCATTGTGCTTTCAAAATCAGTCAACGGTTAGCCGATTGGGTTTATCTTAACCCTCTGATGTGTAAGTGGGTCCGTTTTGACCCGGTAAGGTCATCTTTTTGCAATATCTTTGTAATGAAAAGTTTTCATCACTTCATATTCCAGGTATTCCTCAAGAAATATGGGGGACTGGGGGACTGCTACCCCAATGACCTGACCCCGGATAAAAGGAAGAAGATGGATGGATGGATGGATGGACGGATGGATGGATGGATGGATAAATGCACACATACACATACACTCACAGGCATGATACACATAGCATCATAAAATACAGACAGTAATGTTAGCTAGCTTGGTTAGCTAGCTAGTTTCAAGAAACGTGCTCTTTCGCACCCTCTCCCCATGCCCACACACACACCTACACACCAATAATGGATGTTGACATTGTCCATTATTGACATCATCATTGTTGTTGTAAAATTGCTGTTGTTGTCATTTTGTTTTAAAAATGTTCTACAAAGTGTCACAAATGTTCTACAAATTGTTCTAAAAACGTTTAAAAAATTGAAAAAATTAAAATATTTAAAACATGAAATTATTCTTGTGTGACGCAGTAGAAAGTATTATACAAAACATTATTTTGAATCAAAATGACAAAAGTAGCATACAAACACATTGATTGTAACCCGGGTCAAAAAAGACCCACTCACAGAAGACTGTATAGTCAGTGACTCACGCATCAGAGGGTTAAATAAGAACTTTATAAAATGATGTGGCGTGTAAAAAGAAAAAAAACGTCAATATGATAAAGGCTTTACTGGGAAACTATTTCTGTTAAGGTGCCGCTCACGAGGAAGATCAAAGCAAGCTCAGATAACAAAGCACCATACAAAAACAGACAGTTTATAATGCAAGACATAATCTACCAAAAAAAAATTATAAGTTTTTGCTGTTTTGTAAGGTCCTTGTAAGCTGAACTTTTCAAATTGATGCTTTGAAGTATGAACATAACAAGAATCTGGTAACCTGCAGAAGTACTTTGTGATCTAGCTGTAGGCACACACACACGCACACACACACACCCACACACCCCTACATGTTTTACAAACTGTGCTGATGCCAGTCTTGTCCAGGATTCTTGTAAAAGAGATTCTTCATCTCAATGGGATTTCCTGGGGAAATAATAATAATGTTATGAGAAAATAATATACAAATTTATTCTGCTTTTGGTTTTTTGTCTTGTTTAAATATTTCAGATCATATTTATCTATACCAAATAAAAGAACCTGAGTAAATTCCAAAAGCAGTTTTCTAATTATTTTCAGAGGGAAGAAAAGCTAATCCTCCCTTTTTTGTGCCATTAGTTACTTGTAATTCATGACATTTTTGGTACAATTACACTCGCCAAACCTGGTCCTAATCTCTAATGTAGAACCTCCCTGGCATGATTTATTAGGCTACAAATCTTAAACAAACAGTTGCTGTTGCTGACAGAAATTTTGTAACAGATAAGAAGTAAACCCATTGGCACCTACAAGTCTGGAAAAGGTTACAAAGCTCTTTCTAAGGTTTTGAGATTGCACAGTGAGACCCTTTATCCACAAACACAAAAAACATGGAACAGTACGTGCCAAACTATTTCAGGAGTGACGGACTACCAACATCATTCCGAGAGTGGATTGATGACTCGTGCAGAAGGTCACAAAAAAACAAGTACTACTAGCACTGCAGACTTTGCTTGCCTCGGTTAAAGTTTGTGAATCAGCCATAAAAAGAGACTGAATAATACTGGCATCCTTTTTAGAGGTACTGGGAAAATCAACTGCAGAGCAAAAACAACATAAATATTCATCTCCTACAAATCCCTGATGACTTGTTAGTAAGACTAAAGAACATTCTGTTGTCTGATGTGATAAAAGTAGAACTCTTCTGTAAGCTGTGAGTCCTGTTATATCTGGCATAAAACTAAAGAATGTCAGAAAAAAGAAACATATCAGCAGTCAAACAAATTGACTGCTCACCAGCTAAATACTTTTTCACTAATAGCTTTGTGCTTACTTTTAAAAATGAGGGATTAATAAATAATTTAAGTTTTCATTCTTAGTCTGATGTCAGTAACTTATAGTTAAAAACCATTAAAGCTCTGAACAGACCACACTGGCTGAAATGGGAACATCAAACTGGTACAAAAAGCATCTGTATTCACAAATATCAATCTGTTTCTGGAAATTTGAAACGACTGCCGTAATGTTTAGGGGTGTGTAAGTCTATTAACGCTAAGCAAGGAAAATCTTAGTGACGTGACACTGAAACAAAAGCTTTATTGTTTGAGTTGTGCAAAAGTGAAACGAACGTCATACAGGCTGATAAATCGAGCGACGAATAATCGCTCCTCAGTTATTCCTCGGCCCAGCTGAGCGGAGCAACTCCGTCATGTTTGCACGCGTGGGACGTTTACATGAGAGGCGGTTGTGTTTTTGCACCCAAGTCCGAATTTGAGACTAAATTTCGTGTTGTTCTCTGAAGTGAACGTAAGAAAGCAGGCAGCGAGTTTAAGCAGTATGCTAGCCAGACGCGGCTAACGTGAAGCTAACGGCTAACCATTTGGGTTCGTACTGTTTTGATATCGCAGTTCGTGTTGACAATACTGACGCATTTGTCCGGGATATATGATCATCTATAGTAACCCGTTTTCCCATAAGGGAATAAATGTTAACTCTGGTAAATAAGCATTAACGTAGGTATGATTGTCATCACTCCACAGCGTGCCTTGCCACCTGACAGCTAACTGTTTGCTATCTTTATACATTACGCTGCTAGCCACGTAAACTGCTTGGTGTTGACATTGCAGGAGCAGCTAGAAAGCCTGTCCTCCCCAGGAGCTATTTACATTTTAAGTGACACCCAGCATTTATATTAACCCAGAAATCATCAGATGAAAACAACATCGACCCAAAATGCACTAGCTGGACTTGAACGGGTGGCCAACTGGTTTCCTGGATCTGTTGGTTGGATCGGAGGATGAAGCGGGTCTTCTGGCTGCTTTCAGGCTTAAACAGAAGAATGATGAAGCTACTTTTTGCTCTCGCTTTGATCGCGTACATTGCCTGTGAGTACATTGATTTGATATTCTTGTAATTTGTAAGGCATGATAATCTTAAAAAAAAATATATCTCTTTATGATTATTTTTCAACTACACATTGACACTGCTGTGGAAACTTCCAACAACACAACAGGCTGCCGCAACTCCCAATAGTGGCCAAGCACCCGGGATGTAGATTATAAAGCCTGAATGGTTCCCATTTACACAAAATAAGAAAAAACAAATACAGGTAGGAAAAATAGGTTGCAATATGGTTTCCTGGCAACAGTTTCTGAGAGTCGTAATTTATTTAATAGAAGAGAAATTCACAGTGTTGATGCTGGGATAACCGATTGTTTAACTACTGAATTAGAGCTTGGGTCTAAAAGAAACGGGTTGGGTTTTTTACTAGTACTGTATGTTAGGCATGGATCAGTATCCAAAAACACCCCCGGTTTTACTGCATCTTTACTAACCTTTTAAAACAAAAATGGAAATTATATAACTAATTTATTATAAACAGAAAGGCAGCAATTATTCTTACTGTTGCAAAAATTATACAACATAATGTTTATTTTGGGTATCTGTAATATGTATTTATTGTGATTTCAATTGATATATTAACTTAAACAAAATTGAAGACTGAACACCCAATTAATTGAATCGTTTTTAAGTGCTTAATACATTGAATATTTGTTGCTTTTATGCTGTTTATTGACTAAAATGATTATGCTGTGCTTTTAATACCTGGTTGGTAAGTCCTGGGATACCCAGTATTTAGTCAGCCCATGCCACTCATAATTTTAAAATAAAGTTACTTTAGTAAAAGATGGTGCCCCTTTAATTTCCACACCATTGCTCTTGCTTTTGGCAACCACAGATATTTCCAAACACTGTCTTGTAAGTGAGAGAAAAAAGTAGCAGCCTTCGTTCAGCCTGCTGACCGGCAGTGTATTGCAAGTTATAGGCAAAGAAGCATTGCTGCATTACTCTGCTCTAAACGACCAGAGAAAATGCTATTAAAAGCAGTGTAAAAGGAAAGCTATGATAATATTGTTTGGGGTGATTTTTGAAACAATCTTTGTAATCTTAAATCTTCAATAATATCCGTAGCTGGCCATGCCTCCAGTGTGTTAAATGTCCTATAAATAGTACTGTGTAAGTGCAGTAACGGTAACAGCTGTTGAGATTATCTGCCCATTTAACATAGAGTTCAAAATCTCAAAATCAAGAATTTCTTTAAACAAAAAAAAAACGGGTTTCACAAGAGCAATAATACAGAACCACAGCTGCAGAAAAAAAACAAAAAAACCTGCAGGTTTACACCAAAGTCATTTATTGTGAATTTAGTTGATATTTGTAGAGCTACTTAAACCTATAACATTTGCATATGAAGCATATTTAATTTCTTTAGAGTGATATTTAAGTAAATTCCAAAAAAACATTGAAAACTAATTGATGTTGGTCAAAACAATATTAGTTTATTGATTGATGAGGATAAACCAAATCCATGACATTTTGTGTTGCTAAAACCTTTTGTGATTATTGAGCTTTAAGGAGATACTAAATCAAGACTCTTTGGTGTGATTATAGATCATAGGTTTGGTTGGACTGATTAAATATTGGCAATTGGATGAGCGGTGTTTCTTTGTTCACAAAACAAACCATCTTCAAATCAATTTGAGTGACTGGACAAATCAGATATGACCTACTTAACCTGTCATCAGGTTAATCATTCATCCTGGGTTTATGCTTCTATTTTTATTCTTAACAAAGCCAGGGAATAATTCCCCACATTATGCTGGTGATATTTTATTTATAACATCAGCTGCTGTGTACTAACCTGTGGGAACATTCTGGAAGGCAGCGCTGTGTTAACACATCAAGATAATATCTGTGAAACCTTACTGTGCTGCCAGGTGATTGCTTGAACGAACAAAAGATAAATATGCTATTACTTTTTTTAAAGGAGCTTCTGTAAAAACATGCCCCACTTATCCAGACCTGGATTTTTCTTTAACTCCTTTAATTAATTTCTCAATCATGAAAACTAAACCAACATTTGTAAATGATTATCTAATATAAAGATGCAGCTCAACAAATTAGAAAATCATTGGAAAGTTGATTTATTTCAATATTATAGTAATATTGTATTAATTTAGAATGTAAAATGGTATGTAATTAAAGATGTTTACAAAAACAGCAACCTACTGAGATGAACTTTCAGTAGGCATAGAGGCAAATAGCCCGTGGATCTGCTTACGTTGGCTTAAAGTAGCTCTCAGCTTCTCTGAATTGTTGGGTCTGGAGTGGCTGACCTTCCCTTTGACAACATCCCACAGATTCTCAATGGGATTTAGGTCATGTGAGTTTGTAGCCACTTCGTTCGGATCGACATTTGTCTCTCTGAAGTGCTGGTCTGAGCATGGAGGATGGTTGTTTACAGTGCAGGCAATTTCCGTTAAGTTTCATATTGTCAAACTGGTCCATTACATATGTCGCGAGCAAACTTTCAACACTAGGGAGAGTTTAAAAGTTCGACAGAGACCTCCAGGAAGCAATTGTTTCTCAATACTAGACCCTTTTCTACCAAGCGAAGCATAGAACAATGGGCTGGTTTTACCGGGCTACATGTGGATAGGCGCCAAGTTCTTCTGGAAAATGAAATTAGGACAGCTGAGGGAAGTAAGACACGCTTTAAAACTTCCTGAAAGACGACTGATAAGAATTGTGGAGGCCATCAGTAAATGTCCGCTGGGTCAGCAGTTTTTCCTGCGATTATGTAGACAACAACTTGGCATTTCTTGAGTGAATTTTGGGTTTTCTTCAGCTGCAAGTCATAATCACCAAAACTAATTTAAATAAACTCTTCAGATCTTTCAATCTTATGAGTCTGACATTAATGAACTTTTAATGACATTTTAATTTATTGAGCTGCGTGTCTATGTTAGAGCAGTGGCTCACTGCCCTGCATGTTTTATGTGTTTCCCTTCTTCTACACACTTGACCTAAATAAAGGGGTGACTGCCCATCCATCACCTCTGAAACATGAAGGGCAGTGGGTCTTGACGACCAGGACTGAAAACTGCTTCGTTGAACGATAACATACATGTTGGGGCTGGATATACACTCCTAACTTTGTTTAGCATGAGATCAAGTCTGTGTCACAACATTGAAAAGCTATACATTAGTTAGGATTAGTATAAAATATGTACTTTTTGTACTCTTTCCAAAAACTGCAAAGTATGTAAAAATAAATAAGTAAATAAATAAATAAGGCAAGGTCCCCATAAAAAGATTCTTTGTACCTTTGCGCTGGGAAATTCATACGTTGATAATGTACTGCAATTTACATGGCTAAGCAAAAATAGATGATTTTTGGTCCTTTTTCAGAGTGGTACCTATACAGCTTTACACAGTAGCAACTTGTTCATATCTGGTTAAACTGTCAAATTTAGATGTATAGCATGCATCTATTACTGTTCTTGTTAACATGCTTTTAAAAAAAACATTTAAAACTTGAATGTTTTATTTCATTTAGTTTTATTGTGGATTGTTTGATGTATTTTTTGAAAACTAAAAATATGTTTAGTGGCAGCTTTAAGAAAAAAAGAAACTGGTTTTAAGGTTACTGGCAGGTATGATGGTTAAATTGAAGATCCTACCAATAGTTGGAGCCAACCACTTGGGTGTGTATTCACTATATGCACAATGCTGTCAGATAAGATGAGAAAATAAACACTGAACCAATTTTTCTCTCCAAGCTTTCCTCCTTTCTGATGTTCTGTCTTAAATCGCTGCTACTCCTAAAAGGCTGTTCCTGAGAAGTATTGTGTTATCTCCTTTAAGTTTTATCATAACTTGTCCTTGCCTTTTCTCTTCCAGCTGTTTGGGGAACATATACAAACATGAGGTAAAAGTAGTTATTTTTCTATCAAACTTCTACTTGATGTAAAATATGTATGTCACATGTTTCGAAACCAGTTTATCATTGTTTTTTGTACATCCAGTTTAATTTTTAGTCCACCTTTAGTTTTATTTGTTCTCTTATTTAAGTCGCATGTAATTGATGGTTTTTGATGTCGACAACTAAGAAAAGCTTTTGCTTCTTCCTCTGTTCTTTGTTTTTCACTGTGAATTTAGCAAAAAATATTCACTGATAAACTTAAAACGGCACATTTGCTTGATCAGTGCACTTTCTAGATTACACAAGCAACTAAACTCGGTCTTCCTTTGTCGTTCTGGCTAAATGTTAGATTACAGTACATACTGATTTTAAAATCTTATTTCCCAGTTTCTGAACCTTTATTGGCTTTTCCTTAAAACACACGACAGGCTTTTTGACGGGAACTTCCTGTATTATCATTGTTGGTAATTATATGCAGAATAATAGGGAGAAAGAATTTAAAGTCACTATAGATTTCCTGCCGTATGTGTTATGTAACAGCCTTTTATTTACAAGTCTCCATTGTGACAAAATGGGCTTGGGATGATGGATATTGTTCTTATCTCATGTGGGAAAAACTTGCTCATGTCTCAATATTTTCTTTCCTTATCTGTTTGCCTTATCATTTTCTTGCGGAATAGGTCGATACAAGAAAATGGAGATGTGAAGATTGAGCAGAAAATTGATGAAGTAAGCTTGGCAAAATCTTTGCGATTTGTTGTACTTTGATGGTTTTAAAGTCACACAGTTTAAAAACGTCTTAGAAGAAAGGTAAAAAGTTGCAGTGCTACAACAACAAAATAAGTCGATAAAGCTCAGAACGTATTTGATTTGTGAGGAAAAAGTTTTTTTCTTTTTATACTTTGTATTTTCTGTTTTAAAAACCACAGATGAAGCGTTCTACATTTTGCCTAAATTTGAAGAAGAAATCTAAAATCCCTTAAAGCGAAGCCTGTTAGTGAATATTGTGGCCGACATCATCAAAAAGCCTCGGCTACATCTGGAGTGGATGCAGCATCGGCTTGTTTTTATAAGCTAAATTAATGTCATCCGCTGTAGCGCTGCAGCAGTCACTTTGCTCTGAGCGAAGCCACAGGCTCACATCTGTGGCTGAAGAGCATTTTCATCCTTTTGCAGGGTGCGTTGTTGTGACCTCACACACAGCACTTAGAGGTTAAACTTTATACTTTCATTTTTATCCTGAGTCAGTCTAAATAAAGCCCATTTACAGCCAGTAATGTTACATGCCCTTTGAAAAACAAAAAAATATATAACTTTTGATAAATATCTACTAAAGTAAATTTGTCCTTTTTCAAGAACTAACCTTTTAATTTACATTTTTAAGTTTTAAAATGAAGACAAGTGAAACATTTGCAAAAACAATGGATGTGTTTTCTTTCATTGGATCTTTATTTGTATAAAAAGATGTAGAAAACACATAAGCCTCTTTTCTACGACCTGGTGCGGCTAAAACCTGATGACAGATAAAAATAGATCTAAGAACATGTTGCTTTTTCTTTTAGTGTTGTTCTGTTGTGAAGTTTAATTCAATGAAAAACACATTTTCACATCTACTTTTAAAAACATGAGCTAGTTCTTTATTTTTATTTAGCTAAAGGTGCCTCTTGTGGCTCCGGAGCAGCAGGATGCAGAACCCTGGAATAACCCAACACATATCTGTAGTATCTGGGCTTTTTGTTGTATGCTTTATTTATTAAAACACAAATTATTACTTAGAATTTTGCAGGAATAGAGTGAGTTTGTATTTAAAATTTTGCACAAGTTTATTGCAGGTAAACAAAAACCAGATTGTCAGTAAAATGCTGATGACTGGATGACGCAGATGAACTGTAATTCTCAAAAAGCCAGCTGCAACTGCGCAGAGGAGTTGAGAATGACATGAAGCCAGTTGTTGATAGTAATCACAGTGAACACTGGCCCTCTGTAAGCCGGAATATTAATTTTTAGTTTTGGATTTTGGATGCATCCCTTGGATTGATTAGTAATTTATTAGTAATTCTTTGAAGCTTTGATTGAAACTGTTACCCAAGATTCTCTGGCGGTTTTTCACACTGTGGCGAACACAGTTTTATTTCTGACCTGCTTAAAACATAACTCCCACATCATATTTAACAGAAATAATTACTTTATCACGCTGACCTTAGAACTTTAAAGAGTTAGCTTGCCTTTGAAATAATATCTCATATCTGCCTGTGATGTATGTAATGCAGCTCCGGCATTATTTAGAAATACAAACACACAAACTAATGATGACTCAACACCTCCGTAATTGCAAGAGATATGTCTGCAAACAGATTTAACTAAATGTTTGAGCATTTAAATTAAACGCCGATGAGTCTGCCAGTTCCAGACAGCATCAATTCACAGGTTGGAAATATTTTCACTGAAGTTAAATTAAAGTATGGAAAAAAAAAAGAAACATTTCAGAAACTTGATTATTTATTTTTTGTTTTAACCAATTGTGAAATGCCAGATAGAAAACAGCAGATGGTAATTTTACTCTGGATGCTGAAGACATTTATGGATAACTGATGCCATTTGTCTGATTTGAATTTTAGAAAAATTTCTAGCTCATTCTCTCCCATTTAATCAAATATTTTGGTTATAAAAGCCTTGAAAAAGCCTCACCAATTAAAAATTCTTATATGACACCATTTTGTTTAGTTGGTATGAAAAAAAAAAGAAATAGTGACAGTGAATATGTGAATAAGTCGGAGGCATTGTGAGAATACTTTGAGAAAACAGTTATGTCATAGATTCTTGACTGCTCTAAATTAAAAGAATAATTAAGTTTTTAGTTGTTTTTTAAAATTAATCTAGAATAATCAAACTTGAGCTGAGTAATCATTAAAGCACTGCTGTTCCCATTTTTGTACCTCCATATTCATTTATTACAAATATGAGAACCTGGATAATAAGTCATATAGTTCCCTGCTTTTTCACTGCTACCCGTTCTGATGTAATTTTGTTTATTTTACATTCACTTCTTGACTTTCTCAAGTAAGGCTAACAGTATTTTTGTAATTGTAAAAAATAAAATGTATTGATTTTGCCATTTTCTGTGCACAAATCAAAGCTAATCCATACCTGACTTGTTCGGTGTGATTGAACAAAGAGCTGAAATACTGTTTGAATTCTGAGGAAAAATAATGCAGACGTAGCACAGATGTATGTAACTGTAGTCTGTCTGATCACATTCTCCCAGTCAAAGGAGTAAATTAACATAAAAATGTTGGACTCTTTTCATAAACCTGCATTAGCATCCTGTTGTGGTAACTTTCACACACAATGGAATCAGTGTAATTTGTGTTATGCGCTGAGAACTGATGCATTTCTTGCTTTCCAACTTTCTTTAGGCTGTGGCTCCTTTGAGAGAGAAGATTCGTGACCTGGAACAGAGGTGTGGATCTCTATTTAATCACAGCTTGTCTTATTCAAAGCTTTTCAGCAAATCCGTTTCAGTTTAATTAATAACAGACAATGTTTTCTTAACCTTGCGTGTGGCTTAGAATGACGTTGACAGGGAACAGTGACAGAAATGATCGACTGAAACTGACTTGAATCAGAGGTCATCCTTTGCTTGTGATACAAAAATTTGTTAATCTTTGATGTCTTGAATTTGAATGATGTCTGCGTTATTAGGAATGCTGAAGCAATTCTTTACATAGTAAAGCCTTCGTCCCAGCTCTATGCAGTGCATCACAAAACGAGGTGACCCTTTGAAATAGTATGTACAATGCATGAGGCTTGGTTTTACGGCTGTGTGGGCACAAGCTTAGCAAAGATTGAAGGTGCGGCTTTTCTGTTTTCTGTAGTCGTGCATCTGCTGCTGATCAGCTCTTTTGCTTCTACAGGTTCCTAAAGCATGTTTGCCATGAATGCTGATGAGATGGATATGTAGATCATCATTGTTGTTTTTTCCAGTTTATATTTTTGACTACCTTGTTTATTGTGTCACAATAAAGCACACACATACTGTATTTGTGTTTCCTTAGCATCTTGGTTTACATTCACTGCATCTTTGCGGTGAATGTAAATGAAAGAAGAGAATGTGGATTAAAAATAATTGCCATTGTATTCAGGAGCTCCCTGCTGATATGTGCTTGACTCCAAAGTGCAAAGGAGGAGAGGGAAAAAAATAACCTCTGCTTTTCTTCACTCATCTCTTTAATCTATACATTTTTTTCTGAACACCACTTTGAATTGTAATTATGTTGTTGTTTGTTCTGTTGTTCTCGTTTTGGATTTCTTTAGATGTTGTGTAATTAAAAACCTGGTCTTTTCTTCTAGCTTTTCACAGAAATATCCACCGGTGAAATTTCTCTCAGAAAAAGATCGAAAAAGAATTTTGGTGAGTGAAAAAACATCAATTACACATGTGCTATTTCACTTTCAAATACTTTCTTTTTGCTTTTATTGAGGTCACATCTCTAGATTATTATTGGCAAACTCCAGCAAACTGTAAGCACAGTCTCACTTTCATCCTGCTCACATTTAAACTCTAAACATAAGAATGAATCTGTGCTTCCTGAGGTGCCATGACATGCCATACATTGATGTATGGAAAGCTGAATGCTGCTTCCGTCTCTCACCATCACACGTCTATTGGATGCTTGATGCTTCCTTTCAAATAGAAGTTTGACTGTAGCGCATACTTTGTTAGCAGTAGACCTGCACAATGTTACAAAGTTTTAGTTGTTAGTGCTGTTCACTCATGCTCTTTTTGGTGAAATACATTTGGTGTCAATTATTTAAGCAGCATAACAAGCTTTGAAGGTAAAGAAGTGAACAGCAGATGTCACATTTTTAAATTAAATTTCATTGTTGAGGCGGAAATATATATGTATATATTAATAACTATATAGAAAACCCATTATCTGGGGCCTAGTCATGGGAAGTCATACGATTCACCAACATTATTCAAATTTAATTTGAAACATAATTGCATTCTTTTTGCAAATATGTGCTTGTGTTACTATTGGAACGAATGCAAAAGTAAAATTTCACACTTAAAGACGGTCCCAAACATTTGGGTTGCTCCCAATCTTTGAAATGACATTAATGTGAAATTTAACGTATTATAATGTGATTAACATGCTTTGAAGGGTTGTGGCAGACCACCTAAATGAGTTAATCACCGCATTATAGCTGGCTAAAAGTTTAGCCCTCAGCCTGGTAGTGATGTATATCATGAAAAAAAAAACTCATCACACAAGAGCTAATAAACAGCTCTTAGTCTTCTGTGAAACTCCACTGACATGTTAGAGCAGGGCAGAAAAAAAGTGCAGACTGATCCTCTGAGCAGTCAGTCAGAGGTCACATTAAAGTGCCGCAGCTGTGTAAGTCAGTTTGTTAATGTGGCTGCAACGCTTGAGGCTTATGCCACATATAAAGTGAGATGTATGTGTTACTTGGTCAGCCCGAATTAGATATTTATTGCAGGATGTGACTGAAAAGCACCAGAGGGGTGATTCACACATGAAAGCAAAACATTTTGTCAAACTCACAGAAAGCAGTGACTGTATGAATAGGCCTTAAACTGATATCCACCTGAATGCAGGTTTTTCCATCAGAATATTGTTTTGTAGCAATACTCACTTTACCTGTTGGTGGTAGTAAAGCTATGGCTGATTAGTTCATTAAAGGAGATCTGTTTTGCCTTCGAACCATTCTGAGGCAGATCTATAAAGCGTCCTGTAACAGTTTTGTTGTTTTTACACCCAATTAAAGCCTCTGAGGAAGAAATTGCTGTACATCATTGTGGTTCTACCTCAAAAGTTTTTATTACAAACTCAAAATTTCCCAAAAATATTCACTTTTTGTAGTATGATTATCACTGCTATGGTGACTAACAAAATTACAAATTTAGTGTAAATAAATAACTTTTCTCTTGAGTTTGGTAAAACTGTCCAAAGAGCCTTGATATCTACTTAACTTTATTTGTCGTGAGGTTTAAAACGGTGTGACATCAGTGTGTTTTTTTATTATTTTAATGTTTGTTGAATTAAATCTTTATTTTTTGAGGAAGATTAAACAATAATTTAAGAGATTTTTTTATTTATTTATTACAAATTTCATGAGGGCAAAAAAGCTTTTTTTATTATTTCTTTTTTTAGTAGAACCAACTGACAAATTTTTATTCTTTTGGAAAATGAAGAAACAATGAAATATGAAAAAATGAATTAAATTGAAGGACTTGTATCCTTCCTATTAGACTTCCAGATTACAACAAGGTTGTTTATTTCTGTAATATTTTTGGCCTAATTTATAAATAACCTCACATGGCACTGATACATTCAAAAAGGGGGACCGGAGGGTGTGCTCCAATTATAGAGGGGTCACACTCTTAAGCCTCCCTGGCAAGGTCTATTCAGGGGTCCTGGAGAGGAGGGTCCGTCGGATAGTCGAACCTCGGATTCAGGAAGAGCAGTGTGGTTTTCGTCCTGGTCGTGGAACGCTGGACCAGCTCTACACCCTCGGCAGGGTCCTGGAGGGTGCATGGGAGTTCGCCCAACCAGTCTACATGTGTTTTGTGGACCTGGAGAAGGCGTTCGACCGTGTCCCTCGGGGAGCCCTGTGGGGGGTTCTCCGGGAGTATGGGGTACCGGGCCCTTTGATACGGGCTGTCAGGTCCCTGTATGACCGGTGTCAGAGTCTGGTCCGCATTGCCGGCAGTAAGTCGGGCTCGTTTCCGGTGAGAGTTGGACTCCGCCAGGGCTGCCCTTTGTCACCGATTCTGTTCATCACTTTCATGGACAGAATTTCTAGGCGCAGCCAAGGTGTTGAGGGGATCCGATTTGGTGGCCTTAGGATCTCATCTCTGCTTTTTGCAGACGATGTGGTCCTTTTGGCTTCATCAGATCGTGATCTGCAGCTCTCGCTGGAGCGGTTCGCAGCCGAGTGTGACGCGGCCGGGATGAGGATCAGTGCCTCCAAATCCGAGGCCATGGTCTTGAGCCGGAAAAGGGTAGAGTGCCTTCTCCGGGTCAGGGGGGGTGTCCTGCCCCAAGTGGAGGAGTTTAAGTATCTCGGGATCTTGTTCACGAATGGGGGAAGAAGGGAGCGGGGGATCGACAGGCGGATTGGCGCAGCGTCTGCTGTCAAGCGGGCGCTGTACCGGTCCGTCGTGGTGAAGAGAGAGCTGAGCCAAAAAGCGAAGCTCTCGATTTACCGGTCGATCTACGTTCCCACCCTCATCTATGGTCATGAGCTTTGGGTCATGACCGAAAGAACGAGATCGCGGATACAAGCGGCCGAAATGGGTTTTCTCCGTAGGGTGGCTGGGCTCTCCCTTAGAGATAGGGTGAGAAGCTCAGTCATCCGGGAGGGACTCAGAGTAGAGCCGCTGCTCCTTCACATCGAGAGGAGCCAGTTGAGGTGGCTCGGGCATCTGGTCAGGATGCCTCCTAGACGCCTCCCTGGTGAGGTGTTCCGGGCACGTCCCACCGGGAGGAGGCCCCGGGGAAGACCCAGGACACGCTGGAGGGACTATGTCTCTCGGCTGGCCTGGGAACGCCTCGGGATTCCCCCGGAGGAGCTAGAAGAAGTGGCTGGGGAGAGGGAAGTCTGGGCCTCCCTTCTGAAGCTGCTACCCCCGCGACCCGACCTCGGATAAGCGGAAGAAGATGGATGGATGGATGGATGGATGGATGGCACTGATGCTGCACTTTCTAGACCTTTTTACCCAAGACAAAAAACCTTTAATGACAAATGTCATCCAGTCAACATTTTTTGAAGAAAAAAGGTTGGCATTTAGGGTCAAAAAGTAAAGATCTAGACAGAAGTTACAGCATAAACCTTCTCCAGATTAAAAAAAAACCCAAGCATATCTCTCCTGAATGAAAGATATGACATTGAACTAGCAAACATCTTGCACATTTAACAACATAGTTTATGGGTGTGAGACTTTAATAGCGTAGAGAATATGTTTGGACATCAATAACATAGACAGAAACAAACAGTAAATACTGATCAAATGTAAAGGTAAAATGTGTAAAAGTGTTCGAAGGACTCAAAATATGACCAGCTTTTATTAGCGTATAGATTTGATCCTTCTGGATAATAAATCTGTGCTCAACCAGCTGACGCTGTGTAGAACAAGGCCACCAGGTCATTTTTATATTTACCCCAAATGAAGACATAAGGATCACATACTGCATCAAACATCCTGTATGACCTTTCAGTAGTTAATGTGAATGTTTGCAACATGTCCTGTTTTTCTGACCTTGACAGAGGCTGCCTTTCAAATGTTGCCTCTTTCAAGTGGATTCAGTCAGAAAGGTTTTGAATCAAAGGGAAACTGATGTTTTCTCCTATTCACCACATGCAGTTTTAGGCTTTTTTGCTAATGATCAAATAACCTGGCAAACTAGAATATGAAAAATAACTAGAAAATTTCGGAAGAAATTTAGCCGGGGCCTGCCAAGGCGCGCCCGTTGGGCTTGGGCCCGGCGTCGTCACGCCACAAATTGGCGTCGACGCTAAAGAACGCCGCAACGTAATCAGTGGCACGCGGAGAACCGCAAGAACGTTAAGCGAGGCGGACGTGCACCATTCAGTATGATTTAAAATGTTGTCAAGGCTTTTATTTTGGAAGTTTTGTTAAACTTCATTTCAAAGGGCCAAACTAATCCCATGCGTAACAGTCATTGGGTTAAAATAGTTATATAATGCTCAAAACACAAGTAGCTGATGTAAAAATATTCAAGGCTTTTATTTTGAAATGTTTGTTAAGCTTCATTTCAAAGCGCCAAACTAATCCCATGTGTAACAGTGCTTTGGATGAAAAAGTCAAATAAAGCCAAAAAGAGCAATTACATGATGTAAAAATATTCAAGGCTTTTATTTTGAAATTTTCAGTATGCTTCATTTCAAAGGGACAAACTAATACCATGTGTAACAGTGCTTTGGATGAAAAAGTCAAATAAAGCCAAAAAGAGCAATTACGTCATGTAAAAATATTCAAGGCTTTTATTTTGAAATTATTATTATGCTCCATTTTAAAGTTCCAAACTAATCCCATGTGTAACAGTGCTTTGGATGAAAAAGTCATATAAAGCCAAAAACAGCAATTACCTGATGTAAAAATATTCAAGGCTTTTAGTTTGAAATTATTATTATGCTCCATTTTAAAGTTCCGAACTAATCCTATGTTTATCAGTGCTTTGGATGAAAAAGTCATATAAAGCCAAAAAGAGCAATTACATGATGTAAAAATATTCAAGGCTTTTATTTTGAAATTTTCAGTATGCTTCATTTCAGAGGGCCAAACTATTCCATTGTGTAACAGTGCTTTGGATAAAAAAGTCACATAAAGCCAAAAAGCGCAATTACCTGATGTAAAAATATTCAAGGCTTTTATTTTGAAATTATTATTATGCTCCATTTTAAAGTTCCGAACTAATCCCATGTGTAACATTGCTTTGGATGAAAAAGTCATATACGGCCAAAAAGAGCAATTACGTCATGTAAAATATTCAAGGCTTTTATTTTGAAATTTTCAGTATGCTCCATTTTAAAGTTCCAAACTAATCCCATGTGTAACATTGCTTTGGATGGAAAAGTCAAATAAAGCCAAAAAGAGCAATTACGTCATGTAAAATATTCAAGGCTTTTATTTTGAAATTTTCAGTATGCTCCATTTTAAAGTTCCAAACTAATCCCATGTGTAACAGTGCTTTGGATGGAAAAGTCAAATAAAGCCAAAAAGAGCAATTACGTCATGTAAAAATATTCAGGGCTTTTATTTTGAAATTTTCAATATGCTTAATTTTAAAGTTCCAAACTAATCCCATGTGTAACAGTTACTGAGTTAAATCAGTTATATACAGCCCATAGCAGCAATTAGTTCTAAAGGCCAGTTCAGTCCTGATCTGTTTCAACTGAGCGGTCCACTATAGATAGAACTACAACGATGCGTATTTGTAGTCCAAACCAGCAGCCAATAGCCTCTTGAGTTCCGTTGCTATGGCAAATAATGGTCTCAGCAGGGTGTGAGCTCTGAGCTCTGAGCTGTCAAACACACAATTGTGTGTTTGAGCAAACACATTTTACTGACAAAAAGCATTGGAAACAAATCCTTCCTGTTCGGGAACCGTAATACATATTCGAAAAGCGTTTGGAGCGTATGACAGGTCAATGTGTCTTCTGCGATAGTCCCGAGATTCATATCTGTACCTCACTCAGAACATTTACAGCGATGAGAGAAAGAAATGTTGTGCCCAGATCTGAACCGAGATCGGCTCTCACTCTAATTTGAGCAAAAATGAGAAACTTTGGGTCGCTTAGAGGCAAATTGTGGACAAACCGTAACTGGTATCGACGAGCCGTCTTCACTTTCGAAGAGATCACAGACGTATCTACAAAATGAAATTTGAATGGCATTTCTAGGTGAATTTGTGACGACACAGAAAATCCTCAAAAATAGGGTATTTCTAGGATTTTTCCCATTGACTTATAATGGGGTTTTTTTCGTAGTTTTTTGCGAATTATGTCGCCACGTTAAGCCCAAATCCCACCAAAAATAATAGCTCCAATGGCGTGAATTTTCTGCACGTTTTGATACCTCATTTGTAGGTGTGCACCCAGCGGTATGAGCCGCATTAACGGTTACGGAAGAAAAATAAAGAATATTAAAGAGACGCTTCTCTCCGACAATAGTAATAGGTTCCTGCCATTGCTTTGCATGGCAGGCCCCAAAAATGCCTGTTTCTTTTCAGAGGAAAATATTTCTCATATATTACTAAAATTATTTTAAAAAAATGTCAAGTTATTCTATTTCCATGTTGGGAAATACTGTAGCAAACAGGTAAAAGACATATGGAGCCATTCATTAAAAGCAACACTTGCATTTTGCAAAAAGCTTCTGGACCACCAGGTTTATATCGGTTACCATGGAAACTGTACACCAAAGAAAGGAGGAGTTTGTGGGCAGAAAATGAAAAGTAGTTTTCAAAATAACAGGAACAATGTTCAGTAAAAGCAATGGACAGATGAAAAACTTTGAGCACCGTTGTTTCTTTGAACAACTTTGGCTGATCCACTGGCTCTAGTAGGTACAACATGCTGCATGCGCTCTATTGAAATTTCTAACATTCAGAAGCATAATATGTCTTTCAGTCCAGGATTAGTCACCTGTATATATATTTTTATGCGAATGGATATTCGAAAACACTAATGGAAAATACCAAATCCTGTATTATTGTTTAGACAGAAAGAAGTGATTTATCCTAGATGGCAGACAAATTTAACAATAAACTTTTCTTTGGGACTAATGGACTACTTTATTTTGATATATTCTTTTAATACAAAAAGATTATAGCTTCTAAATTGTTGAAAGTAAAATTCTGCAGCTGTTTTGTCAGAAAATTATTGATCTGAAATTTCATGCATGTTTTTTTTTTTTTTTTGGTTAATATGGCTTGCGTTTTTGTGCTTTCTAATTGAATTGGCTGATAATAGGCGATATATCTGTATGGTTATTCCTCGTCTAGATCACAGGAGGGGCTGGGTTCGTGGGTTCCCATCTGACTGACAAACTGATGATGGACGGCCATGAGTTGACCGTGGTCGACAACTTCTTCACAGGGAGAAAACGAAACGTGGAGCACTGGATCGGTCACGAAAATTTTGAACTCATCAATCATGATGTGGTGGAGCCGCTTTACATAGAGGGTGAGAAAACTCGGGCATGTCATGATGTCTTTGACTTAACTCTACCTTTTGCTCAGTACTTTCCTCTGAGCGTAGACCATGAAGGCAAATACTCAAGTTTTACAAACTTTCTGGAGACCGACGAAAAATGTCTAATCAGTGAAAGACAGCAATTGAATCTATTGGCAAGATGTACTATTCATTGACATTTAATTACATAGTGTTGTCTGACTGCTGCAATTTTGTACACCTAGTGTATTTTTTTTTCTTGATGAAAACATTTAACTTGAAACCCTCAAAACCTTGTAACATTTCTCTACTGATTTCTTGGCAATTTTCCATCTGTTTACTTCTGTTATGAAAATAGTCACCATTATTAGTCATCAGTGGCCCACCTTTCATAGTAAATTACTCTCTGCTTTGTCAAAATGCTCCATAGGAGCCATCTTAATGTGCAAATTGATATGAGATTAAAATCGTTACATTCATTTGATCTCTTATGTCAGTTTTTGAGCAAGTTTTACCAACAGGTGCATGTTCTTTGTACCTTTTCATGAAAGTATTCAGTGTAGGAGGATGTTTTCTTTTTCTCTTGATCTGCAGCCTCTCCTTCCATGTCTAAATAAAACTCACTTCACTGCAGAAAGTGACAGTGGGATTTCTGCAGCTTCCATTTCCTGGCAAGCTTGAGCCTTTATAGACTCCCAGTTGTACTTTAACATACAAACAGATTTTCTTTCCTTTGAGAGAGAAAGTTGGGCTCATACTGAAGATATTTGGACACAATCTGGTGTTTCTCTGGGAGATTTATCTAAAATACGCAGAAAGAAAAGTATCATGGAATGGATAAAGCAGGCTCACATTAAAAGTCTCTAGATCAGCCGGACCTCGACTGCACTGATATGTATTCTCTACACTTAAAAGTTCTATATGGAACGATCATTGTTCAGTAAAAATATAAGAGAGAAAATAGAGATGTTGCCTTTTGCAAGCACACAGAAGCATATGTTGCATCTGATATCAAAACATCCTTACATTACAGCTGCAGTGTAACTTGACCAGGCAGCAAACCTTTACAGGGTAATGAAACGAAATTTAAAAGGTCACAGACTGTTTCGTAAAAGAAATAGATGTAGCTTACAGATACAGCTAAATACAGACACAAATTTTACATTGAAGTCTGTCATTTACCCAATCTGTTTCCAATCTGGATGAAGCAGATTTTACTTTTCAAGTCCACTCTTCAAATTGCCCGAGTTCAGAAATATCTTCGATTAAATAATCTGTTGTTTTTGAAAACAGCTTTGTTCTTTTGGCTGCTGTGTAATCATCAGTGTCAGTAAGGACTAAAAGGACATACAACACAGCCAACTGTGTGAAGGTTTGCTATGATAAATAGTTGGTGGGGGTTTTTTTTGGCTCAGATGGGTTGTGCACCTTGAAATGTCTCCCAGGATTCACTCATGTTTATGATGAGAAGACCTCGGCCTACCGCTTTTTGAATAATTCAATGCATACAGTATAAATGATGCAATGTTTTTATGTGGAAACTCTCAGTCAGACATGATGAATAAAATATCCCAGCTGATTTAAGTTAAATTTACTCGTAGTTGAGAAACAAATCAAATATATATATCAAACAAGTATCCTGCTGTTCCTATAATAGTTCTTTGTGTGCTTTTGGTGTAAAACTTATGCAGGGACTAGCAGTGGAGAAATGATTGGGAATTATTTTAAAATGTTAAATCAGAAACTTTCATTAGATAACAGATGAAATGTTGAGGGAGAAGAACTAAATAAAGAGGCTGTTTCATTTATTATTAAACTTGCCTTTTTGTTCATAACCTTTTCTTTTCTTTTCTTTTTTTATTCTTAGCAATTGGCATCAACCCCTCTCTAAAAAAAGGATAATGCACATAGTTCATTAAATTCAGTAATTAGATAATACGTTACCATTATCTAAATGTTGCCTAAACATTTGTAGAAAATAAAAAATCGGAAGCAAACATTTTGCTGTTTTCTTTCTTAGTTGTTGATTTTTCACAAGTTTTGAATTTTATGACAAAATGTAGTTTAACTTTCAGAAATTGTGAACTAAGATCATGCTTTGACTTTATCTTTATTACAAGAGACAAAAGTTATTAAACTGTGATTTAAAAGGTTATTTTTTCTTAAATTAGTTTTAGTTGAACACACTGATTTATGCCACTCAATAATTTCTAATTTTTGTAGTTTTTAAATTATGTGAACTGGTACAGCATCAATTTCTTGAAGAATAAACATTACTGTTCAGATCGCAGTCAGTTTTAGGCAGATCAATGATTGTAGATTACAGAAAAACTCAGAATTTAGTTGACGTCACCTAGTAGTCGTGTTTTTAGACCCAGAAAATCTTCTGCTTTTCTTACCTGCAGCTTCATTTGTTCCATCTGTTTGGACTATTATGAAACTGAGAAAAAAGAGCAAGTAAAGATGTCACTAGATTTTTCTTCAGCATTGGATATGAAACATATTTTTAACAGTACCTTGGCTTCTATTAAATAGGTATTTCAGAAATGTTTTCCTGTTATTATAATTCCCCCTTGCTCTTGATTTGAAATGCAGACCTCAAAATATTACTGCCATGCAAAGCACTGTTTTCCTGTTTTTATTTTAAAAAAAAGGTTTCTATTAGTGTAAGGTGAGATGATTAACTGTATCTCCTGGTCTTTCGCAGTGGACCAGATCTACCACCTAGCATCTCCAGCCTCCCCTCCTAACTACATGTACAATCCCATCAAAACACTGAAGACGAACACAATTGGTACTCTGAACATGCTTGGTGAGTAATCTTGTTTGTTTGACTTCAGTTTTTAAAGCTTATCATAATTTTGGACAATTAAAGATTTCTGTCACTTTTTTTTTGGCATTTCTAGATTTGAATTTTGAAGTTAACATTTTTACAAACATTTAAACCGGCAAATCTTTAAACTGACCAAATCTTACTTTTCAATTACATAAACCAGTGGTTCCCAAAGATTTCCTGGACCCTTTATGGATTACAATACTACCCCCCCCGCTGCCGCCCCCACAAAAAAAGAAAAAAAAATCAACAGGGCACACAAATCTTTCAACCAGACATAAACCTATACACATATTTTGTTTTCAAAATCCACTGAAGTTTATTTCACACAACAAAACGCAATACAAACCATGTTTTCAGTAAAGACTTTTGTGTAACTGTTTATTTTATTTTTTTATTCATCCATACTGCTTCCCGCGCCCCCCACACTTTGGGAACCACTGACATAAGCAACAGTTTTACTCGAGAAATATGTTTGTCTGAGTCTTCAATGAAAAATCTTTACCAAAACTTACCTTTTCTTCAGCGTAGTGCAAGGCTACAAGATGTACTCTTTAAATAGAAAGTTATAAAGGAAAGTATTCCAACTTGCTGTATAAGCAGATTTTGAACGTTTTAACAAAAAACTTTGTAACTCTTTTGAAACAGTTTAGAGTCCGAATATTTAAAAAATATCAAGTTCATAAGTTTCCTTTAGATATTACAACAAACTTTCATGTTTGAGGAGTAAAACTAAACTGCTGATTAAATGTTAAAGATTTCTTGTTGGGGTCGGATTATTGTCATTTTGTCATATTCTGCGTCTGAATCCCTTATTAACTCTAGAAAACGGGATTCATCTTCATTGTTCTTTCATAAATGTAACAATAACACTTAAACAGGGCTGTTTATTCTGAGATGTATCTCCTGTTCTTTATGTATTTAATATCAATTTTCTGCTTTAGCATGCTTTTAACACAATAGCTGTGTGGTCCAGACCAGCAAAGTGCTAAATCTCCTACTTTTTAGTGGTGGTGATAGAAGCTGAGAACCAATTAATGAAGTTTCCTGTGAAATTATATGGAAATCGCAAGGATGTTCTTTATATTCATATATACATATGTTATTTTCAATGTTTCAATGTTATTTTTTTCAGAATTGAAAAAAATATAAATATTAGTGTGATGATAATAAATATTATTTTACCCTTTTATGCATCTTTTAGTCTTGGCGAAAGTCTTGACATTTTACTTTAAAAATGCTCCCTGTACAAGTAGAATAGAACAGAATATTGCTTTGTTTGTCCCCCGAGCGGGGATATTCACTATATACTGTAAATGTATTAAACCTGTTTGTTAAATAGATTTGGTTACATTTTTTGCTCAAAGTGAATATCAGCTATCATCAGCCAGTAAGTCATTGAGTCCATCTTGTTTTCTCAGCCTCTTTTTTTCCCACTGCCATCATTCTCCTCTTCATCATTCTTGTACTCTGACTCATCTCTGAGAAGCACCCCTGAAACTGTTTTTTACCATGCCTACATTACATTATGGAAAACAGACTTAACTATTTTTTTTTTATTCGTGTTTAGTTTATTTGAGAGAGACAATGTTCCAAAGATAAATGATAAGTTGGACGCAGATGTCCAGGACTCTGAATGCGATGGAATAAGGAGGAAGTGAATTTCTGTGGAGAGCTTTAACCTTGGTGGACAAAAGACATGTACTTCTACTTTACTGAATGTTTTAGCATTATTTCTTAACAGCTTTCTAATTATTCCATTTTGATCAGTTTCAATGGCATTGAAATGTTTCAGTTGGTGATTATTCAGTTTGACCTAATGTCACCTGATGAGTTGCTCCACAGTTCAGATCAGTGAAGCAATGCACCCAACTTGGAAGTGAATCAAGGCTATTCAAGGGCAACTTTTGTTTCTAAACACCCCAACATTTTCTTTATGATGCTGAAAGCCTGTAATATCTTCAAAATTTGTCCTCTAAACCCTAACGGTTGTACAGTGAATGTATATATATATATATATATATATACATATATATATATATATATATATATATATATATATATATATATATATATATATGATACAGCCAGTCTGTATTTATCCTTTATCCAATATTGAGTGAAAATTTCACTTCTAACTGCAATGCTTAAAAAGCTATACTAAAATACTAAAATCAATATTGCAGTGGGCATTTTTGTGTAGGACATCAAAATAGTAGATTTCATTTTGGAAACCTCTGAATCAAAGTATTTAGAAAATAGCAAATCATTGCTCAAACACAATCATTGATTGTCATCTACAACAATCAATGTTGATTGTTGCAGTAGCATCTGTTATTGTTCAAATTTAGATGATGAAAAGTGAGTCTGAGCAGCCCTGCGGATGTTTCAGATGTTTTAAGGCTGAAGCATGTAGCCAGAAGCAACAAACGAGCCACTCGGACACATCCTGTGCCATTTAACTTTTTGTCAATATGAGAGCAGAGAATTTATTCATATTTCATGAATATAGATTGCTATGAGTCATACTTTTTACTTAAGTAAAACTGCTTTTGGCTCATTTAGAAGGTTAATTCAGGCATAGAAACATTTCCTATTAAAATAAGACCAGAACAGAACCTGATAAAAATTGCTGCAATGATTCATGAGTACGTTGGCTCTGCATTGGTCTATTTGGGAAAATGAAACCTTTACCAACCTGTCAGAGAATCCAAAGGTAACACCAATGAAGCCTGACAAGCAACCAATGTTGATTCAGGAGGAGGAACATCTCAAAGATCTTGCTCTAGTAAAACCATACCCCTTCATCTGAAACCCTTTTTTTTTGTGAACAACTAGAGAGAGCAGTAGTGACAAAGTTATCAACCATATTTATTGAAATCATTATTAAAAGCCACAGAACAATCTTTCTTTTACCAATTACAATTACTGTTCATGTCATAAATCACTTAATAAAATGACCAAATATTGTTTAAACGTTCAGTAGCTGTTATTCACCAACTTTTGTCTTTAACAGCACTCAAATTATATACTGTATATATATATATATATATATATATATATATATAAAGGGTTTTACTGTTTAGAATAAGAGAGAGAAAAAAGAAAAATAACATAAAATTATATATATATATATATATATATATATATATAAAGGGTTTTACTGTTTAGAATAAGAGAGAGAAAAAAGAAAAATAACATAAAATTATATATATATATATATATATATATATACACACAGTTGTACTATTCAGGGCAACATGGTCAGCAGCTCTACCATTTACAGTGCTGTCCTAAATAACCTCCCTAGAAAGCTGAATAAACAAGTGCACTTTGCTTCATGAGACAGTAATGACTCAGTGGACGGAGAGCTGGTTAAATGTTGCCAAAGGCTATGCAGTCTGTTTGAGATAAAAAAGACTTTAGTTGAATGATGAAATAGCTTATGCAAAAACAACTTCCTTTAGCGCAAGACTCAGGTTTCATTAGCATGAACGAGTTTACTCAAAACATTTTGCTGTCTGAATTCTGATTTTGGATGACCTTTTCTACACTGTGTTGCTTTTTTGTATTTAATATAGTCTAGTGTTACCTTGCATTTCAAGTTGTGTGTCTTCTTTGTGCTGCTTTGTGTTTTAGGGTTGGCAAAACGAGTGGGTGCAAGACTTCTGCTGGCCTCTACATCTGAAGTTTATGGAGGTACGAAAGGTCAAACTGAACCAGAGCTGGTTTTACATTTTAGAGTGGATGCTGGAAGATTGTGGAGGCATGTAATTTATTCACAAAGGTTAAGGAAACAGAGTGAGGATATTTGAGTATATTAGCATTTTGACAGCCATAGAAGCTGCTATGTAAATGTTCTTGAAGTATCTTAGTGTTTTTATCCCACTTCTGAATTGAGTTGGAATCATATTTTAGTAGCATTTCTGTTATTCTCTTTTATTTAATTTGTTTGATTTGGGTATGTTTGAGTTTGTTTTTGCTTAATACTTGAAACATCCATCCAGCCGTTGTTTTTAATCCATTGATCCAGCTGGAGATCTGGGCCTAACTCCATCGGGCGAGATAAAAGGGTAAACCAGGTTGCAAGTCCAATACTTAAACCACTAAAATCTAAAAATGTGATGATGAAATAAAGGGCACACAGAAAAATAAATGAATTGAATTTGTTTTAGCGAAGTCAATTAAAGGTTGACTTTATTGCATCAACTGATGACAGAACAACACATGTATATTTTTTTCCAGGTAAAAGAGAAATTCATTTGTTACAGTGAAACCTCAAAATATATTTTACAGACTTCAGTAGTAAGCTTATTGAACTCCTAATTTAGCAAAACGACTCATGGTGAAATTATCACTTTGGATTCAGCTTTTTTTGCAGATCTTCAGCAGCAACTGGAGTTGTAGGTACAATAAATCAACAAAGATGAAAGTCATGGAAGAGACATTTAGTTATCTCTCAAGCTTTGAGGGAATAAAAAAAGAAAGTCTTAAATATACTGAAACCGGCAAGGACCCCGATTGCACAAAACTACTTCATGGTACTAAACCAGTCATTTCTATAATAAACTAATATTAAATTTATTGAATGCAGTCTTAAATTGATACTGAATTTCTAAACAAAATCCCTCTGCTTATATTGCACAATACTCATACAGTGGATTTAGAAAAAAGAAATTATTATTGTATCAGGCTAGTAGTCAAGGCTGGTTCTTCTGAGGCCAAGGCTGCACACACCAAGGCTGAGTACAGACCAGGAAAAAAACAGCTCAAGACTGGTCTCGAACCTCCCAACCTTGCTGGTTAGGATGCGGTTTTCTAAAGGAGTCATCAATGATTTATTTTATTTTTTTTAAATTATATTTGTTCTGGATTTGTTACATCTCATATCAAACGCTTTTAATGCACAAATCTGAAGATGAGGTTTCAGAAAGTCCGACAATGAGGCTGTAATCTGTTTTCAGACGGATCGATGTTACTACGTGCTTCATCTCTTCTGTTTGTGCGCTGTCAGTCTTCTTCTTTCACACCAAGACATTTTCTAGTTCAGCTTATTTAAAGAACGAATGTTGTGACAGCAGGTGAAAAAGCTAAATGGTTTCCTGTGTCAATTATGTGAAAGTTAGCAGCTCTGTCAGCAGCCATTGTGCACCTAAGAGGGTTATCTGCCGAGCTGTCGATGTCCAATTTTAACATACATGAAGTCAACTTTTGTTAAAAAATCTGGCAAACCTGCAACATTAGGCGTACTTTAGGCCAAGTAATTTAATTTAATTAAAGCAAAGGCTTTAACATTTTCCTTGAAGGATAATGAGTTGAAAGAAAGGCTTGTTTCTGATCATTTAGATTTTGGACCATCTTTTGTGACTCTTTCTTTGCCTTTCAGCATTTAACTGCAGTTTCCAGGTGCCATGTATGTGCTTGATGTTTGACTACCTAGTGGTTATAAAAAGATGCTTGTGTGTTGTATTAATTGGTTTACTAAAAAGTCTACACATCTTGTAAAACTTGCACAAAAATGAGACTGTGAAAAATCATTTCAAAGTTTTCCACCCTTAACCTTTCTTATCCAATTCAACTGCAGAGTGGTTTCAATACATGAAGGCTGAACGTATAAAGCAAAAAAACCCAAGCCTGGCTAAAATCCTCTAAAACTTTCGCTCAGAGCCGATGCGACAAGGCAAGGCTGCTTGGAACAGGGACAGTGTGCAGAGGTCGTTCTGTGTGGATGTTTTTGTCATTAGCTTTTCAGAGATGGAGGTCTCTTGCAGCGTTCTGCTCTTATCGCAGTGGTTAATTATTTTCTGTCATGCTTGTTATCAAAGCTGATTAATAAAAAGAGCTGCAATAGCTTAAATATTAAGTTGTTGCACTGGGATGTGCATTTTTACCCTAAACATGTTGAAACGTGTGCTGGGCAAGTGGAGAGGCTTTTATACTCGGCCCTTACATTATTGGTGCAGTATTCTCCAAAACTTGGCACATGTAGAGGTATCATAAAAATGCCGGTACAGGCAACCCTTCTAAAATCATAAAAACACCTGAACATCGGGTCACAACACAAAGACTGATCAACACTGAACATTACCAAAAGAACATTATACCCACAGTGAAATATAACTTTTGCAGCATTAATATCTGCACTTAAATTTTTTTCAGACGGATGGGGTTTATGAACAGAAAATGTCAAAAATACCAGTGGCTTTTGTCCTAAGCCATTTAGGAGTCTGCTAAAAATACAAAAAAACCCAGGAGGGATTCTATTTTTCTGCATCACAGTGAGTCCAGTTAAAACGTCCAAGCCAACAAAAGAATGACTTCACGAGGAGAAAATGTTCGAATAGCTTAGACAGAGTCATTTTCTAAATCCATCAGAAAATCTGTGCGATTACCTGAAACTGCTCTGGACAAGAGATTCTTGGTACATTTTTGTGAAGCAAAGTGGGAAAATATCTCCAGGTCAAGAAGGGGAATGCTAATAAATTCTTAACAAAGAGGTTTGAATGCAGAAATCATTAAAAGTATGCCTTTTTTGTCTTTCATTTGAATTATGCACATATATAGTATAATTATAAAACACACAATTAAGCCATAAATGTAATGTAAGGCCTAAAGGCCAAGGATATGCTGTAATGTCTGCCTTACAGCATTAGCAGCAGCTGTGGTCATAAGTGTTGTTTTCCTTTATGGAGGCATACTTTGCAGTACAACCATGATTAAATTGAACTATAATTTCCTTCTTGTTGAATCAGGCATGCTAAGTGATTAGATATTAAATGAAATTAGTTTCAGTTAAATGAATTATGATTTTTTTTTTTCTTTGCTAAGGTGAGAGATCATCTGGAGTAGAAACTTGTGTTTCATTGTGGTGTACTAATTTTATTTTTCCAAATTACAAGCATTAAAAGAATCTAGTCGAGCAAGATGTAAAAAATAAATAAATAAAACTTTTGAAGTTGTTGCTTTTTCCATCCAAGAAAGTCTTCAAGTCCTCTGATCAGTAAAGATGAATAAGCTGTGTGTTGTAGTCTGACTGTTCTCCTTCAGAAAGTTTTTGTCTTCAAGCCAAAGATGAAGAATAGTTTGAATTTCTTGCTTTCCAAGGAGTTTCCAACGATCCAATCAAGCCAGTGGTGGAGAACGGAAAGAACTAGCCTGCAGTTCTTCAAACCTTTTGTTTCCAGAAGATCCCAGTGATGGGAATAATGGCAGAAAATAAACTGTTACTAACAGTGTTACTTTTTTCAGTAACAAGTAATCTAACAAATTACTTTTCCATCATTACGTTGTTTTCCTTGTGAAAATAAGGATCTTCTATGTGCTGATCTTCAGCAGATGGAAGATCAAAGCAATGCTTATCTGACCAGGAGTTAAGGGGAGTGAGAAGAATCGCATATGTGCTGCCAATTGGCTGAGGAAGAGTAAAGTACCGTAGTTATTATAAATCAATCAGCAGCAGGCTTGGACGGGCGTTAACACACAACCAGCGATCACAATGAGCGCACATAAACAAAGCAGACAGAAAAAAAGACAAGAAACCCCAGCTGCAAAGCATAGAACAAAAAGATAAAATTCACATCGAGTAAATGTGAAAAGTAATTTATGTCCCGGTAGCAACGTTGTTCTTATATCAGTTATGAGCAACTTGAATCTCACAAATCACCTCTCAGTATCCAGATGCTTTAACAGAGCTGGCCACCAAGAATGACTGTGTTGATGCTAGCAGACGCAGCTTAAACAAAGGCAGTATAATCAAGTAAGCTTGATTTACTGTTACTGTGCAACCACAAGATTAGTGCACATGAAAAGCTTGAAAATATCACTTGCATAATAATTTGGAACACTGTGTACTTAATTCATAGAAGGAAGGGGGATGAGATGTTCAGATGAATTCTGGTAGAAGTCCTGGCGAGTCTTCTCTGATAAACCAGTGAAATAGATACTCTATGAATTATGAGGTGGGTTTTAACTCTGCAGGCTTTGGGATCTAAGTAGCCCAGGGTTAGATAGCTGGTTTACTATAAACCTCCCATAGTAGGAATTGAGTTGGGAGGGGATTAGCACTTCAGGAAAAAAAAAGTGGGAACCTCTCAGGTAAGGGAGTTATAGGGAAGAGATGCAACACCTTGCATGACAACACAAGGTGCAAACGCCAATCTAACAACCTTGTATTCAATTTATTCCTGTGTGTCTGCTGCATTGTGCTTTCTTTGTTTTTACAGTCAGGCATAAATTATATCTCCAGACTGATGGCGGGATCAGTTTGAGTGTCTTGATGTTGGATTACAGCAAGTGCCTCTAAGAAGCATCTTGTTTGTGAATGGATAACGCAATTAGCATTCAGACGAAAAACTAATTTTAATTGCTCATATCAGTATTTCAGTCTATGTACAAAGTTTAATTCCTTCGAGGTTCTTTTAGTTGATCTTTAAACACTTTAAATTTTCAGTATATGTTGAGTAAAGGTGTTTTTCTGTAGAAATCAAGAATTTAACAAGCATAATTTTGTCTAAATTAAAAAGATCTAAAAACTTGTCTTTATTTTTTTTCCCCCAGATCCAGAGGTGCATCCCCAAAATGAGGACTACTGGGGCCATGTGAACCCAATTGGTCCCCGAGCGTGCTATGACGAGGGGAAACGTGTAGCAGAGACGATGTGCTACGCCTACATGAAGCAGGTATCGCAACTCATGTTGGCTCCTTTTTTTTTTTTTTTTTTTTTTAAGTCAGGCTAATATTGATGGTCAGGAACTGTCAGCTCTTGACGCTGGAGGATAAAGTGTCATCTGTGAATATGATTGAAATTGTCTTTATTTTTTGTGGACTTATGGAGTATGATTGGAAATTGAAAACAGTCTGGAAAGTTGTCAATAAATTAATTGTAAAATGTGCAACACTGGTGTTACTTTCACAAGCTTCTGAGCAATGGCATTAGTAATTAGTTGTTTTGAGATTGAATCAGTTATGAACTCATGGAAAATTATGATGCACAACCTTCAGTGAGGCTTGTAATCATTTGAGTTATGTTGAGCCTTTTTGATAATGACCTGAGTGACAGCAGCCTTTCATGATCAGATATGACCGACTCCTTTTGCCTTTCCTTCAGGCAGGTGGTATTTATTTATCTATTCCCGTCTCCTGCTCCTCCTCAGCTGCTCATTATTTTTTTTCACACCTGCTAGAAAAATTCTCGGAAACAGCTGCCCTAAAAAGAAATCTCGGCTGACAGTCGGGCTGTGAGGATGGACAAGAATATCACACATCACATCTACCGTCTAGTCATATAATCAAGTCATTAACATTTAAAACGGGAAGATGGAGCGAAGACTGAAGAAGCACAACTTACACGGCTGATTTAATTGTATTATTATTAGAAATGATAATATATTTTCATTTTTTAATGATTGCAATTTATTATCCCTGTTATAGATTGTGATTATTGATGGTTTTGCTGAAAGCTACTGACGCTAATCTCTGCGAATATTCTTCCATCACAAAGATATGAATAAATGTGATATTTTCTTAGCATTTCGGACCTTACATGATGACGGGTGAGGCAGTGACTAAGCTGCCTGACTGAATGTCGCTGGGTCAGAAATCTCCAACTTGCATCAGTACAGTTACATGTGGCTCTTTAGATCCTCTATTTAGGCTCCCAATAACTTTGGGAAATATATACCACCAAAAATTGAGCAAAATTTTAACATGTAAAGGTAATTTTGCAAATTTGTTTCCTGGACTAAGACGATTATTTTTTCTTCAGCTTTTTTTGCATTATTTTTTTATATAAATTGAATTAATTCAATAAAAACATGTATTAACCCTAAAATAAGAGAAAGTGTTCTTAAATTAGATTTCTTAACAAAATGAAGTCCCTGTAGTAGTTTTTGTAAAACAAACAGAACTTGTTATTTTTGTGGCTCAAAACAAATGTTTAGTTTGACTGCAGTGAAAAATTGCCCTAAGGTTTGAATAGGTTTCTTAGATACTGTTGTTTTATTATATTGTGCAGTCTGAAAAAAATTTTGCTTCTCTATTATAAATGTCTTTTTTTTCCTAAACTTTTTGTGGGCGCATAAAACCGTGGTAGTGATAGGGTTAGAATATCTAAACTCCTTAAAATAATTTGATTGTGCAAGGTATTTCTTACATTAAATATAAAGAAGAGGTGGACAAGACCATGATTGTCATGTTTTTTTTTAATGGCCATTGAACATTTTCTTCTTTAGCATTTTCTCTGACAGAGAAACTGCAGCTGCTAGTGGCTTTAGCCACGCCTGAAGTTGATTTTAATGACAAAGATCATCATTTACACTCAATGTGTCCACACAAACACTTGTCAGTACATCTTGAGCGTATTCTATTTACCGTGCCCTTCATCTTCAACGTATTGAATTTGTTTACGAGTCAGGTCTTATGAATTTCATGATCTACATTTTCAAGAGAACGATCTACATAATTTTCATGTTTTTATTCATGCATTATTCCCAAATAGGGCTCCACTTAGCATTCAAAGTGTTTTTCTTGATGCATGAGGCTGAATTTAAGAAGGCCACAGATTATAAAATCAGAGTTTTTTTATAATCGTTATCCATCACGAAGGAGCTCGCATTAATTTACTGCTTGTAGTAGGTAAGGTTTTAGACATTCACCAAAACATAAATTGGGAAATTAGATTTCTCCTACATGCATTCAATGTATGTGATATACATAATATGCTTCTATTTTTATGAATGGGATTGTTATCATAATTGCGTCTTTAATGAAAGGTAGCGATTTGTAGCTTGTGGGTATAAAACTGGGGGGAAAAGCAAATTCAGGTTCATAGCCTTTTACATCAGGTCAGTATGTAAACACGATTTCTCATCTTCTCTTTCAGATTAAATATTGAGGTCATTTTGTTTTGTTGTTAAAGTAATTTGTTAAATGGCTAAGCAAACAGAATTTGTGTGCAAAGTTTTGTTCTTGTTGACTTTTCCTTCAACACAATCATAAAATATGTTATTACCTGAAGATGATATTACCATGCTATAGACAGTCTTTTTCTTTTTTTTTCTTTTTTGGGAAAGGTTAAATGCGGCCAGGTGTTCTCCCGATCTGCTGACAGGATTAGTCAGGGTCTGTTGTGTTTCTGCAAAACAAAGCAAATAAGCATAATGTAAAACATACTTCGTTTGTTTTAGTTTTTTTTTTAAATTCGTATAGATAAAGTTTGTTACGCTAATGTAGAGTTTGCATAATTGCTCAGCCTTCACCCTGTGCTTCTTCCTGGAAATTCTTCCCTCAATTTTAAAAAAATATTAAAAGATTGTATACTAGAACATTGTAAACTATTCTTCCAGAAATTGTTTGTGTAACGTTGGGTAAAGGTGTAATTTAATTTTGTGTGACGATGAGGTGATTTTAATTAAAGCAACCTGAATTTGTTACAATATTCCATAAACCCATTCCAGAACATTGACAAAGAAAAACATTGACAATATTGACACTAAATATATAAAAATCATTCTGAACTTGTCAGGTAGAACTTTCTTTCACAATTTATTTCCTCCAAACCGATCAACCTTTACGGTACGTGCCTAACGTTTAACATTTACGATGAATAGAAAGTTGTACAGCCATAGGAGACAGATTTAGGCTGACATTGTGGTTTGTGTGTACCATAAAAACATAACGCACTAAACAACAAAAAACATTAAATTGCAGTGGCAAAATAAATGAAAAGTAATGAAAAGTTGCAATCCATTCTAAAAATGTCAATGTACCAGTTATTATTAATCAAAGGCAACTTTGATGGTTGTTTTAGTCAGTACTTGTTGATACAATACAATATTTTCTCTAAGCCTCTTGGTTCCTGCAGATTAGATGAATAAGGCTGAGGGAAATGTAACCATAACTCCCCTTCCTCTGTATTTGCAGGAAGGTGTGGAGGTGAGAGTGGCGAGAATCTTCAACACGTTTGGTTCCCGGATGCACATGAATGACGGACGAGTCGTCAGTAATTTCATCCTTCAGGCGCTACAAGGAGAACCTCTCACTGTATGTATTTTTGAGCTTTTTACTTCATCGGCTTTCAATTCTTTCCAGTGATAAATGAATTTCTCTCAGACAGGATTTTTGTTTTTTCACTTGGTGATTGATATGGATTGTTGAGCTTGCAGCCACCTAAACATAAACTTCTATAACGTAGCAAATGCAGATGGGGGTATTTTTCCAAGGAGATGTATTTTCTATCGACAAATAGTAATGCTACTAATTTATGTTCTTTTAGGTGTACGGTACTGGATCCCAAACTAGAGCCTTCCAATATGTAAGGTAGGAAATTAAGCATTTCTTTTGCATTTTAATCCAAAATATTGAACCGTTTAGTATCATAATTTAAAGATTTTTACCATCGATTGTTAGTGTTTTTTTCTAACCTTTGTATTTGGTGGTTTTGTTCCCTAAATCAAGTGTACTAGAGTAAAACAGTTTTTTTCTCCTTTTGATGTATAGATTAAATAGGACATACCGGTATGTTGTTCAGTGAATTCCTTGAAGGCATTTGTAATCGGTGTGAGTCAGACTGAAACAGCTTCAGGTCTGAGTCAGAAATATCAATATTTTTCAGGTTCAAACAGTAGCTATTGGTTTGTTTGTGGAGGATGAGGAGATTAATTTCAACAATTTGACAGAGAGAGATCAGAGACACAGAGCGTTTGAAGTCTTCCTATCTCATCAAACCATGTACCTGCTGCCCTGTGTGACGTTTGTGTCAAAAGTGTTTGGTGAACTTTTATATTAATGCATTTTATAAAAGTAAATAAAAAGCTTGATGCCTTTTGGTAAACCAATATTATGTTCCCCTGACCTCACATAAAAAAATCAAATAAATTAGCGTCCAGTTAAACTTGTCAGGAGTGAAATGGTGAAATTTCTAGAGTTTTGTTTTATTTGTTCAATATAAAAAGATTTCTACATTATAAAACTGTAATTATACTTGGACATTTCTAGCCTTCAACCAGAATGGCTTAAAAAATACATTCATGTGATAAGTTTGCTACATAGAGCAAGAAGATCATCTGCTCTCAGTTGTTGTGTGTTAGCTCTATTTGTCTTAAATATTTTCATGTTTATTTTGCTCTGTTGGCTTGGAAAAACAGTTGAAGTTTCATTTATACCTCAAGGGAAAGTGTCCTGCTTATGAAAAAGGTCATTTTAAAAGGCCCAATTTCTTTGTGTGTGTTTTTGTTTGGACTCCAGCCTTTAGTTTGCCAGTTCTCATGGCATTTCCAAAACAGAGTTGGGGTCTTGAGTATTTGAATTTAACTAAAGCTGCAAAAACAGATACTTAAGACTTACTGAGATGAGTGCTCTAAAAACTTGAGATTTGACTTTGACCTGAGGTATTCAACAAGATAAGAGTAGCTCAACCAATCAGCCTTTTACCATCAGTAAGCCCACAGAAATGTGCAAGATTTTGTGTTTATGGGTGCGTTTGACTTAATAGCAGGTCCTATTCATAAATCATTGATAAAACTTTCATGCTTGACCGTAGCTTTCTGATAAGAACCACACATAACTCACTACCAGAATCTATTTCCTGATTCATGGACTGGCCTTATTGTTACCAATTTTCCAGTTCTTCAATATAAAAGCACTGTTGGTTCAGAAAATTGGATAACTTGTGTTAATCCATTTCAAGCTTTGCAAGTTTTATCTCAATGTGAGTGCACTTGTACATCTTAATGGGATAAATATTGTATCTTATTTGATTTCCAAAACTGGTTCAAATGTTCTGTAGGGCTGCTTTCTGTATCATCATTGCAATATCAATGTGTCCAAGATTATAATAATACGTCTGCTTTAATACAATACTTGGTAGGTTATTGTCCTTTATATACCATACATGCATGCTCTGTACATTGCATAATTGGGCTGTTTGAATGGACACAAGCTGCAGCTCTGATGTTAAACAAAAAATCACAACATGTTTAATCAATAAATCCCAGCTAATGATTTTTGGTGCAGTAATCATGTTCTATCAAGGACAAACATTTCTTTTCAATAAAGTAATGGCTGAAACACCTCAAAAGATAATTGGGATTATATTATTGTAAATTACAGCTTTTCTTTGGACAACAAACAATTATGCTCAGAAATACCACAAACTAACTTTAGCTGCTTTTCGATAGGGGGATTCTGCGTTTAAGCTCCTAAAATTGTTTTAATTTACAAAGTCAGCCGCGACCGTCTTATTAGATGAAGGAACAAAGCAGTTTTCCTGGAACAGTAAAAAATAAAATTGCCACAATCGATTCAGTCTTTTAATAACCAGGAGCCTATAAATCACTGCAGGCGCAATGTGTTTCTTGTTACACCACATCCATCTACGCATTTATTTCAGATATAATTACCAAGAACGACAGCATAGCATTCAGTAACCTAATATTTAGCATCAGTTCAGTGACAAAGAGCTCCTAAAGGTTTTGGTACCGAGCGTGTTGCATAAGGCCGTTTGCTTAGAGCTTGAGTATCATCTCAGATTTCGTCCATGAAATTAAATGTGTAGCTTGGCAGTCAATACGGTGATGTTATCTTCCTCTGGCATTCCAAGTGAACTTTCATAAGCAGAGACTCTGTTCTTTCACTCATCCATCACATCTGTGTCAATTAACCACTCTGTTCCCTTTTAAGCCTTTTCAGAAGCAGTTTAAGGCAAAAATATATCCTACTTTTAAAGTTATAGTTTCAACAAATACCAGTGAATAGAATTTCAAAAGCTTTAGAGAGATCTGTTTGAATACTTGGCTCAGATCAAAACGTTTCAACATTTTAAATTCTAAATAACATCAGGTCTCAGTAGGAAAAACTGCTTAAATGTTGCACCAGAATAAGACTGTGCAACAGGCACTAAGTGGTGCTAAGTCCAATTTTTATGAAACTTCATTGGTTTCATAAAACTAATGAATGGTATTCATTAGTATTCATATTCAATGAATGGTAATGGTATTTTTGGTACTTTGGTTTTCTTCTCCATTTTTTTTCATGTTACCGAGACACTTCACTACACCCTCTGGAAACGTAAAGAGTATTATGGAAGTGTAACTTTTCAAGTTATCCCTTATTTTACTTACGATTAAGAAAATTTGAGAATTTTTCCGAATAACTATTATTCCTATTAATAGCTTTTGCGTTGATTTATACTCAGATAATCTTCATCTTTGCCAAATCACAAACAGATTTTTTTATGCCTATCTAACACACGTCTGTGGTTCTGCTATTCAAGTTTGTTGTTTATGAAATCTGTTTATGATTTAGTTTCTTTGAGTCAGTTTTCCTGTCATTTGTGAAAGTAGTCTTCAGAAATCAATTATCAGTGAAAAAATCCCCAACTCACTTCATATCTTTAAGAGCTGCAATTGTTTTGTTTGTTGTTGTTTGTACAATTTGCACTTAGCCTTTGTAATTTTTTTTAGATCTTGGTGTATTGATGGAAATTTATTGAGCTTTCAAACTCAAAGGTCTACAGAGGAACGTCAGAGTAATCCCTTTGCCGACAAAAGAGCCTCAATTTTCAGCCACAAACAATATTGTAGAAAATTTCTTTAGCCTTTCAACATATGCAGAAATATTTGCAGTACAAAGATAAAATATTTTTTCTTGTTAAACAGTGTCACAACATTCAATTACCGAAGCTTAATGTTTCTGCCCTACTGTCTATCCACTCTTTTTTCCATCTAATCTTTAGAGTATAAATTGGAAAAAGATCAGCTTTTAAATCAGATGGTTAGATCTGCAATCTGGTAACCATGCAATACTGAAGTTGCGTGGTAACATTCACAATATTTCCTTATTGAAGTGGAATAATTTCCTCGGATTATTATGTGTGCACGACAAGTCTCTGAGCTTTGGACCTGAGCCTAAAAAAAGGTCTGGTATATACCAATACCATAATCATGTCTAAAAAAATCAGTTTTACCACAATAACTATAAAGAAAATGTTGCAGCAACAACCTGGTGGACGTGTTCACACATAGTGGTTTTGTTGAAGCACCTTTTGATTCAACTGCTGAATTCAGGAGTCTGATAATATCTTGCATTTAAAATTGACAATATTTTTTCTGCTTTGCAAAGGTTTTTCCAAACCAGTCAAGCTTCGAGGTAAAAAAAAAAAAAAACCTCCACAGGGTTCTGTCAAAGTCAGTTCTGCAGTCCGATTTCTTTTACTGATGAAGGCATTTTCTCCAAGATTTTTGTTGTAACTTGGACTCTGTGTGAAGCTGTAAAATAAAATGCCTCATCTTCAGCTTTCTTCCAGACACTAAAGATTTGAGGACAAACCTGTTCACAGTCGTTCATAATTTCATCCACGGTGAGGGTGGATGTGTTTGGTGATGAGCTGTTGCCCTGGTTAAACCTTACCGTTTGGAAAGGTTTAAAATGTTTAGGTCCAATAAATCATAACACTTTCTGTAGATGACAGACTTCACTGTCCCAAGCTTTTATTAATCTGTATGAAGGAATGGGTCAAAACACCAACAAACAACTGTGAGGAAACCCAAAACACCTGTCCCAAATTATACATGTTAACATGCATTTCAACTGTATACTAAGGAGATGTATGTCAATTTATTCTGGCATTTATAGGGATGAAAATATCGTAATCCCCACCTACCCAAAAGTATTAGTCTGATTTACTGTCAGAGTGAGGGAAAAATGTTTTGTGTCTTTTTATACAGTGAAAGTAAACATTTGGATTAAACTGAGTTTCGGAAGCACATTCAAAATGGATTTACTGATTAAACAATCTATAGCATTTTTATTATATCTATAAAATTTTGTAATTTTGATGTTGACGAAACTTTTTTTTTTTTTTTTTTGCAGCGACCTGGTTAACGGCCTCGTGTTGCTGATGAACAGCAACATCAGCAGCCCAGTCAACTTGGTGAGCAACATTCTTAAAATCTGATGTACAAAATGTATTCTTCTACAAAATAGGAATGGAAGCATTTCTCGTGCATCTTCACGTGTATGTCGCTCACAAGAATGATTTAATGAACATAAATGTTGTAATTTCAGGGAAACCCAGAAGAGCACACCATATTGGAGTTTGCCCAACTCATCAAAAGTCTTGTTGGTAAGACGGTAATCCCTCTCGCTGTCAGTGTAGGCTTCTGACCCCTGTAATCCCTCATTCACGTTTATCTCTTGTACAATTTTCAGACCAACACAGAATAAATTATGTAGGAAATATGCATGCAAAAGCTATCGCGACTCATATTGCATTGAGTGAAAGCCTTCAGAATCTTCCTGTCACTGTATGTGGCACATAGATAAGTTCATCTGAAGGGAAAGGAAGAGAGCGGAACATTTTTACTAGGTAATAATGTGAAAACCTGAGATCAGTTTGTTCTCTGCTAATTTATTTCACTAATTAATATTTATTTTTCTAAAGCTGCAGTTTAAAAAATAGGAAGAAAAAAATCTCTTAAAAGTTTGATGTTATTACAGTTTTTCCCCCCTGTGAACATGTTATTCTCTGTCCCTAAACCCATTCAAATGAATCCAAATGCGCATCGCGGACGCGCAGTGAGCCGAAGTCAGATCCAGTTTCTGTCGGAGGCCCAGGACGATCCCCAGAGGAGGCGACCCGACATCCGAAAAGCCAAGATGATGCTCGGCTGGGAACCCGTGGTATGTGTGCTGCATGACATGAGCTGTTCCCATCCACACATGTAGCCTTTGGTTGTTGATAAAAAGTTGCTTTAAAGCTCATATGCTAAATCCTTGGAGGCTTTAAGCTGTGAAACTGAAACGGACATGAAACATCTATATATGGTGTTTGAAAGTTTGTATATATACGAATTTTATATTGTGTAAAGCTCGTACACAATAGTAATAAGTTAGCGAAGCTATATGGGTGACACAGGGTGCATTCACACCAGCCCTATTTAGTCCACTTTAACCGAACTCTGGTTTGCTTCCCCAGAAAGTCTGGTTCATTTAGACCAAAACCTAAAATCCTAGGTCTTGGTTCAGTTGAAGTGAACTCTGATGTGGTTTAAATGTGTATGTGAATGCCAAGCAGACCAGAGACCACTCCTAAAGCAGGAAGTGGACTATAATGCAGAGTATTTTGGGTCAGTGCAATCAAAACAAACGTCTAGTCTAGCGCTAGCGGCAGGAATGGTTCGTCATTTTTAACTTGCCATCAATCAGGACTGGTTAAGTTTAAAATCCTCTAACTAGGTATTAGCTTAAAAGCTAACCTCTCTTTCATCAAAAAATGAAGTTGTTCATTTACTCAAAGCCCCACTTCAGAAAACCACAACTCTCTGTGTAACTAAACCTGTCTGTAGCATATGACGTTCATGTCAGTTATTTATACTAACAGAGCAATAATGTTTTGTGTGAACAGGTGCCGCTGGAGGAAGGTTTGAACAAAACTATTCAGTATTTCAGCAGGGAACTAGAACACCAGGCCAACAACCAGTACATCCCCAAACCTAAAGCTGCCCGCATGAAGAAAGGAAGGCCCAGACATAACTGAGCATCAGCGGTCTGCTCTGCCGAACACTCCTCCACCATCAGAGAGGAGCTTCTCTCTGATGTACCCTGCTGAGTAGAGCACTTTTTGGAGCAGTGTCCCGTTTTGGGTCACGGCGGCGGCTTTCTCTCTGAGCTCTCTTTAAAAGCGGATGATGCCTTGTGTCGGAGCGGCAGCTGTGATTTGGTGAGGTCTCCCTCCCTGAAGCTTTCAAAACTGATGGACAAGTCTGAATCAAAGAAGCTACCTGCTGGAGCGGAGGACTGGAATTCCAGCCTATGTTTTGGGAGTATATTTTCGTGGATTTCGTGCTGTTCTTGCTATTTAATACAACGCCATGAGAATCTTGGCGAGCAGCTCAGACCTCGCGGAAACGAATGGCGTTTATCAATTTCATGGTGTATCGTGTCTGGAGAGGAGCCGTCCGAGTTTGTTTTCCCACTGGACGTCTTGTTGCGTCAGTCTGCCAAACCCGTAGCGCACGGCAGGTTGTGGACAAATTCTCCAGCTCAACAGTTTACGGCGCCATAATTGTTTTTAAAGATATTGTGTTTGTGAAATTTTCATGCCACGGTGTGCAGTATCATATTGATGTGAAGAGGCTATTTTAATAAAATATTTCCAATGATTTGCGTGTGATGTTGCCACTTTAGTTCAGAAAGTTCTGCGAAAAGCTTCAAAACTGATTTCTAATTAAGATCAAAAGAACAGGATATGTAGTGATAAGAAAACCTGACAGTCAAAAGAAATGTTTTATGTCTGCAGTTGTTTGGGCTCCTAAGCTGTTGTATATTTTCACACTGAGTATACAAGAACTAAGAAATTGAAACTTAATCAAGTTATTTATCTCAACAAATGAAGTGCCTTTGTTTGGATACAAGGATGAACTTCTGTAATTAAATTGAATTTGAAGTGCAGCAAAACATGCACACCAAAACAACTGAGGTAAAAAAATAACCCAGGAAAGGTTAGAAAACTTAAGGTTGGAGTGTAAAACTGTCTTCCTTTGGTGAGCTGCTACACTTATGATTTTGCTTTAATTTATTTTTATTCTTTAGAATCTGCTGTTTTTAAAAATAAAAAATTAAACCTAGAACTATCTAATCGTGTAGTTAATGCAAAAGAAATGTATCAATCTTAAAACTTTACTGATTTGCTAACATGTTTAATATGAAGGTAGAAAAACCCGAACATGAAACTTTTATTTTTACTGAATCAAAGCCTCGATCTTGTTTGTTTTATTTAAAAAAAACAAACGAAAGAATAATTTTTATTTAATACAAAAGCATCATGGGTGGTTCATGGAAGAGATTGCTCTCTTTACAGTGACCGAATATACTAAAGAAGTTGGCTTATAGGAAAAGTACTATGGAAAAGTTGAGTGGAAGAAAAAAAATCCACTTCTGAAGTAGAGAAGGGAAGGATTTTTCAAGGAAGAAAAAGTCACTTAATCAGCACTGCTGGAGGTCCAGCATGAAGTTGCTACAGCTGGTGGTGATTAGAGAAGTCATGGCTGGTTTTGGCCACATCCAAAGTCAGTACCAATGTCTGCTTTAATAACCACATCATCTCTCCCTTTTGAATTTGATTACAATTAACTTCTTGATGAGCTTCAAATGAAGATGACTCAAGTTAAATAGTAAAATCAGGAGACAGAAGTCAGCACAAACCTCGTCTTTATTTCTATTAAAAGCCAGTGCCCCAAACTTGAGGCTGAACAGTTTCATTTATTGTAGGAATACAGAAACACTTGCAGGGATTTACTGACGGATGCAATCAAAATAAGTTGGCAGGACTCCTGTGAAAATGTTGGCAGGCATTATAGCCATCATTTTTGCTTTAGCTTCTATCACAGCTTGTGCGTGGGCGATGTTAATAGTAGTCGTAGTTGACATTTGCCCCGTGCCTGTAAGAAGACCTTGGCCCGATGGGGGCGTTTTCATCGTAGTGATGCTGTCGACCCTGGTCGTGGGAGCGGGCGTGGTCCATCCAGTACTGCAGGTCGGCCTCCAGCCTCTGGCGAGAAAAAGACGCCGCAGACGGATCAGGTTCGGTGAACTCAACAACAGCCAAACCAGCAACTGATAAGACATCCACTGACACTGACAGGAGGCAGCGCCATGATTAAAAAAAAAAAAAAAAATGTATGAAAGCCAAACTTTGAAAAGGCCAATCGTTTGACAGCTTTGGCCTTTTAAGGAAGCAACAACCGATGGCATATGCACGAGGCGTGATGTTCAGTGAGTGTTGGTGAAGTGCTGCTATGGCTGCCTGTAACTTGCTGTCAGCTGTTGGAAACAGTCGCAGCAGGGGGTTTATTTTGAGCGGTCCGCCTCCCTCCCTCCCTGCTCTTATCTCTGCTCTCTGTTCCTCACCGTCTCTGGTGAAATCATGGTGGTCAGTGACCTGAAAGAGAGCTGAGTCTGGATCAGTGAGTAGCTTTAAACTTCTGTGTGAGAAACGGCATTCATGTTTGTCACACAGACGTTGAATGCCGTTTCTCACACAGGTTTTCATCTGTATTTATTTATTCCAGTTTTTGTGTAGGTAGAGGTGCTTTCTATAGGGGATCATTTAGATGAGGCTGATGTTTACTCTGTATTTTATTTACTATGTGCTTTAAGTTTCAGTTTCTCTAATTCTAGCTTTTTTAAACTCTTTAATGTCTTAGATGCCTTGTTAACTTAAAGTAAAAAAAAGTTTAAGTTTAAAAGAAAAACAATGTCTCACTTGAAGCCTTTTAAAGTCAGGAAGTGCATGCTATTTGATAAAGCACAAGTCAAATTGGTAAAAGCTAAATCGACCATAATTTCATCCGAAAGTACTGAATCTTCTTGACCTTGCTGTGAACTCTTGACTGTACAGTCAGTCTTGCAGTCGTGTCAAATTTAAACCGTAGAGACGAGAACAACTTTCCATCTCTGCTCATTAAGTACATTTTATTTTCTGTATTCTTGAGAAAAGTGCTCATGTCTGGTAGCTACACCAAGAACTCATCGGTTTTTCAACAACAACGAAAATGTAAAAGATAACTTACCTGTTCATCAAATCCCATTTGCATAAACTGCATAATCCACTGCTGGACGTCTGGCCTGCTGCGATCCCAGACGTTCCTCTTTGTTCTGCTCAGCTTGGCCAGGAACTCTTGGGCCTTAGACGAAGGGATGGCAACCGAAGACTTGGATGGAGCATGTTCAGCTTCTGCCACTACATAAATTAGTGAAAGAGGGAACAAATTAAAAGGACTTTTTTTTTTTTCTGATGCGGGTCAGTTTAATAAATAATAAATAAAAAAAATTGGTGGCGTCTGAGTGTTACCATTTCTTTTCACTAAGATCTTCTGCAGGCGGTTCTCGCTGGACACGTCTGCAAAGGAGAGCCAATCGAAACGTAAGAGGTTTGAGTTCAAAGCCATTCTGATCTGAACTCAAATCAACCTTCACATCCAGGAAAGTGCTTTGCTGAAGCGTTCAGAAACCTTGAACCTTTCTACTCAACCCATTCTTTGCCTGTCATGTCTCCACAATGCATCCGTCTGATCAACACAACACGTTAAGAAAAGAGGGGGAAGAACCTGGGGAAGCACTTACAGCAGAGGTGTCAAACTCCAGTCCCTAAAGGCCACTGTCCTGCAGTTTTTAGATGTGCCACAGGTACAAAACACTGGAATGAAATGGCTTAATCACCTCCTCCTTGTGTAGATCAGTTCTCCAGAGCCTTGCTAATGACCTAATTATTCTATTCAGGTGTGGTGCAGCAGAGGCACATCTAAAAGTTGCAGGATACCGGCCCTTGAGGACTGGAGTTTGACACCTGTGCCTTACAGTATTTTCAGAAAGTCATTTATTTTGAAACCTTGACACATTTGTCTCACCACGGAAACAGTATAAGAACATAATTTCAGTTTTATATTAACAGGTGAGCAGACTTTTGTTTTTGATACATTAACAATCGGGAACATTGTTATTCATTATGTTAAATCACAGTGACAGTGTGAGATTTTGGTTATGTCTTGTTTTGAGTATGTAATAAAAGTGTCCCATTAAACCAGGGATGTCGAACTCGTTTTCATTTTAGGCCACATCAACATTATGAATGTCCTCAAAAGGCCTGTTGCGACAGAACACGAGGATGATTGGCAGCACTAAGTCCGTCGTTCTGGATCTGATTGGTTGTTTCTGACAGAGTTGTGCATTTCTACACATTGCAGAAGCAGCACAGAACGGAGGCAGAAGCACTTGATTTTTTTCACAGATATTTTGTCTCATACTGTCAGGACATAGGGACAGTTTTAACAAGTATATAAACAACATATTTTATAAAATTACAGCTTTAATTGACTGTTAAATAGCTTTGTCCAAATTCGATGAGAACTTAATATTCAATATTATTTAACATATTTTCACATTGATGTAATTTGGCAGTACACAGTCATAAAAACTGCTTTGATTTGATTTGATCAATAAAGTAATAATCACAAAACTATTATCGTGAAGATCCTATTTGTGTGGCCTTTGAAAAAAGCTTTGGTGGGCCTTGAGTTTGACACGTGCACTGTACCGACATTTTTTATATCTTCACAGTTTTTCGTTATTGAATGATGATTTTTGATGTTTCTGTTTCTCCTAGATTTTTTGTTTTGTCAATTCAAGGGGAACTGATTATTCTTGCTTCTGTAATTAAATTTAAATAAATTCTATATTGATGGGTTAAATATTAAATGGCATATATTCCATATTGGACTCATATAATATATGTGAGGTTATGTAGGCGATATGAGGATAAATGGATAAGGAGTGGGAATATGAAAGGTTTACCCTTCCCCCCACTTTCATGAATATGTTAAACACGACTTGACGTTATGCTTCAAAGCTGTTAGTACTCAGAAAGAGAAAAAGAAAGGAAGAAAGAATCTGGATGTCGGTTGCAATAAAGTGAAGCCCGTGCTGCAGATTTTAAAGTATTTTTAAAGTCAACTATTTCCTCAGATCCCATTTTCCTTCTTTTGCAGAGTGGATTAAGCCTCATTTAACACCCCTTTAAGGTGGAAGGGGGTAGAAATCACACCTTCAGATGAGCATAGTGAAGACAAATTAGACTTAGGACGGATGAACACGACGCGCTCCAAAAGTACTTGCTGCTAGAAAGTGACACGGATGAAGATTAGAGCACAAATTTGCATGGGGATGAGGGCAGGGAGGGTGAAGGTAGAGAGACCGGTACCTCTGGTGCAATGTGAGATTTCACCAGACGGTTGCCTACAGAGTATAACCTGTAACGTTTTTAACATTTCTCCAAAATCAGGTTTATGTTTATAAAACTGTAAGGATAAATATGATCACGATGGGAGACTCTTTGAGACATCCACGTGACTAGGTTGTCCCACAGTGACACTCTGTAGCCTGCAGTAACATTTAGACTCCATTTAAAAGAGGTAACTTCATGACGCCTTTACCTTTAAATCATATGTTGTACGCTGTTCTTGTCATTGGATATTTCATATGAAACAAAATATGTTCAAAATGAAAATACATTATTTTACTCACAACAAAAACCTCTGTTTATTTAGTCTATAAAAGCATAAAGAAACTAGCTGGCAGCATATTTTGTGCTTCGAAAGATGCTAAAACGGAAGAGAAAGCCCAGAAAATAACTTGGTAAGTCCAGGGGAACAAGTTTTCAGCTTGTTTGCTTATGAATATTATTGATGCATCTGTTTCCTGCGACTATTTCAGAGCCCGGAGGAGTAACTCTGCTCTGTGTTCAAAATACTCTTGGACCAGAGGCAACCAACAAACAAATCTTCCACTTCACCAACTTGGATGATCTTTTTTTTGTGCATTTGCACTTGCAAATGGCTCAGCTATGCTCTCAGAGAGTTTATACATGGATTTAATCGTCCGGGTTTTAAAACTCGAGGCAGACTGAAGGAAATCTATCGCAGAGTAAACTGAGCAGCTTAGACATCAGCTCTAAATCTCAGTCCGTCTGCCAGCGAGCAGAACGTGTTCACCATGTGGTCGGGGTTACAGATGGAGGAGATTAATTATAACCAGGTTTTTGTGCAGATGAATTAAACGATAAAGGAACAGCTTATTTCTTCAAAAGTCACTCACACAAAGGCAATTAGCTTAAATAAAAAAGGTGTGAATAAATTTATCTCCAGCTGTCGAAAAGGGAATTAATATCGGTATGTTTTCTTAAAGTAATCAGTGGAAATGATACTTTAAAGACACATTAATGCCAGAATTTCTAAAAAAAAAAAAAAAAAAAGGAAAAAAAAGAGCTGTGTTAAGCTGAAGATAGATTTTTTTTAAACCCTGCTTTTAGAGCAGGGTTTCTCTTTGAAAAGCAAAAACTATTTTTGGCTCAGAGTGAGATTCTGCAATAACAGATGGATTTATTGACTTGGCATTTCGCTTTCAAGGGTTTTTATTGATTGACTTTAAGAAGTGGAGTAGCACAGAAAAGTATTGCAAAAGTAAGAACAGAATCAGCTGTATTGGCCAAGGTTGTGTTCAGAAATAACTAATTTGATTTAGGTCTCATACACTCAAACTGCACAATCAGCTTTAATTTTTCACTTATTTATTTTCATTTTATAAATCTTGTTCGAATAAGATTTATTGTATTATTCAAACATGTTTTAGAAACTTACAGTAGTAATTTCGTATACTTTTCATGTAGCTTCCTTCCACACAATGCACTTTCAGGAACTAGACAGAGCGGGGTTATCGATCAGGGAAAATACCTCATGAGTTTCAAGAAGGAACCTGGTTGGTTTCTGGGTGGATAATTAGAACGAATGTTCCATAGAAATATCTGATAAGTACGAGTGAGTTGTCTTTAAGGTCTGGATAACTATTAATTATTATTAATATATTTAAGTTCTACTGAAGTACGAGTGATCTGATGTTGTACCAATCTTTGTGCCTTTATCTATGTAATATCATCAAGGTTGAAACTTTCTTTTATCATTAATCCTTCCGGGTTAAATGCCTCCATGTTATTCTGGAGAACCTTGTTATTTTATAAATATAGCTTCCTGTTCCAACATTGTAGCTTTTACAAGCCATAAATCACAAAAATGCTAAAAATTTTATGCCCCTGATTTGATGTAAGTTCTTCATACCTTTACCTACTCTGAGTGTAATATTTTTATATTTAACATTGAATGGAGGTTTTCTTCTTGTAACTGGCCTGCCACTGTACAGCGCTTCATTAACTCCAAGGACTCCAAAGTTGTTCACAGTGTGACAACTTGGTTACGAATTAGTTTTTTGTTTTTAATGTATACCATTTAGCATTTCAATATGTCTTTTTTTTGTTTCACTTTCAATGCAACACTTTTTAGTACATTTATTTCAGAGTCACTGTTGATATTTTTAACTACAGTCATGTTTTTCGATGCTAAAATTTCCCTTGAGAAACATTACAGAAAGAAACTCCAGAAATCCAAACCATACCGTTGAAATTTAGTGATCAAAAGAAAAAAATGAAGGTATTCTAAAAGGACAAGCTTGATTTCTGAACTGTTTCCCTTCTCCGTGTCAGACTGGATTGACTCAGACGCAGCCTGGGCCCAGATGGTCTCGGTTATGTGTGAATTATTCCCATGCTCGCCTCCGTCTTCTTTTTAATCTTTTCTAAGAATTTCCTTCTGACTTTGACTCATTTGAACACAATTCATGAGTTCCTGGAAATGCAGTTCAGGCTTATAATTAAAGCTAAACCGTGACGCGGCTCTGGCAATAACATAATATTGACTAGGATGGATTTTTCCTCTTGTCAAATATCAAAGCATCTGGGTTTTAAATGTTTCTCTACTTTAAACTGCATTGATAAAATGCACATTTTGAGGGAGATGCATGAATTAGGGCTCACTCTATATAAAATAAAATTGTTGCACTATTAGAAATTAACTAATTTTCTTCTCCAAGAGCAAAGATGTGTCCAACCACACCAGAAAAGGGAATAAGAAAAAAAAGAGAGACTGGGCTAATATGCAGAATAGACACAAAACAAGTGAAATCTCACTGAAGCAGAAGAAAAGCCAAAGAAATATTGTAGAATATGCTTACCTCCGAGAGTTGTAAGTGTCAGCAATGCAGCCAACCCAATAACCCTCAAACAGAGCTGCTGGGAAGCCATCTTGTACTCACTGAGTCTTTGTAGGACTCCTTGAAGGTTCATAAACTGCTAGACGACCAGAGGGAGGGGAGGGAAGGAGGCTGCACAGACTTTCCAAGTGGAAACTGGCCTGTGGCAGTGGAATGTCTTTTACCTCCCTGCCTAAGCAAATAACACTACAACAGAGCTTTTTTTTTGTTCCTTCTTAAAGGAATTTTGCATCCAAAGTACTTTTCCATGAATAGACATGCAACAAAAGGAGCAGGAAATGAAGGAGAAAGTGGGATAAATGCATTTTAAAATGCTGTGATCTGCGAGTTCTTAATCGTGCAGTGCTATTTTTTTCCCCCACAGGAAACGTTTTGCATCTTTTGAAGGAGTTTGATTGTGTGAGGACGTGCAAGGGAAGTACCTTGAGAAAATATAGGCTACTCTTTTTAGAGAATGAAAAGGAGGTGCAGAAACCGCCCACCAGGATCCACTTCACTTACCAGATGACTTCAGTAAGACTTTGGTAAATGCACAAGAATGGTGTTCTTTACAAATCTAACCAACCATTAGATCTGAGAGCTTCGAAGAAGATGGATGCTGTCAGCAGTATCTGAATCTTCCAGGGATTCAGATGCCTGGCCCTGTGCATCCAATCCTGCAGTCCTGGGGGAGAATTCAGAAAGTTTCCCAGGTAATCTGTTTGACTTGTACGTTGTGACAGTACCTTTATGGCAAGAATATATTGATGAGCGCAATGATGAATGGCCACATTCAGATTGGGCCAGCCTGCAGGAGTAGGTTGAGTGTGGGTCAAACAGGACAATTCTGCAGTGTTTGCAGGTGACGGTCTTTCAAAAACTGCTGCATTACACAATCAGGAAGTAAGTTAATAAGTGAGGTAACGGGGATATTTCTTCCTATTAAGGAGGGTAATGCCAATCAGACTGGAGCATATGTTTAGATAATTTTATAGCAAAATGTTATAGATGCTTAAAGGCCAATTTTAGTCTAAATACCAATGGAAAATTTACCAACAGAGGCTTAAAAACACACACACACCCACGCCCACACACGCATATTGTTCACCCGTAGCATTCAGTGCCAGGCCTCAAGGGCTGAAGTTCAGCTTAAAGGATCCCTTAGTTTGATGATTGTTTCACTGCCAGGCCTCTGCAGACATGCTGAGGAGGTAATTCAGTCATTTAAAACCGCTGTGTTGGAGCAGGGACTTTGTCATTTTCATACCTGTAGTTTTAAAGAACTGCCAAAATGTGATTCTTTTCAAACCATTCACTGCGTCACCCGCTCTATAAATTGTTTTATTCCACTTTTTCAAAAAAAAAGAGATTCAGACGAGGGGTGTTTTCACACCTGATGGTCCGGTAGACTCGGTTCGGTTGGGGATCAAAATTGCAACATTTGTTACATTTTCACCTGGTGCGGTTCGCTTTCACACTGCATTGTTACTTTAATTACTGCTGCTGGGTTTACCTCACCACAAGATCATAATGTGGGCTTTTTCACAGCCACTTCTCTCTTACATCCAGCTGGATTGAGACGTGGTGCTTTGGACAAAGTCAAAGCAGAAACCAAACTGTTAATGACCCATCCTGTTATCTGAACATTCGCAGGAAGAAGGAAGTGAGGTGTTTGTTCATTCAGTGGATTTTGTCCTGGTCAACTAGGCCACTCCTCAGGCCAAGCGAGAAACTCCACCTCCATAACAAAATATGTGTTATTTTTTATACACAGTTGAAGTTTATTTCTGTATATGCTGAAAATTAAGAGAAAATCCTGCTTTGATTGAAAAGTGAAACCCAGTTGTTCTGGAGCTCGATAGTCTGCTGTGATTGTGCTCAATGTTATTCTCTAACTGGCAAATCATGACATTATTATTTTTGAAAAGGGAAGAGCATTTATCATTCTTTATCAACTTAATAGCAATTTTCTCTCTGAGAGATATTTGAGTCTGTAAGTAAAAGATATTATCAACCACTGCTTCTGGCTTTCTGTTCAAAGATATCTGTGGTTAATGAGAGTAAATAGAATTTCTTCATTCAAAGGACAAATGGGAACATTCAAGATTACAAATGAATCAATTGCCGGTTATTAGAGTGGGATTTATTAAAGGAGGGGAAAATATGACTTTTTTGAGTTCAATATCTTATTATTCATTCATCAAAAACATACTTGGAGTGTTGCTGTGATTCTTTCATGCTTGTTTTGAATGAATCTCCCATGGCAACCAATCAGGGTGCCTAATCGTTTCTGATTCAAAGTGCTACTGATTTACTCAGAGCTCCTCTTGGATCTGCAGTTTCCAAGACTAGTGACAGCAGCAATTAGCCAATCAGCAATCACCTGGTGGAACTGCATGTCTGCTGAGCTCATCATACGGACTACAACACTCTGTAAACTGCATCATGGAGAAGCATTGTCGTAACGAAGTGCTGAAGGCAGAGTGTCTGAAAGGGTAGGAGGTTCTTGTAGAGAATTTCAAGGCATCACATATGGCTATCATGTGAAATCCATTTCCTTTTTAGTCTTATTTGATATATACACCATTTTCGTAACAACCGAAAGTAACAGTTACTTGATTGTGCCATAAAATGGTGCTATGTGGCTGGAAAATACATATTTTTCCCCACTTTGATGGTGTGCCACAGGGCTCAGTCGTTATATTTCTACTATCCATTCAGAGAGTTACTTTTGGACATCAAGCTAGACATTTATGGTTGCATACTTCTGCAGAACATGTTCAACTATAAAAGCTGGCAGAATTCACAAACTTGAACGTCTGTCATATCTTCTAATTGCAAATGGTCCATTTTTTTGTAATTCGGTAATAAAGAAGGTCATTCTAATTTATGGAAATCCCCTGCTAACACATAGTGATGAAGGGAGATTTGGTCTTTTCCCTAAGAACCTCCACTTTAATGAACTCTCTCTGCACACTGAACTTCAGACATCAACACTGTGCTTTTGAAACCAATTTTGAACTTTTTCTCTTTTTTTATTGAGACCCTTAATATAATCCGATACCGTTTCATCACAGAACGCCCCGAGAAATTCAACTACTCTTTTCTACCAGAAACGTTTCTTTTGTATTTAAAAAGTTGTGCACATTATCTCATAGGGACTGCTGACAGTGTGCTTGTTGCTTAGGTAGAACAGTAAATATAAAAGTAAAACCTATTTAGAAGTGTTTTGTTTCACTTGTGAAATAGAGAAAGTGTCTGTCAGACAGCGGAGATGTTTGGGTTGGAACTACAAACAGAGCCTGTGTGTCTCGGGGGTCGAACTGGAATGCAGGAAACCAGCAGCTGGCAGACGGTTGCAGAAATGAAGAGCAGATGGCGGAGAGTCGGGATACAAGTGAGCGAAATAATTAAAACGACAAAAAGGCTTACATGAATATGCAAACAAAAGTCTGTTAATTCAGTGTTGCTGGAAGTGACCTTGTCATCTTTATTAAAAAAAGTAATTTTGAAGCTTTTGCTCTTTCGCACGGCGCTCATCTCTGAGCAAACAGATCATTAAAGACATGGGCTGAACTGATCTGCTTCACACAAGGCGCTCTGTGAAAGCAGCAAGCCTCCGCTGTCGGTCAATACATGTCATTCCTCATAGTTTTAGAAGGCCCATTTCTAATTACTGTCTTTTGAAAAGTTCATTGTTCTTGGATTCATATTTACATTGACAAGGATCAAAGGAAAAAACACAAAAACAGACCAGATGCCTGAATTCCTGAAACCCACCTACTGAGTATCAGAGAAGGCGCTTTAACAACATTTTACTTGAAGCGTAAAACCACATTGTGGATTCAGGCGCAGTAATCAGTCCTGTTCCACTCAGTTACCACTTGTAATTCTCTGACAGGAAACGGACTGGAGCGAGAAATGGGACTGACAGAGGGACTAAAAATCATGAAGGCCAGAGAGAGAAGTCGATCCTGGCGGGGTAAATATTTTCAAAGCCAGCTCCTATACCTTCATTTGATAATTGTTTTGAACCCACCCGTCTACATGTAGCTCAGCGTAGGCTGAAAAATCTTTTGGATATATGTGTGTGAGTAAACGCTCTGAAGTATGGAGGTCTTTCAGAATTTGCCCACAAACCCATGAAATGAGCATTTCTGTGTGAGCGACTTCCTGTACAAAGAGAAAGCGGAAACGTAACCCTCACATGTACATATGAATTTGTTTCCTCGGAAATTAGGAATCTGAACATGAAAGGATCAGATAAAAACACTTTGCACTTTGGCCCCTAAATGCAATTTCCTTCTGTTGCGCCTTCACTCTTTGTCCTTGTTTGTGCGCCTCTATCCTCTATCTCCTGTCGCTCTTGATTTGACTGGGTTGTGTGTTGTGACCCGAGGCAGCGTCCTCAGCACTGAGACGTCCCAGGAGCCTCTCAGACCTCCAGCGCAGGATGAATGCAAAAGTACAAAATGCTGTACAAAAAGGACAGATTTTCCTAAAAGATGGAGAGATTTTAATTGAACTTTAATTCTTCCAATTCACTTCAAAGGTTCCTTTGAGGTTCAGAAGTCATCAGACTTTCTGGTTTTAAATCTCACAAGTCATCTGAATGAACACTTCTCATAAGGGAAGGTAGAATTACAGCAATGTAGCAGGAAAATGTAGAGGAAAAAATAAGTAAAATCCCAGAAGTGATACTTCTGACAATGTTTTGTTTTAATGCTTTATTGTTGTCTATAAGCAGACATTGTAATAAGAGCTTTACAGACTGAGTGTCCATTAGATTGACAGATGGTACAAGAAAGTGTTTCCTGTTTCTATATATTTTGTAGATCTCTACAACTTTATCTGAGTGTCAATTCACCACTGCATATAGAAACGCGACACTGAGTATATGCACAGAACCACCACCTTCTTGTGATGGAAGGTGTTTGTACACCTGAGATCCCGGCTGTTACGTTCAGTGTATTTTTCCTTCTAGGTAGAGTCTCTTGAACTGTCCTCAGTGAACAAGTTAGACTACTAAGAATCTCAAAGAACGACAGACTACAACCTAAAACAAAAACCTTGCCCATAGTGCTTGGTGAGGTCTGGACTGGTTTTGTCTTTGCTCCTGGGGTTCGACAGGGTTTGGCCTGGAAGGAAGACCCCTGCATGTGAGCCCACCACTTGATCCTGGAAGAACATCAGTAATGGTTCTTGTACTTATGAGGAATGACAACCCCATATATCAACATACTTTTCCCAGGAAAAACTCACTCTAGGGTGTTGGAAATGCTTTAAACCATTGACCACGTCTTTTACCTCACAGAGTTGTCATTAGAGTTTGCTCCACCAGGGTGCAACGTTGGGGTCCCTCTTGACAGTTGATAGTTGTGGAGAGTAGATTGTCTAGTTTTGGTTGTCATCTTTTCTTTTTGTGTTTTATGTGGTCTTTTCTAGTCAACACCTTCAGGCTGCACTAGAGCAGTTTGCAGCATACTGAGAAACAATAAGGATGACAGTCTGGCACCATGGTTCCCAAGTAGAAAATGGTTGCTTGCAGTTTGCAGAACAAGACATAAATATTGTGTACCTTTGGAGGACCCACCCATAGTCCACTATGGAAATCCCCTTTTTCCTGAGAACAAATGGAAACCCCTAGATTAAACTGGAGAATGTTGCTATGGAGACAGATTTCCAGGTTTCCCTCATGAACCATGACCGAGTCACTGATAAGAAGAACTCAAAGAATGAATATAAAAAATATAAATGTAGATAATTGTGTAATTATCTACACAATTAAACACAGTTTTAAAAAAATGTTATCCATTTTTTAAAACTGGCACAGATATAAACTCCTCCTCCAAGGTTTTTATTAAGATTTGAAGAAACCAAATAAAACCAGCTGCTAGATTTCTTTTACATTCACAAGCCTCAATGATACTTATATTTTTAGCTCTAAACATCAAAACACACTTCACAGCTCAAGTTTGGGGTTGTTGCTCTGGACTATGAAAACCAGACCTGCTGCTAAGGGGAGCGGTGTCTCAGCAGGTGGAGGCCAGACTCTGGATTCCTTCTTCAGCTGCCATCCATCCAACCGTTGAAAATGTTCAAGGACCACATGATCAAATCACGCTGAGATTCACTTGTCTGCCTCGCTTTTCCAGCAAAATTGAGACTCGCGGACGTGTTTCACTCCTCCAAAGCGATTTTAAAATTCCACAGATGCGTTATATAAGTGACATGATGCCAGTAGGATGCAGGCAGAGCAGAAACACAGAGATCATGAATACAGATGGGTTCTGTGTAGGATGTAACTCTGGAGGTTTGACCCAAAAAAACCCAATTATTTAGTCGTACAAAACATGTAAAACAAAACCAATGTTTTCAAAACAGTGTCATTTAAATATTCACAAAAAAGAAAGAAAGCTGGATATTGTTTTTTCCTGCTTTAATAAATGAAATCATTCTTTTATACTTGCTTTTGTATTTATCTACTTTATCATAAATGTTGCATAGAAGTATTTATGCATGAGAACTAACAGAAACGAAAGAAATCTTATTTTTGTCTACACAAAACGATGCTTTGTTGCCTGCATCATGTCAAAATGTGAAGAAGATGAAGCAAAAATAGGAAGCTGCACTGCCATTCGTTTTGTCTCCCTAATATAGGACCCATGTAATGTTTTCCACTGTCAAATCCAAAGAGGACTGAGAAAATGTGGGTGAACACAGATAAAAAGAATCAACTCCCAGACAGGATTCACACGTGCTATCCAGACACAACATCCTGCAATTCAGTCATGAGCTACAATTTTAGTTCAATGCTTTACTTCATTTATTTTTGCCATCTGCTGAGCTTCTATGTTGGGATTGTTTTGTTTTTTTTTGTCTGTTTGTTTGATTTTTGAGGACACTGGCAGAGAGGAAGATTTACAAAACACACAAGGCTGCGAGCCGCAGCTGCCGAAACAGAAGAAAAACCGAATTCGGCATGAAGATAAGGCTCATGAAAGTTCATAAAGTATTTCCAAAACCAGCAGGTTTGACTGACTGTCACGTTTTTGTAAATCCAGCAAGCATACTAAAATCTCCCGAACATTTCCGTGTGACGCTGACCAACATTATGTTAACTCAGATATGCAGTTCAAGGCAGGGCACATTCAAAGGGAGTCATTTAATCGGGTTTGGTTTGGAGCTCAATTAGAGTGAGGTGCGCAAATCACAAAATCCAAGGCAATGTCCAAAACCAAAGTGGAGGTCAAGAAAGCGAAAAAAGATCTGCTCTGCTTGTCACAGCGAATGAAGACAAAGTAGCGCTGGAGAAACGACACAGAACACAGCATATATGGACAGAGCAGAAGGAGATAATTAGACAGAAGTGACTGATTGGAACAATATAAAGGAAGGATGGAATAAAAGAGGAGGGAATGTGCCAGAATACAAACAACTCGCCCACCTCACGCTGCCTAGGCAGCGCCGGTCCAAGGTTATGTGTTCAGGCTGAAGGGTAATGTCTCTGAAAGCACATCACACAAGATGCAACATGCGCACTCCCATAGACAGCAAGATATACTGTGTGTCACAAAGGTTCATTCTGTACTGCGCTGAAATTACTGTAATCTGAAGGTGATGGCAGCAGGGTGAAATATGTTTATACCTTCTACTTTGGAAAGAATGTGAAGCATAAAAGATGCTATTTAAGACAACGCCAGAAGCAATTTTTTTTCAGAAGCAAATTGATCTGAAATTATTCACAAGCAAATAGTTGAATATTTGGTTGTTGCAAGGTAAAATGTTAAAATCTTGCTTTCATCTTTCCTGGTGTTTTGTGTTGTTTTTAAACTGGTGGCTAAAATAGCTCATTTCTATAAAGTTTAATATTCATAAACCAATCTCAGAACTTCTCAGAACCAATCCAGGATTTAAAAAAACCCTTTGTAATACTAAACTGTGTTACTATATTGTAGCAAAAAGAAACAGGATTGATTTCTAAATATTGACACATTCCAGCTGTGTTCTTGGCTTTCTTTGCCGTCTTGTACATCCATCGCTATGTTTATGTGTTTAATACTTATTCCTCTTTTGATTCTGATTTGTTATTCATAACTTAATTTGTGGACTAATTTGCTTTGATTTCTGATTTAGACCACATGAAGAAATCCTCTTAACAATTAGCCAGGTGAATGTTACAACTTGTAAGCTCAGACACTTTGTTTCATTGATTCTTTCTTTGTATCTTTGCTTGTTTACTTGAAAAAATGATCACTTTCTCTTTCCCGTTATCAATGTTTCTGTTCAGTAACATCTTAAAAATATTACACTCTTTGCTGAATGGACTTTTTCAGGAGAGTGAAAGTGCAATGCAGCCCAATCTGAATTGCATTCTTGCCCAGGGTGTCGATAATGCAATATGGCTACAACTAAACCCAGTCCACTACGCAGTTTACTCATTCAGCACTAAATGACTGTTAAAATCCATCTTATATCACTTTACACAAACAGATCAATGTTAAATCCCTTTCAGTTTATCCATTTCTGGCACTGACAGTGAGTCCAACAATACAGAGTCCAGTTTGATCACATTGAAATGTGATATAGACGATGTAGAGATGAGACGAGCTGGAAACCTACAGCAGTTCTGCTTGTTTGGTGAATAAATTGTGAATGCTTCAGCGTCTTCTGCTTGGTAAAGTGATGCAAAACCACATGGGGTGACTCACAAAATTCAATTTACGAAAATATCGCTGTATGTTTTTTCTTACTTCCAAAATAGTTTCTGTTTCATGAAAAACAACTCAAGTTTTTTATTTTAGTTTTTGTGTTTCTGCATCAGAAGCTGCTTTATCGCTTGTGAGCACATGTATGCCGTTTGATTCCTCTAAGAGAATGGTGTCGTTGTCTGTTGTACTCGGTTTTCAGTATGTTTATCTCGTCACATATAACTTTACAAAACAAACAGCATTCATACAGATTTACAGAATCCATTTCAAGGTAAATACATTTGAAGCAATCCCACCTGAATCAAGGTCCTCTCCAGAAACATAACATTTCTGTATTCTAGCTGTATTAAAGCTTAGTAATTATCTCTGTTGACAGGAAAATACATTTTAATTTACTTTAGATAATGATAAGATGTTGGTGTGATTAAAAACCCTCATAGTTTACGTTCCAATGTCTCATATAATCACAGCATTAGGCATAAGTCATCTTTAGAAAGCAAAGCCACCTGGATTTGAGTGCAGAAAGTGCAAATTCATAAGAAAGAATATAAGTGAAGACCATTTCCATCAGCAGATGCAGCCAGGAGACGAGTTCTTGGTATGGAAGAACTTTTCACTTTGCAAAAAGAGATGTGTCAAAGAGGAATAAAACCTAGAGAGAAAACATAGAGCCATCATTATGCTGTCAGTGCTTAGCAGCTGTAAATATTGAGGACCTGTTCCCTCTGTTATAACTCTTCGTCCATAAATAACGTAATCTGTCAGTCATTTTGGTTCTGAGGTGTCTGTGTTAGCTTGGAATGACATTATTTAATCTAGCTCTGCTGCAACAGGTACTTTCAAAGCTGCTTCTGACGCTCATCAGTTCACACATTTACAGAAGTCTGTATTTCTTTGGTTGGAAATAAAGGGAGGTGGAGCGCACACAGATGAACTGGCAAGAAAAGAAAAGGAGGCAGGTTGTGTTTGTAATAAAAGGGGAAAAAAAGCTGTCAATGTGATTTTCGCCACACTCTTAAATGGCACAGACAGAACAGAAAAGTTGTTTTGTGTTACTCGCCAATGTCAGTATATATTGTCATTTGGACGGATTTTCAAAAATCCTCATAGTGAAGTTGTCACAAAAGTGCAAATTACTGCCGCTCTGGCTCTACACTTCTTTTTATGGGCTTCTTGCCACTACTTGATGCATCCTTGGCTGTGAAGTATAAACAAGTCTTGGCTTTTCAACCGAAGTGGCTCCTTCTGAAAGCCAGATCAATAAAAACATGAAAGTTTCACCCTTTCCTCGAGCAGACCTGCTGTTTGTCTGGTAGAGCTCTCGCTCTCCTGAACATATGTTTGTAAGACGGCACAATCACAGCCTTTGTCAAGCACTCTTTAATAGCCTGGCCTCTGAAGGAGTGCTGTAGATGTGATATTTGCTCTGAGTGTGCCTGAAAGGACTACAAAGTTGGTTTTGGTGTCTTCTAAGAGGTATTATGGTAGAAAACAAGCAAATTACGGCGGACAGAGAAGCGAATGAGAGTGGCACTGGAAACGTATGGGGGCAGATAGATTGAGGTGGTGTGCAAAAAGTGTGACAGATGTATTCATCTGTAGAGAGGATTAGACTCTTGGCCCTCTTAAAGTCTGCAGTGTTGATGAAATCAGGTATAACTATTAAGCTATTATTGCTTCAGGAGGGCCTGGAGTGGATGGAGACCTCCTCTGAGGATGAGGCAGAAGATGAAGAAGTCACAGATAAAGCACTTTGCAAAAGTATTTAATGCTGTCACTAAAACCACAAACTTTAACACGTTTTATTTGTATTTTATATGAAAAATAAGGTAGAAATAAAGTGAAGTGGAAGGAAAGTTATACATAGTATAACTTCTTCCAAAATGTTTTCATTCATGCTACTAGCTTTTGCTATCTCTGCCAATTTTATATTTGTCTTATTAGTTTTACTAAGCTTAATTTTATTTCTATTTTTTCATTTATATACCTGTGATTTTGCTTGTTGCGAATCACTTTGGTCAGCTGAGGCTGTTGTTAATGTGCTATGTAAATAAACTTTGACTTGACTTGATGATTTTTCATATTTTTCTTCTTGCAGTTGCTTTAATCAAATCAAGTTTATTTGTGTATCACATTACAGTTCAAAGTGCCAAGAAATCATGAAATCAAACCAAGAAATCATGATCTGACATAAGTAAACTTTAGTTATTAAAGCTAAAGTTTAAAGTTTATTCAACTTTAGCTTTAATAACATAAAGCTACATAATTTTTAAAGTATAATCAGTAATACTTTTATAACAAATTTATGTCAGATCATGATTTCTTTGTTAATGACAAGTTGTCATAACTAAGACATTTTGAATTATGTCAACTTTGTATTAAAAGTGTCATGATTTACCGAATGACACTTTATGACAACAGTCATAAATATTTATGAAGATTTACTCATGTTCATAAAAGGAGTTATGTCATGTTGATGACGGTGTCATAACAGTCTTATTCACAACCCGTCAAATAAAGTGTTACTCAAAATGTCTCTAGAGATACATACTTGCATGTAAGTCGATGAGTTCATGAGGACACCAGTGTCCTCGTGACCATTAAGAGGTTAATTAGCTAACCTCTGAATTGAATTTTTATTTTATTTTTTTAGGTTTCCGTTTCACACATTTCTTACACTTAATTAGTGACTTTGCACTGCATTGCTCTGTTAGCACAACAAAATACACTGAAGTGTGAGGTTGTAGCATATGATGGGCAGTGCATACTTTTGCAAAGCTTTGTAAGAATGAGCAACAACTGTTCAAAATATGAAGCTTTGCAGAAGATAGACTTGAGAAAATCAGCTACAACAAACAGGCAAGAACAACAGATCCCTGGTTTTCTTCAGGCAAAGTTTAAATATACAGAAGAGAATATTTATGGCTGGCATTTGAAGATGTTGCTTTGACAGCAGCAAAAAACAAGAATAAAGGAAACAGGAAAACAGTTCAAGCAAAGAATTAGTAAAAAATAAGAACAAAAAAGAAAACTTACCACAAAAAATGAGAATGAATTCCGGGAGATAATGTAAAATAAAGTAGTAAAAACGGTAGAGAAAATCTCTCCTTATGTTTTTAAGATAGCTGTATGATGGAGAATCAAGGTCATATGAAGAAAAAAAATGAAGAGAAAGTTTATTCTCAACTTTTAAACTTTATTTCTGAAATCAAACATCTATTTCCATACATTTTATCCTGTAATCAAATTAAAATCAGATCTTGGACACATAAATACAGGACCTGAGGAGTTGACAAAGAGATGCTGGCAGCAGATCCTTTCAGCCCAGCATTCTGCAGGATGGCAGTATTCTGCATGTATGCGTGGTTTTCACCCGTGCTGCAGATACTTAATCAGAGTGTGATATGGCAAGATTGAAAGCCAGATAAATGCCTCGGGCAATTTGTCATGTCTCTTCCAAGCAGTTTCTGCAGTGTGTTAGGGTGCAGTGTCCTGACAGAGGAGGTCACTGCAATCAAGATGCGATTACAGGATGGCATCAGTCTTTATCTCTTGAGCAGCTCTTGGGTGACATCATTCAGCAGTGTTCCTGTTAGTCAAAGGCCTGAAAAGACCAGATAGTTTGTTACACAGCATAAACTGGAAAATCGGTGCTGGGTATTTACTGAAAGAAGGGCAAGAGTGACCCATCTGCAGTTCTTTCTAAGCTGCTTCAGCACAATGAGGGAAACCTCATGACATTCTTAACATTTATCAGTTCACACTGATTGGAGGATTTGCTTCCAGATAACAAAGTTTCTGAAGAATCAGTTTTACAATGAGGACCTGAATTTTGAGTGGTGAGGTCTGTTTACCCTCATCACTACTGCTCTGTTGCTACTTCACCTTTCTGCTCAGAGGTGTGTCAGCAGGTGTACTTGCATTACAGACGTGTGCAAAACTTTGTTCAATATTCCGCTTTGGTCAGAAAAAAAACCACACACACAATTTTGCAATTGTAGTGTTTCCACTATACGGAGCCTTTTAGAGGAACATGAGGAAAAAATGTTCTTTTGCGTTACCTCACAAAACTTTTGCGTTCCCTCTCAATACGTTTTACGGTCCCTCGCAATATGTTCACTGCAATATTTGCTGGTCTATTTCGTATACAGCCACAAATGTCAATTTAAAATTTCTAAAATATATACATATAAAAGCACCAAAGAGTTTAACTCTTTGGTGTTAAATTGATTGAAAATTTATTTATTCACTGCATCTGTTTGTGAAAGGTTGAGATGGAACTGAACATGAAAACGACCGTTTAAATAATTCAGAAAACACAAAAGAGACACAATCAAATCTGTCAGACAACTGATTACCCCGTAATAATAACTCAGAAATAGTCCAAATAGTTTGGATGTATTTTTTCTTTCTTTCCTTCTTGTGGAAAGTTTCTGTTTATATCATAGGTTTGTGGTGCAATTCTATTCTAAGGAAAAAGATATATGAAACTTCAGATATTTCACAATGAGATATTAAGATACATGGAAAAACTTTACAAAAACCTTATATAATATCAAAAAGTACGATGGCCACAGTAAGAAAGGCTTTCAGTATTCAGTTATGCCGCATGAACTGATCAGTACATTATTGCAAGGTAATGCAAAAGAAAAGAAAAATCCTGCATGTCCCCTATGGGGCTCCGTACCATTAAATAAGAAACGCAATTAAAGTCGCTCGTAAATTGTAAAAGTCTGAAAAACACTTGAGCTTGTGGGGCAGCTTCAACTTCCATCAGGACAATGACCCTAAATGTAAAGCCAGGGCAACAGCGGAGCATCTGGAGTTGTCTCGCCCAATCAAAGTCCAGACCTAAACCTAACTAAAATTTGACATTAACAAACACTTTCTGTCTAATCCGACCAAGCTTCAGTGTTTTGCAAAAAAAAAAAGAGTAAGCGGAGAAATCCTGCAATAGATGCATGAAGCTGGTGGAGACAAACACCTGAAAACTGTCCTACAAAGTATCGACTCCTCCACCATGTCCTGTGTTGGTCTATCAAGCTGCTGCGTTTGCCTTTATTCGTAGGTTTTTATGTGAACTAGAGACAAATAGTCCTGCCTTTTTTCAGTCAGTTTAATTTTTTTTCTCCCCAACAGACAATTTTCTGCACAGCTAGACATAAGTATCATACTGATCAAAACACAATTTACATAGAAAGAATAGCATCCGCCTGTCCATTCAAAATGCCAGGAGCAGCAGGAATAAATGACTTTTTATTTGTTGTTTCTGCCTTTAGATCTTCCAAACAAAATGTCACTGAGATTCAAGGCTAAACTTGCACTGAAAGTGGTTGGTAGTTGGTAGTTTTCTTGACTGTAAAGGAAAATTAAAAATGGAACAAAAACCCAGCAATACCTAACTATTAATGCCACGCTTCAAAAGCCCAATTTTCTCTGACAGGCATCATATTGTGCAACTTTTTATTAAACTTAACTCCTGACAGCAGCCAGTATTGGGTCGATTGTTTTCTTTCTTCTACTGAGCTCCTTTCTGAAAGCACATAAAGCTGCTTTCCCAGCTGCTGTCCAGCAGTGGCCTCCAGCCCTCCTTCTCTTGTTCGTAGCTACATTCAGCGCACCAGACTGTGTCTCATGCAAGTTTAAACATCATCTACCCACCAGCCCGTCACGTTGGACCCGCGCTGGAGCCAGGTGAGGTAGGGGGTGGTTGATGGATGGTGCTGTGACTGGAATCAAACCTTTTTTTAAACCTGCCTCTGTAATAAAGGAAAATGGATCGTCTTTGTTGTAATTCGGCCCACATTAGTTTAGCATATGTCTGCCAGGTGGCTCCACAGGAAGCAGGAAACCCCTTCTACTGCACCGAAGACATCGTCATTGGGAGTTGTTTATATTAACGCTGAACAAAACAACAATGAGAGTGAAACAACAGGATGTAACAGCTAATTTAAACCCCTTTTCAGTAATTATCTTTATTGGAATTATGAATGAAATCCTTTACTTTCACTTTGTTTTTACTTGACAGTTTATCTTTGGTGATGAGCTCAAAGTCTTTGGGGTTGGAAGGCCTCCTTACCATCACCCTAAACTTTAGCCCCCTCCTCATATAGATTCGAGTTAGGACTCTGGCGAGGCCACACCTAAACGTCAATACTATATCCAACAATTTGACCAACAATTTTCTTTTGAAAAATTGTTGGTCAAATTAAAAGGCAAGTTTAAACCTAAATCTACCAGGTAATAATGTTGGATTGAACTGCTTGAGAAACTAGACTGATAGCTTTACACTGAAAAAGCACAATATTTTACCAAGTATTTTTGGTTTAGTTTCTGAGGCAAATATTTTTGTACCCTTGAAATTAGATAACACTAACTTACAAGTAACTTTTCAGCAAGATATAAGGTATTTTTTAAGTCAATAATTCATCAAAAAGTACTAGTTTCAGAGTTTCAGAGACATTTATGACATAATCTACCAGTGGAACTAGTATGTTTTTAATCATTATTAAGGAATTACATATTTAAAACAAGCTGCCATATCTGGCTGAAAAGTTATTTTTAGGTTAGTTTTGTTTTAATTCAAATGTACAAAGATATTTGAACTAAAAACTAAACAGAAAATACTTGGTAAGATTTTGTGTTTGCAGTGTATTAAGCTGACTGAACATTGAGTATGGGAGTAAAAACGTGCCTAATCAATTAGTTATGAATATGTATTTCTGAGATGAGAAAACAAAATTTCAAGTCATTAATTTTTCATCTATTGTTTACAAAATCACCCTGTAAATATGACAGCTTGAGAAAATCTTTTGAAAATTTTAGTTTTTGGTGCAGCCCCTCAACATTGGTTCAGTTCAAGTCAGGTCAGTGTTTATTGATATTCCAAAGAGAAATTGTTTTGCAGCGGACATCATAAATACAAAATGAAAAACAGAGAACACATCTACAAAAGACATCACATTCATTCTGTTAACTGGGCCTTTCCTTTGAAAAGAAAGGCCCTTTCCTTTTAGACCACCACTGTACTCACTTCCTGTGGAAGTAAGCTGTGTAGCAGTGCTAATTATGGGTTTTTATTACTGAAATTACAGGATGTTTATTGACTAACCTTTTATTATTATTATTGTGGAAAAGGAAATGCTGCATATAAGGACTGGAGTATATGCTAGATCCTTTTGAACTATTTAGAAGATAACTGTGCTCCAGTGACGTGCGGTCAGGGGAGGTAAGCAGAACCTCACCTGTCATCATGGAAGAATAATATATAATGATAAAATAAGTTATAATGCTATTTTCACCCTGTGGTTTGTACTATAAAGTACCTATTTTTCATTTAGCTTAACCAATTTTGATTATTTTTTTCTTCAAAATCGCTGAATTTTTGCATTTTCCCATTTAAATGCTCGGAAGAGAAGCCGGTGAGGCAGCAGTGAGCTGAGCCTCACCTGGGATGATCAACCTCTCGCTAACTGCACTGGCTGCCATTCTATGAGAGAATGTTTCTCCTGTCTGTACGTTGCCAATAAAGTGGCTAAAAAAACATTTAATATATGAACTGATTTTCCATAATTTAGCTTATCTATATGATGTACAGTGTTTTTTGTCACCAACTGTGTGTGTAAGGTGATTCGTGTGCTGAGGAGCGATCATGAACGGCAGAGAACAGATTCGAGGTGAGGCAGGCAGTTCTCTTGTTTCATGGCAGGGGGCGCTCATGATCCCAGACATTGTGACTCCACAACTGCAGAGTAAGAGACAGCGAGCTAGCATACAGTAAAGTGCAGCGATGATTATTAATAAGTGAGAAAATCACTTATTAATTAATCACAAAAACCACAACCTAAAACCATACTACTGCAACAGACTGAATGTTCTGCTCTTTGTGTAGGAAAAATTTGAGTGTTTTTTTTTGTTTTGTTTTGTTTTGTTGTTGTGGCGTTGTTGTCCGTTGCTATGGCAACGAGTCTGCCCGTAGCTTGCGCTGATTTAGAGAGCGACAAAGAAGTAGTTTTGAGTACTTTAACGGGTTTTCCCTTTGCTGTGGAGCACAGCACGAAATTAATATCATCTACACGTCCAAGTTTGATTGTGTTAACCGAATTATTCTACGGCGGCAGCGCGGCTATGCATGACATGTACTGTAGTGTTTTTGCCCTCCAGCGTTGTCCGCATGCGCGAAATTTCCTTACGTAAATAACATGCAGGGGGTCTATATTTGTAAATCTGATTATGATGAAGTCAGTGCCTCACCAGCTATGAACCTCACCGCACGTCACTGCTGTGCTCTGATGGCTCTAAATTGGGACCACAGAATATCTACAGTGAATAGTTACTATAGACGTGTTTATTTTTATATCAAAGCACGCTGAGAAGGAATGTTTTAACTTTGTCCTGCTCTTTTGGCAAACCCAGTTGAGATCTCAGCTCATGTGTGTCTGTGAAAGTTTGTTTTGTACTCAAGTTTTACTATTAAAACTGATTTCAGAATGTTTACTCTGCTAATAATTTACAGCTTTTTTTCTCATCCACAAATGTTTTATTTTAGTATTATTTTTAGAAACCACCACAAAATGAGCTCTGGATACAATTAGCTGAAAACAATACAAAAAGAATGAATAATTCAACATTGGAAATTTAGTTGTTTTTTTTTTTACTAGTTTCTTTCCCCCATTAAAGCTAAAATAGCTGGCAGTTCAAGGTCAATACTGCCCCCATGTGGAGAATTACTAGTAATGCAACAAATTATTCAAAGACCTTATGATTTTTGCATAATATAATCATAATCAGTTCTTTGCTGTAACTTTACTCAAGAGCATGTCTATCATCAGACTAGGATTACTGGAACACCTCATCCCAAATGGGTGGACAACAGTGGAAAATGTGTGTAATATTATATCAAGGTACTGAGTGTGTGAAGGCGTTCACAAAAATAGGAAATGTTGATATGAAACTTTCCTTTCCTTCACCAGCAGCTCTCTGGTTCCACCTCAGTACCAGATAAGAACCCGTCTGACAAGAATCATCCGTCCTCAGAGACGGGCAACACCTCAGATCAGAGCTCTCTATAAAAAAAACTACAGGAAATGCTCTTTAAGTGTTCACACCAAAACATGAAAGAACACAGCTTGATCTTTCAAGCAATATAACACATAAACTGCAGTGTTGCAATGCTTAGCCTGCATGACTCTTCTCTTTCTACGCTTCATTTTATGTCAGGTGATAACTCGGAAGCTAATAATAGCCAGCACACAGAAAGCATGGCAAACTTCTCACTCTTTTTCAAACAAGTACAGTAGCTAAAATGAATGCTGCAAAACATTGTTTTTTGTATGCTTAAATGTATGGACGCATGTCGCATGTGTATATATTTTAAAAAAAAATTGATTTGTACAAAATAAAGCATAAGTAGCGTGTCAGACTTCGCATGAGGACTTTAATCCAGTTGTGAAACCCAAGTGCCTTATGACCTCAGTAGGAACAGGAAGACACAATAGAACCATTAAGGAAGAAGCTAAATTTAGATGTTCTTTGGTACCAAAAGATTGTCAACCAGATAAGAGGGAAATAATCAAAAATGCAACCAAGAGACCAATCACAAAATAGCTTCAAAAAACTCCTTTATTGATGGTCCATATGGGAAGCTTCAAGCTCTACAAAGATTCAATTTATTAGAAAAAACAAAACGGAAACCCTTAAACTCAAACTTCACTGGATTTAAACCCAGAACCGTCAACGCTGCATGAAACAGTCACGAGTGTTTGTCAAAAAATTTTATTGAACAAAAGTATCTCAATTCTCATCACGTTGTCAGTGATACAGTACCGTAGGTTGGATCTCAATGATTCATATATGCACCTCTTCTTATTTGAATATATACATACAGTGGAGACAAGAATTAAATAACAGTGCTCAATAACATTCAGATATATCATATAAAAGCTGAGGACCCCGTGATCAACACTTCCATTGGTAAACAAACACAGAAACAAGTGGATGTTTGGTGTTGCTAGATTTCTGGATGCAAATCAGATGGTGGTGTATTTGGCTTCTTTACAATGAAGGATGATTTATTTCAACTGAATACAAGCTAATCAAGGGTTTTAATCTGCTACTATGCTATGCCTGTATAATAGTTATTGGGCCCTCTGTTAAAGATGTGTAAAATAGAATATTAATCTTATCACAGCAAATCCTACTAAAAAAGTTATTAGAACTTTTTAGTGTGTTTTTCTTGTTAATCTGTGCATCCAGAAACATTTTCCATTGGTCAAATTATGATACCGAGGCCTAATTTTCTTAGCCACTCTTCTAAATGAGAAAGACAAGAAAACATTTGAACTTCTTCTTATTCTGTGGATAAAGAAATTAAAAAAATCCCTCAGTAAAACTAATTTTTTGCTGAACATCACCTGTGCCAAAAATCAGCTCCAACATTTCTTATGAAATAAATATAAGTTTTAAAGTGTAGTTAAGTTTTCCTCTCTTGATCTCAGAGTCAATAAGCTTTTAATGACCAAGTGAAGATTTCATGTTTCCAGTGGGGATAATGACTATTTCTCTTACTTCAAAATAGGAAAGACAAGAAAACATGTCATTTTGTTAAAGTAGATGTGTGTTGATCAGATAAGTCATAAAAGGACGCAACAAAAAACAAAGCCACTCACCTAAATGTGACCATAGTGAGACTGAGAGAAGTGATTAAAAATAAAAAAATCACTAAAAAACTGTGACAAACACAGTTCTATAACTATTCCACTCTCTGTAGAGTGGGATAGTAAATAAGGTTAAAAAATAAACCCTCACCTTTAAAAAATGATTTTCCTTTTTGCACATCTTAAGCAGTGATGCCAATAAATGAGGAGCATCCAGAATGTCTAAATACAGCAAATTGACACTAATTTTACAATCAGGTGTTTGCGACTTTAATATTAAATAACTAGTTTTAAATATTCAGTCCTAAACAGAGCTGAAGTAGCCGCTAACCAGGGGTGCTAATATATCAAATTACTTTGATTTATAAAGATAGAGCTCTAAAATACCTATCCCTAAATAGACTTCTGTTCAAATCGGGGTTTCATTTAATTACTGATTAGTCTTTAATATATATTTCCTGCAAAGTTATTTGTAATCACAAAGATACTATCAGAAGAGGTACTTTCTTTCTTTTTCCCCAAACAGCATCGCCATCACAGAAACAGTGTAGTTACTCACGAAGCATTCCCAAAACAAACAAACAAAAAAGATTTTATTGTTGTTCTTCCTCATGTAGCTACAAACACGTACTGGAGAACAGAACGGCAACATGTTCAACTCGACACAATATAAAGCACGAGCACTGAGCTGTGGGTTAATCTGAGAGTGCAGTGCAGAATTGGAGCCAGTAGTAAACGGGTACAGGGTGGCACGTTTGGTTACATGGATCAACATTCAAACTCTACAGGAACTCTGAGGTCTCTTCTATTGCACCGCCTGGTAGAAATACTACAGTGATTGTTGTTGTCCAGATTTAAAGTATCACTAGCAATTAACTGTTCGGTAGAAACAGAAAAAGGTGGCACTAAAAAAAACAAAAAACAAAAACGAGCGGGTGGAGGAATGGTGAAAATTAGAAAGAAAAAAAAAAAGGCAAAAGTGATTCCGGTCACTTTGTGAAAAAGTAACTACAAAACTTGAACAAATTTAAATATGCTTTAAAAAATATATAATAAAGTGAGTTAACTAACAAGTGGGTCTTGATAGACTAAATGAAACATGGGCTGCGATTAGACGTGACTGAGGTCTGAGTCCCTCTTTGAACCGGTGAGAACGTCGATTCTCTCCTGGATGAGTTAAGAGCAATGGTGGAACTTACAATGTGCGTGCTAGTAAGAAGACGTTACGTATGACATCAGAGGGAGAGCTCAACCCCCCGACAAGGCCTCAGGCGTTCTGTTAGCAGCAAATGTGGTCACTGCATGTTAGCACATCCAAGAGAACAGAGGCTCGGTACACACTGTGTTCTCCGTGTGGCTCGGTGATGGCTGTCTGAGGGTCGTCTGCAAAAAACAGCAAAGAGCTAGAAAAAACAAACAAGAAAACAAGTTTGTCTAGTTTTCACTTGAAAAAAAACAAATCCAGGAGATCTGAGGATCTGGATGTGGTACAGACGCCACAGCAGGAGGGGTCCAGAGCTAAGGCTTGGGTTAAGACAGTTAGGGATCATGTGTGTGTGTGTGTTTGTGTGTGTGTGAGAGATCCAGTGTAGGTGTGTAGATCACAGCAGCGCCTTCACCAGGTACAGCTTCTCTCCGTGATCGCTTGTGTAGATGGGGGCCTTCTTGTAATGCTCCACTAGTTCATCCATGGAGGTGAACCTGCGCTGGCCGATGCAGTACATCCCGTCTGACAGCTGCACTTTAAAGTGCTTGTTTTTCTCCACCGCCTTCAGGGACACGGAGAAATCACTGGGCTAAAAGACAAAACAGGAACACACGATTACGTTGAGCAAATTAAGATCGGCCAGCAGGGGGCAGCATTGTGTTCATAATATAAAAAAAAAATAAAATCTTGTGCTATAATTTAAAGGTTTAAAATGGCAGTTTTACAACTTTTAAAACAAGTTAATCAAAAGGTGAAAGGTTACTTTCTATTAAGGCCATAAATACTGAGTGGATTTTATTTATTTAAATTTTCTTTCAACATGAAAAGGATTAATTGATACTAATCAGACAGGAAATGGGCAAAAAGAGTGAAAAGAGGGAGAAGAGATGCAGCAAAGGTGTCAGGTTCAGGAATCAAACCCAGGACGGCGGCAATGAGGATTACAGAGTCTGTACGAGAGACGCTCACTCCAACTCTACACCACAAAGCCTCCTGAGCTCATTTTAGACCTCGGAAGTTCATCTATTGAGATTAAAATGGTTTCCTCTGAATTCAGGATGTTTACTAACTATGAGTGGATCTAATGACTGAATTAGAAAAAAAGAGAAAAGTTAAGCAGAAAATAAGAATACCATTTATGTATGCATACATTAAACTGCTATGTATGAATTATGAAATTACTGAGCACTAAGTATATTTCAACATAAAATATTCTGCGCCATTTAGATAATTGTTTATTGGCGATTAATCAGTGTGAAAATGCAGAAATATGGTGCATTAGTCGGATGCAGCCACGTGCAACAGCTTGTTTAACTGGAAAATTGTACGCAATGGGTACAGACCTTACTGATTCATCTGCAGCCATAGCTACAAGTCAACAACCTCAATAATGTGTGTGAAAACATTGCTGGAAGCAGATGTAGATTAAATTCCTGCACCTCAGTTACATTTTCATGTGATTCTTGACCATCTACTCTTTAAAGTCATTTATATGCTTCTTTCATTTTATAATATGTGTGCAAATTTACCATGAGAATTTAATTAAGATTTCTAATTTTATTAACTTTGGATAAAAACCTTGTCAGCGTCTCCTACATGGTGCCATGACTTCACCTAAATGACTCACCGATGACTCGCTGTCTCGTATGAGGAAGTCGCCCTCCTCTCCCCGTTCGTTGAGTATGCACTCAGCCTCATGTCTGGTGATGTTGCCGTAGTACCAGTCCCTGCCGGCAAACCTCCCCGAGCGAGCCGGTCCCGTATAGCGGCTCTGAGGGGAGCTCGACGTGGTGGAGGGTGGGCCGGGTCGCTCGTCCAGCACCACCACATAGTTTTTAGGCACCAGGCCCACGATGCCACGAGAGTTCTTACACCTCCACCACTCTGGGTCGTTCTCCGGCTTCTCTATCACGTCCATGATTTCTCCTTTTTCAAAGTTCAGCTCCTCCTCGGTTGTCGAGCTGAAGGGGTAGAGCGTTTGGACCAGGTGGAGGACGACGCCCCGGCCGCCGGCACGGCCGTTGGCCAGCAGAGTTCCCTGAGGTCCGCCGATGTAACCCCGCGGGGAATCCCCCTCTCTGTCGTCCACCCCCATGAGCTCCTCCTGGACGTAATTGGAGGGGAACCAGCCGACGCGGCCGCCCTGACTGCCACGCCACCAGCCGTCGCTGCACTTCTCCATGACGACCACCCTGGAGCCTTTGAGCAGAGTTAGCTCGTCATCTCTCTCTTGTGTGTATGCAAACTTGACCACAGCAGGGATGTTGAGGTCATAGATCCTCTCTGCGGCGCCGACCACACCTCCGCCCCCGCTGCCGTTGGAAGGATACTCTGTGTCTGAGCTCGGCGTAGGGGAGGTATCACGCGCACTCGCCTTCCTCTTACCCTTTCCCAAACCTGTGCATGAAAAAGACAACACCTTCAGTTGAATAGTTTGGAAACACTGGACATAACTGCATCTGTGATCTTAACTCCTTTAGCAGTATCTTAGATGGCCAAACTTAATCACAAAATATAATTTGATTTCGTTTGTTTAAGCCTTCCTTTTTCTGGAAAGAAGTAATGACTTAAGAACTGACTGCCCTGCATTCAAGAAGACAAGCAGGAAGTTCGTGGATATTTTTGTTGTGAAAATATTGTTTTAGGTAGAAACAAAAGTCTCATATGTCCTGTAGAATGGCTAGTTTTATCTGTATTTAAAATTTCAAGAAGTGTTCTTTTTCCTGCCATCTTTTGGATCAGCAGAATACCTTTTAGGAGTCACCACTTATCAAATATGACAATCCAGCATCCAGTTACTGGACGTCTGAAGACGGATTTTGATGAGCTCCTGCTATTGCTAAAAACGCAAGCAGAAAAACAGTGCAGAGGGGGCGTGCCGTGGTGGCGTAGCGGTTAGCGCGACCCGTATTTGGAGGCCTTGAGTCCTCGACGCGGCCGTTGCGGGTTTGACTCCCGGACCCGACGACATTTGCCGCATGTCTTGCCCCCTCTCCTTCTCCGTTTCCTGTCAGCCTACTATCATATAAGGGACACTAGAGCCCACAAAAGACCCCCTGGAGGGGTAAAAAAAAAAAAAAGAAAAACAGTGCAGAAAATCAACGTCATCGTTCACAACTTCTCCTTCTGTTCCCTGATTGGCCAGCTTGAAATTCCACCGGAGGGAATCCAAACTAATGGGAAAAAAAGATTTAACTGAGTTGAGTTGTATCGAACCTTGGGACTTGATCAGCAAACTAATCCGGGGGGGATTATAAAATAAAGATGCAGGCAAATTGAGGAAATTGTACTGGCATGTGTCAAGTCAGCTATTTCTTCAAAACTGATAAAATGTAGTTGGGGCCTGCCATGCAAAGCAATGGCAGGAACCTATTGTTATTGTCGGAGAAAGTGTTTCTTTATTGGGGCCTGCCATGCAAAGCAATGGCAGGAACCTATTACTCTACACCCAACAAAGTGTCTCTTTATTGGGGCCTGCCATGCAAAGCAATGGCAGGAACCTATTACTATTGTCGGAGAGAAGCGTCTCTTTAATATTCTTTATTCTTCCGTAACCGTTAATGCGGCTCATACCGCTTGGTGCACACCTACAAATGAGGTATCAAAACGTGCAGAAAATTCACGCCATTGGAGCTATTACTTGTGGTGGGATTTGGGCTTAACGTGGCGACATAATTCGCAAAAAACTACGAAAAAAACCCCATTATAAGTCAATGGGAAAAATCCTAGAAATACCCTATTTTTGAGGATTTTCTGTGTCGTCACAAATTCACCTAGAAATGCCATTCAAATTTCATTTTGTAGATATGTCTGTGATCTCTTCGAAAGTGAAGACGGCTCGTCGATACCAGTTACGGTTTGTCCACAATTTGCCTCTAAGCGACCCAAAGTTTCTCATTTTTCTTCAAATTAGAGTGACAGCCCATCTCGGTTCAGATCTGGGCACAACATTTCTTTCTCTCATCGCTGTAAATGCTCTGAGTGAGGTACAGATATGAATCTCGGGACTATCGCAGAAGACACATTGAACTGTCATACGCTACAAACGCTTTTCGAATATGTATTACGGTTCCCGAACAGGAAGGATTTGTTTCCAATGCTTCTTTTCAGTAAAACGTGTTTGCTCAAACACACAATTGTGTGTTTGACAGCTCAGAGCTCAGAGCTCACACCCTGCTGAGACCATTATTTGCCATAGCAACGGAACTCAAGAGGCTATTGGCTGCTGATTTGTACTACAAATACGCATCATTGTAGTTCTATCTATCCTCAGTTGAAACAGATCAGGACTGAGAACTGGCCTTTAGAACTACGTGCTGCTATGGGCTGTATATAACTGATTTAACTCAGTAACTGTTACACATGGGATTAGTTTGGAACTTTAAAATTAAGCATATTGAAAATTTCAAAATAAAAGCCGAAATGAAGCATACTGAAAATTTCAAAATAAAAGCCTTGAATATTTTTACATCATGTAATTGCTGTTTTTGGCTTTGTATGACTTTTTCATCCAAAGCACTGTTACACATGGGATTAGTTTTGAACTTTAAAATGAAGCTTAACAAAAATTTCACAATAAAAGCCTTGAATATTTTTACATCATGTAATTGCTCTTTTTGGCTTTATTTGACTTTTTCATCCAAAGCACTGTTACACATGGTATTAGTTTGGCCCTTTGAAATGAAGCTTAACAAAAATTTCAAAATAAAAGCCTTGAATATTTTCACATCAGAAAATTGCTCTTTTGAGCTTTATATAACTGATTTAACCCAGCAATTGTTACACATGGGATTAGTGTGGCAATTTAAAATTAAGCTTGATGAAAATTTCAAAATAAAAGCTTTGAATATTTTTACATCAGGTAATTGCTGTTTTTGGCTTTATTTGACTTTTTCATCCAAAGCACTGTTACACATGGTATTAGTTTGGCCCTTTGAAATGAAGCTTAACAAAAATTTCAAAATAAAAGCCTTGAATATTTTTACATCATGTAATTGCTCTTTTTGGCTTTATTTGACTTTTTCATCCAAAGCACTGTTACACATGGTATTAGTTTGGCCCTTTGAAATGAAGCATACTGAAAATTTCAAAATAAAAGCCTTGAATATTTTTACATCATGTAATTGCTCTTTTTGGCTTTATTTGACTTTTTCATCCAAAGCACATGGTATTAGTTTGGCCCTTTGAAATGAAGCATACTGAAAATTTCAAAATAAAAGCCTTGAATATTTTTACATCAACTACTTGCGTTTTCAGCATTATATAACTGATTTAACCCAATGACTATTACACATGGGATTAAAATAGACTGTTTTGCATGAGCAGCAGATAGATCCTCTATTGCACATGTGTCAAACTCAAGGCCCGCGGGCCACATGTGGCCCGCTACGTCATTTTATGTGGCCCTCTCCCCCCTACCACCGTTTTACAGCCCCATTGATTGACTTAAAATAGGTTTTGAGCACGAATGGACTACAAACTACATATCCCATAATGCCTTCCGATTCTTACCAACCAACATTACGGCTTCTCGCCACTAGAGTGCAGCAGAGTCACCTCAAGCTGATTATTAATTGTTTTGAGCACGAATGGACTACAAACTACATATCCCATAATGCCTTCCGATTCTTACCAACCAACATTATGGCTTCTCGCCACTAGAGTGCAGCAGAGTCACCTCAAGCTGATTATTAATTTTCCCAGCGAATAAAACTGAAACATCGACAAGCTAAGAAGCTAAAGAGCGAAGTTCCGTGATGTTTCAATCGAGGACTTTTACTTTTACCGTCTACTGCCCCTGATTTAATGCCGCAGCTTCGACTCCACGCAGCTCGTGTTTTGTCCACGTTTGGAAGCACCTATCTGTGCGAAGAGATGTTTTCAATAATGACTTTAAACAAGACCAAGCACAGATCGCGCATTACTGACGAAAACCTACACGCCGTTTTGCGGATTGCCACAGAATAGAACAAAAAACCAGACATCGACGAACTGACCAGGGGGAAACGGTGCCTGACATCCGGCCAGAAAACATTGGTAAGCACAAACAAACTACATTTAAATAGAATGAATGTAAAACCAAAACTCAGTATACTGGAATATGCATATAGTTTATTGATTTTGCTTGTGTTTTGTTTATTTACAGAACACAACACAATGAGGATGTGTGTGAGTTGGTGACAGGGTGAAGAGGGATCAGCGTTGTGTTCAAGGACAGGCAACGTCACCTCATTGTTTTGTTCTTATGTGAAATGCATGTTCGTTGCGTAATAAATAACGAAAAAGTTTTGTGAATGAAGTTGAGAGTTAATATCAAAACTTGTTTTTTATTATTTGTCTGCTTATCTTCAAAGCAGACAAAGAATAATTTTCCCAGCGAATAAAACTGAAACATCGACAAGCTAACGAGCTAAAGAGCGAAGTTTAGCTGAGCAGCTTAAAAATACTGAGCATATTTTTAAACTGCTCAGTTTAAAAATACTGTAATTTTTAAACTGAGCAGTAATTTTACATCCATGCAAACTCAAATGTAATATTTAAAACTTGAATACATAAAATCAGTTATTTAACAATATGAGGTGTTGTTTAAAAATAAAAAAGATAGCAATTTCTTTTTATTGCAGAGACATTAGATTCTTAAATTTATGGTATTCTTTAAATGTTGTAATTTTGGTTCATTGTAAACTTTACCTGTAAAAAGTTTGTAGAAATCTTTAACATAAGGTCAATATATATTTTTAAACTGTGATATGTTGTGTGTGTGTGCGTTATTGAAAATTTATATTTGTGACAATCATTAGGTAAATGCTAATGAACTGCCTTCCTGCAGTTTATGAGCATTGAACTGTTACTAAACAGTTCAATGCAAGGTTCATTAGCGTTAGCATTTTAGCTTCAATAAGCTATTAGCTATTTATTTTACTTTTTAGCAATGTTTAGTATACTGAATGGAGTAAATCAATTACAGAAAATATCCTAGTGATTTCCCACATGCTGATGAAAGGAATGACGCTAACATTAGCGTTTCTGCTGATTTTAGCTGATATACTTACTTTATAATACTGAACGGTGCACGTCCGCCTCGCTTAACGTTCTTGCGGTTCTCCGCGTGCCACTGATTACGTCGCGGCGTTCTTTAGCGTCGATGCCGATTTGTGGCGTGACGACGCCGGGCCCATGCCCGACGGGCGCGCCTTGGCAGGCCCCGGCTAAATTTCTTCCGAAATTTTCTAGTTGGGGCCTGCCATGCAAAGCAATGGCAGGAACCTATTACTATTGTCGGAGAAAAGCGTCTCTTTAATATTCTTTATTTTTCTTCCGTAACCGTTAATGCGGCTCGTACCGCTGGGTGCACACCTACAAATGAGGTATCAAAACGTGCAGAAAATTCACGCCATTGGAGCTATTACTTCTGGTGGGATTTGGGCTTAACGTGGCGACATAATTCGCAAAAAACTACGAAAAAAACCCCATTATAACTCAATGGGAAAAATCCTAGAAATACCCTATTTTTGAGGATTTGCTGTGTCGTCACAAATTCACCTAGAAATGCCATTCAAATTTCATTTTGTAGATACGTCTGTGATCTCTTCGAAAGTGAAGACGGCTCGTCGATACCAGTTACGGTTTGTCCACAATTTGCCTCTAAGCGACCCAAAGTTTCTCATTTTTCCTAAAGTTAGAGTGCGTCTCTGGCTGCTTAGAGTGAGAGATGAAGACAACTTTTTCAGCCCAAATCATTTTTGAAATCGCCATCACGCCCACAAATATCGCACGATTAGTATCAAAATCGGTCCTGACATTGATACGCCTGTCTGCTCCGGTAAAATGTTTTCGAAATTTATCTAGACCGTACGGTTTTCTGTCACGGTGCTTCAGAGCAAAGTCATGCGACAGGATTTTCTGAGGCTCTCAGGCTCTTTCACTAACACTTCACACCTTGGTGTGAAACTTATTTAACATAGCAACGGAACTCAAGAGGCTATTGGCTGCTGGTTTGGACTACAAATACGCATCATTGTAGTTCTATCTATAGTGAAACCCTGAGTTGAAACAGATCAGGACTTAACTGGCCTTTATAACTACTTGCTGCTATGGGCTGTATATAACTGATTTAACTCAGTAACTGTTACACATGGGATTAGTTTGGCCCTTTGAAATGAAGCTTAACAAAAATTTCAAAATAAAAGCCTTGAATATTTTTACATCAGAAAATTGCTCTTTTGAGCTGTATATAACTGATTTAACCCAGCAATTGTTACACATGGGATTAGTGTGGCAATTTAAAATTAAGCTTGATGAAAATTTCAAAATAAAAGCCTTGAATATTTTTACATCAGGTCATTGCTCTTTTTGGCTTTATTTGATTTTTTCATCCAAAGCACTGTTACACATGGTATTAGTTTGGCCCTTTGAAATGAAGCATACTGAAAATTTCAAAATAAAAGCCTTGAATATTTTTACATGACGTAATTGCTCTTTTTGGCTTTATTTGACTTTTTCATCCAAAGCACTGTTACACATGGTATTAGTTTGGCCCTTTGAAATGAAGCATACTGAAAATTTCAAAATAAAAGCCTTGAATATTTTTACATGACGTAATTGCTCTTTTTGGCTTTATTTGACTTTTTCATCCAAAGCACTGTTACACATGGTATTAGTTTGGCCCTTTGAAATGAAGCATACTGAAAATTTCAAAATAAAAGCCTTGAATATTTTTACATGACGTAATTGCTCTTTTTGGCTTTATTTGACTTTTTCATCCAAAGCACTGTTACACATGGTATTAGTTTGGCCCTTTGAAATGAAGCATACTGAAAATTTCAAAATAAAAGCCTTGAATATTTTTACATGACGTAATTGCTCTTTTTGGCTTTATTTGACTTTTTCATCCAAAGCACTGTTACACATGGTATTAGTTTGGCCCTTTGAAATGAAGCATACTGAAAATTTCAAAATAAAAGCCTTGAATATTTTTACATGACGTAACTGCTCTTTTTGGCTTTATTTGACGTTTTCATCCAAAGCACTGATAAACATAGGATTAGTTTGGCGCTTTGAAATGAAGCTTAACAAACATTTCAAAATAAAAGCCTTGAATATTTTTACATCAGCTACTTGTGTTTTGAGCATTATATAACTATTTTAACCCAATGACTGTTACGCATGGGATTAGTTTGGCCCTTTGAAATGAAGTTTAACAAAACTTCCAAAATAAAAGCCTTGACAACATTTTAAATCATACTGAATGGTGCACGTCCGCCTCGCTTAACGTTCTTGCGGTTCTCCGCGTGCCACTGATTACGTCGCGGCGTTCTTTAGCGTCGACGCCGATTTGTGGCGTGACGACGCCGGGCCCAAGCCCGACGGGCGCGCCTTGGCAGGCCCCGGCTAAATTTCTTCCGAAATTTTCTAGTAATTCTTTATTTTTCTTCCGTAACCGTTAATGCGGCTCATACCGCTGGGTGCACACCTACAAATGAGGTATCAAAACGTGCAGAAAATTCACGCCATTGGAGCTATTATTTTTGGTGGGATTTGGGCTTAACGTGGCGACATAATTCGCAAAAAACTGCGAAAAAAAACCCATTATAACTCAATGGGAAAAATCCTGGAAATACCCTATTTTTGAGGATTTTCTGTGTCGTCACAAATTCACCTAGAAATGCCATTCAAATTTCCTTTTGTAGATACGTCTGTGATCTCTTCGAAAGTGAAGACGGCTCGTCGATACCAGTTACGGTTTGTCCACAATTTGTCTCTAAGCGACCCAAAGTTTCTCATTTTTCCTAAAGTTAGAGTGCGTCTCTGGCTGCTTAGAGTGAGAGATGAAGACAACTTTTTCAACCCAAATCATTTTTGAAATCGCCATCACGCCCACAAATATCGCACGATTAGTATCAAAATCGGTCCTCACATTGATACGCCTGTCTGCTCCGGTAAAATGTTTTCGAAATTTATCTAGACCGTACGGTTTTCTGTCACGGTGCTTCAGAGCAAAGTCATGCGACAGGATTTTCTGAGGCTCTCAGGCTGTTTCACTAACACTTCACACCTTGGTGTGAAACTTATTTAACATAGCAACGGATCTCAAGAGGCTATTGGCTGCTGGTTTGGACTACAAATACGCATCGCTGTAGTTCTATCTATCCTCAGTTGAAACAGATCAGGACTGAGAACTGGCCTTTAGAACTACGTGCTGCTATGGGCTGTATATAACTGATTTAACTCAGTAACTGTTACACATGGGATTAGTTTGGAACTTTAAAATTAAGCATATTGAAAATTTCAAAATAAAAGCCGAAATGAAGCATACTGAAAATTTCAAAATAAAAGCCTTGAATATTTTTACATCATGTAATTGCTGTTTTTGGCTTTGTATGACTTTTTCATCCAAAGCACTGTTACACATGGGATTAGTTTTGAACTTTAAAATGAAGCTTAACAAAAATTTCACAATAAAAGCCTTGAATATTTTTACATCATGTAATTGCTCTTTTTGGCTTTATTTGACTTTTTCATCCAAAGCACTGTTACACATGGTATTAGTTTGGCCCTTTGAAATGAAGCTTAACAAAAATTTCAAAATAAAAGCCTTGAATATTTTTACATCAGAAAATTGCTCTTTTGAGCTTTATATAACTGATTTAACCCAGCAATTGTTACACATGGGATTAGTGTGGCAATTTAAAATTAAGCTTGATGAAAATTTCAAAATAAAAGCCTTGAATATTTTTACATCAGGTAATTGCTGTTTTTGGCTTTATTTCACTTTTTCATCCAAAGCACTGTTACACATGGTATTAGTTTGGCCCTTTGAAATGAAGCTTAACAAAAATTTCAAAATAAAAGCCTTGAATATTTTTACATCAGGTAATTGCTGTTTTTGGCTTTATTTCACTTTTTCATCCAAAGCACTGTTACACATGGTATTAGTTTGGCCCTTTGAAATAAAGCATACTGAAAATTTCAAAATAAAAGCCTTGAATATTTTTACATCAACTACTTGCGTTTTCAGCATTATATAACTGATTTAACCCAATGACTATTACACATGGGATTAAAATAGACTGTTTTGCATGAGCAGCAGATAGATCCTCTATTGCACATGTGTCAAACTCAAGGCCCGCGGGCCACATGTGGCCCGCTACGTCATTTTATGTGGCCCTCTCCCCCCTACCACCGTTTTACAACCCCATTGATTGACTTAAAATAGGTTTTGAGCACGAATTGACTGCAAACTACATATCCCATAATGCCTTCCGATTCTTACCAACCAACATTACGGCTTCTCGCCACTAGAGTGCAGCAGAGTCACCTCAAGCTGATTATTAATTTTCCCAGCGAGTAAAACTGAAACGCTAACAAGCTAAAGAGCGAAGTCCCGTGATGTTTCAATCGAGGACTTTTACCGTCTCCTGCCCCCTGATTTGATGCCACAGCTTCGACTCCATGCAGCTCGTGTTTTGTCCACGTTTGAAAGCACCTATCTGTGCGAACAGATGTTTTCAATAATGACTTTAAACAAGACCAAGCACACATCGCGCATTACTGACGAAAACCTAAACGCCGTTTTGCGGATTGCCACAGAATAGAACTAAAACCAGACATCGACGAACTGACCAGGGGAAAACGGTGCCTGACATCCGGCCAGAAAACATTGGTAAGCACAAACAAACTACATTTAAATAGAATGGATGTAAAACCAAAACGCAGTATACTGGAATATGCATATAGTTTATTGATTTTGCTTGTGTTTTCTTTATTTACAGAACACAACGCAATTTTTAAACTGAGCAGTAATTTTACATCCATGCAAACTCAAATGTAATATTTAAAACTTGAATACATAAAATCAGTTATTTAACAATATGAGGTGTTGTTTAAAAATAAAAAAGATAGCAATTTCTTTTTATTGCAGAGACATTAGATTCTTAAATTTATGGTATTCTTTAAATGTTGTAATTTTGGTTCATTGTAAACTTTACCTGTAAAAAGTTTGTAGAAATCTTTAACATAAGGTCAATATATATTTTTAAACTGTAATATGTTGTGTGTGTGTGCGTTATTGAAAATTTATATTTGTGACAATCATTAGGTAAATGCTAATGAACTGCCTTCCTGCAGTTTATGAGCATTGAACTGTTACTAAACAGTTCAATGCAAGGTTCATTAGCGTTAGCATTTTAGCTTCAATAAGCTATTAGGTATTTATTTTACTTTTTAGCAATGTTTAGTATACTGAATGGAGTAAATCAATTACAGAAAATATCCTAGTGATTTCCCACATGCTGATGAAAGCAATGACGCTAACATTAGCGTTTCTGCTGATTTTAGCTGATATACTTACTTTATAATACTGAATGGAGCACGTCCGCCTCGCTTGACGTTCTTGCGATTCTCCGCGTGCCACTGATTACGTTGCGGCGTTCTTTAGCGTCGACGCCGATTTGTAGCGTGACGACGCCGGGCCCATGCCCGACGGGCGCGCCTTGGCAGGCCCCGGCTAAATTTATTCCGAAATTTTCTAGTTGGGGCCTGCCATGCAAAGCAATGGCAGGAACCTATTACTCTACACCCAACAAGGTGTCTCTTTATTCTTTATTTTTCTTCCGTAACCGTTAATGCGGCTCATACCGCTGGGTGCACACCTACAAATGAGGTATCAAAACGTGCAGAAAATTCACGCCATTGGAGCTATTATTTTTGGTGGGATTTGGGCTTAACGTGGCGACATAATTCGCAAAAAACTGCGAAAAAAAACCCATTATAAGTCAATGGGAAAAATCCTGGAAATACCCTATTTTTGAGGATTTTCTGTGTCGTCACAAATTCACCTAGAAATGCCATTCAAATTTCATTTTGTAGATACGTCTGTGATCTCTTCGAAAGTGAAGACGGCTCGTCGATACCAGTTACGGTTTGTCCACAATTTGCCTCTAAGCGACCCAAAGTTTCTCATTTTTCCTAAAGTTAGAGGGCTTCTCTCGCTGATTAGAGTGAGAGATCAAGACAACTTTTTCAACCCAAATCATTTTTGAAATCGCCATCACGGCCACAAATATCGCACGATTAGTATCAAAATCGGTCCTGACATTGATACGCCTGTCTGCTCCGGTAAAATGTTTTCGAAATTTATCTAGACCGTACGGTTTTCTGTCACGGTGCTTCAGAGCAAAGTCATGCGACAAGATTTTCTGAGGCTCTCAGGCTGTCTCACTGACATTTCACACCTTGGTGTGAAACTTATTTAACATAGCAACGGATCTCAAGAGGCTATTGGCTGCTGATTTGGACTACAAATACGCATCATTGTAGTTCTATCTATAGTGAAACCCTCAGTTGAAACAGATCAGGACTGAACTGGCCTTTAGAAGTAATTGCTGCTATGGGCTGTATGTAACTGATTTAACTCAGTACCTGTTACACATGGGATTAGTTTTGAACTTTAAAATGAAGCTTAACAAAAATTTCACAATAAAAGCCTTGAATATTTTTACATCAGAAAATTGCTCTTTTGAGCTGTATATAACTGATTTAACCCAGCAATTGTTACACATGGGATTAGTGTGGCAATTTAAAATTAAGCTTGATGAAAATTTCAAAATAAAAGCCTTGAATATTTTTACATCAGGTAATTGCTGTTTTTGGCTTTATTTGACTTTTTCATCCAAAGCACTGTTACACATGGTATTAGTTTGGCCCTTTGAAATGAAGCTTAACAAAAATTTCAAAATAAAAGCCTTGAATATTTTTACATCATGTAATTGCTCTTTTTGGCTTTATTTGACTTTTTCATCCAAAGCACTGTTACACATGGTATTAGTTTGGCCCTTTGAAATGAAGCATACTGAAAATTTCAAAATAAAAGCCTTGAATATTTTTACATCAACTACTTGCATTTTCAGCATTATATAACTGATTTAACCCAATGACTATTACACATGGGATTAAAATAGACTGTTTTGCATGAGCAGCAGATAGATCCTCTATTGCACATGTGTCAAACTCAAGGCCCGCGGGCCACATGTGGCCCGCTACGTCATTTTATGTGGCCCTCTCCCCCCTACCACCGTTTTACAGCCCCATTGATTGACTTAAAATAGGTTTTGAGCACGAATTGACTACAAACTACATATCCCATAATGCCTTCCGATTCTTACCAACCAACATTACGGCTTCTCGCCACTAGAGTGCAGCAGAGTCACCTCAAGCTGATTATTAATTTTCCCAGCGAATAAAACTGAAACATCGACAAGCTAAGAAGCTAAAGAGCGAAGTTCCGTGATGTTTCAATCGAGGACTTTTACTTTTACCGTCTACTGCCCCCTGATTTGATGCCACAGCTTCGACTCCACGCAGCTCGTGTTTTGTCCACGTTTGGAAGCACCTATCTGTGCGAACAGATGTTTTCAATAATGACTTTAAACAAGACCAAGCACAGATCGCGCATTACTGACGAAAACCTACACGCCGTTTTGCGGATTGCCACAGAATAGAACTAAAACCAGACATCGACAAACTGACCAGGGGAAAACGGTGCCTGACATCCGGCCAGAAAACATTGGTAAGCACAAACAAACTACATTTAAATAGAATGAATGTAAAACCAAAACTCAGTATACTGGAATATGCATATAGATTATTGATTTTGCTTGTGTTTTGTTTATTTACAGAACACAACACAATGAGGATGTGTGTGAGTTATTGACAGGGTGAAGAGGGATCAGCGTTGTGTTCAAGGACAGGCAACGTCACCTCATTGTTTTGTTCTTATGTGAAATGCATGTTCGTTGCGTAATAAATAACGAAAAAGTTTTGTGAATGAAGTTGAGAGTTAATATCAAAACTTGTTTTTTATTATTTGTCTGCTTATCTTCAAAGCAGACAAAGAATAATTTTCCCAGCGAATAAAACTGAAACATCGACAAGCTAACGAGCTAAACAGCAAAGTTTAGCTGAGCAGTTTAAAAATACTGAGCATATTTTTAAACTGCTCAGTTTAAAAATACTGTAATTTTTAAACTGAGCAGTAATTTTACATCCATGCAAACTCAAATGTAATATTTAAAACTTGAATACATAAAATCAGTTATTTAACAATATGAGGTGTTGTTTAAAAATAAAAAAGATAGCAATTTCTTTTTATTGCAGAGACATTAGATTCTTAAATTTATGGTATTCTTTAAATGTTGTAATTTTGGTTCATTGTAAACTTTACCTGTAAAACGTTTGTAGAAATCTTTAACATAAGGTCAATATATATTTTTAAACTGTAATATGTTGTGTGTGTGTGCGTTATTGAAAATTTATATTTGTGACAATCATTAGGTAAATGCTAATGAACTGCCTTCCTGCAGTTTATGAGCATTGAACTGTTACTAAACAGTTCAATGCAAGGTTCATTAGCGTTAGCATTTTAGCTTCAATAAGCTATTAGCTATTTATTTTACTTTTTAGCAATGTTTAGTATACTGAATGGAGTAAATCAATTACAGAAAATATCCTAGTGATTTCCCACATACTGATGAAAGCAATGACGCTAACATTAGCGTTTCTGCTGATTTTAGCTGATATACTTACTTTATAATACTGAACGGTGCACGTCCGCCTCGCTTAACGTTCTTGCGATTCTCCGCGTGCCACTGATTACGTCGCGGCGTTCTTTAGCGTCGACGCCGATTTGTGGCGTGACGACGCCGGGCCCATGCCCGACGGGCGCGCCTTGGCAGGCCCCGGCTAAATTTCTTCCGAAATTTTCTAGTTGGGGCCTGCCATGCAAAGCAATGGCAGGAACCTATTACTCTACACCCAACAAGCGTCTCTTTATTGGGGCCTGCCATGCAAAGCAATGGCAGGAACCTATTACTCTACACCCAACAAAGTGTCTCTTTAATATTATTATAATTCTTTATTTTTCTTCCGTAACCGTTAATGCGGCTCATACCGCTGGGTGCACACCTACAAATGAGGTATCAAAACGTGCAGAAAATTCACGCCATTGGAGCTATTACTTCTGGTGGGATTTGGGCTTAACGTGGCGACATAATTCGCAAAAAACTACGAAAAAAACCCCATTATAACTCAATGGGAAAAATCCTAGAAATACCCTATTTTTGAGGATTTGCTGTGTCGTCACAAATTCACCTAGAAATGCCATTCAAATTTCATTTTGTAGATACGTCTGTGATCTCTTCGAAAGTGAAGACGGCTCGTCGATACCAGTTACGGTTTGTCCACAATTTGCCTCTAAGCGACCCAAAGTTTCTCATTTTTCCTAAAGTTGGAGGGCTTCTCTCGCTGATTAGAGTGAGAGATCAAGACAACTTTTTCAACCCAAATCATTTTTGAAATCGCCATCACGGCCACAAATATCGCACGATTAGTATCAAAATCGGTCCTGACATTGATACGCCTGTCTGCTCCGGTTAAATGTTTTCGAAATTTATCTAGACCGTACGGTTTTCTGTCACGGTGCTTCAGAGCAAAGTCATGCGACAGGATTTTCTGAGGCTCTCAGGCTGTCTCACTGACACTTCACACCTTGGTGTGAAACTTATTTAACATAGCAACGGATCTCAAGAGGCTATTGGCTGCTGATTTGGACTACAAATACGCATCATTGTAGTTCTATCTATCCTCAGTTGAAACAGATCAGGACTTAACTGGCCTTTATAACTACTTGCTGCTATGGGCTGTATATAACTGATTTAACTCAGTAACTGTTACACATGGGATTAGTTTGGCCCTTTGAAATGAAGCTTAACAAAAATTTCAAAATAAAAGCCTTGAATATTTTTACATCAGAAAATTGCTCTTTTGAGCTGTATATAACTGATTTAACCCAGCAATTGTTACACATGGGATTAGTGTGGCAATTTAAAATTAAGCTTGATGAAAATTTCAAAATAAAAGCCTTGAATATTTTTACATCAGGTCATTGCTCTTTTTGGCTTTATTTGACTTTTTCATCCAAAGCACTGTTACACATGGTATTAGTTTGGCCCTTTGAAATGAAGCATACTGAAAATTTCAAAATAAAAGCCTTGAATATTTTTACATGACGTAATTGCTCTTTTTGGCTTTATTTGACTTTTTCATCCAAAGCACTGTTACACATGGTATTAGTTTGGCCCTTTGAAATGAAGCATACTGAAAATTTCAAAATAAAAGCCTTGAATATTTTTACATGACGTAATTGCTCTTTTTGGCTTTATTTGACTTTTTCATCCAAAGCACTGTTACACATGGTATTAGTTTGGCCCTTTGAAATGAAGCATACTGAAAATTTCAAAATAAAAGCCTTGAATATTTTTACATGACGTAACTGCTCTTTTTGGCTTTATTTGACGTTTTCATCCAAAGCACTGATAAACATAGGATTAGTTTGGCGCTTTGAAATGAAGCTTAACAAACATTTCAAAATAAAAGCCTTGAATATTTTTACATCAGCTACTTGTGTTTTGAGCATTATATAACTATTTTAACCCAATGACTGTTACGCATGGGATTAGTTTGGCCCTTTGAAATGAAGTTTAACAAAACTTCCAAAATAAAAGCCTTGACAACATTTTAAATCGTACTGAATGGTGCACGTCCGCCTCGCTTAACGTTCTTGCGGTTCTCCGCGTGCCACTGATTACGTCGCGGCGTTCTTTAGCGTCGACGCCGATTTGTGGCGTGACGACGCCGGGCCCAAGCCCGACGGGCGCGCCTTGGCAGGCCCCGGCTAAATTTCTTCCGAAATTTTCTAGTTATAATTCTTTATTTTTCTTCCGTCACCGTTAATGCGGCTCATACCGCTGGGTGCACACCTACAAATGAGGTATCAAAACGTGCAGAAAATTCACGCCATTGGAGCTATTATTTTTGGTGGGATTTGGGGTTAACGTGGCGACATAATTCGCAAAAAACTACGAAAAAAACCCCATTATAAGTCAATGGGAAAAATCCTGGAAATACCCTATTTTTGAGGATTTTCTGTGTCATCACAAATTCACCTAGAAATGCCATTCAAATTTCATTTTGTAGATACGTCTGTGATCTCTTCGAAAGTGAAGACGGCTCGTCGATACCAGTTACGGTTTGTCCACAATTTGCCTCTAAGCGACCCAAAGTTTCTCATTTTTCCGAAAATTACAGTGCTTCTCTCGCTGATTAGAGTGAGAGATGAAGACAACTTTTTCAACCCAAATCATTTTTGAAATCGCCATCACGCCCACAAATATCGCACGATTAGTATCAAAATCGGTCCTGACATTGATACGCCTGTCTGCTCCGGTAAAATGTTTTCGAAATTTATCTAGACCGTACGGTTTTCTGTCACGGTGCTTCAGAGCAAAGTCATGCGACAGGATTTTCTGAGGCTGTCTGAGGCTCTCTCCCATGTATTTGAATAGAATTTCAGATCTGGGCACAACATTTCTTTCTCTCATCGCTGTAAATGTTCTGAGTGAGGTACAGATATGAATCTCGGGACTATCGCAGAAGACACATAGGCCTGTCATACGCTCCAAACGCTTTTCGAATATGTATTACGGTTCCCGAACAGGAAGGATTTGTTTCCAATGCTTCTTTTCAGTAAAATGTGTTTGCTCAAACACACAATTGTGTGTTTGACAGCTCAGAGCTCAGAGCTCACACCCTGCTGAGACCATTATTTGCCATAGCAACGGATCTCAAGAGGCTATTGGCTGCTGGTTTGGACTACAGATACGCATCATTGTAGTTCTATCTATAGTGGAACCCTCAGTTGAAACAGATCAGGACTGAACTGGCCTTTAGAACTATTTGCTGCTATGGGCTGTATATAACTGATTTAACTCAGGAACTGTTACACATGGTATTAGTTTGGAACTTTAAAATTAAGCATAATAATAATTTCAAAATAAAAGCCTTGAATATTTTTACATCAGGTAATTGCTGTTTTTGGCTTTATTTGACTTTTTCATCCAAAGCACTGTTACACATGGTATTAGTTTGGCCCTTTGAAATGAAGCTTAACAAAAATTTCAAAATAAAAGCTTTGAATATTTTTACATCATGTAATTGCTCTTTTTGGCTTTATATGACTTTTTCATCCAAAGCACTGTTACACATGGGATTAGTTCGGAACTTTAAAATGGAGCATAATAATAATTTCAAAATAAAAGCCTTGAATATTTTTACATCAGGTAATTGCGCTTTTTGGCTTTATGTGACTTTTTTATCCAAAGCACTGTTACACAATGGAATAGTTTGGCCCTCTGAAATGAAGCATGCTGAAAATTTCAAAATAAAAGCCTTGAATATTTTTACGTCATGTAATTGCTCTTTTTGGCCGTATATGACTTTTTCATCCAAAGCACTGTTACACATGGGATTTGTTAGGAACTTTAAAATGGAGCATAATAATAATTTCAAAATAAAAGCCTTGAATATTTTTACGTCATGTAATTGCTCTTTTTGGCCGTATATGACTTTTTCATCCAAAGCACTGTTACACATGGGATTAGTTCGGAACTTTAAAATGGAGCATAATAATAATTTCAAAATAAAAGCCTTGCATATTTTTACATCAGGTAATTGCGCTTTTTGGCTTTATGTGACTTTTTTATCCAAAGCACTGTTACACATGGGATTCGTTCAGAACTTTAAAATGGAGCATACTGAAAATTTCAAAATAAAAGCCTTGAGAATTCTTACATGAGATTATTGCTGTTTTGAGCACTATATAACTGATTTTATCCAATGACTGTTATTCATGGGATTAGGTTGGCCCTTTGAAATGAAGTTTAACAAAACTTCCAAAATAAAAGCCTTGACAAAAATTTTAAATCGTACCGAATGGTGCACGTCCGCCTCGCTTAACGTTCTTGCGGTTCTCCGCGTGCCACTGATTACGTCGCGGCGTCCTTTGGCGTCGACGCCGATTTGTGGCGCGACGACGCCGGGCCCAAGCCCGACGGGCGCGCCTTGGCAGGCCCCGGCTAAATTTCTTCAGAAATTTTGTTTTTCTAGTTGGGGCCTGCCATGCAAAGCAATGGCAGGAACCTATTACTCTACACCCAACAAGCGTCTCTTTATTATTATAATTCTTTATTTTTCTTCCGTCACCGTTAATGCGGCTCATACCGCTGGGTGCACACCTACAAATGAGGTATCAAAACGTGCAGAAAATTCACGCCATTGGAGCTATTATTTTTGGTGGGATTTGGGGTTAACGTGGCGACATAATTCGCAAAAAACTACGAAAAAAACCCCATTATAAGTCAATGGGAAAAATCCTGGAAATACCCTATTTTTGAGGATTTTCTGTGTCGTCACAAATTCACCTAGAAATGCCATTCAAATTTCATTTTGTAGATACGTCTGTGATCTCTTCGAAAGTGAAGACGGCTCGTCGATACCAGTTACGGTTTGTCCACAATTTGCCTCTAAGCGACCCAAAGTTTCTCATTTTTCCGAAAATTACAGTGCTTCTCTCGCTGATTAGAGTGAGAGATGAAGACAACTTTTTCAACCCAAATCATTTTTGAAATCGCCATCACGCCCACAAATATCGCACGATTAGTATCAAAATCGGTCCTGACATTGATACGCCTGTCTGCTCCGGTAAAATGTTTTCGAAATTTATCTAGACCGTACGGTTTTCTGTCACGGTGCTTCAGAGCAAAGTCATGCGACAGGATTTTCTGAGGCTGTCTGAGGCTCTCTCCCATGTATTTGAATAGAATTTCAGATCTGGGCACAACATTTCTTTCTCTCATCACTGTAAATGTTCTGAGTGAGGTACAGATATGAATCTCGGGACTATCGCAGAAGACACATAGGCCTGTCATACGCTCCAAACGCTTTTCGAATATGTATTACGGTTCCCGAACAGGAAGGATTTGTTTCCAATGCTTCTTTTCAGTAAAATGTGTTTGCTCAAACACACAATTGTGTGTTTGACAGCTCAGAGCTCAGAGCTCACACCCTGCTGAGACCATTATTTGCCATAGCAACGGATCTCAAGAGGCTATTGGCTGCTGGTTTGGACTACAGATACGCATCATTGTAGTTCTATCTATAGTGGAACCCTCAGTTGAAACAGATCAGGACTGAACTGGCCTTTAGAACTATTTGCTGCTATGGGCTGTATATAACTGATTTAACTCAGGAACTGTTACACATGGTATTAGTTTGGAACTTTAAAATTAAGCATAATAATAATTTCAAAATAAAAGCCTTGAATATTTTTACATCAGGTAATTGCTGTTTTTGGCTTTATTTGACTTTTTCATCCAAAGCACTGTTACACATGGGATTAGTTTGGCCCTTTGAAATGAAGCTTAACAAAAATTTCAAAATAAAAGCTTTGAATATTTTTACATCATGTAATTGCTCTTTTTGGCTTTATATGACTTTTTCATCCAAAGCACTGTTACACATGGGATTAGTTCGGAACTTTAAAATGGAGCATAATAATAATTTCAAAATAAAAGCCTTGAATATTTTTACATCAGGTAATTGCGCTTTTTGGCTTTATGTGACTTTTTTATCCAAAGCACTGTTACACAATGGAATAGTTTGGCCCTCTGAAATGAAGCATACTGAAAATTTCAAAATAAAAGCCTTGAATATTTTTACGTCATGTAATTGCTCTTTTTGGCCGTATATGACTTTTTCATCCAAAGCACTGTTACACATGGGATTAGTTCGGAACTTTAAAATGGAGCATAATAATAATTTCAAAATAAAAGCCTTGCATATTTTTACATCAGGTAATTGCGCTTTTTGGCTTTATGTGACTTTTTTATCCAAAGCACTGTTACACATGGGATTCGTTCAGAACTTTAAAATGGAGCATACTGAAAATTTCAAAATAAAAGCCTTGAGAATTCTTACATGAGATTATTGCTGTTTTGAGCACTATATAACTGATTTTATCCAATGACTGTTATTCATGGGATTAGGTTGGCCCTTTGAAATGAAGTTTAACAAAACTTCCAAAATAAAAGCCTTGACAAAAATTTTAAATCGTACCGAATGGTGCACGTCCGCCTTGCTTAACGTTCTTGCGGTTCTCCGCGTGCCATTGATTATGTTGCGGCGTCCTTTAGCGTCGACGCCGATTTGTGGCGTGACGACGCCGGGCCCGAGCCCGACGGGCGCGCCTTGGCAGGCCCCGGCTAAATTTCTTCCGAAATTTTCTAGTTGGGGCCTGCCATGCAAAGCAATGGCAGGAACCTATTGTTATTGTCGGAGAAAGTGTTTCTTTATTCTTCTTTATTTTTCTTCCGTAACCGTTAATGCGGCTCATACCGCTTGGTGCACACCTACAAATGAGGTATCAAAACCTGCAGAAAATTCACGCCATTCCAGCTATTACTTCTGGTGGGATTTGGGCTTAACGTGGCGACATAATTCGCAAAAAACTACGAAAAAAACCCCATTATAAGTCAATGGGAAAAATCCTAGAAATACCCTATTTTTGAGGATTTTCTGTGTCGTCACAAATTCACCTAGAAATGCCATTCAAATGTCATTTTGTAGATACGTCTGTGATCTCTTCGAAAGTGAAGACGGCTCGTCGATACCAGTTACGGTTTGTCCACAATTTGCCTCTAAGCGACCCAAAGTTTCTCATTTTTCTTCAAATTAGAGTGACAGCCCATCTCGGTTCATATCTGGGCACAACATTTCTTTCTCTCATCACTGTAAATGCTCTGAGTGAGGTACAGATATGAATCTCGGGACTATCGCAGAAGACACATTGAACTGTCATACGCTTAAAACGCTTTTCGAATATGTATTACGGTTCCCGAACAAGAAGGATTTGTTTCCAATGCTTTTTTTCAGTAAAGTGTGTTTGCTCAAACACACTTGTGTGTTTGACAGCTCAGAGCTCAGAGCTCACACCCTGCTGAGACCATTATTTGCCATAGCAACGGAACTCAAGAGGCTATTGGCTGCTGGTTAGGACTACGAATACGCATCGCTGTAGTTCTATCTATCCTCAGTTGAAACAGATCAGGACTGAACTGGCCTTTACAACTAATTGCTGCTTTGGGCTGTATATAACTGATTTAACTCAGTAACTGTTACACATGGGATTAGTTTTACACTTTAAAATTAAGCATATTGAAAATTTCACAATAAAAGCCCTGAATATTTTTACATGACGTAATTGCTCTTTTTTGGCTTTATTTGACTTTTTCATCCAAAGCACTGTTACACATGGTATTAGTTTGGCCCTTTAAAATGAGGCTTAACAAAAATTTCAAAATAAAAGCCTTGAATATTTTTACATGACATAATTGCTCTTTTTGGCTTTATTTGACTTTTTCATCCAAAGCACTGTTACACATGGTATTAGTTCAGAACTTTAAAATGAAGCATACTGAAAATTTCAAAATAAAAGCCTTGAATATTTTTACATCATGTAATTGCTCTTTTTGGCTTTATATGACTTTTTCATCCAAAGCACTGTTACACATGGGATTAGTTTGTAACTTTAAAATGAAGCATACTGAAAATTTCAAAATAAAAGCCTTGAATATTTTTACATCATGTAATTGCTCTTTTTGGCTTTATTTGACTTTTTCATCCAAAGCACTGTTACACATGGTATTAGTTTGGAACTTTAAAATGGAGTATAATAATAATTTCAAAATAAAAGCCTTGAATAGTTTTTACATCATGTAATTGCTGTTTTTGGCTTTGTATGACTTTTTCATCCAAAGCACTGTTACACATGGTATTAGTTCAGAACTTTAAAATGAAGCATACTGAAAATTTCAAAATAAAAGCCTTGAATATTTTTACATCATGTAATTGCTCTTTTTGGCTTTATATGACTTTTTCATCCAAAGCACTGTTACACATGGGATTAGTTTGGAACTTTAAAATGAAGCATACTGAAAATTTCAAAATAAAAGCCTTGAATATTTTTACATCATGTAATTGCTCTTTTTGGCTTTATTTGACTTTTTCATCCAAAGCACTGTTACACATGGTATTAGTTTGGAACTTTAAAATGGAGCATAATAATAATTTCAAAATAAAAGCCTTCAATATTTTTACATCATGTAATTGCTGTTTTTGGCTTTGTATGACTTTTTCATCCAAAGCACTGTTACACATGGGATTAGTTCGGAACTTTAAAATGAAACATACTGAAAATTTCAAAATAAAAGCCTTGAATATTTTTACATCATGTAATTGCTCTTTTTGGCTTTATTTGACTTTTTCATCCAAAGCACTGTTACACATGGGATTAGTTTGGCCCTTTGAAATGAAGCATACTGAAAATTTTAAAATAAAAGCCTTGAATATTTTTACATGACGTAATTGCTGTTTGTGGCTTTATGTGACTTTTTCATCCAAAGCACTGTTACACATGGGATTAGTTTGGAACTTTAAAATTAAGCATACTGAAAATTTCAAAATAAAAGCCTTGAATATTTTACATGACGTAATTGCTTTTTTTGGCCGTATATGACTTTTTCATCCAAAGCACTGTTACACATGGGATTAGTTCGGAACTTTAAAATGGAGCATACTGAAAATTTCAAAATAAAAGCCTTGAATATTTTTACATCAGCTACTTGTGTTTTGAGCATTATATAACTATTTTAACCCAAGGACTATTACGCATGGGATTAGTTTGGCCCTTTGAAATGAAGTTTAACAAAACTTCCAAAATAAAAGCCTTGACAACATTTTAAATCGTACCGAATGGTGCACGTCCGCCTCGCTTAACGTTCTTGCGGTTCTCCGCGTGCCACTGGTTACGTCGCGGCGTTCTTTGGCGTCGACGCCGATTTGTGGCGTGACGACGCCGGGCCCAAGCCCGACGGGCGCGCCTCGGCAGGCCCCGGCTAAATTTCTTCAGAAATTTTGTTTTTCTAGTTCTTCTTTATTTTTCTTCCGTAACCGTTAATGCGGCTCATACCGCTTGGTGCACACCTACAAATGAGGTATCAAAACCTGCAGAAAATTCACGCCATTCCAGCTATTACTTCTGGTGGGATTTGGGCTTAACGTGGCGACATAATTCGCAAAAAACTACGAAAAAAACCCCATTATAAGTCAATGGGAAAAATCCTAGAAATACCCTATTTTTGAGGATTTTCTGTGTCGTCACAAATTCACCTAGAAATGCCATTCAAATGTCATTTTGTAGATACGTCTGTGATCTCTTCGAAAGTGAAGACGGCTCGTCGATACCAGTTACGGTTTGTCCACAATTTGCCTCTAAGCGACCCAAAGTTTCTCATTTTTCTTCAAATTAGAGTGACAGCCCATCTCGGTTCATATCTGGGCACAACATTTCTTTCTCTCATCACTGTAAATGCTCTGAGTGAGGTACAGATATGAATCTCGGGACTATCGCAGAAGACACATTGAACTGTCATACGCTTAAAACGCTTTTCGAATATGTATTACGGTTCCCGAACAAGAAGGATTTGTTTCCAATGCTTTTTTTCAGTAAAGTGTGTTTGCTCAAACACACTTGTGTGTTTGAGAGCTCAGAGCTCAGAGCTCACACCTGCTGAGACCATTATTTACCATAGCAACGGAACTCAAGAGGCTATTGGCTGCTGGTTAGGACTACGAATACGCATCGCTGTAGTTCTATCTATAGTGGAATACTCAGTTGAAACAGATCAGGACTGAACTGGCCTTTACAACTAATTGCTGCTTTGGGCTGTATATAACTGATTTAACTCAGTAACTGTTACACATGGGATTAGTTTTACACTTTAAAATTAAGCATATTGAAAATTTCACAATAAAAGCCCTGAATATTTTTACATGACGTAATTGCTCTTTTTTGGCTTTATTTGACTTTTTCATCCAAAGCACTGTTACACATGGTATTAGTTTGGCCCTTTAAAATGAGGCTTAACAAAAATTTCAAAATAAAAGCCTTGAATATTTTTACATGACATAATTGCTCTTTTTGGCTTTATTTGACTTTTTCATCCAAAGCACTGTTACACATGGTATTAGTTCAGAACTTTAAAATGAAGCATACTGAAAATTTCAAAATAAAAGCCTTGAATATTTTTACATCATGTAATTGCTCTTTTTGGCTTTATATGACTTTTTCATCCAAAGCACTGTTACACATGGGATTAGTTTGGAACTTTAAAATGAAGCATACTGAAAATTTCAAAATAAAAGCCTTGAATATTTTTACATCATGTAATTGCTCTTTTTGGCTTTATTTGACTTTTTCATCCAAAGCACTGTTACACATGGTATTAGTTTGGAACTTTAAAATGGAGCATAATAATAATTTCAAAATAAAAGCCTTGAATATTTTTACATCATGTAATTGCTGTTTTTGGCTTTGTATGACTTTTTCATCCAAAGCACTGTTACACATGGGATTAGTTCGGAACTTTAAAATGAAACATACTGAAAATTTCAAAATAAAAGCCTTGAATATTTTTACATCATGTAATTGCTCTTTTTGGCTTTATTTGACTTTTTCATCCAAAGCACTGTTACACATGGGATTAGTTTGGCCCTTTGAAATGAAGCATACTGAAAATTTTAAAATAAAAGCCTTGAATATTTTTACATGACGTAATTGCTGTTTGTGGCTTTATGTGACTTTTTCATCCAAAGCACTGTTACACATGGGATTAGTTTGGAACTTTAAAATGAAGCATACTGAAAATTTCAAAATAAAAGCCTTGAATATTTTACATGACGTATATGCTTTTTTTGGCCGTATATGACTTTTTCATCCAAAGCACTGTTACACATGGGATTAGTTCGGAACTTTAAAATGGAGCATACTGAAAATTTCAAAATAAAAGCCTTGAATATTTTTACATCAGCTACTTGTGTTTTGAGCATTATATAACTATTTTAACCCAAGGACTATTACGCATGGGATTAGTTTGGCCCTTTGAAATGAAGTTTAACAAAACTTCCAAAATAAAAGCCTTGACAACATTTTAAATCGTACTGAATGGTGCACGTCCGCCTCGCTTAACGTTCTTGCGGTTCTCCGCGTGCCACTGGTTACGTCGCGGCGTTCTTTGGCGTCGACGCCGATTTGTGGCGCGACGACGCCGGGCCCAAGCCCGACGGGCGCGCCTTGGCAGGCCCCGGCTAAATTTCTTCCGAAATTTTGTTTTTCTAGTTTTTATTGTAAAGCACATTAAAGTTGAGTATATGTGTTAATGCCATTTCAGTTATTTTTAATGCTGTAGTTTGCACGATCTCCCAGTTCATATGTGGTTTTCTCTCCAGCTTCTTCCCACAGTCCAGAAACATGATTGTTGGTTATTTGGGCTTTTTAAATTGTCCTTAGGTACGAGTGTGTGTGCATGGCTGTTTGTCCAGTGGTGCCCTGCGATGTACTGGCAACCTGTCCAGGGTGTACCCCACCTTTACCCCAATAAACCCTGGAGATTGGTACCAGCTCCCTTGCGACCCAGCAAGGATAAGCAAATTGACTGGAAATCAGTATTGCCCAATATTAAAATATTTACAAAGGTTTCTGGGTCAAAAGAAACTCCTGATCAGGATATCCTTCACATTCAATATGAGGGAGACTTTGTTGTTGTAAGAACTTTTGTTTAATGATCAATTAGAAGAAAACAGAGAAACTGCTGAGGCTTTTGCGGTAAGATGTCCTGCACTGGACAACACACGCCTTCCCCCAACTCCTACAGAACAAAACTAGGGCTTTTCTCTACTTAGCATTCAGCTGACATCATCTACACACCACATACACCTCCATATAAACCCAAAGGTTGAAAATAGATGGAGCACAGAGGGAATGAAAAGTGGAGCAGGCACCATGGGCTTAATAATGACAGGCACATCCAGGATCAAAGTCAGGCCCTGCCTTACCTGCTTCTGACTCCGCCATTCATGTTCTTTCAAAGACGAGTCTTTAAACTGTTTGAACACTTCACTCGGAATCAAACATTGTTTTTTTTTTTTAAACTCGACTGAACATAAACTGAGGAGGTCTCCTCTTCTTCCTCACATGGATGTTAAAACAGTAATTACACACAGCACGGCTGTCTGCATTTAAACCATTTACTTGACAGCTGAAGCTGGTGTCAGTGGAAGCTGGTGTGTGCTGCTAACGACTGAAGAGAGAGAAATTTTGACAGCTCCTCTCTCAGACTCTGCCGCAGAAATGTCACTGCTGAACAGAGCATTTACTTTGTTTGAAAATTGCAGGGTTCATGCAGAGTAGCATGAAACTTGTTGGCAGAGAGTAAGAGAGAGGGGAGTGTAGTGGAGAAAGACAGGGGGTCTCTTGGCAGCTGTTCCTCACACACGCTGGAGACCAAACACATCAGAGGCTATAGCTGACAAAAATGCAAAGGAGGAGGATGAGGTAGGAATAGCAAGCAGTGTGTGTTTGTGTATGGCACTGAGTAGCCCACAAATCTGATATTTATGAGTGAGGAGCAAGGCTGACATCTGGGACAACTTGAGAAGGTCAAGGAAAGAAAAACTAAATAAAATGACCAAGGTAATGCGGTTGAGAGATGCTTCACGTCTCCCTCCGAGCCAAGCAAAAAAACACCTGTATCTCCACACACCTCTCCTCTACACACATTTCCACTTCAAGGCACCGGTCTGCCTGTTAGAGCGGCGGCGTGACATCTTCTCTGAGCCTTCATCTACCTCTTCATCTTGTGAAAGGAGACGCAATTTTTAAACCCAGAGGGCTTCAACTAAGGGGGAAGTGAGCTGATGAAAGGCTCAAAGTTGCAGCATATTGCTTCACTCTTCTGCTTCCACTGAAAGGCAGCGGGGAAATAACTGTATTAAGCGAGTCCTTGCAAAATCGTACCACCCACCAAACACATGTGTCCGCAATCAAAAAGCCCAACAGGACCCTGTAGTGAAGTGTTAGCTCTAAAACAGCGGGTGATGAGGTTTAAGAGCTCTTTAAGAGTGAATCACAGGTGAGATATGTGGTCTTTTAAATAGCACCTCCAGCAGTGCGGCTCTGTTTTTAATCGAAGGGCTATGAGGTCTTAATGCCCCATTGTGTGTAAAGTCGGTAAGGCTGTCAAAAGGCTTGTGGAGTAAAAAAAAAAAAACTGAAAGAAAAGAGGGAAAAAACTACAAGGAGTGTTGGAGAACCCATGTTTTGGTTTAATATATTCTCTCAGACTAGGAGAACTTTGGACAAAAACTGTCAAACTTATCAAGTCAAAATGTTGGATGCTAATGACCAAAAATGACTTAGTGATGAAATCTAATAAAAACTTGGTGAGACAAAGTATTACTCTAAGGGTGTGCACACTTAAATGTAACCAGGAAATGGCAACTTTTTACAGTTTGTTTTTTGTTAGTTGAATCATATTTGACTACTTTTACAATACGAGTGAAAAACGCTTTGAAAAGGTTTTGTTGTGTTTGTTGCACAAACACAACAATGCATATATACTGTAGTCACACACAGTCAGGGTTACCTTCAAGTGTATTATATTTTTAAATTTCCTGTCAACTTTAAACATTTTTTAACTCAAAAACACGGCAGGCCGCTGAATGAATGACTGACCTAAAGCCCAACCGCCAGGCTTAGCAAGCTTCCTGGGGAAACCTTAGGAAGACTTAACGAAATTTGTACTCTTTAAAAACTCAAATAGGCAGAAATTGAATGTTCTATTTAGTTTTATAGGTGAGTATTGACCCAGTTCCAGCAACTATTAACACAACTATGTTTTTTTTATTTCCAAGGAGAAGAAAGTGGGGCACCGAGCAGCAGGCAGCCATTTATAGTTAAGACTCTGTTCAGATGGATGCTAATGATACAACTGCTCTAAAAAGCAGCATACATGGAGAAGAGAAGCTGCAGAGAACAGAAAAGAGAGGGTATCAAAATGCTCACTGAAGAGAATTAAAACAATGAGGAGGGAAAAAAAAGTCTGACAAAGTGATCAAACTCTCAACCAATCAAATTGTCCGCTGAAGTGTGTGCGTAGTTTCCATTATCACCTGACCCTCACCTATTGCTCATCGGCTCGTCGTGAAAGTGTTCTCGCCTATTGGATTTTCGCAGGCTTTTAACAGGAAAGAGCTGCAGGCAGGAAGGATGCTGCCCAGACTGGGATGGAACGGGGCCATAATGTTGTAGTCGATATATAACTCAGTCAGAGAACGGGGGGATGATCCATCATTCCGATACAGCCATTAGGTGCCTGATTTGTCCTGCAGTATAACTACTGATAAGAGAAAAGCAGAGGTCCATGGTGGCCAAGAGAGGAGCTGATGAAATTGGCGCGGGAGTGGAGAACAGCGGGAGGAGGGCTTCATCCCTGCGCCCTGTGACCTCTGGTTAAGGTGACCGACTGCAGCAGGCTGCGTCAGGGCGGCCGGCATGCAGCTGCAGCTGCAGCTCCCCCCCCCCGAGGGTCTGGATCCACAGAGTGGGAGAGGTGAATACATTAAAGCTGACCTCGATCCACCTCGCTCCGTCACCTCCGACTACAGCTGCCTTTAGAAACCACACATTTATTGCTTGTTTTACATTTAAACTGCTTTCCACCAGACATTTCCATTTCCTGTCCAGGTTCCTCTCATCCCCGTTCCCAACCATTCTGATAGCGGAACTGGTATCCCATAGTGAAGCTGTCAAAACAAATTAATTTCACTGTTTGCTTTGTTACCCATTAGTAGATCAAAAGAGCAAGTTTTTATATTTTGCTCCCTTGACTTGAGCATCAAAGATCAGAAAAAAAAACTAAGTGCTGCCATTTAATTTGTGGAGGATGTTTGCTGGGGGTGACATCTGTGGCATTTGTTCACTTCAGAGGGAAAACATCTGAGTGGGTGTTAAAGAGCGCCATTGTCCCAAATGATTTCTTGCCTACACTTCCATATTCAAAAACTTGTAAAAATGAATCAGGGCACAATCTACCTAAAGGCTAGAGAATTATTTCTCCCATAAGACGCCAAAATAAACCAAACTTTTCGCTCAACTTTACAAACTAAAAAGTCAACACTTGGATGCAAAACAATGTAACCAGAGGGCCCATTGTCACATAAAATATCACAACAACCAATCAGGATTCTTACCAAATTGATATTTCTCTAACCATGTCAGTCTCCTCATAAAGTATGTCTGCAAAAATTTATGACTTTACTGCAGATATTTTTATGTCAGTCAGACTTTATACCATCACAACCCAAAGAGGCATTTTTGCCCTCAGTCCATTTGACAAAACTCATTTGGAGCTGCAGATATTACCAGACGCTTCAACAACAGGACTAATAATTTCGGATAAATATCTACTTTGTTGTCAATCTTAAAGGCAGACCATTTTATTTCTGTTTTAGGCGTTTTCAAATTTTTTAAATAAAAACATTACTTTTATTTTATGTTACAATGCAATGTTGACATTTGTGGAAAAAGATGAGAACAAAAAGCAGCTTCCAACTTGACACGACAATATATATGTAAATATATAATTATTTATTAAGGGTACTTTTAGTTATTTTGTTAATTCCTTTAAAAAAACAGTAAAACTTCTATCTGTTATATCTATTTACAAAAACATTATGTGGTTCTTTATCATTTATCATATAAAGGGCCGTTGTAGAAGATCCAAGGAGCCACGGATGGACAAACAGATTGGTTGTCAGATGACGATTGGTGGAAAGACAAAAGGATTGATGGATTATGGACAAAAAAATGGATGGACAGATTGATGAATGAACAGACGAATGATCGATGGATAAAACTTTGAGTCTGCAGGATTGGGAATAAATGTATATATATATAAAAACTATGCTCAGTGACAGCTTTTCGGGACCACTAATGCACTGCACACCTGTAAGCTCTGCTTTCAAGCAAAAAATAATAATAATAAAAAATAAAAATAAAAACACAGACCCACTAAATGTTGACCTAAAATGTTCAGTGTGTTCTGTTTTTTCTTTCAACAGCACCATAAATCATAATTTCTCAAAGCCTAACGTGTTTCTTTCTTCTGGGCAACAATATTATTTTTGTTCTTTGTTTCATTTTTCTCCTTTAGATTCAAAAGTTTTAAACATGATTTAATAATGGGATGGAAATTTCTTCCTTTGACACAGATAATTGGTGTCTTCTATGTGCCTGAATGACAAAGTCGAGGAAAATTTATTGCATAAAGGAGAAGTCTCTTTGAATAATCTGTCATCTGTCGTTACTTTCATTGCCAGTCAATAGAAGGAGGGCTTCTATTTTCCTCTTACTTAATCGGAGAAAAGTAGAGACTTCCTTTCACATACACTATACACACCATTTTCACCCCCTTAGCTGAAAGCTATACCCACACAGAGAGACTAATATATTCAAGTCATGGCTGGGGACACTGAGCGACAGAGTGCTGACAGCTGAGAGCAATGGCCGACTCAACAGGCTCCCTGGAGAGACTGGTGACAGCTTCCAGCCAAGATAGAAACACAGTGAGAAAATCGTTTTACTCTTTATGAAAATCCAGACTGAAAAACAAACTCACAGAGCACGGAAATATCTCATCTTAGTCAATGTGGGACACAGATTTACTGCTTTTGATGAAAAGCATCTCTACACTTTAGTAGTGATAATTCGTGCACTCAGGGGACCTCATTCTCTGCCGCAGCCGGAAGCTGAAAGCCTCTTACCCAGGGTGTCTTTGATGTTCTTCACCAGAGAGCCTTTCTTCAGGCTGTTCTTGCGCTCCACGTAGTTCGACGGCACGTAACCCGTCTGGTTGGCGGTGTTGCGGACGCGCCACCACGTTTTCGAGTCGTCGAGGAGGTAGAGGCGCTCGTTTTTACGGATGTCAAGTTCCTGGTCCTGCTGGGCTATGTAGTCCCACTTGGCTACAACAATCACCTCCTCTGTCATCTTTCATGGAGTCCTCCTGGGGAGAAGCAGGAGGAGTCACAAGTCAACAACAAATACATGATGCCGAGCGATCTGTACATTTAAACACAATCCGACTTTTTCTCATGACAGAAAAACAAAAGCTGATAACAGACAATAGACTGAGTTAATAATTAATCAGCTATAAATTGCTGCATTTCAATGGTAGCTCCTGCAAAGGATTTGCCATGTTGATATTGTACAGTAGTCTGAATGGACAAATTAAATATTTGGTTTTTAGGAAACTTTTTTTCAGCTTTATCAATGAGGCATCCCTCATTCAAACACAGAAGGGAGTTTTCTAGACTTCTTCACATCATGGCCAAAAGCTTCCTGGTAAGTATTGGGATTTTATAAACTAAATGAACACATTTTCAATATGGGAAGAAGTAGATTCATGGTTGTCAAAAGAATTTTACAAATGAAAAAAAACAACCTAAAGAGTCAATCTTCAGAGTTCACCCTATGAGTCCATCTGAATGTAATTTAATCTTGATATAGAGTTGGTCTGCATGAAACATGGTGGTGGCAGCATAATGTTGCGGGCACACTCTTTAGAGTTGCAACTAACAATTATTTTAGTAATCGATCATTCTTACGATTGAAAATAAAAGTAGTTTTATTATACAAAACTACAAATACATTAAAAGATGCAAACAAATAAATAGCTTTTTTTTTTTTTTTAAAGAAAAAAAAGAAAAACACATTGCCTAAAATGCAAGTGCATACCATTGCTTCCGTGTACACTTCATTCATTGCAGTAAAGGAGGCATCTACAGCTAAAACAATACTTCCAGCATCAACATGACAATAGCCCGGCGCTCTCAGCTTAACTTAATACAGCTTCAAGCTAATCTGTCAACTATGTTTTGGATTAACTGATGAATAAATGGATAGCAAAAAAAAAAAATACATAGTTAAAAAAACTGATTTTGAACCAGGTGAAGCTAAAACTTTGCCACTTGAGGAGTTTTTGGTAGGACTTGTTTACAGACAAAAAGGCTTTTCATCTTAAAAGCAAAATGTAAATTTTTCGTACAGTTTAGACTTAATTATGTCTTTTTTCAGTCTGCTATACTCAAGTTAATTACAAAATCACTTGACAGTTATTTCAGTAATCGACTCATCACAATCTTTTCCATCTGACGTTGATCTACTACCAAGGTTGGTGGCTGTAACATGACTAAATGAGGAAGGGTTTAAAGGGTGTGAATACTTTATCGCTGTGTTTGTGAAGCTCAGTGCTGCTGTCACAAGTAAGAAGTCATTAAAAAATGATAAACACTCATCCCCGAGTAGAATTGCTAAAGTGCTTATCCCTGCTCACGCTGGGTATTAGTCGGGATAAACCCAGGAAAGGTTTCCAGTATATTATATAACCAAGATAAATGTTCATGGTAATATTTTGAGCATAAACTGGCATTAAAGCCTATAATTCCTTAAATGGAAATTATGGCAGCATTTCATATACGTCTAACAGTGAAGCCCAGTCGTGTCAGAAGATACCAGGTAACACCATTAGCTGAAAGCATGAAGTTTAACGGCAGAAACTGCAGCTCTACAGACATCGAAGCTTCTACAAAAGGCTTATTTTGGCAGAAAGCAGCACAAACACACCAAATAAATCAATTTATGTGCTCTCGCTTGTGCACAAATACACAAACACACCTTGCCTGTTGGGGGTTTCGTTTTTTTAGACAGTGCAGTGAGCGATTACATGCTCTATTTCACCAGGCTTTGAGTAAGGTCATTTGACATGGGTCAACTAGACCACCTTCCTGTTCAGGAACTGTAGTCTTGAGTCTGTGCATGTATGAGTAACGGCTGCTGTGGGATAACCTCACGGTATGAAAACAATCTGATCGACCCAGTTTATATTTAGCTCACCTTCGAGGTGTGAGAATAAAAACAAGAACATGAAAGGAAAGTCAACCGTCTCCAGACTGATTTAATTACTTATAACAAATTGGTGAATACTCAGTACAACAAACAGCCACTTTGTCAATGTTCTGCCATTGAAGATAAGCTGTAAAATTAATAAATGCGTGATCTTTTTATGAGCGATTGTTCTTTTAGAGCAATAAATGAAAACCTAATCTCAAGCAAGATTATGATTAGCGATTGAGATGTTAGGAAGTAGTGAGCAACCTTTAGACAAGAGTTAAAAATAGTCTTCCACATAAAAGGGAATAATAGATATCCATTGAGTTTTTTTCCACCATGTTGAAATGATCAGTCATTAACTGATTCAAACAGAAACCCCTGCAGTGGTTAAAATGGAAAACAACATTGATTTGAGTGCAGAGAGAAGCATGTGGGTGAGATTACCCATTAATATTTAGTGTATGTGAACAATGGATAGTTTTACACAGTCTAGACAGGGAAAAAAATGCATATTAGCCTGCAGCACAGATGCAAGAAGAATGTTTGCTTAATTATTTACATTTTACTCTTCAGTGAAAAAAATGGGTAAAAGCTACTCTGAAGAAAGATGACTCGCGCTAAGAGTTGCTTAAATTAGACGTTATAGAAAGATTCCATTAGCGGAGGAACAATTTATATCTTCTGCGTAGATTACTTATTAATACATGCTAATAGCAGCAGTGGAAAATGGTGCCCTCTTTACTCAACCACAGACATTTATCTCAGTTTCACTTAGGCCACAAGCGCAGAGTCAGAGATGACTGGGAACATTCCTGCTGTTACAACCCGTAGGTTGTGTCACTGCAGGAGAATGCCTAATGGCTGCTCTACAGCCGCTCATGTGCAACAGTTTGCACAGAAAATGTGCCCCTGCTTGCCGTCACTAAAAGCTGTCAAACTGGCTCTCGCCTCGCAGGCCGGGACAGGGACGGCTGAGAGGAGGAGGAGGAGGAGAAGAGTTGTGCAACACTGAGGAGTGTGTGCCAAGTTCGCTACAAGTTAAACAGCTTGACTGTTCAGGATGTGTGACTTTTATTTTTTCTTACTGCAGCGGAAGAATTGAGGTTAAGATGGTTAGGTTGACGTTTAAGGAGGAGACAAAAGCAACAGCTGGGATTCTTTAGAAAAGGGGAGGAAAGTGGATCAGAAGGATGGATTTATGACAAGATGAGGGACGGTGACGTCAGCTCTTCCAGGAGACAGGCGGTGTGTGAATGTGCTTGGGTCTCTGCGCCTCAGAAAGCAGTAGCTGGATTAGACTGGATTACAACTTTCTGTCAGTTTTACAATGTTTATTCCTCCTTTAAATGCATTCATGAAATCTGAGAACCACTTCATTGTTGCAGTGCCTAGGATTCGCACAGTCGTTAAACACCTACTGCAACCACAAACTTTTTTTTTTTTTGATTCTGTTATATACTAGCAAAAGTACTGCACTACTCCAAAGTGCAAGGAATTTTTTTAATGAGAAACTTAAAAAGCATTGCCTGCATTTGTAGTTAGCCCCTTCCCGCTGCATTAACAAGTGTAGAAGTCCTGGTAATGATTACTGTTTGATAGCGTAATCAGGTTTGATCAAAAGATTTAACCCAAGTCGTCACCAAACTTGTGAGGAGAAGAAGGTAGCTGAATTGGAAGCAAGACTAACAGGACATTTCCTCTCAAAAAACTGTTTTAATTTTTTCCTTTCACTTCACTCTGTTCTTATTATTAACCAGTTATTTGGCATGAAACACGAAACCGCTACCGCATAAGTTACTAAGTTACTTAACAGATTGTTGCTAGGTAACCAAAGAGCGAGGGAGTTAGCTGATGCCACCAACCTAGCTTAGCTTAGCTGGCCGAGAGAGGTTGAGCAGTTAAAGTCTTTGATCTGCCTACATTCCCCAGAAGGCTGTGCGTTTCTGGATCAGAGTTCAGTGAAATTATTGAATATTCTATTGGATGTATTATCTATCGATATTACTCATGTGTCTATCACAATATATTATTGATTTATTGCCTTGTCTCACATTTTAGCACCTACTATTTTAGTATATTTACAGTCTACATCTTGTGTACTGATGGTTTATTTTTCTATGCAGTTTATCATTTTCAGTGAATACTATATCTGAAAATATAGTATTCCTCTTGGTAATCACCAGAGGAGACTAGGCTTTACTTGTCTCCTTTCCAGTCTAACAGTTACAGTAAAGACGGATTAATCTAGGTTTATAGTGGCACCAATTGCGCCTTCCCTGAACCTGCCTGTTGGCCTCACATGCTATTATTTTGAAATTAGGACGCCTGCGAGTCCACCTCCAAATTTTTGTAACGTTTTACATTTTTTAACACACACGCGGTGGGCCACTAGCGGACTGCCCTACCGCCTCTACCACTGGGCTGAGCAGATCTTCTGGGGTAAACCAGAAGATCCAGAATTACCAGAAGATCTGCCACATGCCCTGTTTACAGGGCATGTGGCAAATAAATAAAGGAATGAAACTGCTTGTAACTGGAGTGAAACACATCCTGTTTCACTCCAGTTTTCAATATGAAGCACTGAAAATCTACTTTTTGCCTGCTAGACATAAATAAAATATACATAAAACCTTTCAATGCTTTCTACCATTGTACCATTATTTAGTGGTTTAATAATATTTTGTTTCTTAGCATGATTTCTCACATGACGATGTCAGAATGTTGCCTTTCTTTAGCTGTAATATCAATTTCTGCATCTTTGACAACCTTGCTCTGTATCTGCTACCCTAAATTATGAACACTCAGCAATCAGCCCCATGAGAGAGCTCCTTCTGACTTCCTGATTCACTCCCATTAAGGCAGTCAGAAATCTATCTACGACAACCCAAGAGCAGTGAAAAACAGATCTGGTTATGCTAAAAATAAAAATCTATTTTATAAGATTTTATTTGCTGCCTTTTTAGGGCCATGTAATTACTGGCTGCTCACTGGATGCTAACCAACAAATTTGGATGAAGTGGGTTAAAATAAATAAATAAAGGAATGATTTACAGCTCAAACTCCTCATGAGCCCCTGTTCCTCTACAAAGAGCTGTTAAAAGAGAAAGATGAGCAACAGACTGCTGAGCTGGGGTTCAACAACACTTCACAGCTCCCCTCGCTGATGGGGGAGCGTTCAGAGGCTCTTTCAACACTTCACAAAGAGGAAGAGAGAAAATAAAAGAGGATTATAAAAAAGAGGGAATGTTTAAAGTGGAAAAAAAATGTTGGCAGAATTTTCTGTGTTTGGCATTTAGGTCAAAGGCTGGCAAATTTCAATCAATGGGAGACTATTTCCACCCCCCTATCCGCTCTACAATGTTTGCAGTAGCTACCTCTCACAGAAAGGAGGCGGACTGCTTCACTCCCCATTGGCAATCGCTGTCGGAAACATTTAGAGCGAACTGAACGCACTGAAACAGGAGGAAGCCAAATTTGATGCAAGAGCCACCCCGGACAAGACTTTTTGTGATTTAAAGAGCTCTAATGCTCGTCTTCACAAGATGATTCATCTCCAACAACAAAACCAGGCAGAGGCAGAGTTGGATACCTTTCACATGCACTTGGGGATGAAGATGTCGTCCACATGTTTGCTGGCTGCTGCTATATTTCCTCGCATTTTGTGAGGCAAAAAAACAACAACATAGAACTGGAGTGTACACCTCAAAAGGTTTTCCATCTGTAACATTTACACATTAGGAGCCCTTTTGTTTTCAAAAGCTCCTGAAACAGAGGGTGTGGTGTAAGTAGAGTGCATCTGCCTTCCCATGATGTGGTTGTTTTTTACTCCTCTTCTGTCTCAGAAACAAAAATAGGTGCTGTGCACATGAATGCCATCATATTAATAAAAAAATCCCAAACCACAACAGGATGACATCAAAAGCATGTCTTGCAGTTAGATGGAAACAGGACAGAAAAACCACAAAAACTGAGCCAAGCCTGGTCACAGACAGAGGAGGCTTCTTCAGACTCAGCTATTCAAAGAAAGGGGAAAAACTAGCTTCCTGGAAAAGTCGGGCATGTTTCAAGGTTTTTACAGCAAATCCAGACCAAAACCAATGAAATATAAAAAGAGTATTCCAGAAAGAAGCTCTGTCCTTCAGTAGGAGTAGAAATTGTGAAATACAGAAAAAAAAACTGCTCTATCAACACAACTCAGCCCAGAACTGTGATCCGTTGGCTTAAATTCCCCTACATGCTCACAGTTACACAGTGAAAACATGAAGCTTAGAGATTTATAAAATTGCCTTACAATTTGGTACATCACAACTGCAACGGAGTACTTGGATGTAATATTTGATAGGATGTCATATTTCAAATGCCGTGGATGCAAATCCTGCAAGTCAATAATACTGTATATTTTTTGCTTGCCTGCCCTCAATGTCCACACCTGGTATATTTTTAGTGACTGAGATGAAAACATTCACAAAGAGTGGAAACTCAGAGAGGGAAGAACTTCAAATGAATCCAACATGTCAAGATTCATTAAAACCTTTTTGTGAGTATGATGAAGAAAACAAATTAACTAAGAGCAATTTGAACACAAAGTTGACTTTATACAATACAATTTTTGTTTACATAAGAGTTTCAGTAACTAGGAATCATGATTCTTAAGTTCTGTTAATATGTATGTAATATTTATCATCAGTAAAACTTCTCAGAGTTGTGCTGATTTACCAAGAACAAATAGTGATGGTTCCTCAGCTCTGAATGAGAGAATAATTACATAAAGTTCTCTTCAGGTCAGCAGTCTGGGGCCCTGATTGGATTATGTCTTAAATACACACCGACTTAAAGAAAAATATCCTAAAAAGCTTTAAAAAAAAAAAAAAGGTGTCATTTCCATGTTTCCATACTTTCATTGAGAGCAATTCCACTTTCATTTCCTGTCATCACTTCAGTCTGTCTCCCAAGAGGGGAAATTCAGATTCTTCAGTCGGTCTCAATGGGGGAAAAAATAGACAGTTCATTTTTCAGCTGCACAGTTGTTCCCTTATGAATTTCAGATTTATCCCTTCACCCTTCAGTTCTAGATAGCTCCTTTCTGAAGAACAAAATCTCAGCCACACAAAGGCAAATGGGAGCTATAGAGCCACAGGGTGGAGAAGAAAGGGGTAAAGAATGAGCCAGACAGAACCGGCATCTGATTAATCTACCAACAACAGAATGATCACTTCACTTCAATTACCTGCATCGCCTGCCAGATATGTCATCATCTGATTAAACAAAAATGCTAACCTTTCTGGAGCGAGTTAAACATAAAGGGTTTCTGGATAATAATGGTAGATTATTGATGCAAAATAATACATTCTAATTCAAGAAACAATGATATCTCAAAATGGAAATGCGGTCCCCTTGGGGTTGCTTTTGAATGTTTTGGTATGTAACAAAAGCCAAGTCAGGTAAGTCAGTAACGTTTAAAATTGATCTAAAAGGTCAACTTATACACCTATGGTAGCCACTAAACCACTCACTGATAATGAAACCAGTAAATCACCCAGTTTACTACCCAGAAAGATCGGTCTGATTTGGATATAATTGAGCACATGCAGACCAGGAATTAGTATGCAAATGGTTTGATTTGCAAGGAGCTTTCTCATCTAAAACAGAGACGACAATACATGTGTGCATCATCAGTTGCGATGTGTGTTGCAGGTAGATCCTGGAGCTTCTGACAGTCTGTCAAAGCAGTGAATGAGGATGCTTCATTCGTGCATTAGAAACAGAGTTTGACAGGAGGCGCTTTGTGGGTTTGAATGAGGCCAGTGCAATAGTAGGGCATAAAGATGTCAAAGAACGGCAATACAAGATGTCACCGACACATAACGTGTCATCCTTCGCCGTGTTGTGAATAGTGTGTCCCTTGTGTCGGACAAAAACTGGCATTACCGCAGCCTATAGTGGATCACTCAACTCCTGGTGCCGCCGCTTATGTGCTGTGGTGCAGTTTAGAGACGGCTCAGCTTCTTGCTAATCAAATCATTTACATGCCCATCACCGGTCTTCATGCAGTCCAAATTACATTAAAATCAGATCATTCCCTCTGGGTGTCTATGCTCAAAATTTTGATGAAGCCTTTTATAAGATTCAAAGTTGTACCCACAGGGTTGCACCCCACTCGTGTTTGCTATAAGTTTTTTGATAATTTTTCATAACATCCCAAACTTGGGCTGCAGCATATCTGAAAAAACTCAACCGGAAAACTTTTGCTTAATATTGAAAATAATGATATTGATTAAAAATAACCCAGATTTCAAATTACTATTTTTCCAACATTACCAATTTCTTCACTAGCTTTAGGATCCAAGACACAAAAAATATACATATACTATGCTCAAAGGCAGCTACAGTCTATCCATTTGGTCAAAAATTTTATCAGCAGGCACAATTACATGCACCCTAGTAGCTTGATTTGAAATACTAGTATATTCTTAGCATGCAGAAGGGGAATTCACAATACTTGAAATAAGATATTAAGCCAAATATTTAAATCAGGCAGTTCCTAGCCATTTTCAACACCAACATTGTGATGAACACTGCAATTTGATATATAGTGCAGCTCTATTTAAACCATGTATTTCCGTTTTACTGTAAATACACTTAAATATACCAATTAGAACAACCATTATGCATTAGTACAGATTCAGATTCATTTTATTCGTATCCCAATTTGGGCAATTAATATTGCAGCAAATACAGAAGGCTCAAAGACAAAATATCAAAGATTTTAATAAACAAAACAAAACAAACAAAAAAAAACTATAAGCACATAAAATACAGATCAACACATAAAGGGAAGAATACAGCAGCGTATTTCATTATTGGCCAACAGTTGCTACACTATATCAGGTGCAAGTCCCCCTACCTTGTCCTGCATTAAAAATAGATATTGCTGTAGGAACAAAGGAGTGCTTGTACCTGTTACTTTTTATACAAGGAAGTCAGAGCCTGATGCCAGAAGGCAGAAACTGGAACTCAGCATGTAAAGGATGAGAAGTATCAGCAATAATGTCTTTAGTTTTCCTAATGATTTGTTTTTTACACAGTTCTGTAAGTGATAATTGTTCAACCCCTAAGATCTTATTGCTAGTATGTATTACTCTGCTAAGGGCATTTTTTGGTCTAATACTGAGATTCACAAACCAACAGAGGAGGGAAAAAGTCAACACAGATTCAATATATGATCTATAAAATAGGATCATCAATGATTTATCAACTTGAAACTTTGCGAGCCTCCTTTTTTGTACGTTTTCTGAATGGCAGGTAAATTTTAACTTATTATCCAAAATAGTCCCAAGATATTTATAGTTTTCTACTCTACAGACTGATACTTAGAATATATAATCACAGAAGATGATTAAAAACTTTTCAAATAGCATGGATTTAAATTGTATAATATTTTGGAATATGTTTTAGAAACTAATAGTAGGCTGATGTTTGCTAAGCTAGTAAATGTCATCTACCAATGATGGCAAAAAAAGCAGCAAGAAAATACAGAGTAAAACAAGATTTGCTCCATCACCAGTAATACTGTAGCCATCATACCACAGTTATGTTGTTAAAAAATAAAACAAATCAAGCAGAGGTTGACTTACCAAGAAGAAATGTAGCACATGTAGCTTTTTACACGTAGCTACATCTAAAAAGCTGCTGTGATGATTAACCTTGTTTTATTTTGGGCTCTGCCTAATTCTTGCCTTTTAGGTTTGCCTGTCATCATGCGTTTAATTTTGTTTTCCTCTTGGTTTTTTTGAGCAGGTACAAGTCGAGAAATTTGCAGTTTTGCGATAACTTAATGTCACTTCTCTGCCATTAGTCCATCTGCAACACACCAGTATCTTCAGCCTCAAAGGCGATTGCGCGCTGTTCAGGAGAAGAGTGTGAGCAGCGCATCCATGAGCTTGATTGACAGCACTAAAACCCTCCCCCTGGCTCTGATTGGTTGTTTTTGAATAAGAGCGATGTATTACTGCAAGTGGCATTAGGACCGTAGGGAGAAGTCAAGGGAGCTTGATTTTGTTGAGAATATCTCTCATATTCTACTGTCAGGACCTACCAAGATTTTTTTAAAATATGAAAAAAAATTTTTCCAAAAAGTTACATACTGCAGCTTTAATCTCTTATTTCACTCAGAAATACAGAACTGCGGAAGTGTATAGCGTCCCAATTTTTAATAATTCCTTCCAGCAATGCACCACACTTTGCTCTCTAGTACGATTGGATTCAAATTATGCAAGATTCTGTTTTGATTAACATCTTAATTTAAAAACAGAATGATGCTGCATGCAAATTTGATTCAATTTTCCACTACTATGATTATATTAAAAGTTGATAAAAAGCCTTGGAGCTCAGAAATCTCAATAATTTCCCGTTTTTGTTCTTGTTTATAGGCCTAAATACAGCTTAAAAACTTGGGATACTTTTTCTACTGTTAATATTAGGTTTGTCTCCTTCCTCAACAGCACAGTGTTTGTTCCAGTTGCACACCTCCCTGTACTCTAAATATATAATGTAACACTTCTACAGAGCAGCATGTTCCCAGGAAATGAAATAGCCTAATTTTCTGTACACAGCCTTTTCTACCTTGCAGACATGCTCACCAGCATAAGGTTTTTTGTGTCTTTTTTATTTATTTTAAGTAGTAATGTGGTGCATCTTGCAGGACAAAAGTAGAAAAGTGTAACTGCATAGGTTTAACAAACTGCGGATGTCTGTTTTTTTCTCTGGTTGAATAGACAAAGCACTTGAAATGATGATGTAATTGACAATTAAATGATGGAGAAGAATTCAAGGCAGAGTAATTCTGTATCAAATTAGTAGATTATTAAGAACAACTGAAGATGTCCTTTGTTGTAACAGAAAAACATCTCCTGTTTTCCTGCTGAGTTTAAGATCTAAATGACAGGGTTCAAGTCTTCCTCAGTACAACATCCCATTTAGAGTTGAAATAGACATCTTTTGGTTAACTTATAGCATCCAACCTCAAAGATACACAAAATATTCAATGTTTATAATCCATGTCTATAACTGGCTTACGAATGCAGCAATTTATGCAAATGATACTGTTCAGGGTTCTTCTTCCTTTACTTATATCTCTAGATATTTTCCACCCATGCAAGACAGATCCTGGGGAACCTACTCAAGTAAAATGGGCCTGGGGACACATTTGGTCAGAGGTACTGCAGTCGCCAAATTCTCGAAACTCTTTACATAAGAGAAGTAATTACCAAACTACTTCAGCATCAAACAATGCAAACATTTCCCTATTATTTTAAACTAGGCATAGCAATTGGTGTTCAGTCAATGTGGGACATTGTTTTTAGTTTAAACTTCTGTAAAAACAAAATATGCAAAACAGATAATATTAAAAGTAATAAAAACTAAAATAAACCAAAGCCACACAATATTAGAAAACCGAACATACTGATTGCAACTGACCCAGATTTCCATCACTACTCTCTTTTCCATTACCACAATGTTCCCAACACTCCTGAGATTTATCATCTTGATCACCAAGATCTACATTAGGTGTGTGCCTGAATGATTGTGAAAGTCCATCCAAGTTGCTAAAATATATGATTTAGCAATATGATTGGTAATATGTTTTATATTTTTGGTAAATCTGAGATATTATTGCCACCCAACCTAAAATAAAGGTTTTTAAATAAGAGCACTACAAGGTCAGAGTTTGTGGTGATCACTGGTGAAAAATGAAACCAGAAAAAAATCTATGACAAAAGCAATATGAGAAGCAATGACCCAATTACACCTGATCTAACTAACCACATTAGCGGAACAATCTGGAGAAAACCTGGAGAAAGGAAAAGCAAAGAAAGCATCTCAGTTTACAAAGTTGTAACCTCATGGTGAAATGAAGGCAAGGCAATAACGCACATTTACATACATCTGTCAGATTTCCTACAAGCAACCAATTTTGCAGGGATTTCTGTTAATGAGGTAACATGGGAGATGAACCAGATCAGCCATTTTTGAAGAATGCATAATTAGTATGAATTCCTTACTTGTAGCTTAAGAGATCAATCAGAAGGATCACAACTGCTGAAAATAGCATAATTTTATAAGCCTAACAGGTGACTAGATTTAGTTAAGTACTACCTATTCGCATGTGAAAATTTAAGCTAACCAACTATGAAGCAAGAAAACAATCCAGACATTCTCTTCTAAATTTCTTATCTCTTCCTTGGGTAACACAAACCACAGCTGACTAAAATTGTGGCTTGAGATTTACCTTCTCTTGCATTCTCTGCTCCAGTGACTCTCTCCCTACTCCTCCCTCAGCTATAAACCTGAATTATTCCCTTTGATCAGATTTTATCTTCAGGCTCCCAGGAGAGAACAGCCCAATGTTTTAATAAAAATGCACGAGGCGCAGTGTGATGTGATGAAAACCTGTTGAGCACAAATATAGAGATTACACAAACTGCCGTATGAATATTTTTGTATCTGACAACACTAATACACAATAATTATCCGCCTTTTAAGGTTAGACACTTGTGTTTCACCTCTGCTGGGACCAAGATTTAAAGCAAAGTGGTCTCAACGTTAACAGCATTTGCATTAATCCCATTAGTGCTCTTAGAAAGTGAATCGTGGGACAATAAAAACAAAACAACTAGGATGAATCTTGTCAATTTTTGCATCAATACAGTGACTGGGTCTTGAGTTTTCAGCCTTTCGAGAATTTAAACCTTAGACTTTAACCTGGTAATTTCCTGGTCCCAGTGGGACAATAAAGTTAAAGAGTTAGCCTTATGTGTTTCATTAAAATGCCGTTAAACCTCATAGTAAGCACCACCATGCGCCTACATAACTACGTGGTTTTCAAATAAGTTGACAGTGTAATTCATCAAGACTTGTCAAGCTTCCCTTTAGATTTGTTGAACAGTTCAATGAGATTTGACTGATACGACCAGAAAAGATTTAGATCATGTATACACAGTAATTACAAACTCAAAATGAGCAAATTACTGGCAATATGAGGGGTGGAAGACAAAGCAGGATTCAATGAAAGCACTGTGTCTCCAGAATTATCTTTAGTAATGACAATTATAGAAAAAATGTGAATTCTACTTGTTTTCAAAGAGTTTTGGAAAATTATTTTTTCATCTGAACTTAATTGTTCATGAATGAAATCTTCCATCACTGACTGGAGAGAAAAACAATCTATATTTAACCAAGTTTTCTGATACACATGGGAACCTTCTCTAAAGGAATTTGAGCAGGGAGTTTTTGCTGCCGTTCTGCTCGTCAGTCTTGCTCGTGTTTATTTGCTTTTGTTGCACAACCTAGTTTTGATCCGTGAGGCACAAGAGATGCTCTCAAAACTATGGCAGAAACATAGCAGCACGTAAAGCTTACATTGTGCCTTACATGCTTAACTTAATCAGGAAGTCTTCAGATAAGAGCAAAAACAAGGGGGAACTTGCGTCACTGCACAAATCACAAAAATCAGACTACCAGCTAATGATTTTAACACTTAAAGGAAGTTTCCTTTTAGGGTGTTTATCAGCCAAAAGTGAAAGCATTTTAATAGCAAATTATATCTGCAATCAAAGCAACAAACTGATCACAATTTCAGACGCATCAACCAACTGATCAGAGATTAGCTTTTTTTTTTCCTACATTCAGTAAAATAGATTATAAAATGTTATTGGCCAAAATCAGCAGGTCAGATATTGAAGAAAAGTGGAAATCTGTATTGGCCATGAAAAGCCTTATCCAAACATTTCTAACTACAATTACAGTCAAATTAAAAGAAAGCTCACCAAGTCAAATGTGAGATGAATAATCTCATCATTATTTCCTAACACCATGAATCATACACAGAAATGTAACCAATGTGAAAATAATTGAGACAGTATTGATTATATCAAATTTATATTCTGGAGACCTTTTGAACATTTTCTATTTTCAAATTAATATTGTACCTCATTTGAAAACAAGATCTTGAAACCTCTGTGATTTTAATAAATATTGATTTTTCCTACAGCCTTTACTTATATCATCAATTGTCCTGCCATCCCCATTAATGCCGTCTCCTCTTTGTCCACCCCTCTGACTGATAATTCAATCCATTTAAGCCCTCCTGCTCCCAAGATGGTTTCTGCACTGCTGGGTTCCATAGCTTGACATTTTCCACTGCTGGCTAGAGTGATTTGCTCTGGCCTGAACACACAAAGGCATTCCTGTTTCTGTGACACGAAGATGATATCACTCCTTCAACATAAAACCGTGAAGCGCCAGAGTCAGCAAATGTCTGCCGGCAGCTCGCTGGAAACTGCCAAGGTCACGTTCAAACAGATGTAGTTCTGCCAAGCTAAACCTGCACGAAAAGGGTAAACAGATGCTTTGTAGCAAGTGCATATAAGAATGAGAGAGAGCAAAGAGCAGATGCTTACAAGCCAAATAGAGAGCACGCAAACGTGAATCCTCAGGAGAATCGTGTGGCATTCTGAGCTGTACACCTTATAAATAAAGCAGGACTCACTTCACCTGCAGCCATGTGGCTGTGTGTCTGAGTGTACGCCTGTTGAAGGAAATATAAGAGTGCACAAATGGATTAGACAAGGCCTATCACGTTGCTCTCTCCATCAATTGAATCAACTTCCAAGCACGCAGCAGCACCACATCACATGGTAATATCTAGTAGTATAGCTTGAATTTCTGAATAAATCTAGAAGAGAAATATCTAAAATGATGAAAACTGTCCAGATGGTTCACAGAAATCTATGTGACAATGAGTTAAATTATGTGTATTTACGGGTACTTCGATTCTCTCTGGAACACCATCTAAACACAGAGCCCCAAACTAAGCTAATCACCACAAAACATTTATAATTCAGACTTGGACTTCTCAAAAAGAATTTCATGGTTTATTGTAGCAATGGAGCCAAACTGATCAAATATCCGTAGCAAAGCCAACACTAATATCCTTCTTTTTCTATTGGATGTTGTCTAGACATTTAAGCCATCACTTAAACAAAAGTTAGAGATTTATGTGTTAAATTGTCAAATTAAATACATAGACTCGACAGATTGCTAGTAGTTCAAACATACTGATGGTACATCTAGTCAATCCTTATGAACTAAATTATGATTTTAAATGTTGGCCGACAAATCGAAAATTTTAAAACCAGGTAGGAATATGTAATTGTTAATCAATTCAATTTATTTAATCTAGAACATGGAGAAGTTGATGTTACTGAGTGCTAAACTGCTAAATTATTAAATGGTTTTGTGTAACTATTTGTTCACACCAATATGGCTCTGCTCATAATTACTGAGGGTTTGCTGCAGAAACCTTGTTGTGTAAGGATTCCTGAGACTACATTACCAATATCTACACCCCAATAAAGCTTAGGAGTTGACGGCACCAACCTTTTATGAACTACTTTTATGTGCTGAAGTGCATCATGTTGACCATTCTGCTATTCAGTCCTTACTCTTAGTTTATTTACAGCTTTAACACTTCTATAAGATAATTTTGACAGGCATAAAATGGTCATTTTGAAACTTATTATGCAATTACCAATCCAGTGAATACAGAAAGAACTCAAATTATGGGTAAATAATGTAGCAGTTTTAATGAAGTGTGTGCTTTTTAGATTTGCTGATCGTACAGCAAAGAGCCCTTCAAGATTTTCCAACATGCAGAATTTCCATAATGGGATGAATAAAGTGTAAAAAGAGAATTAACGATAATAAGAAACGCACAACCTGGTAGGTCAAAGTTCTTTGCTGACAAAGGAGCAACTATCAGTTTGCTGGTTGCTGTTGTGTCTTGTCTCATCTATTTTGCAATTCCTGCAGCTCTGTTTGGCCTTGCAGTGGAAGCGGTGGGGTTGGTGGCAGGTTTACACTGGAGTCAAATTCCATTCACACTTCCTCACTTAATTCATGCCTCAGCACAGGCACTCACCATTTGTATATGCGTGCTTTCATTTTTTTTCTGTGTATAGTCTGGGCACTTCCCATAAATGCAAGGATTTGTCCATAATCTTTTAAAGCAACACTTTATTGTTGAGCTGAGTTAAATGTAATGTAGGAGCATAAAGGATTTAAAGACAAAATCACAACTGAAGCAGATTTCAAGTTGGAAGTTTGTTAAACTTTATCTGTAGCCCGAGTCTCTGAAACCGGCTGTAGTAAATAACTAGACTGTCAGACAAAACCTTAAAATCAGTCAAGCCCTTTGGAAAAATGTTGATGTTTTTGTTCCAGAAAACTCTCTAAAATGAAGACTTACACATCTACACTGCGACTTCTGTGAACTCACCCAATTCCTGGCATTGCTGTGCCAGAATTTATTATCTTGGCTACTTCATAATTATATCATAGCAGTACCTGAAGTAAAGCAGTTTGTTTAGAAATCCAATCTTATGTAGTGCACTGTATCTTTTAATTAATTTGTTGTTAGCTAAAATTCTAATTTTGTTTGTCAATTACAATAATCACACAACTACGAACATGCCCACCTGTCGCGGATGCGGCCTTAATCAGATGGAGGAGGCACATCCACTCAGAGAGAAACTGGATTATTTTTCTACCGGTTACAGACAGAGATATCAAAATGAAAGTGGCTGATGAATCTAAATTGAATACCTTCGTATTGTATTTGTTCCCCCATTTGTAAACATAAACATAAGAAGGATGAAAATCATTTTTCCTCTTGTGCTTGGGCTAGAGAAAAGCACCAGAGGAAAAATTAAATTTTGCAGAGAACAGAGAAGGTATGATTTTACGAGTCACAACTACATGGAAGGAAGTAACTTTTACCAATCATAAACGTGACTTCCTTTTATGATTGGTCATTTCATTAGTGGATAACATCCCAGTCTTTCCATCCACCATTCTCAACCAATGACAGAAAATGAGCACCTTAAAATATTAACAATACCCAAGTATATTTTGCAAATCCAGACCTCCCTAATACAATGTAAGCATTTTTAAACTGAAGTGGTTGCATCGTGCAGGTCTACACTAGTGGGAATAAAGCTGTTACACCTTAAACATTGTTTTAAAGGCCTGACCATCTAACAATGCTTTTGTTGCAGCTTTTAATGACCAAGACTATATAAAAAAGAATGTGAAATCTAGGTTCAGTTAAGTAAAATATCTATGTAACAATATTACAGAAAGTATATAAAATCATGATTATGATCACTATTATGCAGCTCTACCTCCTCTGTAAAGAATACATTATCTGACTTGACAAAACAATGAACTTAATAAAGTTTTTTGTGATTATTTTCATGTTTTCCTAATGTATTTTTCCACATTTATTAGAACGCTGATGCCTTCTGCGGCATCCACAAGAATGGCCCAAGTCCGTCAACGAGGTTGAACCACAGATGGATTGATGCTACGTGGGCTGGGAAGCTCTAGAGGGAAACTTGGATCGTTCTGCAAAATACAGATAAGCAAAGCTCATGTTGTGGAGTTTGAGATAACATGATGCGTGTCTGCATGCTGTCAGCTTGTGCATTAGAACAGCCAAAGGGGGGGGTGTACGTCCACTTAATTAAATCAATTAGAGCGTGAAGGGCCCGTCAAAGCCTCTGCCGAGAACAACAGAATCGAACGAACTCTGAAACAAAAGCTGAACTCTCTTTATGAGTCAGACAAGCTGCAACATTTTCCTCTGAACCTTTTTACAGACAATGCACCCACATTGATGCGATTACAACTATCCACCAACAAATGAAAACGGTCTGGTTCATATTTAAATTATTAACATTTTACCCTGCTTTAAAAAAATGTATCCACTCATCGACAATGTTTATATTTTTTTGCTCTCTTTCCTTGTTGTTCAGTTTTAGTAACGAGTTATAGTTGTGAGCTTTTGTCCCAATTTGAAAATTTCCTTTTACGACCCGCTAGATTTCACTCTCATCATGTCTCTCCTAATGGCTCAAGTGGTAATTTTCTCCCATGTAAGACAATCCCCATACACATTAAAGGAAAGAGTGGGGGTGACTGTTACAATTTAACGAGCAGCTCTCCGCATGTTTATGAATTTGTGCTCACTTTCTCTCGAGTAAGGAGAAGATGAAGTTAGAATCTGCAAGATGATCTTCTAGAAAGCCTCGAACGGATCACAGCCTCCCTTGTCTTGAAACGCATTCCCTGAAGTAAAGAAGAAAAATGAGAATTTTCCTCAAAATAGGAGTTTAATTTCACAGCAGTCTGGAAAACTGCTGCACATTAATTTGTAGCTGGCTGGCTTCATCGTTCCCTTTCTGATTTGCGTTTGGTGAGACGTGGTTAAAGCCAAAGAAAGAGTAAAACTCATCAACTCAAATGACTGCTTTAAGTGGTTCTTCAAGTCAAAAAGTCTTGATTTAAAACAGGAAGACGGAAGCAGCATTGGAGAATAGCATGATATGACTCACAGTTGTTGCTGGTCTGAGAAAACCCTCACATGACAGCCGCGTATATTCCCACATATTATATCCCACAGATCCCCGAAGATGAAAGTAATTCCAGGAAGAGAACGTTCTCCTTTTCCATCCCATGGATCTACACAGCAGATGTTTTTCCTCTCCCTGATGAATGCTTTGCATTAGGGGCGTCTACAGTTTTTCCAACTGAATTACCAACAGGAGCAACAAAGCCTACAGACTTTCCCATTCTCCAGCAAACACACAGGAAAGTTGGCTTTCAAACCAGTCAATGAAAGAATGATTTATTTTAATCTTTCACCACTACTTTAGTGATTTCCTTCGATGCCATCTTGGGTCTTATCATACACCACTAAACAGCATGTTGGTTTCTGTGGAAAACTGGGCTTCTACCATATTTACTCACAAACTTACCACTCCTCCCAGTTTTCTGCCCTTTCTTGCCGTCCCAACCAATGCCAAGGATTAGGCAGGTTGCCCAGTGGTGAACAGGGACAGTGAGGCCAACAGACTGAAACCAGTTGTCTGGCATTAATTGGGAACTCAAGTCTGAGTGTTGGCGAAAGGAGATAATGACTGAGATGAATGTTAAAAAAAGAGAATAAATAGGAGAAGAGTAGTAAGTACAGATGAAAGAAGCAGAAAAAGGTCATGTCTGAATGACATTCAAATTTAAACAAGTTTAACACTTTGACAACAAAACGACTTTTAAGAAAAAACAAATCAATGGTTTTAGCATACATAAGATATACTATAGATTGTGAAAAAACAAACAAAAAACCCCCATAATTTCACAAACGGATGTAGATCAAACATCCTGACATCAGATGATCCCAGAATAGCTTTGGCTGACTTTAATAATGTTTGGAGTGCTAATATGTTTAATTAGCCTATTATTTCTCATAATTGATTCGGCTGTTTCACAACACATAACTTCAATATTTATTAATCATCTGGTGCTCAGTGTTGCGCAAGTTCACTAAGCACAACCACAGTTCACACAGTTAACCTAATTCAATATAGTTCACCATCGGAAAGGTTTTAGCTGTGTTCAAAGTTCCAAAATAAACAATATGGCATTAATCTACATTTTAATATATGAGTATACTGTCACCTTGTAGCACATTCACTACAACAGATTCTGTAGTCTGTGTTAATTTCCACTGTATTCACATTTAATAAATCTTAATTTCAGGATGCTCATCTGGAAATCATTGCAATAATAATGTTCAAATGAGTCATTGAGTTGCAATAAAGCTGCAATTTCATGCTTCCTTCATGATTATAGGCACCGTGTGGGAGCACCTACTGCAGGGAGATGCCAAAATCCAGTAATAATTAATTTGTCATTAGCAACCAAAAATAAATTTTACATATTTTGGATAGAAAAGGACACAAATGCTGCACTGCAAATGGTTATTTGAAAACAAATACTGAAAAGGTCTTTTTTTACATCTGTATGTCCAATCATATGTCCAATAAAGCATTTCATTTTCAAATACTCTCTTTTTATCATCAAAAAGTAAAAAAAGAAAAAGATCTTCCATTTCTCTACTATGTCTGGATACTATGGGTGTAATCATGAATCAAGCTTACTAACTGAAACAATACACCGTAGGTCTCAAAGTCCAGTACTCACGAGCCACTTCCCAGAAATTCTTTTTGTTTCCTGCTCAAAAACATCTGGATCAAAGTTTAAGGCCATTTACCTGATTCCAGCATGTTGGACGCAAGCTGAAGGGCAATGGCTCTCAAGGACTGGAGTTAGAGACAGCAACAACAACCCGCACTGGGGTTATGAGAACAAAAAACAAACACATTTTCCAGTAGCGTCGTTTTTAAGCACTGTCTCATAGGTTGGTCCTTAGTCCCCAAAATAAAAGTAGAATCCCAATTGTTATGATCCTATATTCAGATTTAAGTGTTTTAGATGTTTTAGCGATGCGTTATCAAAATCCTTAAAAGAACCATTTGCTCGGCACCCACCAGTAGCTACAGATCAGTTTCATAATTCAACATTTAACACTAAACAATTAATAAATTGTGCTTTAAATAAGCTGTAAGAATTGTGAAATAATTCAGTTCTAGTTGATATTCAGTCAGAACTGAATTAATGAGCCAGCATGATATTCGGCATTAAGAAAAAGGGGATGACAACAAAAATCATTAGCTCTTAAACCGATTAAGCCATGTAATTGATGCTTAAAAGCTAAAATTTTTACCAAAAGGTTCCCCAGTTTCAAACACAGCCAAATCCTAGAGCAACCTATCATATGCATGTTCAAAATACAGAAGATTTTGTGAACTGTGACCTGGAGTGACTCTTAAAAACACTGAGGCATGTGAGATTATGCAATTATAATACAATTTTAATTCTATGTCCCAAGCCCTTAATGTGTTTCCACTAATGTCACCACAGATGTAAACACAGTGCGATAGTTACCATATCTCTAGATCACTGGGTCATAGGAACAGGTTGAGCTATTATGGTTGCTGGCCCTCCCAGTTTAACAACAATCCCATTCACCAGGTTACAGTTCCCCACTAAGACAAAGGCCTTTATTTTGCTATCAACATGATGATCTTCATGAGTAATTTTCTGTCTCCTGACCGCTCATCTGTTCCTACGCTTATTAATTCCTCTCTCTCTCTCTTTCTACTACAGAGCTTAAATTTTCCCAAAGGGAAACAAACATGTTGCTTTCCTCGGGACAAAAATACCATATGTGAAAAATATTTCCACTTCCTAAATATGCTTTCCCATTTCTCGATCCTAAAGATTACGACTAAAAATTAAGTTATTGTATTTTGCCAAGCAAACAAACAAAAAAATGGAAAAAAAATATAAAAACCCCATAAGGGACGGAGAATTAATTATAGCAAAATGATTCTGATCCTAAACTGTAAACCTACAAGGTTTACAGTTTACACAAGGTTTACAGTTTACACAAAAAAATATTCTAGTTACTTCCCAATAGGAAAGTCATAAGATACAGGTCACAAGATCTATGGCAATGTTTCTGCTCCATTTTATTTATTTATTTTTACATATTTTTAAAAAAGTCACCACAAACACAGATAAAGGTTTCAAACCTCTAATGAAATCTATCAGACGAAGGCATGTAGGCCTTTAAACCACCAGCAGTGACTCAGGACATTTCAAACGCATTAAGCAGGAGAGGAAGAGGAGCAATTAGTCTGATGTCATGACTGCATTTACAAAGACTTCATCTGTCAAAACATTTCTCATTGGATCACTATATCTAAACAGGGATTCAATGCAAAAACTTAAAAGTAGATAATTATTTGAACAATAAAAGAGAACAAACCCAGGAGATTACATTGAGATACTTTATATCCAACACTGACGCACTAACCAGCAGTACGACCGAAACTAGAAGCTCAGAGTCCTTGCAGTTCACACACCTTGTATCAAACTGTAGCTCAAAGTGCTGAGGAACAAAAACATGTTTTCAAAATGAACTACATTATGTCATTAACCAGTTGTTATGTCTTCAGCACACTATGTTCAAGAAAACAACATATATCAATTTACTAATCATTAACTACGTTTACTATGTTTTATATTCTCAATATTACAACCAGCACTAAACCAAGAATCACCAAGTACCCAATGGTTACCATTTCATAACATTCGACTTTGTTCATTTGTGATAACTAGTAAAGCAACTGAATGTGAAATAAAGGCTCAATTTATGCTGTACCGACAATTATTTTGTATACTTAGCTTAATAATACTTAGCTTAATTCTCAATTGTCCATTTTTTGAATATGCATTGTTTTTAAAATGGTCTAACGTGTTATTAGCTGAAGCTCAAAACTTCCCGCTAATAAAAAAGAAAAAAAAAGGAAGTGAATTCTTATAAACAAAATTATGGTACAAAAAAAAGTTTTAATCCGAATTACAATGAAATCTAGCTCGTTATGTTCTCAGCCCTTTCACACAATAAAGAAAATGTTTGCGATGTGAACTCTATTCCAAAAATAAAGAGATCACAAAGGAAGTGGACTCTAAAAAGACCAACAGGAAACAATGGTAAAATGAAAGCATTACCAAAGCACTCTGTTGCTGATCAACTGTCTATAAAACAAACATTAGAGATGGTTCAGATTTTCAAGGTTACCACAAGCCAGTGTCTTCTTGGGATACACCCGGGAAATGGTTATTGGTCAGTTAATGAATATGACTGGTGATCGGCAAGTCAAATTCAAAAACTGAATCAATTTACGCTCAGAGAACACGCCGCGTCTCAGCTAACGCGAATGCTAATGCTAAAAAAATTTGTCAGTCAGTGAGATGTTTAAAAAATAGTTACAAATGCTAACCAAGCTAATTAGTAATACTAAAATAAACAAGAAGTTTGACTTTTATTTTATTTATTTATTTTAACAGTCACTCCTCTCAAATATAGTGTTGCTTCACATATGTTCTTGGTATAAATTATTGTTCCTAGTGAGAAAGGTAGAAAAAATACTTTTCATACACAAATTAGCATATCTTTTCTTTAACCAATTCAAAATCTGAAGCTCTCATCTTAAAAAAGATTTTAAACAAAGGATTATTCAGAGAAATTTTATTCTGAGAAAGTGAGGTTGGAGCCAAGTAAAGTAAATATACAACTTGCTCTTCCTGTTATTATATCTAAAATACCCAGTCAGAGTTTATACCTTTACTCAGATTTCTGAGATGATAAAAATGTTAGGCATTCAAAGCTGAAAGTGTCTCTGCTTGACATGTTGTAATAGTTTCTGTGATTCAGATCTAGTCCAGAATGTGCTGTTGCCTTCCACCTAATGCTAACCAAGATAATCAGTAGTACTAAAGTAAACAAGAAGTTTGACTTTTATTTTATTTATTTATTTTAACAGTCACTCCTCTCAAATATAGTGTTGCTTCACATATGTTCTTGGTATAAATGATTGTTCCTGGTGAGAAAACTAGAAAAAAATACTTTTCATACACAAATTAGCATATCTTTTCTTTAACCAATTCAAAATCTGAAGCTCTCATCTTAAAAAAAGATTTTAAACAAAGGATTATTCAGAGAAATTTTATTCTGAGAAATTGAGGTTGGAGCCAAGTAAAGTAAATATACAACTTGCTCTTCCTGTTATTATATCTAAAATACCTAGTCAGCCTTTGTATCTTTACTCGGATTTCTGAGATGATAAAATTGTTAGGTATTCAAAGCTCAAAGTGTCTCTGCTTGACATGTTGTAATAGTTTCTGTGATTCAGATCTAGGAGTCCAGAATGTGCTGTTGCCTTTCACCTAAGTAAAACACCTGAGTGAACCTTATCTTAGTCTCAAAATAATAACGTAGTGAACTCAGAGGGTGTGTCAGCAGAATGGGTGTGCCATGGAAGTAGCTGAATATAGGAATAGATGCCTTCTTGCACCTGTAACCCCTTCATTAACATTGCAAACCTGTAGTATAACTTTGGGCCTCTTCAGAAAAATGCTGATGAATCAATGATAATTACTACAATGCATCTTACAATCCACAGAAACTAGGCACATAGGCTTCAACAAGCCTGTGGATGCCATTTTGGCTCCAACCCCTTGATTGGTGATGGGGTTACTTGCTTGACCAACCCCTTAAAATTTTTTATGGCCTATTTGAGGTTTATAAAAGTCCCACTGATATAGTGAACAGGCCCAGAATATCAATGGTTATCCATTTCTTTTACCGTTACTATTAGCAACATAGGGCTTAAGATGTGTTCAATGTGTCTCGGAAATCTGAGCTGGAACTGAAGTCACACCTAGGTTAAGTGATTTAAATTAGTAAGTCGGAAAAGAGTGGGATTTCTTTTGATGAAAAAATGGTATTGACATAAATAATATTAAGTTTGTTTGTTTTTTGTTTATTTATTTTCAAATCAAGTAGCAATATGCAACAACAAGTTTCTTCCATTTTAAGAAATAAAGATTGACAACTGCAACAAATAAAAAGAAAAAAGATCAACTTAAATGGCCACAGATATAGATTGATTCATTTTGACTCTGAACCAAGACTGTCATTGCTAATGTTAGCTCACAGCAACATTCCTGGCATTGAAATCATACGGCTAGAAATGAACTGTAAAATATACAATTAAACAGACATTTTCAAAAGGATCTCTGTTTTCTGTAATTAATTAATAAAACTTGACACGTTAAAGCCCCACAAATCATTCCTAGGTTAAAACCCCCCCCCACTAAATTCAACAATCATTTACAGAAAGTGCATGAGTCCCACAGGTTTAACGATACAATCTATCATGAGAACTGATGAACAGATAATACCTTTCATCTTATATGTGATTATTACGGGAAATTATGGGATACGAAAGATAATGTTCCTCTGAGGGTGTTATCGTATTATTTTATTCTCAAGATAAACTTATTTAAAGTGTAAGCACAATCTTAATAATTGTCCAATTTCTACCAAGTTGGGTAATAACATACTGTGGAAAAAGTAACGTGATAAACTGGCTAAATAAAGTCAATTAACTTACATTTATTATAAGAACACTAAAAAGATGCATGTTATCATTAAATTAGGCATTTATTTTGCTATTACTTACCACTTTCGTACATTTTAAACCTACACACCTGATCTTGGCATCAACTGATAGATACTTCAATGCCAGTCCAGATAAGCTCGTTTGTTTAGAAGTACAACTCCTAAAATCATTGGAAGCACATGTAATTAGAGGGATGGGTGGTGCAGTTCCCAATGAAAGCCACTAGAACCATTGACAAAGCTAGGCATGTGGCACCAGTCGCTAATCTCCAGTGTTTTGGCAAGTAAGGGTCATTGTGTAAGCTGTTGCGGCTTCAACAGGAGATCCACCACACAGCAGGGCGCATTACGATTGAATGAATGAGAAAACGTCTGTCTGGATTTATTACAGACAATAAATGTGATGGACATTACAAATAAAAAGCAGATGTCTCACTACATAGAGATTTCTCAAGACCTGTTTGTGGATTGCAGCCCTCGCTTGCAGGCCTTTATTAAGTGGCCCCGAACAAAATAAATAGGGAAATTATGATGTAGATGAACGTAAGCCTTTTGATTTTGCTGTAAACAGTAAGGAAGAGTAGACATGAGGCAGAAAAGAGATAAATCAGGGGCGAATTGAGGTTTGAGCTCGATGTGTGGTTAAACCACATCTGAGTGGACAAAGAGCAGGCGTCAAAGCGTGAAAGTGACACCAGTAAGCCGCCGTCTTTGTCCCAACTTTTACTACAGTTTCCAGTCTCCTCAAAGACAGATCAAACTAAACCATAAAGATACAAAAGCGTCTAAAGTAACCGGTTCAACCCCACCAACTTAACACAGTTCATTTGTAAGGTTTGCAGGCTCTTACCTTAGTGTTCACTCCAGTGACAATGGGCAAACAGCGACACGCTCAACACGCCACAGCCCGAGAGCCAAACAATAAGTAACTGAGCCCGCGTGAAAGTGACGAAAACCCCACTCACATCCACATATCCTCCACTTTAACTAATTTTCCTTCTTTTAAAACACGGGCTGGGCATGTAGTGCCCGACCTGTCCTCGCTTGTTTTCCCTTCGCAGGCTGACTGCCTCCACCTCGATCACTTCTTTCAAGCTAGCTAGAGCGAACTACGCACTTCCGGTCAGACGTTTCACAATAAAACAAAAAAAAATAATGGAAAGTTATGTTTACTGGCCATCCTCTTAAATTAATAAATGAACTACAAAAATAGATTCCCTACTGTAGACACTCATTCCAAACTATATAAGACTTTTGCTGTCCTAAGATAGTTATCAGGTCATTATGAGAGACTTTTCTCACCCTGAAATATTGAGATGATAATTCTGTTATTACGAGTAAAGAATATTGATTCTCCCAAAGAAAAAAAAAAAAGATTTGATTTTTCCATTTTCATGAGAAAACAACTTTTACTATCATAAGATAATTAACCCATTATCTTTAGATAATTAAAAAATATTTACAGCAGGCACGGCTGCTGTTGGCTTCACTAAAAATGGCAATAGCAAATATTTTAACTAAAAAGGACAGTAAATGAAGAATATCTTCTTACCACTGCATTGTTTCACACTGACTGGAAAAAGATTGTTTTTTACACCAATTAGACAAACTAGGGTCTTCAACTCTGGGCCTTGATGGCTAATTTCCTGCAACTTGTAGGTGTGTTTCTGCTTCAACACCTAAGTCAGATGATTTGGACTTGAGCAGGAATCTGGAGAAATTGACTCCATACTGTGGAAGTTCTTTAGCCAATTGAGAAAGGTGTTTTGAACCAAGGACACATTTAAAAGACACTGGCCCTTGAGGACTGGAGGTCAAGACCTCGCTTACACAGACAATTAAATTGAATAAAGCTGATTATGTCTTCATTATCACACATGTTAACAGGTAGAATATTGTTTGTATTGTAAGTGCTGTTAACAGCACTTAACAGCTGTTAACAGCTGTTAAGTGCTGTTAACAGCACTTAACAGCTTTAAGTGCTGTTAAAGCAGAAAAATGGGTAAGCATAAAGATTTGAGCTAGTTTGACAAAGTCAAATTGTGAGAGCATGATGATTGGGTCAGATCATCCCTTGTGGGTGATGTTGGTCTTCAGAGCTCAGTTTCTATTTCAGTCCAGTTGAGGGTCTGTTGCATGTATTGGGCAGACAAGTCCGATCCACAGATGTACCTACCTCACAACAGGACTTGTTCTGTTGGTAACACATTGGCACAAACCTCATAGCACACCTTTGAGGGTCAGGTAGGGTCCATGTGTTGAGAAGTTAGCACTGTTTTGGCATCAAAATGGGAACCAACACATTAACAGGCGGATAGTCAAAATGTCATGCCGAATCAGCAATGAACAGCAATTGGCCACTTTTTCAGGTACTTCTTTTACTTGTTAATATTAAATTGAATCAGAGAATCGGGTGGCAGAAACTCAGCGCATGTAGGCATGTGGTGAGAGCAACTTGCTTCAAGTTCAAATCATAATGGGGAGAAAGGAAATTTAAGTACCTGGTCTGAGTGTTTCAGATCAAAAAGTTACATTTAGGGCTTTTGTATATTCAAACATGTTTACTTAAAAACATCATCCAGATCTGACTTAATTTGCAATCAGATTTAACTTAACTGAATGTGGTGCAGACTTAAAATACTTTTGTGGTCAGTTGCTCAATGTGAACCTTTACACAAAACTTTATGACTATTCACAATGTAAATAATTGAATTTTCTTTTCATCATTTTGCTACCGACTTTCCTTTCTTGTTTCTATTTTCTCCTTTGTTTTTAACTTTGCAGTGAATTTGGGGTGTCGAGCTCTTATTTTGAAAGAAGAAACTTTTAATTTGCGGTTTGACGTAGACGTTTTCCTGCAGCTTTATCGCGGACCAGCTTGGTGACGTCGCTGACGCCGGGACTAGTACAGGACAACGCCGGAGGAAAAGGGACAGATTGTGGATGAATATGTCGCCCCTTGGCGATGGCAGTGAGAAATGGGTGATACTTTCCTTGCCTCCTTTTTTTTTAGCTCACCCATCAAACCCTTTATTGCTCACTGATGTTGACAGTTTGCAGAAAGACCATATTAAGCATCAGAGGCCACCAAGTTTATAAATATTTCTATTGTTCAGAGAAAAATAAACAACCTTAACCACAATGGCTCACGTCATGATACGTAGTTACTCATATGTTAAAATTGGACTGTTATTTCCTGTTGTGGTTTTATTTTTAGGGCTTTTGACAACCTTCACACAACGTGGTAACACTTATATATTGGTCTAACCAAAGCAACTGGGTTGTAAATTCTCCACTACATTTTAGATAATGCAAGTTAGCAGGACATAGCTAGACCAAAAAGACTTCTCCAGTTTGAAAAAGAGTGTTTTCTTAAAGCCAAGGGCTGTATTTATGGTAGAGTGAACGGTGGCATTGTGGAACTTATAATAAATATATTTAAAAATAGCTAAAGAGTGACTAAAATAAAAAAGAAAATAGAAATAAAATATATATATTGTAGACATTGGGTTAACTTTATGTTCCAGAAAACTATTAAAACTCATGTTACTCCAAACTGCTACACACAGTGTAATACATGATGGGAAAAGCAGGGGTTAACTTTTTTTTTGTTGCCGTGAAGACATATTGAATTCACAGTTCTTATAGATAATAGTTCTGATTATTTTTTAAAGATATTAAATTAGTGTGCCCACTCTAAAGCCTGTCATATGTTCTACTGAGTCGAATAAAAGTCAAATCAAATTTTATTTGTATTGCACATTTCTACAACAAGGCGGGTCAACATGCTTTACATCATAAAAACATAAGAACATCACAAAAACTTTGTACAATCATCAATTGTGAAACCAGTAACAAACATTTCATTTTGTCAAACGCCATAAACAAATCATCAAATATGTTGATCATTGTTCCAATTATTATGAATCAAAAGAAACTCTAAAAAGGCAGGTTTTTATCCTTGATTTAAAGGTACTCTGTGTTTCCAGCTTTTATTTTTAATTGACAACACTTGTATGTGTTGTTTGTTTTTCCACAGCTCCCCTTAGTCACTATTTATTTTCATGATTGACCAGTTCATTGCAGTTACTGAGAAGTTCCCCCATATTTTTATGTTGTTATTTTTACATTTTCCACTTATGTTGGAAATCAAAGTTTTGAAGATTTTTTTCTTTTATTGTTTTAGCTTGTTTTCATGGCATCTCTGATGGCTGGGGGGGGGGAAAGAACTGCTTGTTTACTGCTGTGCATTTCTGAGTTAAGCATGTAGACGTCCTGCTCTTTGAAGACGTTCCGAGGACCAGAACTAAAGAACTTGCTGCAGAATTTAGTCTCTATGCTCCTCGTCTCGGGGACAAACTCCCTGAAAATGAGCTGTGGAGAAACTGCTGGCTCTTTTAGATCAGGTCTTTGAAAAACTGTTATTTACAATAGCCTTTGATAGAACAATTGAACTTATAAACTGTTTTCCTGCTTGAAACACTCTATTAAAGATGAGATTTGAATTTGGATTTAAATGTAAAGAACCCATTTCAGTTTATTTCAGTTTATATTTTGTCCATTTTAAAATGTTATGCAACCCTTAAAAAAATTGAGCTCCTTTTTAAACCAGTTCTTCAGCTTCTTAATGTCCTGTAAACTCTTTAGCTTGGCTTGTGTATGAATACTGCAACATAAATAAACTTGTCTTGCCTAGCTCACTGTGAGAGAGAAAAAAACACAAAGCTTAATGGTATTAATGTCAAATGCTTCCTGAGATTTTCTATCACAAGGGGGCAGAACATCCCAGCAGACAGATCTCACTGCACATCACCCTACTAAACTTCACCAGGTTGTTGCCATGGTGCCAGAAGGAGGGATAAATGTCCGAGCTGAGTGTGATTTAACCAGCAATATTTACACTCCTTCTTTTAACTTTAAGGTTTTACCAGAATCAGTTCAACAAGGTAACCAGATGCACATGCTTGTCAGCTGAAGAGAGGCACGTTTCCCCTGAAACTTGCTTTCAGACAGCTGACTTGTGACCGGAAAGAGCTGAGTGGCGTGGCGAACATACTTAAGAGTTTGCATCGTTCAGTTACGTGACTGACTTTAATTTAATTTAATGGAAACCTTATTACGCAGGACAGCGTAAGGCCACAGGTAGCATCTGCAACGCTGTGCTGAAAATGAGCAGTTAGTGGAATGGCTCGCCATTTGTAACCCTTCTCCTCTTAAGCTTAAGGTAAGCTCGACTAATTCAACCAGCCCGAGGAACACGTCAGCACTCTATCTGCTGCTATAACTGGGATGTCTTCCATTTTAGATCCACAACCCCTCATACTCTCACCAGCTGCACAATATGGTCCCACTGAGAGACTGTTTGCTGAGAGGCCTGCAGCAAAGTTATAGTTACTGATGAGGCTGGATGTTTATTTTGGCAGAAAGGCGCCTGTCCTTAAGTCCACCTGACTAGAGGTGATGATGTATGTGGTGAACTAGCGGCTCCTGTGCTATGTTTGCTATCCTCTGGCCTCTGCTCCCTCACTCTGTGAAACGTGAATCTCATGAAATGTAGATTATGTGTATGGTGAAAAGGTGTGTATGCAATTCACATAGATAAGATGCACTTATCTAAATCAGAAATATATCTTTGGGAATTAACACACTCTTAAGTTTTTACGCTATTTAATACGTAAATAACTGCCAGCAGCTGCTGTAGCTGAAAATTACAGCAGCCATCTAGTTAATTGTTAAGTTATGAGCTGTTTAAGAGAGATGTAGATACTTTTCACGCTGTCAAATATAAAGCAAAGATTCCCACAGGAGAGTTTAAAAACGGAAGGTTATATATTGAGAATGATCACATTATAAAAGTATAAACAAAATAAAAGAGAAATAAATATTAGTTATTATTTTTAGATAAATTAGTCACATAACCTTTAGAACTGAAAAAAATGCCAGATCTATATCTCTGGTTTAAGTAATTTAGATATAAGCGTAATGAGAAGATTAAAAACGCATAAATTTTAATTAACATGACCCACAGTACAGCATTAGAGTTAGATGAAGATAAAATGTGAAATAGAAATATTAGGATTTAATCTATTAAAAGTGAGAAAAATCAGTCAGAAGTAAAATTAAAATTTGGCAAAAAAAGTTTGGGGAAAAAAATGTTCCACTGATAGACAAGAAACAAGGGTTAAAACAGGAAAACTGGAATGTAAGGAAGCAAGAACACTGGGAGTATTTCTAAATGATCATTTTCAAAGTGGCTTTATTCATCTGCTTTCCTCTGAACAATCATTATGATCAACTTATTGTTTCCATCTTTGAAGCTAAACTTAAAGGTATCAAACAAAAATGTGCTTGCTGCTTCCCCTATTCTATTAACCCTTAGAGGATACGTTTGTGTACTTCCTTCAAGGTTGCAATTTTTCCTGTTTAACTTTGTTTTTCTCCCAATGTATGATGCTTTGTAGGATAAACAAGCTAATACATGTCTACCTGCATTTCTGGAACTGCCAGTATGAGCAACATCTTTTCTAGGAATCACAATTAGCAAAAGTTTCCAGCCATAAGTACAGTGAAGGGAAAGTACAGAAGACTCTCTGAGGGAACTTAATTTACAAAATGCTTTGAGGTTAGCTGTTTTGTCGGCCAAAAAAGGACTTTAGTTATCAGTTATCTAAGGCAGGGGTGTCCAAACTTTTTGCAAAGAGGGCCAGATTTGATAAAGTCAAGATGCCCGGGGCCAATAGTTTGTTCGGACATTTTTTAACTACAAAAGTGTCATGCACTTATAAAACAATTTTCATTGTTACAATTATCTTTATTTTTCAAATGACAAAAAAACCAAATATAAGCCAGTCAGGCAGATGAGAACAACTCTAAAAACACAAATTCTGCTTTTGAAATACCTTAAATTTACATGAGTTTAAAAATATCTTTGCCTCAAGAACATTTTAAACAGGTGTTATAAGTAATGCAAAGTTGTCTGTTATTATTAAATCTTAAAACAAGTGAATTTTGCTCTTGTCATTTACAATATCTTTCAGAAAGTAATAGTTTTCATCTACAGGTTCATAACCAAATCTTACTCAAGAGTTTAATAAAAATAAGTGCCATAAATCCAGGTGCATAAATGTTCTTTTGGCTTTTCACTGCTGATAGTGACAGATGTTACCGTTCAAAACACTCAGTTTTATGTCCTCAACTCTCAGTGCCACACTGTTACGTGCCAGGCAAACATTCGCAAATTCTTGCTTCTTCTCAGGGCAAATGTTCTCCACCATTTTCAAAACACAGTTTTGATAAATGTATCTTCAGTAAAAGGTTTGCCATGTTTAGCTATTAACATTAACATCGTAGCTTGCTTTGGTGGTATTTTCTTTTGACTCAGGCCCAAAAAAATCGCTGTTGTGATGCCAGTGCAGCTTGGAGCTGCTTCAGTTTTTCAGCACGGTCACTCCCTGTTAGCTTGTTGTATGTGTTAGCATGTTTAGTCTGGTAGTGTCTCTTTACGTCAAAATCCTTAAACAAGGCAACCGTCTCATTACAAATTAGACAAGCACAATTGCCTTGATTTTCAGAAAAGAAGTATTGTAATTCCCATCTCTCTTGAAAGCGGCGGCCCTCACTGTTAACTTGTTTTCTTTGCAGTGGCCATGGCAGAAATGAGCGGAGAGGGGTTTGCTGCACGGAGGCAGAGACTGATAGTATTAAAGTGGTGCTGCCACCATTTGGTGAAAGGAGGAATTACAGTTTCAAGTTTTATGATTTATTTATTCTGTTTCACAGTGCAGGCGGGCCATAAATAATACATTATAAGACCGAAGCTGCGGGCCGTATGAAATCTGACCGCGGGCCGTGATTGGCCCCCGGGCCGGACTTTGGACATGCCTGATCTAAGGTCTAAGTAAAGAAAACGATAACTTAATCACTAAAAAGGGATCTAAAAGGAACTTTGTACAGTTTATTCCATTAGTTTCACCTTTAAAGTGGACAACTTTGTCAGAGTAAACTAATAAACTTTGATAGTGGCTACTGAAGGACAGAGATAAACTAGAAAATTCCTGACAAAATTTAACCGGCACCTGCCAAAGTGTGCCCGTCGGTTTGGACCCAGCGTTCTGATGCTAAAAATTAGCATCAATGCTAAGCTTAGCTAAATTGTAGTCAATAGCCTGTGGAGAGTCAGAAGAATGTCGATTAACATGGATTTCTGCTAATAGAAAATTAGCTTGATAGCGACCTTGAACGGTTCAGTTCAACAGCCAAAGATTTATGCCTGCATCTCTGTGTGAAGCTGAGTTTTAACTTGAAATTAAAGCTGCAAGCAGCCTCGGGCGGCCCTCGCAGCAAGCGCCGCTCCGGCCTATTGGCCACCGTGGGGGTTCCAGCCACCGCAGAAGCTCTCGCACGATTTCCAGAGCCGCAGCCAACTCCCCACCGCAGAAGCTCTGCCGCAGTTTCCAGCACCGCCGCCCGCTAGCCGCCGCAGAAGCTGTCGCGCATTTTCCATGCCCGTCCACCGGGCGACACGCGTGAATGCGTTCGGCGGCGCTCCCCGACGACTGTCAAAAAATCTGGTGCAGATCGGTCGATGCATCGAGGAGATACAGCCGATGTATTAACTTAGGGGGCGCAGTGGAGCCAAATTACATCTCAATCCCGTTGGGCTCTTTAGAGGTGAACAAAGGTCATACATATCCAGTTTGGAGCCAATCGGATGATCCATGCTTGAATTAGAGCCAAACGTATGAATATGGCGAGGGACTGATATTCGCCATTTGGCCACGCCCACACGGTTCAGCCAGCAGCGAGCAATGACAGAGCTCATCATCCGAATCATCTTGATTAGGTCAAGAGAGCCATAAACGGAGCTTTCCAAGGAAAAAAACGGCACTTCCGGTTCCGAGGGGGCGGGGCTTAGATGACGTCATAATGTGATGACGTAGGATCGACGGGCAAGCCTCCAGGATCACTCAGGCCAAGTTTGATGCAGCTCGGTCAAAATATGTGGAATGTAGAGGCAAACGTATACGAACGGCGTTGCCGCCATTGAAAACTCTTGGCACTTTAAAGCAAGCGAGACCAACTTCCTATCTGTCATCCAACACAGAATCACCTTGATTAGGTCAAGAGAGCCATAAAAAGAGCTTTCCAAGGAAAAAAACGGCACTTCCGGTTCCGAGGGGGCGGGGCTTAGATGACGTCATAATGTGATGACGTAGGATTGACGGGCAAGCCTCCAGGATCACTCAGGCCAAGTTTGATGCAGCTCGGTCAAAATATGTGGAATGTAGAGGCAAACGTATACGAACGGCGTTGCCGCCATTGAAAACTCTTGGCACTTTAAAGCAAGCGAGACCAACTTCCTATCTGTCATCCAACACAGAATCACCTTGATTAGGTCAAGAGAGCCATAAACAGAGCTTTCCAAGGAAAAAAACGGCACTTCCGGTTCCGAGGGGGCGGGGCTTAGATGACGTCATAATATGATGACATAGCATTGTCAGGCATCACACCAGGATGAGTCAGGCCAAGTTTGGTGCAGCTCGGTCGAAATATGTGGAATCTAGAAGCAAACGTATGGCATCGGCGTTACAGGTCACTTCGCCACGCCGCCACACCCAGCTGCTTCATCGCAGCCAGTCAGGGCTTGAATCCACAACACACCAACATGTCTTCTGTCTCTGGACACAGTTTAATAATGATTATGTCAAAGTGCTAAGATAGCGACCGTTCACAGTAAAACATGAGACTTCCTGTTCTCAGGGGGCGTGGCCTAAGTGATGTCATCATTTGACCACAGGGTATTTTTGGACACCTAATGATGATCAATAATTTAAAGTTTGGTATCTCTGTGAGTTTCTGTGCAGGATATATAAGAGTTTCGTGTTTCATGGCGAGTAGGTGAACTTTGACCCCTGTTAACCCCCCTTCAGCAATCTCAGACAGTCACCAATTTGATAACTTTAAATCAGACATGCCTTATGATCAGACTGACCGAGTTTGAAGCCGATCAATCGAAATCCCTAGGAGGAGTTCGATCAAATGCAAAGGCTGTAAACGTCAAAATCGAGGTCAAATGAACTTCAATCTAAAATGGCCGACTTCCTGTTGGGTTTCGACCATGGCTCTAAGAGACTTTTTTGTACGTCCTGACAAGATACACATGTGTACCAAGTTTTGTAATTCTAGGTTAAAGCATGGCTTAGTGCTGTTCATTTAAAATACTCTAGGGGTCGCTATAGAGAAATTAGGCCACGCCCACCACATTTTGTTATGAATTCCTGTCGGTGGGTGGATAAGGATCCATCCTAGTGAGTTTGGAGCAGCTGGGCCCGAAATTGTGGAATTCAGAGCCAAACGTATGGCAACGGCGTTACAGGTCACTTCGCCACGCCGCCACGCCCACCTGCTATGTCAAAGCCGGTCGGGGTTGGAATCCACAACACACCAACATGTCTTCTGTCTCTGGACACAGTTTCATGTTGATTAGGTCAAAGGGCTAAGATAGCGACCGTTCACAGTAAAACATGACACTTTCTGTTCTCAGGGGGCGTGGCCTACTTAAAAAAATAATTTCACCACAGGGTATTTTAGGACACCCAATGACGATCAATCAATGAAAGTTTGGTCCCTCTCTGTGTTTTTGTATAGGAAATATAAGAGTTTCGTGTTTCATGGCGAGTAGGTGAACTTTGACCCCTGCTAACCCCCCTTCAACATGCTCCAAAACTCACCAATTTGATAACTTTAAATCAGACATGCCTTATGATCAGACTGACCGAGTTTGAAGCCGATCAATCAAAATCCCTAGGAGGAGTTCGATCAAATACGAAGGCTGTAAACGTCAAAATCGAGGTAAAAAATGGACGTTCTATACAAAATGGCCGACTTCCTGTGATAGTTGCACTATGAAATCTATACCAAATTCTGAATGTCTTTTTGAGCTCTACATGTGTACCAAATTTCATGTCTGTACAATGAAATAAATGAATTGCAAAGGTTCCGTTGAAAATTGCTAGTTGCTGCCGTTGAGCAATTTTTTTTGCGATTTTTGCAACGACCTTAAAATTCAAAATTTTTAAACCGCCTAGTCGCGACCGCCAAGTTTGGTGAGTTTTTGAATATGATAAAGCCCCCAAAAAGGCGCACGAAGAGGGGGTAAGAATAATAATAATAATAAACAGTACAGATACAATAGGCCTTCGCAGCGCTTTGCTGCTCGGGCCTAATAATTAAAGCTGCAAGCAGCCTCGGGCGGCCCTCGCAGCAAGCGCCGCTCCGGCCTATTGGCCACCGCGGGGGTTCCGGCCACCGCAGAAGCTCTCGCGCGTTTTCCAGAGCCGCAGCCCGCTCCCCACCGCAGAAGCTCTGCCGCAGTTTCCAGCACTGCCGCCCGCTAGCCGCTGCAGAAGCTGTCGCGCATTTTCCCCAAATTACATCTCAAACCCGTTGGGCTCTTTAGAGCAGAACAAAGGTCATACATATCCAGTTTGGCGCCAATCGGATGATCCATGTGTGAATTAGAGCCAAACGTATGTATATGGCGAGGGACTGATATTCGCCATTTGGCCACGCCCACACGGTTCAGCCAGCAGTGAGCATTGACAGAGTTTATCATCCGTATCATCTTGATTAGGTCAAGAGAGCCATAAACAGAGCTTTCCAAGGAAAAAAACGGCACTTCCTGTTCCGGGGGGGCGGGGCTTAGATTACGTCATAATATGATGACGTAGGATCGACGGGCAAGCCTCCAGGATCACTCAGGCCAAGTTTGATGCAGCTCGGTCAAAATATGTGGAATGTAGAGGCAAACGTATACGAACGGCGTTGCCGCCATTGAAAACTCTTGGCACTTTAAAGCAAGCGAGATCAACTTCCTATCTGTCATCCAACACAGAATCACCTTGATTAGGTCAAGAGAGCCATAGATGAAAGTTTCCAAGGAAAAAAATAGCACTTCCTGTTCTGAGGGGGCGGGGCTTAGATGACGTCATAATCTGATGACATAGAATTTTCAGACATCACACCAGCATCACTCAAGCCAAGTTTGGTGCAGCTCGGTCGAAACATGTGGAATCTAGAAGCAAAAGTATGGCATCGGCGTTACAGGTCACTTCGCCACGCCGCCACGCCCAGCTGCTATCTCAAAGCCGGTCAGGGTTGGAAACCTCAACACACCAACATGTCTTCTGTCTCTGGACACAGGTTCATGTTGATTAGGTCAAAGGGCTAAGAGAGCGACCGTTCACAGTAAAACATGACACTTCCTGTTCTCAGGGGGCGTGGCCTACGTGATGTCATCATTTGACCATATGGTATTGTAGGCCACCTGATGACGATCAATCACTGAAAGTTTGGAGTCTCTGTGAGTTTTTGTGTTAGAAATACCAATTTTTCATTTTTTCCTGTGTATTACAAAATCGAAGAATTTCATCTGCAGGGCAATGCTGCCCTCTGGTGTCGAATTACTGAAATAATGAAACTATTTCAGTGGCCAGCAGAGGGCAGCATTGCCCTACAAACGACGAACATGTACTGTTTATTATGTAATTACACAGAAGATCTCTCTAATTCATTCTGAGGGGGCGGGGCTTAGATGACGTCATAATATGATGACATAGCATTGTCAGGCATCACAACAGCATCACTGAGGCCAAGTTTGGTGCAGCTCGGTCGAAACATGTGGAATCTAGAAGCAAACGTATGGCATCGGCGTTACAGGTCACTTCGCCACGCCGCCACACCCAGCTGCTTCATCGCAGCCGGTCAGGGCTTGAATCCACAACACACCAACATGTCTTCTGTCTCTGGACACAGTTTCATGTTGATTAGGTCAAAGGGCTAAGATAGCGACCGTTCACAGTAAAACATGACACTTCCTGTTCTCAGGGGGCGTGGCCTAAGCGATGTCATAATTTCACCACAGGGTATTTTAGGACACCTATTGTTGATCAATAACTGAAAATTTGGTGTCTCTGTGAGTTTCTGTGCAGGATATATAAGAGTTTCGTGTTTCATGGCGAGTAGGTGAACTTTGACCCCTGGTAACCCCCCTTCAGCAATCTCAGACAGTCACCAATTTGATAACTTTAAATCAGACATGCCTTATGATCAGACTGACCGAGTTTGAAGCCGATCAATCGAAATCCCTAGGAGGAGTTCGATCAAATGCAAAGGCTGTAAACGTCAAAATCGAGGTCAAATGAACTTCAATCTAAAATGGCCGACTTCCTGTTGGGTTTCGACCATGGCTGTAATAGACTTTTTTGTACGTCCTGACAAGATACACATGTGTACCAAGTTTCGTAATTCTAGGTTAAAGCATGGCTTAGGGCTGTTCATTTAAAATACTCTAGGGGTCGCTATAGAGAAATTAGGCCACGCCCACCAAATTTTGTTATGAATTCCTGTCGGTGGGTGGATAAGGATCCATCCTAGTGAGTTTGGAGCAGCTGGGCCCGAAATTGTGGAATTCAGAGCCAAACGTATGGCAACGGCGTTACAGGTCACTTCGCCACGCCTCCACGCCCACCTGCTATGTCAAAGCCGGTCAGGGTTGGAATCCTCAACACACCAAGATGTCTTCTGTCTCTGGACACAGTTTCATGTTGATTAGGTCAAAGGGCTAAGATAGCGACCGTTCACAGTAAAACATGACACTTCCTGTTCTCAGGGGGCGTGGCCTAAGTGATGTCATCATTTGACCATAGGGTAGTGTAGGGCACCCGATGACGATCAATCACTGAAAGTTTGGTCCCTCTATGTGTTTTTGTATAGGAAATATAAGAGTTTCGTGTTTCATGGCGAGTAGGTGAACTTTGACCCCTGCTAACCCCCCTTCAACATGCTCCAAAACTCACCAATTTGATAACTTTAAATCAAACATGCCTTATGATCAGACTGACCGAGTTTGAAGCCGATCAATCGAAATCCCTAGGAGGAGTTCGATCAAATACGAAGGCTGTAAACGTCAAAATCGAGGAAAAAAATGGACGTTCAATACAAAATGGCCGACTTTCTGTGATAGTTGGCTTATAACATTAAATGTAAGTTCTGAGTGTTTTGGTGAGCTCTACAAGTGTACCAAATTTCATGTCTCTACGATGAAGTACGTTCATACCATTGTGTCAACAGAAAATTGCTAGTTGCCGCCGTTCAGCAATTTTTTTTGCGATTTTTGCGACAACCTTAAAATTCAAAATTTTTAAATTTTCTAGTCGCGACCGCCAAGTTTGGTGAGTTTTTGAATATGATAAAGCCCCCAAAAAGGCGCCTCTTTGGGGGGGCAGAATCGTAATAATAATTAAAGCTGCGAGCAGCCTCGGGCGGCCCTCGCAGCAAGCGCCGCTCCGGCCTATTGGCCACCGCGGGGGTTCCGGCCACCGCAGAAGCTCTCGCGCGTTTTCCAGAGCCGCAGCCCGCTCCCCACCGCAGAAGCTCTGCCGCAGTTTCCAGCACTGCCGCCCGCTAGCCGCTGCAGAAGCTGTCGCGGATTTTCCCCAAATTACATCTCAAACCCGTTGGGCTCTTTAGAGCAGAACAAAGGTCATACATATCCAGTTTGGCGCCAATCGGATGATCCATGTGTGAATTAGAGCCAAACGTATGTATATGGCGAGGGACTGATATTCGCCATTTGGCCACGCCCACACGGTTCAGCCAGCAGTGAGCATTGACAGAGTTTATCATCCGAATCATCTTGATTAGGTCAAGAGAGTCATAAACAGAGCTTTCCAAGGAAAAAAACGGCACTTCCTGTTCCGAGGGGGCGGGGCTTAGATGACGTCATAATATGATGACGTAGGATCGACGGGCAAGCCTCCAGGATCACTCAGGCCAAGTTTGATGCAGCTCGGTCAAAATATGTGGAATGTAGAGGCAAACGTATACGAACGGCGTTGCCGCCATTGAAAACTCTTGGCACTTTAAAGCAAGCGAGACCAACTTCCTATCTGTCATCCAACACAGAATCACCTTGATTAGGTCAAGAGAGCAATAAACAGAGCTTTCCAAGGAAAAACACGGCACTTCCTGTTCCGAGGGGGCGGGGCTTAGATAACGTCATAATGTGATGACGTAGGATCGACGGGCAAGCCTCCAGGATCACTCAGGCCAAGTTTGATGCAGCTCGGTCAAAATATGTGGAATGTAGAGGCAAACGTATACGAACGGCGTTGCCGCCATTGAAAACTCTTGGCACTTTAAAGCAAGCGAGACCAACTTCCTATCTGTCATCCAACACAGAATCACCTTGATTAGGTCAAGAGAGCCATAAACAGAGCTTTCCAAGGAAAAAAACGGCACTTCCGGTTCCGAGGGGGCGGGGCTTAGATGACGTCATAATGTGATGACGTAGGATTGACGGGCAAGCCTCCAGGATCACTCAGGCCAAGTTTGATGCAGCTCGGTCAAAATATGTGGAATGTAGAGGCAAACGTATACGAACGGCGTTGCCGCCATTGAAAACTCTTGGCACTTTAAAGCAAGCGAGACCAACTTCCTATCTGTCATCCAACACAGAATCACCTTGATTAGGTCAAGAGAGCAATAAACAGAGCTTTCCAAGGAAAAACACGGCACTTCCTGTTCCGAGGGGGCGGGGCTTAGATAACGTCATAATGTGATGACGTAGGATCGACGGGCAAGCCTCCAGGATCACTCAGGCCAAGTTTGATGCAGCTCGGTCAAAATATGTGGAATGTAGAGGCAAACGTATACGAACGGCGTTGCCGCCATTGAAAACTCTTGGCACTTTAAAGCAAGCGAGACCAACTTCCTATCTGTCATCCAACACAGAATCACCTTGATTAGGTCAAGAGAGCCATAAACAGAGCTTTCCAAGGAAAAAAACGGCACTTCCGGTTCCGAGGGGGCGGGGCTTAGATGACGTCATAATGTGATGACGTAGGATTGACGGGCAAGCCTCCAGGATCACTCAGGCCAAGTTTGATGCAGCTCGGTCAAAATATGTGGAATGTAGAGGCAAACGTATACGAACGGCGTTGCCGCCATTGAAAACTCTTGGCACTTTAAAGCAAGCGAGACCAACTTCCTATCTGTCATCCAACACAGAATCACCTTGATTAGGTCAAGAGAGCCATAGATGAAAGTTTCCAAGGAAAAAAATAGCACTTCCTGTTCTGAGGGGGCGGGGCTTAGATGACGTCATAATCTGATGACATAGAATTTTCAGGTATCACACCAGCATCACTCAAGCCAAGTTTGGTGCAGCTCGGTCGAAACATGTGGAATCTAGAAGCAAACGTATGGCATCGGCGTTACAGGTCACTTCGCCACGCCGCCACGCCCAGCTGCTATCTCAAAGCCGGTCAGGGTTGGAAACCTCAACACACCAACATGTCTTCTGTCTCTGGACACAGGTTCATGTTGATTAGGTCAAAGGGCTAAGATAGCGACCGTTCACAGTAAAACATGACACTTCCTGTTCTCAGGGGGCGTGGCCTAAGCGATGTCATCATTTCACCACAGGGTATTTTAGGACACCTATTGTTGATCAATAACTGAAAATTTGGTGTCTCTGTGAGTTTCTGTGCAGGATATATAAGAGTTTCGTGTTTCATGGCGAGTAGGTGAACTTTGACCCCTGGTAACCCCCCTTCAGCAAGCTCATACAGTCACCAATTTGATAACTTTAAATCAGACATGCCTTATGATCAGACTGACCGAGTTTGAAGCCGATCAATCGAAATCCCTAGGAGGAGTTCGATCAAATACGAATGCTGTAAACGTCAAAATCGAGGTCAAATGAAATTCAATCTAAAATGGCCGACTTCCTGTTGGGTTTAGAGCATAGCTCTAAGAGACTTTTTTGTACGTCCCGACAAAATACACATGTGTACCAAGTTTCGTAATTCTAGGTTTAAGCATGGCTTGGGGCTGTTCATTTAAAATACTCTAGGGGTCGCTATAGAGAAATTAGGCCACGCCCACCAAATTTTGTTATGAATTCCTGTCGGTGAGTGGATAAGGATCCATCCTAGTGAGTTTGGAGCAGCTGGGCCCGAAATTGTGGAATTCAGAGCCAAACGTATGGCAACGGCGTTACAGGTCACTTCGCCACGCCGCCACGCCCACCTGCTATGTCAAAGCCGGTCAGGGTTGGAATCCTAAACACACCAACATGTCTTCTGTCTCTGGACACAGTTTCATATTGATGAGGTCAAAGGGCTAAGATAGCGACCGTTCACAGTAAAACATGACACTTCCTGTTCTCAGGGGGCGTGGCCTAAGTGATGTCATCATTTGATCATAGGGTATTGTAGGGCACCCGATGACGATCAATCACTGAAAGTTTGGTCCCTCTATGTGTTTTTGTATAGGAAATATAAGAGTTTCGTGTTTCATGGCGAGTAGGTGAACTTTGACCCCTGCTAACCCCCCTTCAACATGCTCCAAAACTCACCAATTTGATAACTTTAAATCAAACATGCCTTATGATCAGACTGACCAAGTTTGAAGTCGATCAATCGAAATCCCTAGGAGGAGTTCGATCAAATACGAAGGCTGTAAACGTCAAAATCGAGGTAAAAAATGGACGTTCAATACAAAATGGCCGACTTCCTGTGATAGTTGGCTTATAACATTAAATGTAAGTTCTGAGTCTTTTGGTGAGCTCTACATGTGTACCAAATTTCATGTCTCTACGATGAAGTACGTTCATACCATTGTGTCAACAGAAAATTGCTAGTTGCCGCCGTTCAGCAATTTTTTTTGCGATTTTTGCGACAACCTTAAAATTCAAAATTTTTAAATTTTCTAGTCGCCACCGCCAAGTTTGGTGAGTTTTTGAATATGATAAAGCCCCCAAAAAGGCGCCTCTTTGGGGGGGCAGAATCGTAATAATAATTAAAGCTGCAAGCAGCCTCGGGCGGCCCTCGCAGCAAGCGCCGCTCCGGCCTATTGGCCACCGCGGGGGTTCCAGCCACCGCAGAAGCTCTCGCACGATTTCCAGAGCCGCAGCCAACTCCCCACCGCAGAAGCTCTGCCGCAGTTTCCAGCACCGCCGCCCGCTAGCCACCGCAGAAGCTGTCGCGCATTTTCCATGCCCGTCCACCGGGCGACACGCGTGAATGCGTTCGGCGGCGCTCCCTGACGACTGTCAAAAAATCTGGTGCAGATCGGTCGATGCGTCGAGGAGATACAGCCGATGTATTAACTTAGGGGGCGCAGTGGAGCCAAATTACATCTCAATCCCGTTGGGCTCTTTAGAGGTGAACAAAGGTCATACATATCCAGTTTGGAGCCAATCGGATGATCCATGCTTGAATTAGAGCCAAACGTATGAATATGGCGAGGGACTGATATTCGCCATTTGGTCACGCCCACACGGTTCAGCCAGCAGCGAGCAATGACAGAGCTCATCATCCGAATCATCTTGATTAGGTCAAGAGAGCCATAAACGGAGCTTTCCAAGGAAAAAACCGGCACTTCCGGTTCCGAGGGGGCGGGGCTTAGATGACGTCATAATGTGATGACGTAGGATCGACGGGCAAGCCTCCAGGATCACTCAGGCCAAGTTTGATGCAGCTCGGTCAAAATATGTGGAATGTAGAGGCAAACGTATACGAACGGCGTTGCCGCCATTGAAAACTCTTGGCACTTTAAAGCAAGCGAGACCAACTTCCTATCTGTCATCCAACACAGAATCACCTTGATTAGGTCAAGAGAGCCATAAACAGAGCTTTCCAAGGAAAAAAACGGCACTTCCGGTTCCGAGGGGGCGGGGCTTAGATGACGTCATAATGTGATGACGTAGGATTGACGGGCAAGCCTCCAGGATCACTCAGGCCAAGTTTGATGCAGCTCGGTCAAAATATGTGGAATGTAGAGGCAAACGTATACGAACGGCGTTGCCGCCATTGAAAACTCTTGGCACTTTAAAGCAAGCGAGACCAACTTCCTATCTGTCATCCAACACAGAATCACCTTGATTAGGTCAAGAGAGCCATAGATGAAAGTTTCCAAGGAAAAAAATAGCACTTCCTGTTCTGAGGGGGCGGGGCTTAGATGACGTCATAATCTGATGACATAGAATTTTCAGGTATCACACCAGCATCACTCAAGCCAAGTTTGGTGCAGCTCGGTCGAAACATGTGGAATCTAGAAGCAAACGTATGGCATCGGCGTTACAGGTCACTTCGCCACGCCGCCACGCCCAGCTGCTATCTCAAAGCCGGTCAGGGTTGGAATCCTCAACACACCAACATGTCTTCTGTGTCTGGACACAGTTTCATGTTGATTAGGTCAAAGGGCTAAGAGAGCGACCGCTCACAGTAAAACATGACACTTCCTGTTCTCAGGGGGCGTGGCTTAAGTGATGTCATCATTTGACCATATGGTATTGTAGGCCACCTGATGACGATCAATCACTGAAAGTTTGGAGTCTCTGTGAGTTTTTGTGTTAGAAATACCAATTTTTCATTTTTTCCTGTGTATTACAAAATCGAAGAATTTCATCTGCAGGGCAATGCTGCCCTCTGGTGTCGAATTACTGAAATAATGAAACTATTTCAGTGGCCAGCAGAGGGCAGCATTGCCCTACAAACGACGAACATGTACTGTTTATTATGTAATTACACAGAAGATCTCTCTAATTCATTTTGAGGGGGCGGGGCTTAGATGACGTCATAATATGATGACATAGCATTGTCAGGCATCACAACAGCATCACTGAGGCCAAGTTTGGTGCAGCTCGGTCGAAACATGTGGAATCTAGAAGCAAACGTATGGCATCGGCGTTACAGGTCACTTCGCCACGCCGCCACACCCAGCTGCTTCATCGCAGCCGGTCAGGGCTTGAATCCACAACACACCAACATGTCTTCTGTCTCTGGACACAGTTTCATATTGATTATGTCAAAGGGCTAAGATAGCGACCGTTCACAGTAAAACATGACACTTCCTGTTCTCAGGGGGCGTGGCCTAAGTGATGTCATCATTTCACCACAGGGTATTTTAGGACACCCGATGACGACCAATCACTGAAAGTTTGGTGTCTCTGTGAGTTTCTGTGCAGGATATATAAGAGTTTGGTGTTTCATGGCGAGTAGGTGAACTTTGACCCCTGGTAACCCCCCTTCAGCAAGCTCATACAGTCACCAATTTGATAACTTTAAATCAAACATGCCTTATGATCAGACTGACCGAGTTTGAAGCCGATCAATCGAAATCCCTAGGAGGAGTTCGATCAAATACGAAGGCTGTAAACGTCAAACTCGAGGTCCAAAATGGACCTTCAACACAAAATGGCCGACTTCCTGTTGGGTTTCGACCATGGCTCTAAGAGACTTTTTTGTACGTCCTGACAAGATACACATATGTACCAAGTTTCGTAATTCTAGGTTAAAGCATGGCTTGGGGCTGTTCATTTAAAATACTCTAGGGGGCGCAATAGATAAATTAGGCCACGCCCACCAAATTTTGTTATGAATTCCTGTCGGTGGGTGGATAAGGATCCATCCTAGTGAGTTTGGAGCAGCTGGGCCCGAAATTGTGGAATTCAGAGCCAAACGAAATTCGACGGCGTTCGCAACGCCGCCACGCCCACCTGCTTCATCGCAGCCGGTCGGGGTTGGAATCCACAACACACCAACATGTCTTCTGTCTCTGGACACAGTTTCATGTTGATTAGGTCAAAGGGCTAAGATAGCGACCGTTCACAGTAAAACATGACACTTCCTGTTCTCAGGGGGCGTGGCCTAAGTGATGTCATCATTTGACCATAGGGTATTGTAGGGCACCCGATGACGATCAATCACTGAAAGTTTGGTCCCTCTATGTGTTTTTATATAGGAAATATAAGAGTTTCGTGTTTCATGGCGAGTAGGTGAACTTTGACCCCTGCTAACCCCCCTTCAACATGCTCCAAAACTCACCAATTTGATAACTTTAAATCAAACATGCCTTATGATCAGACTGACCGAGTTTGAAGTCGATCAATCGAAATCCCTAGGAGGAGTTCGATCAAATACGAAGGCTGTAAACGTCAAAATCGAGGAAAAAAATGGACGTTCAAGACAAAATGGCTGACTTCCTGTGATAGTTGGCTAATAACATTAAATGTAAGTTCTGAGTCTTTTGGTGAGCTCTACAAGTGTGCCAAATTTCATGTCTCTACGATGAAGTACGTTCATACCATTGTGTTAACAGAAAATTGCTAGTTGCCGCCGTTGAGCAATTTTTTTTGCGATTTTTGCAACAACCTTAAAATTCAAAATTTTTAATTTTTCTAGTTGCGACCGCCAAGTTTGGTGAGTTTTTGAATATGATAAAGCCCCCAAAAAGGCACACGAAGAGGTGGGAAGAATAATAATAATAAACAGTACAGATACAATAGGCCTTCGCAGCGCTTTGCTGCTCGGGCCTAATAATAAACAGTACAGATACAATAGGCCTTCGCAGCGCTTTGCTGCTCGGGCCTAATAAACAGTACAGATACAATAGGCCTTCGCAGCGCTTTGCTGCTCGGGCCTAATAATAATAAGAAACAGTACAGAAACAATAGGCCTTCGCAGCGCTTTGCTGCTCGGGCCTAATAATTAAAGCTGCAAGCAGCCTCGGGCGGCCCTCGCAGCAAGCGCCGCTCCGGCCTATTGGCCACCGCGGGTGTTCCGGCCACCGCAGAAGCTCTCGCACGATTTCCAGAGCCGCAGCCCGCTCCCCACCGCGGAAGCTCCGCCGCAGTTTCCAGCACCGCCGCCCGCTAGCCACCGCAGAAGCTGTAGCGCATTTTCCACACCCATCCACCAGGCGACACGCGTGAATGCGTTCGGCAGCGCTCCCCGACGACTGTCAAAAAATCTGGTGCAGATCGGTCGATGCGTCGAGGAGATACAGCCCATGTATTAACTTAGGGGGCGCAGTGGAGCCAAATTACATTTCAAACCCGTCGGGCTCTTTAGAGGTGAACAAAGGTCATACATATCCAGATTGGCGCCAATCGGATGATCTATGTGTGAATTAGAGCCAAACGTATGAATATGGCGAGGGACTGATATTCGCCATTTGGCCACGCCCACACGGTTCAGCCAGAAGCGAGCATTGACAGAGCTCATCATCCGAATTACCTTGATTAGGTCAAGAGAGCCATAAACAGAGCTTTCCAAGGAAAAAAAAGACACTTCCTGTTCTGAGGGGGCGGGGCTTAGATGACGTCATAATATGATGACACAGGGTCGTCAGGGATCCCACCAGGGTCACTCGTGCAAAGTTTGGTGCAGAAGGTATCGACCGTTCACAGTAAAATACAAGACTTCCTGTTGTCAGGGGGCGTGGCCTACGTGATGTCATCATTTAACCATTGGATATTATTGGACACAAGATAATGATCAATAACTGAAGGTTTGGTGTCTCTGTCAGTTTTTGTGTTAGAATTACAAATTATTTAATTTTTTCCTCTTTAATTCAACATTGAACTGTCATTCCGTAGGGCAATGCTGCCCTCTGGTGTCGAATTACTGAAATAATGAAACTATTTCAGTGGGCAGCAGAGGGCAGCATTGCCCTACAAACAACGAACATGGACTGTTTATTATGTAATTACACAGAAGATCTCTCTAATTCATTCTGAGGGGGCGGGGCTTAGATGATGTCATAATATGATGACATAGCATTGTCAGGTATCACACCAGGATGAGTCAGGCCAAGTTTGGTGCAGCTCGGTCGAAACATGTGGAATCTAGAAGCAAACGTATGGCATCGGCGTTACAGGTCACTTCGCCACGCCGCCACACCCAGCTGCTTCATCGCAGCCGGTCAGGGCTTGGATCCACAACACACCAACATGTCTTCTGTCTCTGGACACAGTTTCATGTTGATGAGGTCAAAGGGCTAAGATAGCGACCGTTCACAGTAAAACATGACACTTCCTGTTCTCAGGGGGCGTGGCCTAAGCGATGTCATAATTTCACCACAGGGTATTTTAGGACACCTATTGATGATCAATAATTGAAAGTTTGGTGTCTCTGTGAGTTTCTGTGCAGGATATATAAGAGTTTCGTGTTTCATGGCGAGTAGGTGAACTTTGACCCCTGGTGACCCCCCTTCAGCAATCTCAGACAGTCACCAATTTGATAACTTTAAATCAGACATGCCTTATGATCAGACTGACCGAGTTTGAAGCCGATCAATCGAAATCCCTAGGAGGAGTTCGATCAAATGCAAAGGCTGTAAACGTCAAAGTCGAGGTCCAAAATGGACCTTCAATACAAAATGGCCGACTTCCTGTTGGGTTTCGACCATGGCTCTAAGAGACTTTTTTGTACGTCCTGACAAGATACACATGTGTACCAAGTTTCGTAATTCTAGGTTAAAGCATGGCTTGGGGCTGTTCATTTAAAATACTCTAGGGGTCGCTATAGAGAAATTAGGCCACGCCCACCAAATTTTGTTATGAATTCCTGTCGGTGGGTGGATAAGGATCCATCCTAGTGAGTTTGGAGCAGCTGGGCCCGAAATTGTGGAATTCAGAGCCAAACGAAATTCGATGGCGTTCGCAACGCCGCCACGCCCACCTGCTTCATCGCAGCCGGTCGGGGTTGGATTACTCAACACACCAACATGTCTTCTGTCTCTGGACACAGTTTCATGTTGATTAGGTCAAAGGGCTAAGATAGCGACCGTTCACAGTAAAACATGACACTTCCTGTTCTCAGGGGGCGTGGCCTAAGTGATGTCATCATTTGACCATAGGTTATTGTAGGGCACCCGATGACGATCAATCACTGAAAGTTTGATCCCTCTATGTGTTTTTATATAGGAAATATAAGAGTTTCGTGTTTCATGGCGAGTAGGTGAACTTTGACCCCTGCTAACCCCCCTTCAACATGCTCCAAAACTCACCAATTTGATAACTTTAAATCAAACATGCCTTATGATCAGACTGACCAAGTTTGAAGCCGATCAATCAAAATCCCTAGGAGGAGTTCGATCAAATACGAAGGCTGTAAACGTCAAAATCGAGGTAAAAAATGGACTTTCAATACAAAATGGCCGACTTCCTGTGATAGTTGGCTTATAACATTAAATGTAAGTTCTGAGTCTTTTGGTGAGCTCTACAAGTGTGCCAAATTTCATGTCTCTACGATGAAGTACGTTCATACCATTGTGTCAACAGAAAATTGCTAGTTGCCGCCGTTGAGCAATTTTTTTAGCGATTTTTGCGACAACCTTAAAATTCAAAATTTTTAATTTTTCTAGTCGCGACCGCCAAGTTTGGTGAGTTTTTGAATATGATAAAGCCCCCAAAAAGGCACACGAAGAGGGGGGCAGAATAATAATTAAAGCTGCAAGCAGCCTCGGGCGGCCCTCGCAGCAAGCGCCGCTCCGGCCTATTGGCCACCGCGGGGGTTCCGGCCACCGCAGAAGCTCTCGCACGATTTCCAGAGCCGCAGCCAACTCCCCACCGCAGAAGCTCCGCCGCAGTTTCCAGCACCGCCGCCCGCTAGCCACCGCAGAAGCTGTCGCGCATTTTCCACACCCGTCCACCAGGCGACACGCGTGAATGCGTTCGGCAGCGCTCCCCGACGACTGTCGAAAAATCTGGTGCAGATCGGTCGATGCGTCGAGGAGATACGGCCCATGTATTAACTTAGGGGGCGCAGTGGAGTCAAATTACATTTCAACCTAGTTGGGCTCTTTAGAGGTGAACAAAGGTCATGCATATCCAGTTTGGCGCCAATCGGATGATCCATGCGTGAATAAGAGCCAAACGTATGCATATGGCGAGGGACTGATATTCGCCATTTGGCCACGCCCACACGGTTCAGCCAGCAGCGAGCATTGACAGAGTTTATCATCCGAATCATCTTGATTAGGTCAAGAGAGCCATAAACAGAGCTTTGAAAGGAAAAAAACGGCACTTCCTGTTTTGAGGGGGCGGGGCTTAGATGACGTCATAATATGATGACGTACGATCGTCCGGCATCCCACCAGGAACACTCATGCCAAATTTGGTGCAGCTCGGTCAAAATATGTGGAATGTAGAGGCAAACGTATACGAACGGCGTTGCCGCCATTGAAAACTCTTGGCGCTTTAAAGCAAGCGAGACCAACTTCCTATCTGTCATCCAACACAGAATCACCTTGATTAGGTCAAGAGAGCCATAAACAGAGCTTTCCAAGGAAAAAAACGGCACTTCCGGTTCCGAGGGGGCGGGGCTTAGATGACGTCATAATGTGATGACGTAGGATTGACGGGCAAGCCTCCAGGATCACTCAAGCCAAGTTTGGTGCAACTCGGTCGAAACATGTGGAATCTAGAAGCAAACGTATGGCATCGGCGTTACAGGTCACTTCGCCACGCCGCCACGCCCAGCTGCTATCTCAAAGTCGGTCGGGGTTGGAATCCTCAACACACCAACATGTCTTCTGTGTCTGGACACAGTTTCATGTTGATTAGGTCAAAGGGCTAAGATAGCGACCGTTCACAGTAAAACATGACACTTCCTGTTCTCAGGGGGCGTGGCCTAAGTGATGTCATCATTTGACCATTGGATATTATTGGACACTCGATTATGATCAATCACTGAACGTTTGGTGTCTCTGTGAATTTTTGTGTTAGAATTACAAATTATTTAATTTTTTCCTCCATTACAACATTGAACTTTCATTCCGTAGGGCAATGCTGCCCTCTGGTGTCGAATTACTGAAATAATGAAACTATTTCAGTGGGCAGCAGAGGGCAGCATTGCCCTACAAACAACGAACATGGACTGTTTATTATGTAATTACACAGAAGATCTCTCTAATTCATTCTAAGGGGGCGGGGCTTAGATGACGTCATAATATGATGACATAGCATTGTCAGGTATCACACCAGGATGAGTCAGGCCAAGTTTGGTGCAGCTCGGTCGAAACATGTGGAATCTAGAAGCAAACGTATGGCATCGGCGTTACAGTTCACTTCGCCACGCCGCCACACCCAGCTGCTTCATCGCAGCCGGTCAGGGCTTGAATCCACAACACACCAACATGTCTTCTGTCTCTGGACACAGTTTCATGTTGATTAGGTCAAAGGGCTAAGATAGCGACCGTTCACAGTAAAACATGACACTTCCTGTTCTCAGGGGGCGTGGCCTACTTAAAAAAATAATTTCACCACAGGGTATTTTAGGACACCCGATGACAATCAATCAATGAAAGTTTGGTCCCTCTCTGTGTTTTTGTATAGGAAATATAAGAGTTTCGTGTTTCATGGCGAGTAGGTGAACTTTGACCCCTGCTAACCCCCCTTCAACAAGCTCATGCAGTCACCAATTTGATAACTTTAAATCAAACATGCCTTATGATCAGACTGACCGAGTTTGAAGCCGATCAATCGAAATCCCTAGGAGGAGTTCGATCAAATGCAAAGGCTGTAAACGTCAAAGTCGAGGTCCAAAATGGACGTTCAATACAAAATGGCCGACTTCCTGTTGGGTTTCGACCATAGCTCTAATAGACTTTTTTGTACGTCCTGACAAGATACACATATGTACCAAGTTTCGTAATTCTAGGTTAAAGCATGGCTTGGGGCTGTTCATTTAAAATACTCTAGGGGTCGCTATAGATAAATTAGGCCACGCCCACCAAATATTGTTATGAATTCCTGTCGGTGGGTGGATAAGGATCCATCCTAGTGAGTTTGGAGCAGCTGGGCCCGAAATTGTGGAATTCAGAGCCAAACGTATGGCAACGGCGTTACAGGTCACTTCGCCACGCCGCCACGCCCACCTGCTATGTCAAAGCCGGTCGGGGTTGGAATGCTCAACACACCAACATGTCTTCTGTCTCTGGACACAGTTTCATGTTGATGAGGTCAAAGGGCTAAGATAGCGACCGTTCACAGTAAAACATGACACTTCCTGTTCTCAGGGGGCGTGGCCTAAGTGATGTCATCATTTCACCACAGGGTATTGTAGGGCACCCGATGACGATCAATCACTGAAAGTTTGGTCCCTCTATGTGTTTTTGTATAGGAAATATAAGAGTTTCGTGTTTCATGGCGAGTAGGTGAACTTTGACCCCTGCTAACCCCCCTTCAACATGCTCCAAAACTCACCAATTTGATAACTTTAAATCAAACATGCCTTATGATCAGACTGACCAAGTTTGAAGTCGATCAATCGAAATCCCTAGGAGGAGTTCGATCAAATACGAAGGCTGTAAACGTCAAAATCGAGGTAAAAAATGGACGTTCAATACAAAATGGCCGACTTCCTGTGATAGTTGGCTTATAACATTAAATGTAAGTTCTGAGTCTTTTGGTGAGCTCTACAAGTGTACCAAATTTCATGTCTCTACGATGAAGTACGTTCATACCATTGTGTCAACAGAAAATTGCTAGTTGCTGCCGTTCAGCAATTTTTTTTGCGATTTTTGCGACAACCTTAAAATTCAAAATTTTGAATTTTTCTAGTCGCGACCGCCAAGTTTGGTGAGTTTTTGAATATGATAAAGCCCCCAAAAAGGCGCCTCTTTGGGGGGGCAGAATCGTAATAATAATAAGAAACAGTACAGAAACAATAGGCCTTCGCAGCGCTTTGCTGCTCGGGCCTAATTAAAGCTGCAAGCAGCCTCGGGCGGCCCTCGCAGCAAGCGCCGCTCCGGCCTATTGGCCACCGCGGGGGTTCCGGCCACCGCAGAAGCTCTCGCACGATTTCCAGAGCCGCAGCCAACTCCCCACCGCAGAAGCTCCGCCGCAGTTTCCAGCACCGCCGCCCGCTAGCCGCCGCAGAAGCTGTCGCGCATTTTCCCCGCCCGTCCACCGGGCGACACGCGTGAATGCGTTCGGCGGCGCTCCCCGACGACTGTCAAAAAATCTGGTGCAGATCGGTCGATGCCTCGAGGAGATACAGCCGATGTATTAACTTAGGGGGCGCAGTGGAGCCAAATTACATCTCAATCCCGTTGGGCTCTTTAGAGGTGAACAAAGGTCATACATATCCAGTTTGGAGCCAATCGGATGATCCATGCTTGAATTAGAGCCAAACGTATGAATATGGCGAGGGACTGATATTCGCCATTTGGCCACGCCCACACGGTTCAGCCAGCAGCGAGCAATGACAGAGCTCATCATCCGAATCATCTTGATTAGGTCAAGAGAGCCATAAACGGAGCTTTCCAAGGAAAAAAACGGCACTTCCGGTTCCGAGGGGGCGGGGCTTAGATGACGTCATAATGTGATGACGTAGGATCGACGGGCAAGCCTCCAGGATCACTCAGGCCAAGTTTGATGCAGCTCGGTCAAAATATGTGGAATGTAGAGGCAAACGTATACGAACGGCGTTGCCGCCATTGAAAACTCTTGGCACTTTAAAGCAAGCGAGACCAACTTCCTATCTGTCATCCAACACAGAATCACCTTGATTAGGTCAAGAGAGCCATAAACAGAGCTTTCCAAGGAAAAAAACGGCACTTCCGGTTCCGAGGGGGCGGGGCTTAGATGACGTCATAATGTGATGACGTAGGATTGACGGGCAAGCCTCCAGGATCACTCAGGCCAAGTTTGATGCAGCTCGGTCAAAATATGTGGAATGTAGAGGCAAACGTATACGAACGGCGTTGCCGCCATTGAAAACTCTTGGCACTTTAAAGCAAGCGAGACCAACTTCCTATCTGTCATCCAACACAGAATCACCTTGATTAGGTCAAGAGAGCCATAGATGAAAGTTTCCAAGGAAAAAAATAGCACTTCCTGTTCTGAGGGGGCGGGGCTTAGATGACGTCATAATCTGATGACATAGAATTTTCAGGTATCACACCAGCATCACTCAAGCCAAGTTTGGTGCAGCTCGGTCGAAACATGTGGAATCTAGAAGCAAACGTATGGCATCGGCGTTACAGGTCACTTCGCCACGCCGCCACGCCCAGCTGCTATCTCAAAGCCGGTCAGGGTTGGAATCCTCAACACACCAACATGTCTTCTGTGTCTGGACACAGTTTCATGTTGATTAGGTCAAAGGGCTAAGAGAGCGACCGCTCACAGTAAAACATGACACTTCCTGTTCTCAGGGGGCGTGGCTTAAGTGATGTCATCATTTCACCACAGGGTATTTTAGGACATCCGATGCCGATCAATCACTGAAAGTTTGGTCCCTCTATGTGTTTTTTTATAGGAAATATAAGAGTTTCGTGTTTCATGGCGAGTAGGTGAACTTTGACCCCTGCTAACCCCCCTTCAACATACTCCAAAACTCACCAATTTGATAACTTTAAATCAAACATGCCTTATGATCAGACTGACCGAGTTTGAAGTCGATCAATCGAAATCCCTAGGAGGAGTTCGATCAAATACGAAGGCTGTAAACGTCAAAATCGAGGAAAAAAATGGACGTTCAATACAAAATGGCCGACTTCCTGTGATAGTTGGCTAATAACATTAAATGTAAGTTCTGAGTCTTTTGGTGAGCTCTACAAGTGTACCAAATTTCATGTCTCTACGATGAAGTACGTTCATACCATTGTGTCAACAGAAAATTGCTAGTTGCCGCCGTTGAGCAATTTTTTTTGCGATTTTTGCGACAACCTTAAAATTCAAAATTTTGAATTTTTCTAGTCGCGACCGCCAAGTTTGGTGAGTTTTTGAATATGATAAAGCCCCCAAAAAGGCAATTCATTTGGGTGGAAGAATAATAAGAATAATTAAAGCTGCAAGCAGCCTCGGGCGGCCCTCGCAGCAAGCGCCGCTCCGGCCTATTGGCCACCGCGGGGGTTCCAGCCACCGCATAAGCTCTCGCACAATTTCCAGAGCCGCAGCCAACTCCCCATCGCAGAAGCTCCGCCGCAGTTTCCAGCACCGCCGCCCGCTAGCCACCGCAGAAGCTGTCGCGCATTTTCCACACCCATCCACCAGGCGACACGCGTGAATGCGTTCGGCAGCGCTCCCCGACGACCGTCAAAAAATCTGGTGCAGATCGGTCGATGCGTTGAGGAGATACAGCCCATGTATTAACTTAGGGGGCGCAGTGGAGTCAAATTACATTTCAAACCCGTCGGGCTCTTTAGAGGTGAACAAAGGTCATACATATCCAGTTTGGCGCCAATCGGATGATCTATGTGTGAATTAGAGCCAAACGTATGAATATGGCGAGGGACTGATATTCGCCATTTGGCCACGCCCACACGGTTCAGCCAGAAGCGAGCATTGACAGAGCTCATCATCCGAATTACCTTGATTAGGTCAAGAGAGCCATAAACAGAGCTTTCCAAGGAAAAAAAAGACACTTCCTGTTCTGAGGGGGCGGGGCTTAGATGACGTCATAATATGATGACACAGGGTCGTCAGGGATCCCACCAGGGTCACTCGTGCAAAGTTTGGTGCAGAAGCTGTCGACCGTTCACAGTAAAATACAAGACTTCCTGTTGTCAGGGGGCGTGGCCTACGTGATGTCATCATTTAACCATTGGATATTATTGGACACAAGATAATGATCAATAACTGAAGGTTTGGTGTCTCTGTCAGTTTTTGTGTTAGAATTACAAATTATTTAATTTTTTCCTCTTTAATTCAACATTGAACTGTCATTCCGTAGGGCAATGCTGCCCTCTGGTGTCGAATTACTGAAATAATGAAACTATTTCAGTGGGCAGCAGAGGGCAGCATTGCCCTACAAACAACGAACATGGACTGTTTATTATGTAATTACACAGAAGATCTCTCTAATTCATTCTGAGGGGGCGGGGTTTAGATGATGTCATAATATGATGACATAGCATTGTCAGGTATCACACCAGGATGAGTCAGGCCAAGTTTGGTGCAGCTCGGTCGAAACATGTGGAATCTAGAAGCAAACGTATGGCATCGGCGTTACAGGTCACTTCGCCACGCCGCCACACCCAGCTGCTTCATCGCAGCCGGTCAGGGCTTGAATCCACAACACACCAACATGTCTTCTGTCTCTGGACACAGTTTAATATTGATTATGTCAAAGGGCTAAGATAGCGACCGTTCACAGTAAAACATGACACTTCCTGTTCTCAGGGGGCGTGGCCTAAGTGATGTCATCATTTCACCACAGGGTATTTTTGGACACCTAATGATGATTAATAATTTAAAGTTTGGTATCTCTGTGAGTTTCTGTGCAGGATATATAAGAGTTTCGTGTTTCATGGCGAGTAGGTGAACTTTGACCCCTGGTAACCCCCCTTCAGCAAGCTCATACAGTCACCAATTTGATAACTTTAAATCAGACATGCCTTATGATCAGACTGACCGAGTTTGAAGCCGATCAATCGAAATCCCTAGGAGGAGTTCGATCAAATGCAAAGGCTGTAAACGTCAAAATCGAGGTCAAATGAACTTCAATCTAAAATGGCCGACTTCCTGTTGGGTTTCGACCATGGCTCTAAGAGACTTTTTTGTACGTCCCGACAAGATACACATGTGTACCAAGTTTCGTAATTCTAGGTTTAAGCATGGCTTGGGGCTGTTCATTTAAAATACTCTAGGGGTCGCTATAGAAAAATTAGGCCACGCCCACCAAATATCGCTATGGATTCCTGTTCGGGGATGGATAAGGATCCATCCTAGTGAGTTTGGAGCAGCTCACCCCGAAACTGTGGAATTCAGAGCCAAACGAAATTCGATGGCGTTCGCAACGCCGCCACGCCCACCTGCTTCAGCGCAGCCGGTCGGGGTTGGAATCCACAACACACCAACATGTCTTCTGTCTCTGGACACAGTTTCATGTTGATTAGGTCAAAGGGCTAAGATAGCGACCGTTCACAGTAAAACATGACACTTCCTGTTCTCAGGGGGCGTGGCCTAAGTGATGTCATCATTTCACCACAGGGTATTTTAGGACACCCGATGACGATCAATCAGTGAAAGTTTGGTCCCTCTATGTGTTTTTATATAGGAAATATAAGAGTTTCGTGTTTCATGGCGAGTAGGTGAACTTTGACCCCTGCTAACCCCCCTTCAACATGCTCCAAAACTCACCAATTTGATAACTTTAAATCAAACATGCGTTATGATCAGACTGACCGAGTTTGAAGCCGATCAATCGAAATCCCTAGGAGGAGTTCGATCAAATACGAAGGCTGTAAACGTCAAAATCGAGGAAAAAAATGGACGTTCAAGACAAAATGGCTGACTTCCTGTGATAGTTGGCTAATAACATTAAATGTAAGTTCTGAGTCTTTTGGTGAGCTCTACAAGTGTACCAAATTTCATGTCTCTACGATGAAGTACGTTCATACCATTGTGTCAACAGAAAATTGCTAGTTGCTGCCGTTGAGCAATTTTTTTTGCGATTTTTGTGACAACCTTAAAATTCAAAATTTTGAATTTTTCTAGTCGCGACCGCCAAGTTTGGTGAGTTTTTGAATATGATAAAGCCCCCAAAAAGGCAATTCATTTGGGTGGAAGAATAATAAGAATAATTAAAGCTGCAAGCAGCCTCGGGCGGCCCTCGCAGCAAGCGCCGCTCCGGCCTATTGGCCACCGCGGGGGTTCCAGCCACCGCAGAAGCTCTCGCACGATTTCCAGAGCCGCAGCCCGCTCCCCACCGCAGAAGCTCTGCCGCAGTTTCCAGCACCGCCGCCCGCTAGCCGCCGCAGAAGCTGTCGCGCATTTTCCACGCCCGTCCACCGGGCGACACGCGTGAATGCGTTCGGCGGCGCTCCCCGACGACTGTCAAAAAATCTGGTGCAGATCGGTCGATGCGTCGAGGAGATACAGCCGATGTATTAACTTAGGGGGCGCAGTGGAGCCAAATTACATCTCAATCCCGTTGGGCTCTTTAGAGGTGAACAAAGGTCATACATATCCAGTTTGGAGCCAATCGGATGATCCATGCTTGAATTAGAGCCAAACGTATGAATATGGCGAGGGACTGATATTCGCCATTTGGCCACGCCCACACGGTTCAGCCCGCAGCGAGCAATGACAGAGCTCATCATCCGAATCATCTTGATTAGGTCAAGAGAGCCATAAACGGAGCTTTCCAAGGAAAAAAACGGCACTTCCGGTTCCGAGGGGGCGGGGCTTAGATGACGTCATAATGTGATGACGTAGGATCGACGGGCAAGCCTCCAGGATCACTCAGGCCAAGTTTGATGCAGCTCGGTCAAAATATGTGGAATGTAGAGGCAAACGTATACGAACGGCGTTGCCGCCATTGAAAACTCTTGGCACTTTAAAGCAAGCGAGACCAACTTCCTATCTGTCATCCAACACAGAATCACCTTGATTAGGTCAAGAGAGCCATAAACAGAGCTTTCCAAGGAAAAAAACGGCACTTCCGGTTCCGAGGGGGCGGGGCTTAGATGACGTCATAATCTGATGACATAGAATTTTCAGACATCACACCAGCATCACTCAAGCCAAGTTTGGTGCAGCTCGGTCGAAACATGTGGAATCTAGAAGCAAACGTATGGCATCGGCGTTACAGGTCACTTCGCCACGCCGCCACACCCAGCTGCTTCATCGCAGCCGGTCAGGGCTTGGATCCACAACACACCAACATGTCTTCGGTCTCTGGACACAGTTTCATGTTGATTAGGTCAAAGGGCTAAGATAGCGACCGTTCACAGTAAAACATGACACTTCCTGTTCTCAGGGGGCGTGGCCTAAGTGATGTCATCATTTGACCATTGGATATTATTGGACACTCGATTATGATCAATCACTGAACGTTTGGTGTCTCTGTGAGTTTTTGTGTTAGAATTACAAATTATTTAATTTTTTCCTCCATTACAACATTGAACTGTCATTCCGTAGGGCAATGCTGCCCTCTGGTGTCGAATTACTGAAATAATGAAACTATTTCAGTGGGCAGCAGAGGGCAGCATTGCCCTACAAACAACGAACATGGACTGTTTATTATGTAATTACACAGAAGATCTCTCTAATTCATTCTGAGGGGGCGGGGCTTAGATGACGTCATAATATGATGACATAGCATTGTCAGGCATGACACCAGGATGAGTCAGGCCAAGTTTGGTGCAGCTCGGTCGAAACATGTGGAATCTAGAAGCAAACGTATGGCATCGGCGTTACAGGTCACTTCGCCACGCCGCCACACCCAGCTGCATCATCGCAGCTGGTCAGGGCTTGGATCCACAACACACCAACATATCTTCTGTCTCTGGACACAGTTTCATGTTGATTAGGTCAAAGGGCTAAGATAGCGACCGTTCACAGTAAAACATGACACTTCCTGTTCTCAGGGGGCGTGGCCTAAGTGATGTCATCATTTCACCACAGGGTATTTTAGGACACCCGATGACGACCAATCACTGAAAGTTTGGTGTCTCTGTGAGTTTCTGTGCAGGATATATAAGAGTTTGGTGTTTCATGGCGAGTAGGTGAACTTTGACCCCTGGTAACCCCCCTTCAGCAAGCTCATACAGTCACCAATTTGATAACTTTAAATCAAACATGCCTTATGATCAGACTGACCGAGTTTGAAGCCGATCAATCGAAATCCCTAGGAGGAGTTCGATCAAATACGAAGGCTGTAAACGTCAAACTCGAGGTCCAAAATGGACCTTCAACACAAAATGGCCGACTTCCTGTTGGGTTTCGACCATGGCTCTAAGAGACTTTTTTGTACGTCCTGACAAGATACACATATGTACCAAGTTTCGTAATTCTAGGTTAAAGCATGGCTTGGGGCTGTTCATTTAAAATACTCTAGGGGGCGCAATAGATAAATTAGGCCACGCCCACCAAATTTTGTTATGAATTCCTGTCGGTGGGTGGATAAGGATCCATCCTAGTGAGTTTGGAGCAGCTGGGCCCGAAATTGTGGAATTCAGAGCCAAACGAAATTCGACGGCGTTCGCAACGCCGCCACGCCCACCTGCTTCATCGCAGCCGGTCGGGGTTGGAATCCACAACACACCAACATGTCTTCTGTCTCTGGACACAGTTTCATGTTGATTAGGTCAAAGGGCTAAGATAGCGACCGTTCACAGTAAAACATGACACTTCCTGTTCTCAGGGGGCGTGGCCTAAGTGATGTCATCATTTGACCATAGGGTATTGTAGGGCACCCGATGACGATCAATCACTGAAAGTTTGGTCCCTCTATGTGTTTTTATATAGGAAATATAAGAGTTTCGTGTTTCATGGCGAGTAGGTGAACTTTGACCCCTGCTAACCCCCCTTCAACATGCTCCAAAACTCACCAATTTGATAACTTTAAATCAAACATGCCTTATGATCAGACTGACCGAGTTTGAAGTCGATCAATCGAAATCCCTAGGAGGAGTTCGATCAAATACGAAGGCTGTAAACGTCAAAATCGAGGAAAAAAATGGACGTTCAAGACAAAATGGCTGACTTCCTGTGATAGTTGGCTAATAACATTAAATGTAAGTTCTGAGTCTTTTGGTGAGCTCTACAAGTGTGCCAAATTTCATGTCTCTACGATGAAGTACGTTCATACCATTGTGTTAACAGAAAATTGCTAGTTGCCGCCGTTGAGCAATTTTTTTTGCGATTTTTGCAACAACCTTAAAATTCAAAATTTTTAATTTTTCTAGTTGCGACCGCCAAGTTTGGTGAGTTTTTGAATATGATAAAGCCCCCAAAAAGGCACACGAAGAGGTGGGAAGAATAATAATAATAAACAGTACAGATACAATAGGCCTTCGCAGCGCTTTGCTGCTCGGGCCTAATTAAAGCTGCAAGCAGCCTCGGGCGGCCCTCGCAGCAAGCGCCGCTCCGGCCTATTGGCCACCGCGGGGGTTCCAGCCACCGCATAAGCTCTCGCACAATTTCCAGAGCCGCAGCCAACTCCCCATCGCAGAAGCTCCGCCGCAGTTTCCAGCACCGCCGCCCGCTAGCCACCGCAGAAGCTGTCGCGCATTTTCCACACCCATCCACCAGGCGACACGCGTGAATGCGTTCGGCAGCGCTCCCCGACGACCGTCAAAAAATCTGGTGCAGATCGGTCGATGCGTTGAGGAGATACAGCCCATGTATTAACTTAGGGGGCGCAGTGGAGTCAAATTACATTTCAAACCCGTCGGGCTCTTTAGAGGTGAACAAAGGTCATACATATCCAGTTTGGCGCCAATCGGATGATCTATGTGTGAATTAGAGCCAAACGTATGAATATGGCGAGGGACTGATATTCGCCATTTGGCCACGCCCACACGGTTCAGCCAGAAGCGAGCATTGACAGAGCTCATCATCCGAATTACCTTGATTAGGTCAAGAGAGCCATAAACAGAGCTTTCCAAGGAAAAAAAAGACACTTCCTGTTCTGAGGGGGCGGGGCTTAGATGACGTCATAATATGATGACACAGGGTCGTCAGGGATCCCACCAGGGTCACTCGTGCAAAGTTTGGTGCAGAAGCTGTCGACCGTTCACAGTAAAATACAAGACTTCCTGTTGTCAGGGGGCGTGGCCTACGTGATGTCATCATTTAACCATTGGATATTATTGGACACAAGATAATGATCAATAACTGAAGGTTTGGTGTCTCTGTCAGTTTTTGTGTTAGAATTACAAATTATTTAATTTTTTCCTCTTTAATTCAACATTGAACTGTCATTCCGTAGGGCAATGCTGCCCTCTGGTGTCGAATTACTGAAATAATGAAACTATTTCAGTGGGCAGCAGAGGGCAGCATTGCCCTACAAACAACGAACATGGACTGTTTATTATGTAATTACACAGAAGATCTCTCTAATTCATTCTGAGGGGGCGGGGTTTAGATGATGTCATAATATGATGACATAGCATTGTCAGGTATCACACCAGGATGAGTCAGGCCAAGTTTGGTGCAGCTCGGTCGAAACATGTGGAATCTAGAAGCAAACGTATGGCATCGGCGTTACAGGTCACTTCGCCACGCCGCCACACCCAGCTGCTTCATCGCAGCCGGTCAGGGCTTGAATCCACAACACACCAACATGTCTTCTGTCTCTGGACACAGTTTAATATTGATTATGTCAAAGGGCTAAGATAGCGACCGTTCACAGTAAAACATGACACTTCCTGTTCTCAGGGGGCGTGGCCTAAGTGATGTCATCATTTCACCACAGGGTATTTTTGGACACCTAATGATGATTAATAATTTAAAGTTTGGTATCTCTGTGAGTTTCTGTGCAGGATATATAAGAGTTTCGTGTTTCATGGCGAGTAGGTGAACTTTGACCCCTGGTAACCCCCCTTCAGCAAGCTCATACAGTCACCAATTTGATAACTTTAAATCAGACATGCCTTATGATCAGACTGACCGAGTTTGAAGCCGATCAATCGAAATCCCTAGGAGGAGTTCGATCAAATGCAAAGGCTGTAAACGTCAAAATCGAGGTCAAATGAACTTCAATCTAAAATGGCCGACTTCCTGTTGGGTTTCGACCATGGCTCTAAGAGACTTTTTTGTACGTCCCGACAAGATACACATGTGTACCAAGTTTCGTAATTCTAGGTTTAAGCATGGCTTGGGGCTGTTCATTTAAAATACTCTAGGGGTCGCTATAGAAAAATTAGGCCACGCCCACCAAATATCGCTATGGATTCCTGTTCGGGGATGGATAAGGATCCATCCTAGTGAGTTTGGAGCAGCTCACCCCGAAACTGTGGAATTCAGAGCCAAACGAAATTCGATGGCGTTCGCAACGCCGCCACGCCCACCTGCTTCAGCGCAGCCGGTCGGGGTTGGAATCCACAACACACCAACATGTCTTCTGTCTCTGGACACAGTTTCATGTTGATTAGGTCAAAGGGCTAAGATAGCGACCGTTCACAGTAAAACATGACACTTCCTGTTCTCAGGGGGCGTGGCCTAAGTGATGTCATCATTTCACCACAGGGTATTTTAGGACACCCGATGACGATCAATCAGTGAAAGTTTGGTCCCTCTATGTGTTTTTATATAGGAAATATAAGAGTTTCGTGTTTCATGGCGAGTAGGTGAACTTTGACCCCTGCTAACCCCCCTTCAACATGCTCCAAAACTCACCAATTTGATAACTTTAAATCAAACATGCGTTATGATCAGACTGACCGAGTTTGAAGCCGATCAATCGAAATCCCTAGGAGGAGTTCGATCAAATACGAAGGCTGTAAACGTCAAAATCGAGGAAAAAAATGGACGTTCAAGACAAAATGGCTGACTTCCTGTGATAGTTGGCTAATAACATTAAATGTAAGTTCTGAGTCTTTTGGTGAGCTCTACAAGTGTACCAAATTTCATGTCTCTACGATGAAGTACGTTCATACCATTGTGTCAACAGAAAATTGCTAGTTGCTGCCGTTGAGCAATTTTTTTTGCGATTTTTGTGACAACCTTAAAATTCAAAATTTTGAATTTTTCTAGTCGCGACCGCCAAGTTTGGTGAGTTTTTGAATATGATAAAGCCCCCAAAAAGGCAATTCATTTGGGTGGAAGAATAATAAGAATAATTAAAGCTGCAAGCAGCCTCGGGCGGCCCTCGCAGCAAGCGCCGCTCCGGCCTATTGGCCACCGCGGGGGTTCCAGCCACCGCAGAAGCTCTGGCACAATTTCCGGAGCCGCAGCCAACTCCCCACCGCAGGAGCTCTGCCGCAGTTTCCAGTACCGCCGCCCGCTAGCTGCCGCAGAAGCTGTCGCGCATTTTCCACGCCCGTCCACCGGGCGATACGCGTGAATGCGTTCGGCGGCGCTCCCCGACGACTGTCAAAAAATCTGGTGCAGATCGGTCGATGCGTCGAGGAGATACAGCCGATGTATTAACTTAGGGGGCGCAGTGGAGCCAAATTACATCTCAATCCCGTTGGGCTCTTTAGAGGTGAACAAAGGTCATACATATCCAGTTTGGAGCCAATCGGATGATCCGTGCTTGAATTAGAGCCAAACGTATGAATATGGCGAGGGACTGATATTCGCCATTTGGCCACGCCCACACGGTTCAGCCAGCAGCGAGCAATGACAGAGCTCATCATCCGAATCATCTTGATTAGGTCAAGAGAGCCATAAACGGAGCTTTCCAAGGAAAAAAACGGCACTTCCGGTTCCGAGGGGGCGGGGCTTAGATGACGTCATAATGTGATGACGTAGGATCGACGGGCAAGCCTCCAGGATCACTCAGGCCAAGTTTGATGCAGCTCGGTCAAAATATGTGGAATGTAGAGGCAAACGTATACGAACGGCGTTGCCGCCATTGAAAACTCTTGGCACTTTAAAGCAAGCGAGACCAACTTCCTATCTGTCATCCAACACAGAATCACCTTGATTAGGTCAAGAGAGCCATAAACAGAGCTTTCCAAGGAAAAAAACGGCACTTCCGGTTCCGAGGGGGCGGGGCTTAGATGACGTCATAATGTGATGACGTAGGATTGACGGGCAAGCCTCCAGGATCACTCAGGCCAAGTTTGATGCAGCTCGGTCAAAATATGTGGAATGTAGAGGCAAACGTATACGAACGGCGTTGCCGCCATTGAAAACTCTTGGCACTTTAAAGCAAGCGAGACCAACTTCCTATCTGTCATCCAACACAGAATCACCTTGATTAGGTCAAGAGAGCCATAGATGAAAGTTTCCAAGGAAAAAAATAGCACTTCCTGTTCTGAGGGGGCGGGGCTTAGATGACGTCATAATCTGATGACATAGAATTTTCAGGTATCACACCAGCATCACTCAAGCCAAGTTTGGTGCAGCTCGGTCGAAACATGTGGAATCTAGAAGCAAACGTATGGCATCGGCGTTACAGGTCACTTCGCCACGCCGCCACGCCCAGCTGCTATCTCAAAGCCGGTCAGGGTTGGAAACCTCAACACACCAACATGTCTTCTGTCTCTAGACACAGGTTCATGTTGATTAGGTCAAAGGGCTAAGATAGCGACCGTTCACAGTAAAACATGACACTTCCTGTTCTCAGGGGGCGTGGCCTAAGCGATGTCATCATTTCACCACAGGGTATTTTAGGACACCTATTGTTGATCAATAACTGAAAATTTGGTGTCTCTGTGAGTTTCTGTGCAGGATATATAAGAGTTTCGTGTTTCATGGCGAGTAGGTGAACTTTGACCCCTGGTAACCCCCCTTCAGCAAGCTCATACAGTCACCAATTTGATAACTTTAAATCAGACATGCCTTATGATCAGACTGACCGAGTTTGAAGCCGATCAATCGAAATCCCTAGGAGGAGTTCGATCAAATACGAATGCTGTAAACGTCAAAATCGAGGTCAAATGAAATTCAATCTAAAATGGCCGACTTCCTGTTGGGTTTAGAGCATAGCTCTAAGAGACTTTTTTGTACGTCCCGACAAGATACACATGTGTACCAAGTTTCGTAATTCTAGGTTTAAGCATGGCTTGGGGCTGTTCATTTAAAATACTCTAGGGGTCGCTATAGAGAAATTAGGCCACGCCCACCAAATTTTGTTATGAATTCCTGTCGGTGAGTGGATAAGGATCCATCCTAGTGAGTTTGGAGCAGCTGGGCCCGAAATTGTGGAATTCAGAGCCAAACGTATGGCAACGGCGTTACAGGTCACTTCGCCACGCCGCCACGCCCACCTGCTATGTCAAAGCCGGTCAGGGTTGGAATCCTAAACACACCAACATGTCTTCTGTCTCTGGACACAGTTTCATATTGATGAGGTCAAAGGGCTAAGATAGCGACCGTTCACAGTAAAACATGACACTTCCTGTTCTCAGGGGGCGTGGCCTAAGTGATGTCATCATTTGATCATAGGGTATTGTAGGGCACCCGATGACGATCAATCACTGAAAGTTTGGTCCCTCTATGTGTTTTTGTATAGGAAATATAAGAGTTTCGTGTTTCATGGCGAGTAGGTGAACTTTGACCCCTGCTAACCCCCCTTCAACATGCTCCAAAACTCACCAATTTGATAACTTTAAATCAAACATGCCTTATGATCAGACTGACCAAGTTTGAAGTCGATCAATCGAAATCCCTAGGAGGAGTTCGATCAAATACGAAGGCTGTAAACGTCAAAATCGAGGTAAAAAATGGACGTTCAATACAAAATGGCCGACTTCCTGTGATAGTTGGCTTATAACATTAAATGTAAGTTCTGAGTCTTTTGGTGAGCTCTACATGTGTACCAAATTTCATGTCTCTACGATGAAGTACGTTCATACCATTGTGTCAACAGAAAATTGCTAGTTGCCGCCGTTCAGCAATTTTTTTTGCGATTTTTGCGACAACCTTAAAATTCAAAATTTTTAAATTTTCTAGTCGCCACCGCCAAGTTTGGTGAGTTTTTGAATATGATAAAGCCCCCAAAAAGGCGCCTCTTTGGGGGGGCAGAATCGTAATAATAATTAAAGCTGCAAGCAGCCTCGGGCGGCCCTCGCAGCAAGCGCCGCTCCGGCCTATTGGCCACCGCGGGGGTTCCAGCCACCGCAGAAGGTCTCGCACGATTTCCAGAGCCGCAGCCAACTCCCCACCGCAGAAGCTCCGCCGCAGTTTCCAGCACCGCCGCCCGCTAGCCGCCGCAGAAGCTGTCGCGCATTTTCCCCGCCCGTCCACCGGGCGACACGCGTGAATGCGTTCGGCGGCGCTCCCCGACGACTGTCAAAAAATCTGGTGCAGATCGGTCGATGCATCGAGGAGATACAGCCGATGTATTAACTTAGGGGGCGCAGTGGAGCCAAATTACATCTCAATCCCGTTGGGCTCTTTAGAGGTGAACAAAGGTCATACATATCCAGTTTGGAGCCAATCGGATGATCCATGCTTGAATTAGAGCCAAACGTATGAATATGGCGAGGGACTGATATTCGCCATTTGGCCACGCCCACACGGTTCAGCCAGCAGCGAGCAATGACAGAGCTCATCATCCGAATCATCTTGATTAGGTCAAGAGAGCCATAAACGGAGCTTTCCAAGGAAAAAAACGGCACTTCCGGTTCCGAGGGGGCGGGGCTTAGATGACGTCATAATGTGATGACGTAGGATCGACGGGCAAGCCTCCAGGATCACTCAGGCCAAGTTTGATGCAGCTCGGTCAAAATATGTGGAATGTAGAGGCAAACGTATACGAACGGCGTTGCCGCCATTGAAAACTCTTGGCACTTTAAAGCAAGCGAGACCAACTTCCTATCTGTCATCCAACACAGAATCACCTTGATTAGGTCAAGAGAGCCATAAACAGAGCTTTCCAAGGAAAAAAACGGCACTTCCGGTTCCGAGGGGGCGGGGCTTAGATGACGTCATAATGTGATGACGTAGGATTGACGGGCAAGCCTCCAGGATCACTCAGGCCAAGTTTGATGCAGCTCGGTCAAAATATGTGGAATGTAGAGGCAAACGTATACGAACGGCGTTGCCGCCATTGAAAACTCTTGGCACTTTAAAGCAAGCGAGACCAACTTCCTATCTGTCATCCAACACAGAATCACCTTGATTAGGTCAAGAGAGCCATAGATGAAAGTTTCCAAGGAAAAAAATAGCACTTCCTGTTCTGAGGGGGCGGGGCTTAGATGACGTCATAATCTGATGACATAGAATTTTCAGGTATCACACCAGCATCACTCAAGCCAAGTTTGGTGCAGCTCGGTCGAAACATGTGGAATCTAGAAGCAAACGTATGGCATCGGCGTTACAGGTCACTTCGCCACGCCGCCACGCCCAGCTGCTATCTCAAAGCCGGTCAGGGTTGGAATCCTCAACACACCAACATGTCTTCTGTGTCTGGACACAGTTTCATGTTGATTAGGTCAAAGGGCTAAGAGAGCGACCGCTCACAGTAAAACATGACACTTCCTGTTCTCAGGGGGCGTGGCTTAAGTGATGTCATCATTTCACCACAGGGTATTTTAGGACATCCGATGCCGATCAATCACTGAAAGTTTGGTCCCTCTATGTGTTTTTTTATAGGAAATATAAGAGTTTCGTGTTTCATGGCGAGTAGGTGAACTTTGACCCCTGCTAACCCCCCTTCAACATACTCCAAAACTCACCAATTTGATAACTTTAAATCAAACATGCCTTATGATCAGACTGACCGAGTTTGAAGTCGATCAATCGAAATCCCTAGGAGGAGTTCGATCAAATACGAAGGCTGTAAACGTCAAAATCGAGGAAAAAAATGGACGTTCAATACAAAATGGCCGACTTCCTGTGATAGTTGGCTAATAACATTAAATGTAAGTTCTGAGTCTTTTGGTGAGCTCTACAAGTGTACCAAATTTCATGTCTCTACGATGAAGTACGTTCATACCATTGTGTCAACAGAAAATTGCTAGTTGCCGCCGTTGAGCAATTTTTTTTGCGATTTTTGCGACAACCTTAAAATTCAAAATTTTGAATTTTTCTAGTCGCGACCGCCAAGTTTGGTGAGTTTTTGAATATGATAAAGCCCCCAAAAAGGCAATTCATTTGGGTGGAAGAATAATAAGAATAATAATTAAAGCTGCAAGCAGCCTCGGGCGGCCCTCGCAGCAAGCGCCGCTCCGGCCTATTGGCCACCGCGGGGGTTCCAGCCACCGCAGAAGCTCTCGCGCGTTTTCCAGAGCCGCAGCCAGCTCCCCACCGCGGAAGCTCCGCCGCAGTTTCCAGCACCGCCGCCCGCTAGCCACCGCAGAAGCTGTTGCGCATTTTCCCCGCCCGTCCACCAGGCGACATGCGTGAATGCGTTCGGCAGCGCTCCCCGACCACTGTCGAAAAATCTGGCGCAGATCGGTCGATGCCTCGAGGAGACACGGCCGATGTATTAACTTAGGGGGCGCAGTGGAGCCAAATTACATCTCAAACTCGTTGGGCTCTTTAGAGGTGAACAAAGATCATACATATCCAGTTTGGCGCCAATCGGATGATCCGTGTGTGATTTAGAGCCAAACGTATGCATATGGCGAGGGACTGATGTTCGCCATTTGGCCACGCCCACACGGTTCAGCCAGCAGCGAGCATTGACAGAGTTTATCATCCGAATCATCTTGATTAGGTCAAGAGAGCCATAAACAGAGCTTTCCAAGGAAAAAAATGGCACTTCCTGTTCCGAGGGGGCGGGGATTAGATGACGTCATAATGTGATGACGTAGGATTGACGGGCAAGCCTCCAGGATCACTCAGGCCAAGTTTGATGCAGCTCGGTCAAAATATGTGGAATGTAGAGGCAAACGTATACGAATGGCGTTGCCGCCATTGAAAACTCTTGGCACTTTAAAGCAAGCGAGATCAACTTCCTATCTGTCATCCAACACAGAATCACCTTGATTAGGTCAAGAGAGCCATAGATGAAAGTTTCCAAGGAAAAAAATAGCACTTCCTGTTCTGAGGGGGCGGGGCTTAGATGACGTCATAATCTGATGACATAGAATTTTCAGACATCACACCAGCATCACTCAAGCCAAGTTTGGTGCAGCTCGGTCGAAACATGTGGAATCTAGAAGCAAAAGTATGGCATCGGCGTTACAGGTCATTTCGCCACGCCGCCACGCCCAGCTGCTATCTCAAAGCCGGTCGGGGTTGGAAACCTCAACACACCACCATGTCTTCTGTCTCTGGACACAGGTTCATGTTGATTAGGTCAAAGGGCTAAGAGAGCGACCGTTCACAGTAAAACATGACACTTCCTGTTCTCAGGGGGCGTGGCCTACGTGATGTCATCATTTGACCATATGGTATTGTAGGACACCTGATGACGATCAATCACTGAAAGTTTGGAGTCTCTGTGAGTTTTTGTGTTAGAAATACCAATTTTTCATTTTTTCCTGTGTATTACAAAATCGAAGAATTTCATCTGCAGGGCAATGCTGCCCTCTGGTGTCGAATTACTGAAATAATGAAACTATTTCAGTGGGCAGCAGAGGGCAGCATTGCCCTACAAACAACGAACATGGACTGTTTATTATGTAATTACACAGAAGATCTCTCTAATTCATTCTGAGGGGGCGGGGTTTAGATGATGTCATAATATGATGACATAGCATTGTCAGGTATCACACCAGGATGAGTCAGGCCAAGTTTGGTGCAGCTCGGTCGAAACATGTGGAATCTAGAAGCAAACGTATGGCATCGGCGTTACAGGTCACTTCGCCACGCCGCCACACCCAGCTGCTTCATCGCAGCCGGTCAGGGCTTGAATCCACAACACACCAACATGTCTTCTGTCTCTGGACACAGTTTAATATTGATTATGTCAAAGGGCTAAGATAGCGACCGTTCACAGTAAAACATGACACTTCCTGTTCTCAGGGGGCGTGGCCTAAGTGATGTCATCATTTCACCACAGGGTATTTTTGGACACCTAATGATGATTAATAATTTAAAGTTTGGTATCTCTGTGAGTTTCTGTGCAGGATATATAAGAGTTTCGTGTTTCATGGCGAGTAGGTGAACTTTGACCCCTGGTAACCCCCCTTCAGCAAGCTCATACAGTCACCAATTTGATAACTTTAAATCAGACATGCCTTATGATCAGACTGACCGAGTTTGAAGCCGATCAATCGAAATCCCTAGGAGGAGTTCGATCAAATGCAAAGGCTGTAAACGTCAAAATCGAGGTCAAATGAACTTCAATCTAAAATGGCCGACTTCCTGTTGGGTTTCGACCATGGCTCTAAGAGACTTTTTTGTACGTCCCGACAAGATACACATGTGTACCAAGTTTCGTAATTCTAGGTTTAAGCATGGCTTGGGGCTGTTCATTTAAAATACTCTAGGGGTCGCTATAGAAAAATTAGGCCACGCCCACCAAATATCGCTATGGATTCCTGTTCGGGGATGGATAAGGATCCATCCTAGTGAGTTTGGAGCAGCTCACCCCGAAACTGTGGAATTCAGAGCCAAACGAAATTCGATGGCGTTCGCAACGCCGCCACGCCCACCTGCTTCAGCGCAGCCGGTCGGGGTTGGAATCCACAACACACCAACATGTCTTCTGTCTCTGGACACAGTTTCATGTTGATTAGGTCAAAGGGCTAAGATAGCGACCGTTCACAGTAAAACATGACACTTCCTGTTCTCAGGGGGCGTGGCCTAAGTGATGTCATCATTTCACCACAGGGTATTTTAGGACACCCGATGACGATCAATCAGTGAAAGTTTGGTCCCTCTATGTGTTTTTATATAGGAAATATAAGAGTTTCGTGTTTCATGGCGAGTAGGTGAACTTTGACCCCTGCTAACCCCCCTTCAACATGCTCCAAAACTCACCAATTTGATAACTTTAAATCAAACATGCCTTATGATCAGACTGACCGAGTTTGAAGCCGATCAATCGAAATCCCTAGGAGGAGTTCGATCAAATACGAAGGCTGTAAACGTCAAAATCGAGGAAAAAAATGGACGTTCAAGACAAAATGGCTGACTTCCTGTGATAGTTGGCTAATAACATTAAATGTAAGTTCTGAGTCTTTTGGTGAGCTCTACAAGTGTACCAAATTTCATGTCTCTACGATGAAGTACGTTCATACCATTGTGTCAACAGAAAATTGCTAGTTGCTGCCGTTGAGCAATTTTTTTTGCGATTTTTGTGACAACCTTAAAATTCAAAATTTTGAATTTTTCTAGTCGCGACCGCCAAGTTTGGTGAGTTTTTGAATATGATAAAGCCCCCAAAAAGGCAATTCATTTGGGTGGAAGAATAATAAGAATAATAATAATAAACAGCACAGATACAATAGGCCTTCGCAGCGCTTTGCTGCTCGGGCCTAATAAGAAACAGTACAGAAACAATAGGCCTTCGCAGCACTTTGCTGCTCGGGCCTAATAATAATAAACAGCACAGATACAATAGGCCTTCGCAGCGCTTTGCTGCTCGGGCCTAATAATAATAAACAGCACAGATACAATAGGCCTTCGCAGCGCTTTGCTGCTCGGGCCTAATAATAATAAACAGCACAGATACAATAGGCCTTCGCAGCGCTTTGCTGCTCGGGCCTAATAAGAAACAGTACAGAAACAATAGGCCTTCGCAGCGCTTTGCTGCTCGGGCCTAATAAGAAACAGTACAGAAACAATAGGCCTTCGCAGCGCTTTGCTGCTCGGGCCTAATAATAAGAAACAGTACAGAAACAATAGGCCTTCGCAGCGCTTTGCTGCTCGGGCCTAATTAGTTGATTCTCCTGCTAGGCTCTGTATATTTCTGAGGTATTTTTGGCTTCAAAACGGCGTTTGATAACATTTGATAACAATAATTAAAACTTCTCAATGTTTGACATTGCCTAGCAAAAATGTTTTACATCAGGCTACATGGCTACTGAATTTAATGTATCAATGAGCTGCTCTAAGCTATAGTTGGGGATATGTTGTTTGTTGCTGATCATTTATGTGGCTAAAACAAACAATATATTTACATGATGGTGCAACACGCCCATCATGTAAATATGATGGGCGTATTTACAAAGTGAAATTTGAATGGCATTTCTACATGAATTCATGACGGCACAGAAATTCCTCAAAAATAGGGTACTTTTAGGATTTCTTTGTTCCCTCGCTCCCTTGACTTACATTGGATTTTGGGGCATCGTTTTTCGCTTTTTAAGTCGCCATAGTAACTCCGAATCCCAATAAAAGTAATAGCTCCCTTCTCGAGACCGTGCCTCACATTCTGATACCACTTAGGGATAGGGGAGGGTTAGAGTTATCCCTCTTGCCTGGATAAAGAAACATCTTCAAGGACCAAAACCAAAATCGTTCATCTGGTAATATCTAGAGGTGGCATCATCTTTGTGAATCATGGAGTAAAAAAAAAAATCTCCATGAAAATATAAAATCCATATTTTTCCTTATTCCTCTGCCATGTGTGATTGTAACACTGTGAGCTCATCTTGAGCCCTGTATTCTCTGTCTGGTGTGAGTATTTACTGTTTCACATTTAGCAAACTGAATATTAGATGTGCTTGCAAAGTGTGAACTTATGGTATCAAAGAAAGTACATTTCAAACAGTCCTTTAAAAAACAATATTCCTCATACTGATATTGGGATGAGTCTCTTTCTGCAAAGATTTATTGCAACTCTAAAGCTTGTTCCATCGCTGAGCCAAATTCTTGGAAGAAAAATCCACTGTATTGTTTTCTTGGAAAATTAAAACTAATCCAAGCACTGTGACTGCAGTCTGGATTTAGGCCTAGTTTGCAGAACAGGTCAGTAGAGAACTACAGAGAATATTATAATGAAATAGAGTAGCTCTTATTTGTAAATTAAATTTTAATAGTATTTTGGAAAAAATGGTCAGAAAAGCATTTTGGTATTTATGCAAATGTATTAATTTAAATATTTATTTGCAAAGTATTGCTTTATAAGTAAAGTAATGCAATAAAAAATGGTTTTGCTAATTTAGTTGACTGTTTCTGTTTTTCTTCTTTTTTTGTGTTGTAACTTTTGTTTTTCACATTACAACTCTTTAGCAGAACCTTGTTTGGAGTTGGTTTGGAGAAAAGTCAAAGTACCAAATGAACTATCTGCATTGTGAAAGGCCTGTTCTTCCACTTCTGAAATAGATTCCTTCAAACTCATGACATGCACACTGGGTGCCTTCACATGATTTTGTCTGCGTACAGTGTGTTTGAGAACTTAAGCAGATAATAAAAAAATAAATACCAGAATGTTTCTAAAAGCCTAACATGATTAAGAATGTCAGTAAATAACTGAACTTTATTAAACACAAGAACAGGCCATATACTGTCTTTTTTTTAACAACCACTAGTGATTTTAACTTAAGCATGCAACTGCTTATTTTAGCAAATTCATTTTACTGAAACAGTTAAAATGAATATTTATTTGCAATGAATTCTTGTTGCCACGCGTCTGAAAAGTACAAATCCACAAAGAAAGTGGAAGGTTAACAAAATAAGTCAGATTTCAGCCTGAAGGGCCCTGAGAAGTGACTGGCTGGTTGGAAGCTCTCTCAAAGCACTCCTCTGTGTCCTCTGCTCTAAAGAATAGGTGGTCTGTCAGTGGAAGCTGAACTATTGCTGAGCTACGTCTGAAGAAAGAAAGGGCTACATTGTAAAATCGTCTCTTTTTTTTGTTTCACATCATGTTAAAATGTAATTCTCTTATTAATGATTGTCTAATGAATAATGTTCTCTTTCAAAATACACGAATAAACCCAGAGTGTTGCTTTGATTCTTTTCTGCATGCTTGAGAAATCCTTGAGTCTCCCCAGGCTCCCCAGCAATTAACAAACACCTGGTGGGATTGTGAGTCTGCTGAACCCATAACAGGAGCTAATTCTCGGTCCAAAGTTCCTAAAAATGGACGTAAACAACACAATGGACAAGCATTGTTATGGTGATGTGCTGAAGGAAGAGTATTGGAAAGACAGAGGCCAATTTCAAAGTGTCAAATTGCAAAGGTAAATTTCTTTTAAGTTGTGTTTGATATAATACAGCTGAAGGTAACAAAGTTACTTTATTGTACTATAAATTGGTACCCTCTCTTAATACCCTCCCTTTAAAAATACATTGATAAACTGACTGTAAATAAAAACAAAAGTAAAACCGATCTAATTCCAATTCTGACAAAATGGGATTGTTGGGCACATTTGACCCTCATCTGCCACCATACCAACAGACTCGGCCTTCCCTCTCCTCGCCAGATCTTTTAGATCTGTGTCCAGCAAAGCGTGGGGTTTGTATTAGCTGTCAGGTTAGTCACCATATCAGCTGTCTTTTTTTTTTTGCGGCAGACATATTTAGTGAGATAAATTCGTCCATGGGGGCCAGCTGTCATTCAACAGGTGCAGCTTTTAATCACCTGTTTGTGAATGCAAACACCAGAGAAACCAGCAGGCTCGTACAGACATGTTCAGTACTCAACCTTATGGAGTAATTATTACTAAGGTGCATGTCTTTGTTTAGCATCGTTCATGCACAAGGTAATAAAATAAAGAAAACTGAATTTCGTCCTATTAGTAGTGAGTTTCTAGGTAATATTTGAAGTGAAATCATCTGAGAATGATTATTGAAGAGATTTTCAGAAGAAGTCTTGAAGTTGCATGAGGTTTTCTATTGCTTTTGGTTTATTTAATATCTGGCTCCTGGAAGGCGTTTGATTCAAGATGAATTGAAGACCACCTCCTCCAAATGGTCTCGGTAGGCTTGTTTTGGTCCCCATCCTACTGTGATTGCTGTGTTCACATGTAAACAAGCTGTGTAAAACAAACTAGTGTGTTCTGTATATTTCAAATACTTGAAATGTGAAAACAAGATTTAGATCAGAGGTAATTTTAGGCTAATATTAAGGGTGCATCCCTAAATCTTAACTTAGCAACCCCAAAACATAAATAAACAATTTTTAATATGGGAGTCCCAAATCTAAGATTTCCGTAAGTATTTTTTAGAGAATGGGAAAATATTGACATGTTCATTTGTAGTCAAAACACAGAAAAATCAGTTTCTCAGTTAGAAAAATGGGATTGAAGTGTTTTTTGACATGATCAATTTTTCTGGTGTTGACAGCATTATGGATGACTGACTGACCAGAGACATGCAAAGACACCTTTACAGTAATCTAACTTAGTGAAAGTCAAAGCTTGTTTAAGTTTTTCTGTCATGCTAAAAACTCTTTTTTATCGTTAAGATTATCTAAGGTAACATGGAAAACAAATGTTACAATAAAAACAAAAATGTAAATAATAGGAGAATCCTGTGCAAGTAAAATTCTAAATTAAACAAGAAAGGGAAAGCATTTCATTCTCACTGTAAACCCCACACCAGGTGGCCCTTTAAGGGTGTGCTAAAAATGAGGTTGCAAAAGTTTGTGATAACTGCAACCCTGTTCTGATGTTTGGGGGAAAAAAATCCAAATCAAATTGTGAATTAAAATAATTTCTTTTAAATTTGGTAAACAAAATCTTTAAACACTTGCTTTTCTAAAAGTCTTTCATGTTGCACAATAAACTTCTTCTTTTGGATTAAAGAAAGAAGCTGAGCTTTTGAGGCAGGTGTGACAGCATGAGGTATTTTGTGTGAAAATTAACACGGGCCAGGAAGAACATCAGACAAAAGAGAGATTTCAGTATCTAAATAAAGTGGCAGGTCAAAGCTGGGGTCGAAATACCCCCCCTAGTCTCTGCAGGGGATTTGGTCGCCAAGGAACACAACACCAAGCTAAATGACGGAGGATTTGTTGTGTCGTATTTAGACCCACACCACCACAGTGGCACCAAGTGCAAAAAGAGCGACAATGAGTGAAGGAGCCTTTTAATCATGCTCATAAATTCACGATTAGGTGGAAAATAACCCACCAGAGCAGAAATAGGTGCCGAGTGGATGGGTGCTCCAGGGTGATACGTTATATGTACATTGCATAGATCAAAGAATCCGAAACTGTGGCAGGAGCTGTATATTTAAACTGTTCATAATTCAGAAAGTAATTACTTGTTTATCTTTGCCATACAAGGATAAGACTATTTTTGTTTTTCACTTGAGAGTTATTTTGCACTTGCCACATGAGCGTTCCTCAAATCATTCATTTTCTCAGAGAAGATCACATTCTTCCCCTTAATTTTGGTTTACTGACTGGATTCATAAAAATGTCACATGTTGTAATTTGATGTTTCCATGGAAGGGGTTTGCTTCACATTGTTTTTATCACTGCATAATCTGTCCTGGAAGCACAATCTGTACCATTAGATCATGTGGGCATGTGATAAAAGAAATACTTCTGAGGTTGTTTTTTTTTAAAACACACCCTCTTTTTGCTCTTTTTGTATCTTATTATAATTGCAAAAATAGTATGTGACAAAAGAGACTAAAAAAACAGATAAAAAGGGTTTAAATGCACTTTGCTAGACATCTTTAACTGCTATTTTCTAAAACAAACTTACTCAAGTAAATTTATGCATCTTTATAGAATAATCAAATGTGAAGAAAGTTGCCGTGATAAATTGGTGTTTCCCATGAACACATGGGATATAGTCTTGTACATTTTGATAACACCTTTAGTTAATCTTATAAAAGGTGAGACTATTATGAAAATAAATGTCTTAAATTGTCTATGACGGGTCCAACAGAGGACACATTGATAGCGTAGACACATTACAGAAGCTCTTGTATTGGACTCAATTAAACTAAATTACAACAATTATTGTTAATTAAAGGAATTATTACTAATATTATTTTAACTAACATAAATAAATGTGCTGCACTTTCTAGAATAGTGATACGGAAGTGTGCAAATAAACTAAAGATAGGAATCGTGCTTCAGGGACTGATAGCATGGTAATACTTTTACAAGTTGTGGTTATCGCTGCCGGTTGTGCATCTTTTCTTGTTCCACACTTCTTCCTTCCAATAAACTTTCTATTAATACACTGTCTAAGATACAGTTGTCTGTAAACAGACAGCTTCTTTAGCAAGGACCTCGTGTGTCTTCCCTTCTTTATGCAGGACGTCCGGCAGCTGTCTGCTGGACAGCTGGACAACTGTCAAATCAGCAGTCTTCCTTGTGATTACATGAACCATAAAATAGCACTTCTGTGTTTATAATAATTTTTGCATTGGTCTTGTATAACATGCTAATTTTCTGGGAAGTTTCACTTCATTAGCTGTGAGCCAAAATGACCAAAGACAACACACATACACTTGTAATATATGACTTTGTGTTATTAATCTATGAAAATTTTGATTTTTTAATTGGATTACTGAAATAAGTTTTTTAATTGGCCACCCTGTAGCAGGAATAGAGTAATGGATGGAATATACTTTTCAACAATAGTCTAATTTATTAATGGTGAACTTTTCCGTTTGTTATGTTCCTTCAATCCTTCTTTTGGTTTGTAAAACGACACCGATTTCTTCCCCACTGTTTTCATGCTCAACTAAACCACCTGGTGACTGCAGCCTCTTTTAAACTGTGTTCATGGAAGATGGATATGAAACACCTCGGCTCACGTAATGTCAAGACGGGGACAGTTGCCTTCCTTTTCCCACAGTGGAAACCCCAAATGATTGTATCCGTCTTCACCGGCTCTAACTGCCCCTCTGAGACGCTCATTATGACGCTGCACGTTCTTCAAAGCTGGTTGCTGGGATCCATTTCGACCACCTCCACATGAAGCGCAGTGAAGTTCTTCCAAAGGGCTGATACTGGATCTTGGATGACCCAGAGTAATTCCAGTCCAATTGGTTGCTGTGGCATTAATGATTAACAGTACTCTGGTGATGATGGGGACTGCCTCGGCTGACCTTTTCACGCGGCTGTATTTGTGCTTGCGTAAGTACCGGGCTTTACCATCATGATAGTCCGGACAGCTGCACTTTTATCCGCTGGCCTTAGCAGCTGAGGTGGCCGCCCTGGTTCGGAGCCTGCGGAGTGGAGGAGGGGAGGCTTTGCACCAGCTGAATGGAAAGAAGAAGGGACAAGGAGAGAGGGAAAGCAAGGGGGCATTATTTCAGCTGGGCATTAAAACAGAGTTGTCCCTTGAGGTATTAATTTGATCACCCGTCTGAATCTAACCGGACTGAACTGAACTGATTGGCTCGCATGCCTAATTGTACAACTAATGGCAACATTTCTATAATAATCATTTCTATTATAGTAATAAAAATTAAAAAAAACAGGTAAGTGGTCTCCAAACTGTTCGTTTTTCCCAAATTATAGGCAGGTAATGGACCTTCATTTTGCTTTGAGCTGGAAACAAAGCAGGGACACCAGGACAGTGATTTTCATCATGAACAGCTTCTTCTATAATATAATAAAATCCTCCTCCAGTCGTTTTACCACAGCTAATACAACATGATCTTCTATCATCTGACTTCAATTACAACTACAGTACTAGTCAAAACTGCACAAGTTCCTGTTTGTTCCAACTGTTTGGTTCTAACCTTATCGGCATGCAGAGACACTAGCAGAGTGTTTTTATGGTTGGAAATGAAGGAAATTAGATATTTATCTAATTTAATAATTGGTAGAATTTGGACTGGATCAGTTTGTTTTCTGAAATGTTCTTTTAAAAACTTGAGTGTTGTTTTTCAGAAGATAGCACAAGAAACTCTTGATGCCCTGAATATGCATACACACACACACACACATATATATATATATATATATATATATATATATATATATATATATATATATATATATATATATATATATATATAAAAATAGTCATGATTATGCGGAGAGGAAGGATCTATGGTTGGATTTGAAATTTTCAACTTCTGTCATGAAAATACACATGGGCAGAGGTGGGTAGAGGGACCAAAACTTGAATTCAAGTAAGAGTACCATTGTGTCCATGTATTTTTCTTTTTGAAGTGAAAACTAGATGACAAAACAGGCTCAACAGAAAAAAAAACCAAGACATTCAAACTATGAAGCATGTCTAAAAACCAAAAATATCTCTTTAACCTAAACTGTAATTGTGTGTCTGTGTTCAGTGCATTTTTGGTTGAAACTAGCTAGTTCTTCATTCAGTGAAGCAATTAGGTTGGTAGAGTATGCACAATTGTACTCAAAGAAGAGCAGAGCGACTTTAAAATCGTATTGCTCGAGTAGACGTAAACGCATGGTGCAGTAAAACTACTTCTAGAAGTACGTACTTTTCAAAAAGTTACTCAAAATAAATGGAACTGTGTAAATGTATAGAGGTACTATGAACTACAAACACAATTGAAAAGGAAAAAATGTAAAAACTATAATATATGCTCTATCGTCATCATCTAGAAACACAGATACACTTGGTGACACGTGGCCTCAAAATCAAAGTGGGTCCATGGTGATGCTCATTCTGAGAAAAACCTTCCCAGTACACAGAGAGAGAGACTGGAAGAGCACCCACATGAAGGATTGAACACAAGAAAGCCAAACTTTCCTAGAAACGGTGTGAGTTAACAACAATTCTGTTGTTAGCAGGCCTGGATACCGTAGCCATCACACTGGGCTGTAAGACGGAGTCTCCTGTGAGGGAATGTAAGAAGACGTGGGGACAGATGAGACATCTGAGAATAGGAAATCCTCACTAATCTGTGACATCATCGCAATCATATATGTGAAACACAACAAGTCAGCAGGGAAAAACCCTAGCAAGTGAATTACTTTACAATCCAAGGAAATTTTGAGTGAGTGCATGAGAGACTGAGAAGAACAACTGAGTGACCTTAAAAGGCTACGTGGTGGTGCTGGTGCCTGAGTGTGGACATGAAAAGGGGCCTTGAGAGTTATCTCTCAGAGGTGCTGCTGTATTTATAGATCATCTCAAAAAAAAAAAGAAAAGAAAAAAGACCCTGCCCTCATGTTGCACTCCCCCTGAACCCCTCCCTCATTTCCAATTAGCCCGTGATGGCTCGGCTAATGTAATCAGGAGTAACTACAGCGCGCCCGGAGCTTCCTCTCTCAGTCAGCCCCAGACTCAGCACAGACATACACTCCTCACACAGGAAGGTAAGAGCCAAACTCAGCTCCTCTACTCATCCATCCATTCACCTGTCCATCCTTCTCTTCCTCTTCACTGGTCTTCATTCACCATGTCCTCCACTCTGAGGCCATGCTGCTCATTGGCATCCTCATGTGTGCCTCCCTTTTCCACCCATTCATGTTCTCCTGTTTTCCAGAGGCACAAGATCCCTAATTGTTTACCTCCTCTTCATCCCTCACTCCACTTTCCTCTCCATATTCTTTGTAAAATGAACACTTTGAAAATCTGCTAAATGAATTTTATAGAGCTAGTTTAAGTCTTTCCTTCCTGTTTTCTCCTCATCCAAGAGAAACTCTTGTTGCAAATTGAAAAGTGGTGACTATCCTTTGATGCTATGATGCTGTTTATGGCAAACTATTACAGGGACATCTGATGTTTGGCTTCAGCATTAAATCTAGTGAGCAATGCGTGATTAACATGTACTTGTTTGGTTGAGTCGCATTATGGATTGAGCATACATTTAAACTCAGCCCTTGCAAATTAAGGCCTAAATTGTTTTAACTCCATTATCCACTTTAAAGGCTGTAATTAATGTGCTGATGTCAAACTGTGTTTAATTGAAAAGGAATGCCCTCGTGATATGTTGCTTTGGAAAAGCAACTAATCCCAGAAAATAGCTGAAACATCTCAGTCAGAGTACGTACAAGTCGCTGAAATATTTAAATGCTGGAAGACAACTTCAAAAGCAACTATCAGCATCAATAAAACATCTGGAAGCTTGGAAAAAAAAGCAGCAAATGACATTTTTTATTTTATCATTTCTTTCTCTGGGATATTGTAAGTTTTATTTCAGATGTAAAGACGTTTTTAAAAGAGGCCGCCTTTTCTTTAGAGGTAAAGGCTCACTGGAGGTTAAATTCCTTGCAGTCTGTCTCCCAGATGGATGGGCATCAAAGCGGACCCCATAACCTGACAAAACAGCTGCATGGCACGTCCAAATAGCTGCAGGTCTTATTTGTGGCCGCTCAGATTATCTTTCCGTATTTTTAGGAGTCAGATAAATCCTTATATAAGCTAGGTGAGTCATGGTGGGAGCAGCAGACAATGAGGGAATGTTAGAGGAGTCGACTGCGTTCTTAACGGGGAGGCACGGACGGGATTAAAAGTCTTGGTTTTGTCCAGACAAAAGATGGTATTGCCTCCTCAATTCCAAGAGGATCCCCCAGTCGGTCACAGGTCTCGTTTTAAAACTAGAGCCAGTCATGAAGAATGGACAAAACTGACTGGATTTGTAAGAAAAATACGTAGTGTCACAGTAAATCCCAAGCAGCTGCTCGTTTTTTAATAGTCATTACTACGAGTGCCGCTCACAATGACCAGGGAAACAGGGATCTGGCGCTGACAGTTGGAGGTGAGGCCCTGGATGGGTCAGTACACACTTGTATAGTGGGCGTTGGTATGCAGGGAGGGCAAGTGTTGACTGTCTCTAAGCAGGGCTGATAGGAGTTATTTATATCTCCGCAACCGGTCACTCTCTGCTCCTGATGCACAGAACAAAGTGAAATCTGGTAGGAAAGATTAGAGAGAAAACTGTTTTCCTTTTTTTATTTTGAAAGGTCTCACAAATAAATATAGCCTGCAGTCTTTTGATTCTCAGGTGAGTGACTCTTGGTCAAAATGACTGAGCGCTACGACTGCCACTACTGCAAGGAGTCTCTGTTTGGGAAAAAGTACGTTCTTCGAGAGGACAATCCCTACTGTGTGAAATGTTATGAGAGCCTGTACTCCAACACTTGTGAAGAGTGCAAGAAACCCATTGGCTGTAACACCAGGGTAAGTGATTGAACTGAAAAAGAAACACTACAAACATGTACAAGATGAGACTGTGTCATCTTGGCAACAACTATCTGACATTCCTTGCAGGATCTGTCCTACAAGGACCGTCACTGGCATGAGGACTGCTTCAAGTGCTTCCAGTGCAAGCGCTCCCTGGTGGACAAGCCGTTCTCCACCAAGGATGAGCAGCTTCTTTGCACTGAGTGCTACTCCAATGAGTATTCCTCCAAGTGCCATGAGTGCAAGAAAACCATCATGCCAGGTAAAAAGGAAAGCAAATACGCCATGCAAAGATTTCTAGATTTTCCTTTGAAGAGCTTTGATGTGACCAAAAGCAGGCAAGTGGGGGACGTTTCCTGAGGGGTGGGTGGCCTGGTGTGAACAGCGGCATTTCTATCATAACTTCTGCCTTAGGTGAGCTCTTATTTCTGCAAGTTGAGTACTGCTTGCACTGCCCAAAACGGTTCCATTCACCTTTAAATGGACATGCACGTAAGCAATTCAAAAATTATTTGAGGCCCAAGCAACTTATAAAGAATTGACAAGATATTTTTGAGTGCCTGGTACCTCCATGATCAGGCTGAGGTGGCCTGAATGACACTCACAATGAAAAGTAGAAAGAAGTGACCAAAAATAAATTCCATCGCCAGAGGCATCAATAAGTGAAGTGGCATTCACTTATTGAATGAACACTTAATGTTCATTTTAAATCTATGTCCTCATTAACACATCAACACTTAAATCTGCGCTATAATGATTACCTACTGACCGGTTTCCATCCATCCATCCATTTTCTTACACCCTTGTCCCTAGTGGGGTCAGCAGAGGTGCTGGTGCACCAGCGCGACATTTCAGGCGAGAGGCGGGTTACACCCTGGACATGTCGCCAGTCCATTGCAGGGCAATACCTACTGGTTTGTCAAATGAAAAAGATATGAAAAAAAGAAGAAGAAAAAACATGTCTACTTTTCTAACTTCCCACTACTTGTGGCTCTGCTGCATAACTATCAGCTTGTACATGAACAGGAAACATTTGGAAAAACTTTCAGTTTCTGCTCATGTGTTTTTTGTTTAGTTGGTAAAATACAAACTTCCATTGACCTTTTCTTTTTGTTTTTCCACCTTTTAAACTTTTTTACATACTACACCTCTTTCTAATAAAATTATACAATTGTAAAAAAGTTAAGAAATAACCGAGGTTCAGGGTTCCTCCAGTATAGTTGAAATACTCTTATTTCTCCACCTACAGCAGAAAGCCAAAAATGTTAAACTTTGGAGTGTATAGATGTACTGCAGGGGTCCCCAAAGTCGGTCCGCAAGGGCCGGCATCCTGCACATTTTAGTTCTCTCCCTGGTGGTACCAACAACTTTTTCAGCATGTCAGTGTTCTTCTTAGACTTTCTAACGAGCCATCATTTGATCCAGGTGCGTTAAACCAGGGAGAGAACTAAAACATGCAGGATGCTGGACCTGAGGACCAACTTTGGGGACCCCTGACATACAGGATAAACTCCAACCACTTAGTGCTGATTTACGTCTGGTTAAATTTATTCACACCATTCACAATTCAATCAGTCTTATAAACTGACCTGATTGTTATGAGTATACCCAATTACTCTAATTAGGATTCAAAGCTGCCTATTGGTGGTTCCTATAGTTCTGTCTCAGCACTGGTTCTTTTTCTGTCTCCTTAACTTCCTGTTGTCTCTTTCATCTCGATTTCCTGAAGGCTCCAGGAAGATGGAGCACAAGGGCAACAGCTGGCATGAGACCTGCTTCACCTGCAAGCGATGCCAGCAGCCAATCGGTACCAAGAGTTTCATCCCGAAGGAGAACCAAAACTTCTGTGTGCCCTGCTACGAGAAGCAGTTTGCTATGCAGTGTGTGCACTGTAAGAAGGTAGGACTTCAAGCACGTCTATGTGTATTTATGAAACACGAAAGGGTAATAAGATGATGCTCATTCTGATTAGCCCATCACTACCGGTGGGGTGACCTACCGTGACCAGCCCTGGCATAAGGACTGCTTCCTGTGCACCAGCTGCAAGCAGCAGTTGTCTGGCCAGAGGTTCACCTCCAGAGATGACTTTGCCTACTGTCTGAACTGCTTCTGCAACCTTTATGCCAAGAAGTGTGCCTCCTGCACCACCCCGATTAGTGGTAATCAAACAATCCTTGCGCTAACTGGATCCAAAACTGCTCTTCTCAGGTTTCCTGATGGCAGACTTGATGTTTTTTCTTCAGGTCTGGGAGGAAGCAAATACATCTCCTTCGAGGAGCGCCAGTGGCACAACGACTGCTTCAACTGCAAGAAGTGCTCTGTGTCCCTGGTTGGCCGTGGCTTCCTGACTGAACGGGACGATATCCTGTGCCCAGAGTGTGGCAAAGATATCTAACTCAGCCTGAGGGATAACAATACAACTAACAAATAGCAGATATTGAATAAGTACTATTAGACCATAAAATATGTAACATCTTTAACGTAACTATGATTGTACATTGTTTTTAGCTCTGGATTGCACACTAATTGTGTTCTTTGACTTCATGAAGCTTATTCAAAGTTACCTGTAAGTTCCTTCAAGATGAAAATGTATTTACTAATAAAGTAGCTGTAGGCATGAATGTAAAGAGTTGCATGCTAAATAAAGCAACAGCGTTAATTTAAACTTTCAGCCATGAAGTGTAACGTGATCAGCATTTTTTGAGCAGTCAAACCCGATGCAAGTACACCGTGTTCCAAATTATTATTCAAATTGGATTTAAGTGTCATAAAGATTACATTTTTTGTTGTGCTATTAAATTTATAGATGGTATTGTGTGTCAGGGCTCTTTGAATCACTATAATTAATTTCAGAGAGCTGGGTTGATTAGTTTGTCTGGTGAGCTCAATTAAAGGAAATCTACTTAAGAAGGATGTTCCACATTATTAAGCAGGCCACAGGTTTCAAGCAATATGGGAAAGAGAAAGGATCTCTCTGCTGACGAAAATCATCAGATAGTGTAGTGCCGTATGACAAGGTATGGAAACTTTAGATATTTAACAAAAACTGAAGCGTTATCGTACTGTGAAGAGATTTGTGGCTGATTCAGAACAAAGTTGGGTTTGTACAGATAAAAGCATAATGAGGAAGGTTTCCGTTAGACAAATTCATCGGATTAAGAGAGCAGCTGTTAATATGCAATTACAAAGCAGCAAACAGTTATTTGAAGCTGCTGGTGCCTCTGGAACCTCAAGGTGGAGGATCCTCCAGAGGCTTGCAGTGCATGAACCTACTGTTCAGCCACCCCACCATCTCATGCTGTAAGGAATACCACTGTGTCATTGGCTGCTATGATCATAAAAGGGGAGAAACTCATGGTGTAGTCACCATCCTCCTCTGACCTCAACCTTATTGAGAACCTTTGGAGTTTCCTCAAGCAGAAGATCTGAGGGTGGAATGCAGTTCATATCAAAACAGCAGCTCTGGGAAGGTTTTCTGACATCCTGCAAAGAAATTCAAGCAGAAACTTTCCACAAACTCACAAGTTCAATGGATGCAAGAATTGTGCTGTGATATCAAAGAAGGGCTCCTATGTTAACATGTAACTCTGTCTGTTAAGATGTTTTTGATTGAAATAGCTTTTGATCTTAGTACATGTGACCACTTAATGCTGCACATTCAAAGAATGACTGTTTGCAGTTCTTTATAATCCATAAAATGTTTAGAAAATCTGCTATGCATAATAATTTGGAACAGTGGATTTTGAGTTTTTTATTTTTGAAAAAAAATACTGTTCGCATGGGGAGCTTTGTTCAGTAAAATTTGATTTATACTGTAATAGTTCATGACTTGAAAATTATACTGACCATCATTTGCATTGACCATTTAAGAAAATCTGAGAAAATATCACTTGCATAATAATTTGCAACATGGTGTATATCAAAGTTTTCCTATTGACGTCTTTGAGAATCCCAAGTTTTCTCAAATGCAGAATTTGATCTACACTTCCCCTTATATTTTCTTGGGAGAGCGAAAGGCAGATTTTTAGTCAAAAATAAAAACAAATAAATGAAATGAATAAAATAAAAACTGAATTGTAAATTTGTTTTACCTTGAAATTTTTCAGATTTTGTCATAGTTCATCCACAAATGTCACTGCATATTACTGGGATTTTATATGGAAATGCTTTGAGAAAATTAGGTTACAAAACTATATCCCAAGCTCAAAACATTTCAGAGCCAATGTTTAAATCACCACTTCATAATAATAATAAAAAGTAATACAATGGCTTCTCACCTAAACTGATAGCTCAAGTAAGCAGCCAAGATGCTCAAAGCAGCTCTGGAGGAGCTGCAGAGATCCACAGCTCCGGTGGGAAAATCTGTCAAGATATATTATTAGTCAAGCGCTCAACAAATCTGGCCTTCATGGAAAAGTAACAAGAAGAAATCCAACAGAAATCACGTTTAAATTAAGCAGCAAGTCATGCAGTTGATGCAGCAAACATATTTTAAGATGGGAGGGGAAAAAATTAACTTTTTGGCCTACAACGGTTTAGATCAAAGCATATTAATGTGTTAAAATTACCAAGTGAAACTCCAAACCTGAATCAATTTGAAAATCTGCGGCAACATTTGAAAATGTACGTTGCAAGATGGATGTGGGAAAGCTGGCAGAACTGCAAAAGACTTGAAACAGCGATTCAGGCAAGTAATACTATTCGCATTGTACTACAACTCTAATAAGGCCATATTGAACATAATACATGTTTGCTCACTACTAAAAAGCATTAAAAAGATGAGTAAAAAACTCTCTGGAGGAGCTTTAGATAAAACGTAAGTACTGTAGTGTATTAGTTCTGGAAAGCATTTATTGAAAAGTAGTAATTATCAAGTAGTTTTGTAGGACTGATTAAGAGCTGATATAACTTTTTGTAGCCTTTTATAATGTGCAAACAAAATGACTTATAAAAAATGAAAGGGCTTTGACAACAATATTTGATTTTATAATATAACAGTACGTCATGTGCTGTAAATTTTAGAATAAATGTATATGAAATAATTGAGACAAAACCAACAAAACTTTCCTCAAGATTTAAGGCAGCAAAGAGGTTTGTTGAGAATTTATTTTAAAAAACTGTTTCTACAAATGCTGAAAACATTTTTTCCTGTGTGTCTGTAATGAACTTTGTCTACATCAAAGACATCCACTACAAAGGGAAATTATCCTAACCAATAAATACAGCATTACAGGGATCTAAGCTCGGATCAGTTGACGTTCAATATACAAAAGTAGTCATAATTTTCCCAAACCTTCTGCTTGATGCCTATTTAACCCTTGAGCATGATAAATTAAGGATTTTAGAAATATTACTAAATAAAACCTTAATCTTACTGGAATTACAGCAACAACTGAAAAGAATCCATTGGTTACCAAATGACACTGATTCAACTGCTATACAATGTGGTGATTAGGGTAACAAGTCTGTCTCATTGGGGCATCAATATGCCTATCCATATCAAAGTGTAGGATTCTTCTGTATTTTTTATAAACCAGGAAAAATCACATTTTCATCAAATACATGAAATCATCAACAGTCATTCTTATCAAATTTAAAAAATAAAAAAACAACCGAGATGACAGATGCTGGATATGAGGACAAAAAGGGCACTTGAGGCTGCAAAAAGCAACCAGGAAAATCCTGACTTCAACAAGCAGGGTTGATCTCCTGAGCGTCTCTGTCCACCATAAATAAGAATATTAAAGGGGTCCTTATGTACGTCCAAAAAAAAAACGCTCATTACATCTTTTAGTTGGAAAACTGTAATCGTGAGAGGTTAAGCTCTGAGAGGTAAAAGAGATGATGGGGAGAGATTTACGGATGAGTCTGAGCTGCTATGCTGGGTCAGATGTCATGGCCACGTTATGTGTTGGATCTTTTTCTTCACCTCTGGAGATTTTAGAGCACCCTGAAAAAACAAGAGAAAAATTAATCAGAGCACTTAATCGTTATTGTAATCTTTTAAAAACAATATTTGTTCATCATCTTTTCGGGAAAACTCCGTAAGCTGTTATAGTACAATATTTTGAATTGATTTTAAGGATTTCCAGCCGATCAGAGTAACGTCCTACCGAGTCGCCCGTGTCCCGTTTGAGGTTTGCGGTTTCAGAGCCGAGATGTGTGGACGAGGAAGACGACGATGAAGTGCCTGAGAGTTTACGGATGGGGTTGGAAAGATTTGCAGCAGGAGGAGGTTTTAGTCTGTCTGTGACTCCGGCTGACCCTTTCGTGCCCTCGGGTTTCTTCACTTTCAGCGGGCCCGACTGAGAGGACTTCCCGTCAAACACAATCAGTGGTCTCTTCCTGTGTTGGTCATTACAGGAGCTGAAAACACGACAAAAATATCCAACAGATGTTCAGTGTGAAAAGAATTCAGCTTAGTCAAAGATAGACACATCTGCAAAGGAATGAATAAACACTGAGGTCAGTACTGTTTTAATTTTTTTCTACCATTTCTTACATTTATGGTGGACAATTTCTTGTGATCGACCTCAGATCCCAGTAGGGATTTTCCAACTCTCCAAATGCATATCTACTACAATTAGTCCAGTCTGACACAAGTGACACACCTGATACTGAGATATAATTTGATTTTGTTGAATTATGATGTCTCAAAACCATGTTTCCAGGGGTGCTATGGTGGTGTAGGGTTAAATAATGACCCATGTATGAAGGCCTTAGACCTTGTTGCAGCCATAGGTTCGAGTCCCAGCCTGATGCCCTTTCATGCATGTCTTTGCCCTCTCTCATTACCCACTTTCATGTCAAATAAAGGCCACTAAAACCAATAAAACCATTTTTTTAAAAAAAGAAATGCTTCCAAGAACTACACCGGATGAGAAGATTATAGAAAATAAATAATAAATTATCAGCTGTAAAACTGAGTAACAATCATCCATAAGGTGGGAATTTATTGACGAACGGCTGGTACAATGGCTGTGCTCGAAATCAATTGCAAAGAATAAAAAGCTCTTCTAAATGCAATACACTATGCGGGAAGCATGTAGTCTCTCAAAATGTTTCACAAGATCAACAATAAATCAATATTTAAAAGAGACAAGTTGACCTGAAAGGTATTTGAAAGACCCTGTCAGCAATAGCGTGGCAGGAGAGTTAGTATGAGAACGCTGTCAAAAACAATCATGTATTGTACTCTCTGTGTGTAAATGTTACTTCATTAGGTTACATCTTTATGTAACAATAAAAATACAAAAATAAAGAATGATTCAGGAAATGCTCATCTAAAATCCTTATGATGGGTGTTTTTTGACATTAGAGGTTTACAAAAAATTTAAAAATGCAACTTCTTTTAATACTTAGCTTTGTCTAAAATCGATATTTTCGATATTTTTTTCACTTTATGTGTTAATTTTTTTTAAAAAATTTATTTTATTTTGTGGTGTTAAATAACACGTGGGATAAAATATATTTAAAATATGCAAGAGTTCCTTGGGGTAAATATAGAAAAAGTAGCCTAGCCGACAGCAAGAAATGTATCCTTCAGATAAAATCCATCAATGTAATGCAGCCTGAAGAGTGAACCTTGACCTTTCTGACCTGTGTCCAGCGGCTGTCTGTCTCCTGCGGCTCTTCTGCATCCTCCGTCCCCAGCGGTTGTTGGGTAAAGTCCTCTGCGGCAGCGGGATGACATGCCGTAGGTAGAGCTCTGTGAGCCGGTCCCTGTCTTCACAGGCTCTGGTACCGACATTTCTCTGGTTCAGAACAAAGAAAACCTCAGAGTCCAACATAAAATTCACACAACAAGCACTGAGAGAGAGAGAGAGAGAGAGTTAAACATAAAATAGCCCTACTGTTTAGCTGACAAGCTAAAATGTAAACATTCTTCTTTTTTCCACAATCAAAGGATCACCTCCGCATCCATCTTAAACATTTAACTCACCTCCTTTAAAATGAGCTGCATAAAATCTTGAGATAGAAGCTCAGGGTGAAGTAAGAGGTCCGCATCTGAGGTCGAAACACTCTGTTTATTTTGTCCAGTGGAAGCAGCCATTGTTGCTACTCTTCTTCTTCGAGGATTTGTCGACGATGGCTTCTCCTTTGCAATCCTGTACTGCCACCTGCTGGACACAACAGGCTCTTTCTGCTGTGTCTTTCAGAAGGCTGTTTTCTTTCTTAATTTCTTGGTAAATTCCTACATTTCATGATAAACGAAACTCTCGAATAGGAAAGAATCATTCGAGAAAGGCACTAGCTCCTTGAGAGTCAAGTAGCCACAGAAGATGGATGAGCAGATAGATGGATGGACAAAGGCCTAGACTATATTTTTTTCCTATTTTAGGAAAAACACACACACTTAGTGGAACTTCATACAAAAAAAATCTTTAATAACCTTGCTTTGCCTTTCAAAAAATTAGAAATTAAACTCAACAAACATTTAAAACTGACAAAACAACTGTTTGATATTACAAAATTCTGCACTTCTTGGTATTGGTTAGTTTTTTTTTTAATAGCTTGCTGAACATTTATACTGCCTGATTTGTCTGTAACCCCTTCACTTTTACACATTTGACAACAACAGTATTTCCCCCCCCCCAATGATTTGTTTCAGGACAACAGGTTACAGCGTGCAGCAGACAGGTCAAACCAGTAGCTCACAAGGGAAGATGTAAAACAGGTGGAACTTCTGTAATAATCTGCAAACTAAGCATATATTTACTTATGGAAACAAACAGTAGACAATATACTGCACATGATGTTTTCAGAAGATATGATGTGTTTCTTCTATTTCATTTTTTACATTTTTGTGCACAGAAAGGACACACTGGCTCAGTGCCATATAAGACTGTTCACACCATTGTTACAACCCAGAACTTTTACGTGTTTTATTAAGATTTTATGTGTTAGGACAACACAAAGTAGCACATAATTGTGTAATGTAAGAAAAATGATACATAGTTTTCAAGATAAAATGAAAAGTGAATAAATGGGGTGGGATAGGCTATACAAAATTACCCCAAGCTTTCAGCATCTCACTGAGCACTACATAATCCATCATCTTAAAGCAAATGGAGTGTAGTACAACATCAAGCTTATCAAGACATAGGAAGGTGTTTTACATTCTATTCACTTCCACCCCATTGTTAAACCATGGTAGTGGCAGCATTCTGTTGTGGAAAGGTTTTTCTTCAGCAGGGAGAACTAATCTGGTCGGAGTTGATTGGAACAGTGATGGAGTTAAATAAAGGACTATCGTGGAAGAAAACCGGAGGCTGTGAAGCTTTTCCTTCCAGCAGGACAGCAACCCTAAACATACAGACAGAACTACAATAGAATGGTTTAGATCAGGGGTGTCCTATTCCACTCCTCTAGATCTTCCGTCCTGCAGCTTTGAGATGCATCCATGTTTTCTTACACCTGAATCACATTAATGATCCTGTTGGAGAAACTGTATATATTTATCAGACATTTGCTTAAACATTGTATATTCTGAATTGCTTTAACTATATTTCTGAGTGTGTTAAGTACGCACGGTTTAGAACAAAAAAGTAAAAATCTTAGAATGGCCCAGTCAAAGTGCAGATCTATCTCTACCTGAAAATATGCATCGAGACTTCAGAATAAATGTTTACACACCTTCTCCAGGTATGAAACATTGCTTAAAGTTAGCTTACATAAAATGATGGGAACAAATGTCATCCTCTGATGTATGTGCTACTTTGTGTTGGAGTATGCACATGAGTTTATGGTTGCAAACAAAACAATGTGAAAAAGTTCAAGAGATTATGTTTAGATGGAGTGTTCATTATTGAATCTATGTTTTGTGGTATATTGCTTTTAAACATACTTCCTGTTGGGCAGCATTTAAAACAAGAAAACATCTAGCAGAAGGGTCAGTTGCTGTTTCACACAGCAGACTGAGTCTCGCTGCACACATAAATGTTGCTGGGCCTCACTCTCCTGTGGCTCCTGCCTGGCATTCGGGGACACAGCCTGCAGCTTTTGGGGATGAACTCCTGACAGGCCTCCCTGAACTTGCGGATCCTCCAGCAGTAGATGACGGGGTTGAACACCGTCTTCAGGTAGCTGAGCCACAGAGCGCCGATGCTCACCGGGTAGAAGATGGGGCTGTAATAGAACTGCCGGCTGAACACGGCCAACAGGCTGACCACGGTGTGGGGCAGCCAACACACGGAGAAACCCACGAAGAGGATGAGGATGGTGGTGAAAGCTCGGGTCTTGAAGCTCATGTCCACCTTGATGTGAGGCGGCCGCTGCAGCCCGGTGAGCCTCATCTTGCTGACCTGGTTGAGGGCGGGCAGACAGGAACGCTCGCTGGCGTGGTTGTGTATGCGCAGGGTGTTGCGGCGCACCGTGTTTAGGATACACATGTACGAGTACAGCATGACAGCAAAAGGTACAAAGAACACGGCCACAGCCAAGAGCACCGTGTACCCCCGGTCTGCCATTGACTCGCTGTATCCCAGCACGCACTGCGGTGCCCAGGTGCCCCCGATCCCTGCTGCACCTGTCCTCCACCCAACCACGGATGGCAGCGACACGCACAGGCTCAGCACCCAGGAACCTGCTATCAGCACTTTGGCCCTATGTGGGGTCAGCTTGTCCTGCCGTTGCACAATGATGAGAAATCGGTCCACGCTGATGATGAGGAGAATGGACACCCCTTCCAGAACAAACAGCCAGTACAGCATGATGGAGGCCCGGCAGAAGCCGCTCCCGAAGCTCCAGTCGGCGGTAGCCACGGTGACAGCGGTGAAGGGCATGCAGAGCAGCGAGAGCATTATGTCAGAGAAAGCCAATGTGGCCAGCAGGAGATTGATAGCTGAGCGCATGGCGGGCTTCTGGTAGACGATCAGACAAACGATTGCGTTGCCGAGGAAACCAATGGTTATCATGAAGATCATAATGGCCGCCAGTGTCACCCGGAGAGGGACCGATATGAGAGGAGGCGACACTTCCGGCGGAAGAGTTTCTGCTGGTTGCTCCACATCTGGCTCCAAGAGGTCACAATCGTCCAGCAGGCTTTCGTTACAAAAAGCCATGGCAGCTTTCATCAGGCACAATCAACCCAGGGGAAGAAGAACATAGCTGGCTGGATGCTGTCACTCTGAACAGTTTACCAAGTGATGTTTCTGGCAAAACCTGGAACAGGAAGACAAGAGTAAAAAACTTTGTGATTTCGTAAAGTGAATGCAGTGTTTTTCTGAAGTACGTTAATATTTTTAGATTTTGTCATGTACAACTGCAGACTTTTGAGAAAAGAAAGGAGAGGAAAGCAAGCTTTTTCACAGTTTTGCAAATAGAAAGTTTAAAAATTTTATTCATCCCCTTATTCTGTGGTACCCCTGAATAAAATCCAGCTCAACTATCTGCCATCAGAGGTAAGCTAATTAGTAAATGGAATAGCTCCAGCAATGTTCTTATACAACTCTAACTAGCTTCTTTTTACCTGCTAAATTAAAGAATCCACTCAGCATGATGCTGCTACCGCTATGTTTCACTGATGCACCACAGACAGCATTTTGCATGTAGACCACAAAGTTCAGTTTTGATCTTGTCGATGTCAGCTGTGTCCTCTAAATGGCTTAGGGTGAACAACAAATGAGACTACTTATGGCTTTTTCTATTTAAGAAAGGATTTTATCTTTCCACATCTCTATAATACACTCCACATTTCCATGTAGAATAGTTCATGCAATAGTTCTTCATTGTTTTTCAGCCCTTCCCACCTGAGTTGTGGATCTCTGTTGCTCCTCCAGATGTACATCTGCTTACTGCTTCTCTGATCACTGCTCTCTTGATCTTTTTTAGTTTAGGTAGACGGCTATCTCTAAATCGGTTTGCATTTGTACCAGATGTTTAACAATCTGTGCAAAGAACCAAAGATCAAAGTTGATAGAAAGGATCCTCAGAAGTTTCATGATCTGAGGACAGTTTGTGGAAGAATAGATCAAAAATAATTTCTTGTGATGCTTGTGACTAGTTTCTCCATAAGATGTCTTGAAGTTTTTGTTACCAATAAAAGGCTTTCATGTGTTCAATTACTCCATATGTCCTTCGATTTTTTTTTTCTTACATATGCATTTATTTGAGGACAAATTTTGTATATGTGGATCACTTGTGTTGCTACCAACATCTGGTGTGAATTTCATGTCAGTGGAAATGCTTCAAAAATATTCACTGAGGAAAGTGTTGACAATTCAATACTGCTTTTACCCGCTGTTTATAGGCCTGGAAAACAGGAGAGAAATGTGTCGCCGAGCTCAGTCCACAGAAGTTGATGATTAACTGCCAAGCGGTCATCATCAGAGTTTCACACGAGTGGGAATATACACATTTACAGCCCACTCACGGTGCAGTCAGCTGTCATCCTAATCCACTCTCCCTCTAGGTTGCCTTATTGGATAATGATGATGCAGCTTTATTAAGTCAGAGACATGTGAGTCACCCCTGAGTGCGTGGTGACTTTCAGCATGATAAGATTATTATTATTATTACACTTTAACTGTCATGGTAGTTAGGGCTCTGTTCTGTTTTAGCCGTTATATTTAAAGGAACCATATTTTCTTTATTGGCAACACTTCAAGATGGCTGCTGCATGTCTTCAATTTTTTGGCAAAACTAAAGGTGACACCCTATCTCATCATGTTAACTATAACTTAAAATGATTTCAAAAATGACTTATTAGGCTTACATATTTTTTGTTGTTGTTCTATTTTAGATTGAAATACCAGAAAGTAATGAAAATATATTATTTTATATTGGTGGGCATTGTCAAACTAATTTTCAAAGTTCAAGTGGGGGCAATGTGGATATTTATATACATACTAAAAGCCAACATTATATGAATTCTTAATTGCACTTTCATCCAGCTACAGTTTATATTGCAATGCAAAATAGTTCAAATCTTTCCAGACATGAAACCTTTTAAAATATGGATATAAGCAAACCAGGACTGTGAGTATATTCCCTTATTTATGGCACCTCTGGTAAAGATATAAAACCTTTAAAACTATCTCTGGCTATCTTTATAACTGAAGTATAAGTATATTTTTGTTATCAAAATGTCCAATGCGAGATAAAACTACTGGAGTAGCAAATTAATTTATTTCAAGTATTTTAAACATAAAGCATCGAAATCCAATTTAGAAGATCAACACTAATATTAACTCATTTGATGTAAGTTATATTTCTCTATAAAAGGTTTATAATTTCAATGTAATTGTAATGTCTTGCATAAATGTAGATTAAAATCAGAATCCAATAAATAAATCAGAATCCTATCATTTCTAAAAAAAAAAAAAAAAAAAAAAGAGAGAGAGAAAGAAAACAAAACAAAAATTAATTGCAAAAAACAACAAAGAAAATCATCTTTGCAGAACTGAAATCTTTCAAGTCACTGCATAGTGATGCTGGTTGTTGCCATGGAAACAAGGTCAGCAGTTCCATGGCAACAAGCAGCTCTCACTTTCATCCGCTGTGCACAACTGTCAAAAAGAAATGCTCATGATCAGCCTGTCTGCGCAGACAGAAGAGGATTACAGTCCCCGTATGAATAAAGGCCAAATAAACAGCAACAGCTCATCTGCTTTAGGGTCGCAGTTTTCAGGTGTGGTCAGACCTACAGCCCTGCTGCGATTATAGCTGGGTGGCCTGAGATAGAGCCGCGAATTTCTTCATTTTCATGCAGATTTTAAGTCATTTTTCCCCCACCGGATGTTCCCAACATTTTCCCTCTATTAAAGTTTCTCTCTTTTTTGACTCAGCTCCGTCACTTGGGCTGCACAGCGTGTTCTCAGCTCGACACGCGAATATGGATTTCTCCCGCAGATGATTTACTTTGCTGCTAGCCGCATTCGTCGTTTTTCTACGGAAACCGAAGGAGAAAATGCCCTCTTAAGAGAACCGACCGAAATCTCTTTAAATGCTCCCCAGAATGACTTACCTGATACAAGAGGTTTGAGGGTAAAAAAGGAGTCGTTCCCGTGCCTTTTATCCGGCGCATGCCAGCGTTGTTATGAGAAGATGTCCCATTGCAACATTTCACTGCCGGATCGATCGTGCAGCCATCGTGCCGCCCGTGGGCGCTGCTGACGCCAGAGGAGCAGGTGGTCTCTGAGTTAAAGGAGCAGTCAGGCAGGAAGCATGATCTTCCTCACGATGTTCCGCCTTATGGCCAACTTCGCCATGCTGCATCAATTGCTCCCGACAAGTGTGTTCGATAAAGATAAAAAATGACGACTTTGTCATTATGTTTATTATTTTTTTTATGTAATCAAGTTTAGAATAGGTTAAATTGGAACAGAAAGCTCTGCCACAGAATTGAAGTCTGGACTTTGACTGGACCATATGGCTCTCAAGCTGTGGAAAGTACCTCAGAGAGTTTTGACTTCTTGGATTCTCAGAAGAAAGATTTTGTATCAATTCCAGTGCGCTATGTGCTGGGATACTTCTGTTGACTTCAAGCTAAAGTTTGCTGTTATCCAGTTGTATTTGCTTATTGATGTCTTCACTGACCAGACTGCAGCTAGCCAGTTGGACTGTACACAATAATAAAGTATTTCTATCCGTTTGCACTTTTCAATAAAGACGTTTATTTAAGATAGTGCTGCTTGGAGACCTTAACGTTTGCTTTATTGGTACTTGTATAAAAATTTGAGCTGAAATATGGAGTTTAAATATTTCGTTAAAGCTCTGACTTTATGTTAAGGGTTGTCATCCTGCTGCAGTGAACCTCCAGCTCAAACTCAAACACTTTGCAACTTCCAACAGGTTTTGTTTTTTCATAATGTTCCTTTTTCTACTTCCATCCAGCCTTCCAACAATTTTGAACAGATTGCCTGTTCTTCCTGAAAAAAGACAACCCACATCAAGATGCTGCCATCCCTATGTTTCACAGACAATGGTGCGTTCAGGGTGATGGGCAATGTGTGTGTTTCCTCCATGTAAAATATTCTGCATCAAGGCCAAAACATTCAGCTGTATCTCATCTAACCAGAGCCTCTTTGTCTGCATGTTTGCTGTGTCCTCTTCGGACTTTCTTTTATCAATAGTTCTTTTTTTCAATAAAGGTCAGATTAAACAAGCAAACACCTGGCAAGCAGAGTTATAGTGATCATCCTATAGGCAGATGTGTAGGAAAAGATAAGTTATTTATAGACAGACATGTAGCTAAAATGTTAATTGTATTATTTTTTCTAATGTCCATTAAATTTACAAAATTAATAATAAAAACAGCATTTTTTTTAAAAAAGAAGTCCTTCTGGTGATTGTTCAGTTCTGAATGAATCACATATTCATTGCGTAACTCATTAACATGACTCATCTAGATTAGCTTCATAACTGAGAAACAAATCCAGTTTTTTCCAAAGGTAATTTATTTGTGTTTGTCCAAATTGGAAAATTGTTTTGCTTGTTCCAAATTTATTTTATTATCGCCCTTGGTGTTGTCAACGTATTGTTTTGCTTTATTTATTTTTGTTGAAGGCAAATGGGTTTGTTTTTGTTCTTATCCCTTTCTTTTTTTAACCCAGAACCATTAATAAAGTTCACATGCGTTGCTAATTCTCTCCAGAAGATGGCAGTATTGCTGTAATGCTAACTTCCTTCTGGTCAAGCTATTCTGCATTGTACTGTATGTTCAGGTACTGATTGAATTACTGTTTGCTTTTAACTTATATGTATTTAATATCTGTCTACATTAATACAAAAAATAAATATCCTGTTTTCCTTCTGATCTTATTGATTTTTAATTGAATGCCAAAGGGGAGTAAAACCTCCCCTTCACACACAGGCTTTCCACAAATATTTTAGTTTTTGCAATAGATATCTGGTGTGCTCATACAGAAACAGCTACGTTTAGTCACTTAGCATGCAGGCCGATATTCTTTCAAATGGCATGCTTGTCTAAATTGGCATCGTGCCCATGTGCTGAACATGCCCATCAAACGAGTTCCACTCCAGCGGTCTGGCACATGCATGCTTGTCACGTTCGGTGGCAGCCACACAACAAAGCTTGCTGGAAAGACAATTCATTTCCCCGTCCGTCGTTCCACAGATGTTTGCTTTAATTCCTTCCTGATTGGGAGACTTTGGTACCTGCTCCATCAGTCAGCGAAGAAAAAGCAAACACAAGCAAAGTGAAAAATCTCTTTTGATCAGAACCTTCAGACGGGAGAGGACACTGAGCTTTGTTCAGGGTTTTTTGTTTTTTTTTTTAAAAAGAGGGAAAAGTCAAGACTCTTTAAAATGCACTCGCACGCACCGAATAGGGGCACTTTTTAGGATCTTCTGATTCCAGGAAATCATTACTCACCTCATGAGTTTCTGCTCTTTTCTGTAGAACCCGCAGTGTGTTAATCAGTGCTAGACGTGGTGGTTAACATATCTCCCTGTTGTAAAAAATAATTAACACAGAGCAGTGGGGATTGATAATGTTCAAACTGGATTGAAACAGTTGTAGATTGGGGCTTTGCCGCTGTTAAATGATTAGTTTGATGCAGGCGCAGGTGTTAGTCAGCTGAATGTGTGGCTGTGCTGCAAACTGTGAGACACAAACAACAACTATTAAAGAGGGGGATTAATCTCGCAGTAATTGCTTCATGTAAAGCACCTCTGAACAAGGCTTTAAGAGCAATTATGAGCAATCATATTAGTAGTTACAACTGCAAGGAGGTAATAACATCCTCGGTGTGGAACTGCAATCACCACATGGCTCAGAGACGCAGGAAACAATAATCTATTGATGAATGATGTCACTTTTGAGCTGAGCACACAGACACAATTTGATTCCTCATATGAACGTTGCATGTTTTTTTAAATATATATATACGAGCCGAGCCTGTTCTGCTGATTGAGGAGTTTGCATGTCTGTAGCATCATCAGCTCGTCCTCTTCAAATCCCAGCATTGATATTCACTGAGCGACGTGTGATGACAAAACCCTTTAAACATCTTTTTATCCCCCAATTCCAGACTTATCTCCTATCTTTGCATCGCCAGGCTTTGAGGGGATCACAACACAATCCTGCAAGCGTATATTATACCTCCATTTTCTTCTTGCTGCTAAGAGGGAAGATGTCATGTTAAAAGGCAAAGGATAGATGTTGACCATTAACACTGTGACCGAGGATGCTGCTAAAATGTGCAGAGGACTTTCTTTTTTACTTATTTTTATCGAAAAATGTTTGTGAAAGGACATAAAATGTCAAGTTGTGTAAAGTTGCATCAAAGTTTTGGTTTAAGTTTGACTGCTAATGTCTCAGGAATAAAATATAGTTGCAAAAATGAATTTAATAAGTATGTTTGCAAAATAACTCATTTAAAAATCAACCATAAAAGAAGAAGAAAAAGAAACGTTTTATCAAACGTAACAGAAAAGAAAATATACAAGAGAATTGTCAGAAATGCAAAACAAGGAGATCATCCATCCACTGTTTATGCCTGTATATCCTTGCAGGGTCACAAGAGGTCATGATACAAGAGGCAGGGTACACCATGGACAGGTCACCAAAACACAAAATATTAAAAGATGTTGTAGCAAAATGTAGAACTGGACAAAATAAAAATAAAAAAACAGTAACTAAGTTGGCAAAAATACTAAGCAAAATATTGGCTGAAGATAGCAAAAGCAAACAAACTGATTCAATTAACCAAAGCAAGATGACTAAAACCTTAAACTTCAAAAGTTTTTTCAGCAAATTGTGAAAAACAAAACAATTTGTTCTTTCTGAAACAAAACAGGAGAAATACAGCATAAAACAAAAACAAAAAAGAGGCAGGATATGCAAATTATAACTAATATGTAATCAGTGTGTTATAAAACAAAACTTTATAACTCAACACGGCAAAACAAAAATATGGAAGCTGTTTGGTAATAAAAAAAACAAATCACCAAAAGGGAAAAAACAGAGAAAGTTCAAAAAAATGACCAAGCAAAACAAAATGACAAACAAATTCAAGTAAATAAACCAAAACTAATAATGTATCTTTATTGTAAAACAAAACATTTTCAAAGAATTTAAAGCATCTATTTTAAACAAATCAGAAACTGTACTAGAAAAAAATACAAACAGGCTAAAAGAAATAACAGCAAAAATAGGAAAATAAATAAAGTTAGCAAAAAAAACATAACAGAAGAAATTCATCTTCAAAAATACAAAACTTTTGATGATGTCAGCAAAAAAAGGAAGACCACCTGTCATATAAATACAGTAACACCAGTGCAATTAAGTCTGTAAAAACAAAATCAACAGAAAGTAAAACTCCCATCAAAAACTACATTTCTGTTAAACTAAATTATAAATTGTTGTGTTTTTGTCTTTAAAGGTTTTTTTTGTTGTTCTGAAAAATACCCTGAGAAAATCGCGTTTTCTGAAAAACTGTCAGTGAAAATGTTTTATTTCTTCTGTTCTCAAATAGTTTAAATGTTGCTGCTGTGGTTTGTTGGGAAAAAAAACCTTCTCAAGCTTTGATTTTCGCTCTATTTTCACAGTGTAGCGTTATTGGTTTTTCTTGTTGCAGTTTGTCCAAAGTCTGTCCAGACTTTTCCTGAAACTCTGCCAGCTGCCCAGCGAGGAACAACAAACGAACACCTTGTACAGTTTCTGCCGCCTGCTTGGGTGTTTTGACAAATCTACACGGCAAGCTACTCCAGCGGTAAAAGATATAAAATACTGATTTCATTATGTAGCGTATGGAGTGACAGCTCCAGAAGAGAAAAATAAAAATAAAAATCACGTGTATAAGGCAGTGTTTTGTTTGCATGCCAGCACAGACAGTGACCAAAAGTGATGCATTAACTTCCTGGTTTGTTGTTTACCTCCCAGCAGCTACAGTAGCAGGAAACCTTTGAACTCTCGCAAGGGATCAGACAACCTCTGTGACTTTTTCTACAGCTTCTCCCCCTCACCGTCAGCGTCCCCAGATGTCCAACATCATCTCATGGATTATTGTGATATTTAGAGACAAGGAGATGAAATTACAGGCTGTTTGTTAACCCTCGCTCACTCGGCTCCCATCTCCCCAAACCCATCATCCGTGGCAAAAGATCCGCTTGCTGCCTCGTGTCACTCCATCTCTCCGTCACCTTGGCAACTGCTGCCGAGGTGAACCGCCATCTGGGATAGCCGACCCCATCCGCTGGCTGATTTCCACGGAGCTGCAGTCCACAGCACTGCCACACCGGCTGGTCTGATGTGCGGTTTATCACCCCACGAACGGGCTCATTAACTGATCCGTGATCAGTTCAGCCACTCTTGATGGGGTTAGAGGGGCTCTAACAGAAACATGAGGCAAATTATTCAGATTTGTGCTCAGTGTGAGAGCAAACTAATTTGTTTTAACAAATTTGGGGTGCTGATCTTCCTTAGATCCTCTGTGTCTACGTCAGCCTTCCTCTGTAAACGAGGAGTCCTAAAAAATGCCCTTCATTATCTTTTTTTCTAACCCACAAAACCAGCACATGATTTAAAATAAAAAGAACTTGGTGTTGATTTCCCTGCATCTACGTGAAAATATCACGTAGATGCAGGGATAAGTATATTGTCTATACTTTTTGACAATATCAAAAAGTATAGACCAATCAAGGGTTTTTTTAGGCCTTAAATGGCCACAAAAATCACAGATCACGTCTTAGTTTATCAAAACCTAAGCAGAGATGATGCTGATGAGATGTGAGCATGTGAATGTAAGAACAAATGATGATCATCTCATATATTAACATGGTTTTATGTCAAATTTATTAAATTATTGGTCTTCCATGAAAATAGACACATAGGGAAAAATAAATAGACTGAATCTTTACACAGCAGCACACAGCAGACCTTACATACAGTTTTGGGAATTTGTGCTAAATTCTTACTGAATAAAAGGAGTGTTCAACTACACTTTTTTGCCATTTTCGTGTCACAACTTAATTCCACTTATGCACAACACAAAATGGGAGGTGATTAAATTATTATTGCTGGCTTACAAAAACTATTCATGGACAAGGTGAATAAAACAAATGTCTTTCTTTCAGGTCTAACAGGATGGACATGAAAATCTGCAGAATCACAAAGAAAACTTGTATTTTGTACAATTTAGGAAAAATGTTTAACTTTTTGTCTTCATATTTATGTAACTTTATATTTAGAGTACTTTATTCTTGCTTCTGTGCAGATTCTAGATTAGCGTTAATATTTTTGTCCCAGAGACAGTATCACAGATAAATACCAAACAAACACAAAAGTAGACTTCTCCTCTTTTTTCTTTTTGTTTCTTTCTTTTTTTTTTTTTTTGCTTCTGGAATTAACACACACAGAAAAACACTAAAACTGCGGATGGATTTATGATATATAAAAAACTTCTTCAGAAATTCTGGTGAGTCAGGAAACATTTTCCCTCCTCTTTGCTCTCAGTTTCTTGCCTTGGCGGTTCGTCCTGGCTGTTTTCACGTGTCGCTGTACATCCTCTTGCACTCTATGGAAGGAGACGGCGTGTCCGGACCGATGCTCCCCACCTGAGAATACGCGTCCTCCGGGGTGCGCGGCAGTCCAGGCGGCGTCATGCGCTTCTCCTTCTGCCTGCGGTTGCAGAACCAGACCCGGACCACCTCCTTCTCCAACTGCAGCGTGTCCGCCAGGGAGTTGATTTCCTGCGCGGACGGCTTGGGACACTTGAGGAAATGGCTCTCCAGCGCGCCTTTTACGCTCACCTCGATGGACGTGCGCTTCTTCCTCTTCCTCCCCTGCGTGGCGATCTTGTCGATGCTGGTCGGGCTCCCGGTCGTGGAGTCGGCCTCCTCCAGCCATTTGTTGAGCAGGGGCTTCAGTTTGCACATGTTTTTGAAGCTCAGCTGGAGCGCCTCGAACCTGCAGATGGTGGTCTGGGAGAACACGTTGCCGTACAGCGTCCCCAAGGCTAAGCCGACGTCCGCCTGGGTGAAGCCCAGCTTGATCCGACGTTGCTTGAACTGTTTGGCGAAATGCTCCAAGTCGTCCGACGTCGGCGTGTCCTCGTCGGACTGCGGCTCGTGGCCCATTTCGTGGTGCTGGTGATGGTGCGTGTGGTGGTTGTGGCTCTGGTGGTGATGGTGGTGGTGGTGGTCCAGCTCAGGGGAGTCCCCGCGCAGCAGCCCCGAGTGAGCGAGGCTCTGCCCGGTGTGTGAGCTCAGCATCCCGTTGACTGTAAATCCTGAAGGCTGGGAGTAAACCAGAGACTGTTGCTGCTGTTGCTGCTGCTGCTGCCCCTCGCTGATGCTGCTGATGTGCGCCGCGGAGTTTCCTCCCCAGCTTCCCGCGTGCGTCTGGTGAGCTCCCAGATGCGGGGACCTGTGGTGCAGAGCGGAGCCCGAGTGCAGGTCATCCCTGTTCCGCTTCACCTCCTGCGGCTGGGAGCTGGGGGGCCACGGGGAGCCGGTCTCTGCTGCTGCAGCGGCCGCCGCCGCCGCCGCCGCTGCTGCGGCCGCTGCGTGAGGCAACGATGTCACCCACTGGTGGGCATGGCTCAGCATGTGTCCACCGTTGCTCGCCACCATGGCTCCATGCATGAAGTCTGCACTCTGCACCATCTTAACCGATGGGTCCCCTCTGTATCCGCCGGACACCGTGGTCACGGCGGTGGTGCCCGGCTGCATTCCAGCACCTCTCCGGTCAGAGTGCACGATGGGACCGGATAAAATCCTGCTGCTGGCCAAATACGGACCGGAGGTGGCTGCTGCCATCCCCCAAGGCATAAATCTGCAGATGTGTCTCACCTTTAGGTTTGGTCTTACTTTGCTTTAATCCATAAAAAAAATACTCTAATAAGTCTTGGCGCTATTAAAAAGCACCAAACACTCCAGAGACAGTTTGACGAAAAAAAAAAATGTTCAGCTTTTCATAAAGTTTACTTCCCTGTGTATCCCCGAGAGTTTGATAACTTTCTTGAGTCCCAGAATCCACGCAGGGCGTAATCCACTGTGCAGGTGATGAGAAGAGAGAGAGAGAGAAAAAACCCTCTTTCTTTGATCCGTTCCAAGCAGTCGATCTTTTATCATGAGATTAAATAACCTTGAAGTGATACGAATTAAAACTGTAAAACTGAAATTGTTTCACCTCCTCCTTTTGAATCTGCGCGATCTGGTGCGTCTTCTATCAGGAGCCACGAAGACGGATTGTGAGTTTACTCTGTGCCAAGGCTGCGTTTTGCTCCCACCATCTCCGCCCAATTACAACAGCAGGGCTGCGCAGACCCCCCTCCCTCTCCCCCCCGCTGATTGGACGCTCTGCTGAAAGAGAAGTTTGTGTGTTTATGTGGTCGGTGCTCGGAGTTCCTGCTTTCAGGTAAAGATGCGACAATTTGATGGTGGGAAAAAGTATGAAAACACTCACAAAAAAGCCGCGTTTAGTGATGGAATAGAACAAAAAGGAGAAGATTTGATTAAATTACAGTATTATTTTGTATGTACAATTATTAATATTTGCTGGACAATATATTCATGTAATTTGGAGCAGCCTGGGCTTGAATCGAAACTATCAGATTCGGGCAAAAACAAAAGCAAACAAAAAAGAAGGTGTTCGCGCGCGTCTCTCGTGCCTAATGGACCCCCCTTTGCATGTTGTAACCTTGAGGCGCGCGCCAGAGAGCTGTGCTGAAACATTTCTTCTTTTTTTTTTTTTTTCTAAGACCAAACAACACAAACCACTGCCTCGGTGTACACATGCAACCTCAGTCATAAAGTGGGGGGTTTTGTTTCACCGGGTCGCCTCGATTTTTACAGGGCGTCGGAGAGAAAATGAACATGGACACACGGAGGTTTGAGTCTGGAGGAGACAGCCAAGTGCTGGTCAGTCAACTTTCTGCTAATTTATATCTTTCCTTGGATTTATCTTGGGCTGTGTCCAAAAAGGGAATGATAAATAGACTCCATTTCAGTTAAGGGCCATTATGCCATTAGGGTTACTTTTAGCTTATTATGGCAGTGGCGTCCAACGCTGGGGCCAGGAGCCCGCTGGGGGCTGCAAATCAACAAGTGTGGTCTTGAGATTAGATAGTTAGTTAGTTAGTTAGTTAGTTAGATAGATAGATAGATAGATAGATAGATAGATAGATAGATAGATAGATAGATAGATAGATAGATAGATAGATAGATAGATAGATAGATAGATAGATAGATAGATAGATAGATAGATCACACTAAATAAGAAACATAGTAAAAATATTTTTTGACGTGTTATTACAAGAGTTAAAAACAGATAGAGACACTGTATTGGTTTTGATGTTGTTTGTCTTGTTTCATACATGTAGAGCTTATGTCCATTTATTTTTTCGGTAATAGGCAAAAAACTTAATGAAGCACTGGATCACTTTGAATATTAAATATGATATATTAACTTAATTTTGCAATAATTTACAATTGCAATTTACAATCATATACATTGATGAAGTACCTCAGCAACAGGACCTTGCTGATACATGCTTTTCTTCTGATTGTCAGGATGGTTTTAGATATACATTTTACAATATTAACACACACACACACCCACTCACACCTATATATATATAAATATATATATATATATATACAGTACAGACCAAAAGTTTGGACACACTTTCTCATTGAATTCTATATATATATATATATATATATATATATATATATATATATATATATATATATATATATATATATATATATATATATATATATATATATATATATATGCGTACATGCGTGTGTGTGTTTAACCATATATATAGACAATCTGCATATATTACCACTTCTAATGCTCCTGGAAGGATGTGTAAACATACATAATCTTTCATTGCAGCTATATAAACTTGTGATATGGGAAAAAAATATCAAACTTCTGTTATTTTTTTCAGTTGAAGGGAAAACATGCAAAGTTGTGATTTTTTAAAAACAAAATTCACATTTCCACAAATCCAGGTACCCTTAAAAATAAAAAAATTTTTAAAAAGTACCTGAAACATTTTTTTAAACATGTAATTAATTTCCAAAGTTAATCAGAGTGTCTAGGTACTTCTAATTAGTAAGCCAAACCTTCCTGTTTCCCTGGTGAATAGAAGTGAGGTGACAAAAAGTCCCAAGGTGACAACTTAGGCCAGAATTTCTCAACAATAGGTGAAAATGGGATGTGGTACAGAGGTAAATTTCTCCCTGCTGCTATTCAAAATTAATAAGATGAGAGAATTTTTAAAGTAAGTTGTTCTTTGTGAGTCATTTGCTATAAAGGAAACTACCACCAAGCTTGTGCACATATGGAGCAGTAATTACAAAGTTTAAAACCAAATGTATCTTTCCATCTCTACAGTAGGTGGGATTTCAGTGTGGAGAACGATGATGGGTTTGTTAAAGTTTTAGTAGTCCGCTTTTAGAGAACAGCAGCTTTTTTTTTACAGGGTAATAACACAGCAATGCAAGAGGAGCTTATTTTAAGATTTTTAGCACAACTTTAACACGGATGTTGATAAATGCGGCGGGGTTTGTATATAAACACACAGCCAAAGGCAAAAATTGTCTTAGGAAAAGTCTCAGTTAGAATTTATGGTGCTGCTAAAACGATTTTGTAGAATCAGTGGTCAAACTGTTTACTGCAGTAGCCCATTCAGCTAACTTAAAATACAGAAAAGCACCTTAAATATACCAAATATAACCACCGGGGCCCTCATTGAGCTTCATGATGCAAAAAAAAAAAAATAAATAAAAAACTAAACTCTTGAAATTTGTGTTAAATCAAAACACCAGGAATATCACTGTGACAAGTTTTTACACTTATCACAAAAACCTCCTTCTGACCATGTATGGGTGTAGAATAACATCTTCCACACCGTAAAATCTGCTCATTACCAAGCTGCAATCTGTGAAACAGCCCAATGTGCGTCCAAATGGCACAAAAAGCTCCACAGTGTTTCACATGTTGCGAGCGTCCCACCATAATGTGGGGCGAAGCAGACAAATCAGGGAAGGCAGTAATGTTTTTCATGTGTTGTGCTGCCTGGTCACAGCTCTCGCTCCTCTATTTGTTATTCATGAAGGAAGCTGGGTGAAGAGGCCTTCTTATGATGCACATTTTTTCCCGCTGCCCCCACCCAGCCGCCCCTGCTTCACCCTCTCAACCGGGGAGCTGCTCGACAACTACAACTATAATCTGTTAGCGAATGCTGCAATTAATCCAGCGTAATGAGCATGACACCGTCGGCTAATTGACATTATTGTTTCTTTACGATCAACCTCGGATCATGTGTGCAGAGACTCCCTCTGTCGCCCTCCCACCCTGGCCCCCCTCCTCCTGCCCCTCTGTTCAGGCTTCAATATGCAGATCAGACATTTCTGTCCCCGGGGCTATTTTCTTTGGTGGACTTTTGAAAAATGTAAATGCTTCCAAAAAATTCCGAAAGAGAAAAGTAAAAGCTTTCGTCTGGCAACCAGGAGTTGTTTTTTTTTCTTTTTCTTTTTCTTTTCCGTTAAGAGAAACAGATGATTCTCTTTATTCTTTTCTGGTGTTTTCGTTTGGTTTGCTTCATCAGTCAAGAGCCAAGCTAATTTAAATGAGAGAGGAGGACGGCCAGAGCAAATGCAACAAGAAATATATTCTCTACAAAGACAACACTGCAATTTTTTAAATAGTTTTTTTAACATAATTTTCCTTACAGATTCTCCCTCTACATAGGGTAATATAGAACAGCGTGAACTCTTTCATTTGGAATATTTGCATGAAGTAGATATTAAAAGACGTACAAAAAGAAAGAAACTGTTGCAATTTACTCTGGGCTCTAAAATGTGGCCTTTGCACACAGAAGCAGACTGTCTGCAGCAAACAATGCAAAGAGAAAACAGACCTTAAGTATCTCTGAGCACTCTTTATTTTCAACCGCTTCAGTGTTGTCCCACGATTCTGATCATGAGTGTGTTTGACCTTCAGCTCCGCCAGAGCAAGAGAGATCCTTCACAGCGTGAGGTCCCCATGCCCACAAACCCCCGCTGCGCGTGCTTGAATCAGGAGTAGAGGCAGTCGAGGGAAGACAGAGGCACCAGGACAGACGAACCGCGGTGGTGCAGCGTGCAGAGCAAATGAAAAGCGAAGGAGATGGAGGAGAAATGATCAAAGCGCATTCATCTCCAAGGTCCTCTTTTACGAAGACTGGGAAATATGAGACTAATGTGACCAATAAAGCGCCACTTCAGTGATGGACGTTTTTAAAGGTTTAGCCATCGCTATCAGTGAGCCTGGATGTCATGTTTCAGCCATGTTGCAGTGTGATTCGCAGAGCTTTCTTTACATCTTTGTCTGTTATAGAAAGTTTATTTATCAACTTTTCGTCCATTTATCGGAATGGACAGAAAACAGCAAACAAATGGTTTCAATTTAAAAAGATCTCAGTACTTTGAATCCTATATCCTGTTTTGAAAGACATTTATTTGCAATTACAGCTACAAGTGTTTTGACGTTTATCTATCAGCTTTCAGCATCTACAGAATAAAATTTTGGACCTTCGTTTTTTTGCAGAACAGCTCAGTGAGATTTGATGGAGAGCTTTTTTTGAACATCTTTAAGTTTTACCACAACTGAAATTTGAGCTCGGATCATTCTAACACGTTCCACAATATTATTCCAGTATTGCACTAAATTTGGCTCCATCTTTCAGATAACCTTGACCAGCATCCCAGTTCCTTAGTAAAACAGAGCCTTCCCACAGAGTGACACCGCACACACTCTGTTCAAGTACAATTATCACACATTTGATTATTGTCGCTTTAACAGATTTTCCTACCTGAGCTTTGAATCTCTCCTGCTCCTCCAGAGTTACCCTGGGCTTCATAATGTCTTGGTTATCGCTTGTGTCTGTTTTCAGATTATGGTTTAAAGTGTGCTCTGTTCGTTGTTCAAACTCTAGGACGCAGGTCCATAACATAAACATGCCCTCAGCTTCTTCCCAGCTTTATTGGGGACAAATCTGGTGTTTTTCTTGCCGTTGTTTACTAGCTAATGTTCACAGCAGAACCATCAAAGCTCACTTTACATACTTAAACTGACATGCACCTTTCAAGAACGCAGTGCAGAGTTTACTTGTAAGGTTTCAGATAATTTTTTTATTAGCAATCCTGACAAAAGTCTAGAAGATGATGATAACACTCATTTTCAGAAAGAGTTTAAAAGAAGCACTGCGTTGCTTGTATCATGTGAACTGATTATTTTTTTTTTTACTTTGGTGCAAGAAACTGACAATAAATTTACTACAGCAGTTTGTTATAATAGATTTTATTTTGGTGTATTGTAGTCAGGGAAGTGAAACCCATGCATTTTCTTTGGTCCAACTTTAAAATTGTGAACACCTTTGTGTTGGATGGTCACATTAAATCCAATACAACATTCACAAATGTGAAAAAGTTCAAGGTGTGTCGATATTTTTTGCAAGGCAGAGTGGGAAGGTTTCTGCTGACTAGTCCTGCATCTCTTACAGCCTAGAGAGAGCAGAAAGCAACTGGCCCAATCGTCAGTCCCAGATCCTGCTGCAGCTTAAAGGAAGGAACCCAATGGACAAATTCAAAGGGAAAACACAGTTGTGGGTCGGCCAATTATGGATGAATGCGAGGCAGTTAATGTGTGAAAATTACAATCATTAATCCCAGCAGATAATTTGAAAGGGACCAAAGTGATGCAGAGACAGAGTACAGCCCAGAAAGGCATCTCTCTTGCTGTTTTTCTATGTGTGCACCCAGGTGTTTGCAGGTGCTCGAAGCCTCTTTCTAAGTGTCTGTATTCATTAACATAATGGTGAGAGGTGTTCCAGGAATGATGGCGCAGAAGTCTATGATTAATGTTTATGCTAAACTAAACACGGAGTAGAACAACATCTGGGCCATCACAGAGGGAAAAAACAGAGGAAATTGCAAAAAGATGAGACTCTTGGCTTTGGCGCATCCAGATAAAGTCCCAACCTGCATGAAAAATGTGGCGCTTATACGACGGCGAAAAATAAGACATGTAAGATGGGTGTAGCTGGGGGGGGGGAGATGGCTTTGGGTTTTATAATTTCCTTTCAGGCTTTTTTAGTCAAGCATGAGCAGAAAAAGTAGGAAAATACGGGGCTTCTGCAGTTGTTCTTTATGTTGGATTCATCCATGTTCTGTCTCCAAAGTTTCCTTCACTGAATACAACTGCAAACAGCAGGACAGAGAAATTTAGTCAGGAAATACCTGCAGCTCTGCAGTTCGTGGCTACAGACAACAGTTGCCCTGTGCCGGGCTCTGCACAGAGAGCCAAGTCAAACAGCCGGTGTCTCTGAAGGCCTGGCCAGGCTGAATCTGGCTGGCCCTGGGCCTTTCATAAAGGCAGAGAGCGCTCTCTGAAGCTCCCACCGAGGCCCACGCGGTTATAAAGGCGCTCTGTAGTTAAGATTAATCCTCTAGTGGATTTGGGGGGGAAAGAAGGAAGTATTACAAAGAGAAATATTAAGTGACTGATACAACCAGCAGAACAATTTTGGGGTGTTTACATGGTCCTCTAAAGAATAAACTACATTCCTGTTGCTATTAAGTATTGAAATTCATTTATTAATCATGGTTTTATTAATCATATCCTTTCATGGATTGTTTCAGTCTTAAAACTCAGAGATAAGTTTTAAAACTTATCAGATGGAGATTAAGTTGAATGCTGATAAAAGTAATGAAAGTGAAACAGTGTATAAACCTCTGTCTAGATTTCAGGTTACTTAAAACTTATTGAACGAATCATTTCCAAAATTTTCCTCTGTGAAGTGACATGTATCTCTTACAATAAGCTGAAAGAAAACTGTTAGAGGGAAGCATCTGAACAATTAAAAACTTGGAATATATTGGTTGAACAAGTTTTTATATCCTTATATTAAAAATTTGTTGGAATGCTTTTGATTAAGTTTTCCTCTTGAGTTCACACACGCCTTTAGTTCAGGGAATCTGATTAACGTGAAATGAAGCTGAGCTGGATTTTGCTCATTTTTGACATTTGCTCATATGCATCCTTTAGCTAAAGTGATAGTTTGCAGGAAGGTTATAAAAGAAAAACAATAAAAGTATCAGTTGGGAATAGAGCTTAAAGAAAACATGCAGCATTACATTATGTGTAAGTTTAGAAAATATGGACGACGACAAAAAGTTGAGCATTTTTCCTAGTAAAACACAAGCTGGAGACTGGTTGCGGAGACAGATAGTTATGTTTTAGCATCTCCCGATAAGTACCGGTTAGCTCCTGTATCATACATGGACTGAGAAACTACAACAGAACCAATGAAACCAACCAGGCCTGACTAAAATCTCCTAAAATCCCATAAGAGAACGTGAAGGAACCAATCTCGAATTATTGTACCGAAATTCCAAAATGGTTCTGTTTGGCACAAGAACATCATTAGTTATTGCCAAAAATAATGCTAACAGTGAAACATGGTTGTGGCAACATCATGATCTGGGTCCCTTTCCGTCAGCTATGGTTTTCATTGAGCTGGATTAAATCCTGAACAGGTCCAAATATTAGTTTGACATAAAGAATTTGGTAAAGATTTTGAACGACTCAGCCAGAGTTGAAAACTAAACCCGACATAAATTTCTGAAATCCTCTCAAGATGGATGCGGACAGGAAACGGAGCTACAATCTGATAGTTTTGGAGAACCTTTATGAGGCAAAGTAAGCTCTTATTGTAAAGTCATAGAGTGGGATTATGATAGATTCTGAATGCTTGGATCAATACAAGGTTGTGGTTTAAGTATGCAGACTTCAACCAGGTTATTGTAGGCTTTTAGACTATAACAGATTTATTTGTTAATCCAGTTAGGATTTTCAGTATTTGTATGAGATTAAAGGTCGAAAAGATTTGATAATGATTTACCAAGGTCTCTTTTTCTTTCCTTACTCTTAAAACCTGAAATTTTAGCCAGTATGTATACAGACTCCTTCAAAAATTAGAACATTACTGAAACCCTCTTTTATTTCAGGAACTTAACCACACATTGAAACACATTATGTAGAATAATTACATACATATGGGTGTTTGAAAGTCCTTATTTCTGTTAATTATAATGACTTTCCACTTACAGGTAATGAAAACATGACATTTAAAATTAAAATATTATATAAGACCAATAAAAACATAGCAATGTAGGTTTAATGGAAAGTATGCTCAATATCCTCTTAAACATTGTTATTTTCAAAAGGTAATTTTAATCTGACAACTTAGACTCATCTAAATACATATGCTAATTTATTATGTAAATTATGACTGTACATTTAAAAAACACCTGTGCTATGGACTGACATTTCTGTTACCAAAAAATAGTCTTTCAATATATATGTAGTTTGGAAAACTTTAATTTTCTGACTAGCTGAATTATGCTTTTGTTAAAGCATAATTATGAGCCTAGCTAAAAAAAATAATACTCTAAAATGAGCTTTACATTTTAACATAATTATTTGAATTTATTCTCTTTTTAATGATATTTGGATTTATTGAGATTCAGCATTTTTTAACTATAGCTGTATAACTTTGGTATTTATACTCTCTTATGAAAGAATATTTCTGCCGAGGTTCGCTGGACCAAAAGCTGAAGTCCGCTTTAATTATTGATGAAGCGTTTTGCAGAAAGTGTAAGAGCCAACTTAAGCGGCACACAAACATCCCACTGTACGAGGAACCACAGCGTTTTAGATGAGGAGAAACACAGATGCGAGGACTTCCAGCCTCGCACCAGCATCCCACATATGCTCCCTGTGAGTCAGGGGGAATCTGTGTCAAACGAGGGCGGCGTCCCGAACCTGTGAGAGAGCGTTGCTGGTTGCAGCGTTTGACCCACCCCCTCCCCGCGTTGAACTCGGTTTCCGCAGACCCCGCAGCTCACCTTGTGCCATCGAGTTGGCCTGCGTGCTCAAAGCGCACGAGCAGGATCAGAGACGACCTTGGCATGCACACAACGAAAACACAGCCCACTTCAGCGTCTGTCTTTGATGTACATTATCAAAGGCCTTCTCTCCTCCTCTCCTCCCCGGACCAAAGGCTACTATTGTTTTTGTTGTTGTTATTGATATTGTTTTCCAGCCTTATAACACAAAGCAGTCTGACCATGACTCCGATGCTAATGTGGAGGTGGAGAGGGTGTTTTAATGAGCTGCCGAGTAGATCAGAGGGGCTCAGGGGGGGCCGCAGAGGGGGGAAATAGGTAGCTCTGAACATCAAAACAAAGCTGGTGCTCCACAGCTTCTGCTTTTCGCCAGCCTTGACCTTTAAATGCAATGTAAACATCCAACTTCAATTCTACGACTTTAAGCCAAATAATGCAGAAAGATAACCGATGGTAGAGGAATACCTTCCACTGGTCACAATCGATACTCGTCTCCTACTCACTGTTAGAGAAAAATGGTGTAAAGCCAGACACACAGAAGCACATAAAACATTTACTTTATGTGTTGTGGAATAGATTTAGTGCAACTTTGAGAAGGGCTATGAAAAATACAGAAAATGATTGAAATTTGTTAAGAAAATCTATATTTTCATCTGCTTCTTATCCTGAACAAAAAGTGGTAATGACATTAGTCAGGTAAAGATTAACAGATTAATCTATCGTAGTCATTAAGCTATCATCATCATCATCATCATCGGAATCATTATTTTCAGGGATATCACAGTAATGCAATATGCTACAACAAATAACAGCAGCAGCTTTAATTCATTGTATACAATTCTTATCCACGGTTTTTAAAGTACAGAGTAAAATATGCAAATGTTAGCGATCACCACAATGGCCACTTCTAAATAGTCACAACTCTGCAGCACACAAGTAATTGTGCTATGTGTTTCAAAAATGTCCTGCCTGAGACGCTTCATGTCTCCCAGTTTCAGAGACGTAGCTCAAACATTTTTGCAAACTCTGCATGTGAGAGATGGTGGGATCAAAAGTAGTCTCTGGATCTGGAGAAGAAATAATTTCTAGAAAAAGGTGAGGCTGGAGCAAAACAGGACGAGAGAGAAGCAGAAGGAGCACTACACCTAAAGATAAATTACAGGAAGGAAAACGGATGAATGAAATGCATGCAGCATAAAATGAGGACAAATTTTAACATTTTTATTTTTAAGCTGAAATTTCTGATTATGTCCAAAAACTTTTGGTTTCCAACATCACAAAGCCTTGCAAGCTTCTCCCTCTACCCTACAAATGTAATGATGGTCATTGTGGCCAAACACTTCCATTTTTATTTCTTCAGATCATAGAACATTTTGGAAAAATGTGAAGAAATAGTGTTAGTGCTTGTACAGAACCCCTATCTTTCCTAAATATTTTGGGAAACATTTAAGAACCTAAACCTACTCTTGTTTATAAGAATAGGTCCAGATCTGAATATTTAACTGGTGTTTCCACTTGCAGGCAATTGTCTGACCAGATAAATTTGGCTCTTTCAAACTTCTGGAAGTTGCACTTAGATTGTGGAGTTTCAAATTTCCCTTCCTGCAATCTTGGCTGATTTATTTGGACTTTCAATGATGTCCATGAAAGTCGGGTGTCTTCGATTTTGCCTAAAAATACGCCCAGATGTGTGAATCCAATTGCCGGAAAATATATGTAATTTAATCTATCATAAACTCACAAAGGAGAAAAAAATGTTTTGTAAGACAATCAATTTAGTGTGTGTACATTTTCTGAATTTAAATAAAATATATTTTTCATCATTCTGGCCATTTAGCACATATGAATAAAACAGAAATTGTTCAGCCAGAGTCAAGGTCAGACAGTTATTTATCTTTTTATGCTGAGTAGATGTCTGATTTAAATAGTTTAAAATGTATTCAGAGATGAGCTCCACTACCACACATTTTCAAACTAGATTATTGCACCAAAAGTTTTTAACTGCTTTGGGCAAATGTTAAAAAAAAAAAAAAAAAACCTTTTGTTTTATGCAAATTGTTCTGAAGGTGTTTAGAAATTTGCACCTCTACAGCACACTTACAGCTATAACCAGAGAACATTCACTTGAATAACACATATGCCTCTGAAAAGCAAACACATTTTCATCATCTTGTCTAAACTGTCCTTATATTACTGCAAAAAAAACAAAAAAACAATTAAAGATGCATTTTTATCAAGTCTTCAAGCCAGGTTAGAGATCATCAGAGGGGGAAAAGAGTTGTTGAACAAAACAGATGGCAGGAAGGGAAAGAAAAGACTTGTTTACCTTTCCTCCCTTTCTGGGTGAAGGGGTATTCATTAACTGCTGTGTAAATCAATCTGCTTCTTCTTAAAGGCCTGTCAATTTAACCGTGATGTCTGGCAGCCTGACATCGCTCACTGGATATTTAACTTGAAAGCCAATTAATCATCATGATTAATTCACTCACAAACTGCATGAAACTGTTCCGCTTTACGTTTCGGAGCGAGAGACGAATTTTCCCCCCCAACATCAAACGAGAAAGAAACGAGAGAACAAGAAAGTCCCGATCACTCTTTATCAGACTGTGGAAAACACTGTTTCAGCTGGATGTCTATTCTCTCTCTCTCTCTGTTTCTCTCTGCCCGTTTCCTACAAAGCCAACACTCGAAAGATTCCTCTGCAAACACTGCACTTCTGAAGAAAAAGCAACCAGTGCCGGTGATTATAGAGTGGTGGCTGTAATTGGATTTGTATGTTAGCGCGGGTTTGAACAGTCAATATGAATTTGACTGCGCACATAAAGAAAGAAAAAAAAAAGACCCTAGGAGCAGGGACAAAGAAAATACATCTGTGCTTAGCGCTGCTCGCCGTGTTCCGCCTGGCTAATATTTTTCTCGCTTAACCTTAATATGTCCACCTCTTTCTCAGTGGAAAAAAAAGGGGGGGATTACAGATCAGGAAAGTGGAGTGTGAATATGCATTCCACTCAGTTCGCTATCATCAATTTCTAAAGTCTCAGTTGTGGTAATGGAAATGACCTAAACTGTGTGCAGAGTTACTGAGAAAGAGGGTCGCACTATCAGCAAACGAGAGATGGCTTTTGCGTTCTTCAATCATCTTCTGTTCTTTCCTCCGCTCATTCACTGAGCCGCGGGAGGATTTAATCCATTCCTTTGGCTGCACGGCTCCGATAGACGGCCCCCAAAAGTGTGTTTTTTAATCGCACCTTTCTATCCTATTTTGCGGTGGAAATGGACATTGCATAATTGGAGCTGCTAAAGAAAGCTCTCAAAGTGTCACATCCATCCTCTCGTGGATCTCACCACGATTGACCAAAGCTGATTCAACCACTTAAATAAGTGAAATAGTAGTTGAAAAATTGCAGCAATCGGCTGACTGATGACTTCCTGCTCCAGTCGCCGTTAGTGCTACTTTCCATTGGATGACACAGATCAGCAGATCAATACACTAATGAATCTTTTAGCCCCTGAAATCATTGAGAACGTTCTTTAGTTGCTGTCTAATCTGTTTTTGGAAGCAGAAACTATGCTGGTAAAGTTGACCGCATTTTTTTCCCTACATTTTTGCCAGAGGGAAAGGATTCAATGTGTGCAGCAACATCTGCTGAACATGTGTAACGTCTTCAAATTACACCTGGGCTGGTTGTTCTGAACACTCAGAGGAAAAGTCCCAACACTCAACTGTAAATTGCTGCTTGTTTGAGACAAGCTATTTGGATTGAAAAATAAAAAAAAAGTTATATATCAGACAGGTCTAACACCATTCATTACTGGTACATTAAAACACTGAATCTCACTTGCAAACATTAACTCTTTTTGCTACCATTACTTGATGGATGTATCAAAACCAGACCGACTTTGTACATTTGGTCTGGCATTTCACACATTGCTCCGAAGCTTGGAAGATTCTGTCATGAGGTGGTGGTGAGACAGACGCAGCAGACCCAGGTAGGATGAATAAATGATTTTAATAATGAATGTCCCAAAAAAGTCCACACAACCAGGCAGCACGACTGAGCAGAAGCCAGAGCTCAACGCCGGTAGCAACTGGTAAATTGAATGGACAAGACGAAGGACTGAACGCACATAAGACGAGGACCCGACAGAGACACAGGTGACACTAAATACACACGGGGTAATCAGGGAACGAGAAACACCTGGTGACTAATGAAAGGGAGACAGGACAACACGGATACACAGGAAACTCAAAATAAACACACAGAAAAACACAGATCCTGACAGATTCCAGTTTACTGTATTTTGTTTTGAAGCATTGGGTGATATCGGAAACCATTTAAGTTGACTCGTAAGTGCCTTCTCTATACTAATCATCTTAAAGCTTTCTGAAATAATTTCAAACATTTGATGCCAGCTTGACATTTAAATTCAGAATAGAATAGAAAGATTTTATTGTCATTGCACACAACCAGCCTTCCTGCAAGTAAGGCTAAATTGTGAGCTTTCAGAGTGCTTGATTGCAATAAAATTTCAAAACAACAGAACAAAAATGTAAAGACAAATAAGAAGCAGCATTTTTATTAAATATACAACATAATTAGTTTGTTGCACATGAAAGTTTATTGCATGCGCGACAGAAAATGGTTAAATTGTGCTGAAATCCAAAGTTTCTGTCTGACACTGAACTAGTTGCTAAGTTGATCAATCACTGTGTAGCTCTTTTAATTAACTTCTTCACCTTTCTGGATAGGCCTCCCCATTACACACAGTGATACACAAACTCAACACGCAGCAACAACAAACCGCCTCCTGCTGTGCCAGATCCTGTACCAAACTGTCCGCGACGCGAGGCCGAACCTCTATTCGAGGAGCTGGACATGAAAGCAACCGCAGACCCTCCACGTGGGCTTGTATCGGATCTTAATTAAAAAGCTCTGCATATTATTTTCTGTAACAAAGGGAAATTTGGGGGTTCATTTAAATCCAATTAGGCCTGCACTGATGCCTCAGGAGATGAGGGAGTAATTGGTGTTTGAACACGAAGGTCTTTGTTCTGAGCTCCGGTAGATTGATAAAGGCAATGAGCGCACAACGTAGCAACCGGAGCTGGGACCAGGCTGTGAATTTGCAGTGGAAAGGTGCAACCACACCAGCACCTCATAACAGGACAATTAACAGTGAGTTAATTGTTAGGATTTTAAAAAAAAAAGTTATTCTTTGCCCATATACTGCAGGAGTTACTGAAAAGATCACCTGAATCGATTGATTGAGCCCCACTGTAATTCAACTGTTTTACGAATTTAAGATCAGAAACCAAAGATATGTTTATTATGTGGCCACCATCTTTTCTTCCACATTGAATAAATACTCTGGTGTTACTTAGCTAAGAGACCAAATGTTTAATTATTAATCATCCACCCAACAATCCATCCCTCTAAAAATAATACATGCATTCACACTAAACCATCACAACACAGATGACACCTGCAGTCAGTCACAGGTGACCACCGCTATAATTCATAAAAGGACAAACACATTGTGTCTTTTCTTCATAAAGATGCAGCTCTGAAAAAAAATTAAGAGACCACTGCACTGAACCCCATTGAAAGCCTCCTGTTTATTCCACCAAATATTGATTTCTGAACTCTTCCTGAGTTAAAGTTTTAATATTGTTGCTTCTAAGTGAATATTAACTTGTTTTCTTTGCATTATTTGAGGTCTGAAAGCCCTGCATCTTTTCTGTTATTTTGATCATTTCTCAATATTAAATTTTTGCTTGGAATTTCGGATATATGCTGTCAGTAGATTATAGAACAAAAAAATAATGTTCATTTCACTCAAACGTATACCTATAAGAAGTTAAATCAGAGAAACTGATCATTTTAAGTGGTCTCTTTCTTTTTTCCAGAGCTGTAAATTACTATCTAAATCTCTCCACACCAAACAAATGCAAGGATGGTTGGTAATCTCAACATGCGTGCTGCTAAGGAGCAGAAAGTTATATTTTTTTAAGCTACAGCAGCAGTAAATCTTTAGCTATCCCAAACCTTATGTAAGCCAAGCTGTATCTGAATTTATTTTGTGTTCCTGATTTTTATGTGCAAGTGTGTATATATGCTTATGGCTGCGATCAGGCCTTATTTTTGACTACTTTTTTTAGCTGGTCCTACTGAGAACACCAATACCACCTCTTCACATACGTTCATGTTTCCTTTCCCATTCCTCTGCTAGTTATTAATGGTTGGTAGAAGTGAAATGTAACCTAATATTATTGTTTATTTTTGTTGTTGTCTTATACCCATTAGTTAGGTTCACATCTATTTCACAGTCTTATTTTTTTTTTTAAAAACAAGATATTTTTGAATGAATTACGTAAGTTATGTCTGAAATTGTTTGTGCTATTTCATAGTTTGAAAAATAACCAAAAAAAAAAAATTGTTGGTAACTTCAGGTTTTTAAATAACAAGGTAGTCTCAAAAAGATTAATTAAAAATATATATTTTTGATAGGCTGATATTTTACCCAACACCTCAGCTTGAGTGTTCAACTGTGTTGAATTATATTAAATTACTAAACCGAGAGATTTATTGCTATAGTACAGAGAGCAGTCACTATTTCTGTTCTGTATTTAAATTAAAAGGATGCTTAAGTAATTGAATCATGAAATCAATATAATGGAAGTAACCTTACACCTGCTTCATCCATGTGTTTCCTCTGATAACATCCTGTTCTGCCCAAGGCTAGAAGTTAGAAATATGCCTTAATAATTTTGTTTAGTAAATTTCTACAGTATTGGTTTATCTGTATTTTATTTTGAAGGGGAATTTTGAGGTGGCTGTGCATTGTGTGTAGCAGAGGCAGCGGCAGCTAGGAACAGGTGTTTGCAGAAAGAAAGCCTGCCTATTAATGTACAAACTTCGTCTCCTGTGTCGTTAATCTTTTCCAACACCTCCGAAAGCAATGGCTGTAAGTTTAATTTGTGTTCTGTTTGGTGTTATATGTTTTATAAGAATTTATTTAGAGATCGTTTTTCATATGTGTTTACTCCAGTAATTAGCCATGTCCCACTAGTTTTTTGCATAGTAATGTTCGTGACTGTTTCTTAACAACAGCTAAGGTTAATTGTAATTTATGTTTTCTGATATTAGAAGTTTATTCTGTGCATTTAGAGCTGATACATATTTATTTTCTGTTTCTAGTTTCACTCAACGCTTCTATTGAGCTTCCTACACAATTGTCGAAGATTGTAAGAAAACGTAATAAAGGAGCAAGACGCTCGGCTTCCTGGCTCATGAAAATTGAGTTTGGCTTGCTGTTAATCTACGTTAACATACACGGTGTATCCAACACGTAGGGATAACAGTACACATCCTGCATTGGACATTTCAGACGAGTGAAATCTTCACTTTCTTATAACTTCTCTCAAGGTGATTTTTTTTTTTTTTTTTTGCTCAGGTAATTTGACCAGGAGCACTGCTGCTAGATATCCACCACAACGCTGTTCAGGTCACATCTGCAGGGGCCAGAGATCAAATGATGAAGACTGAATGGCAGCTTTCTTGGCTTAAGGCCAAGGTCATAGGGTCAGAGGTCAGTGTCTTGGTTTAGCCTCATCCTGCCCTTGGCCTTCAGTAGATCAATATCAGGAGGTTTTCTTTCTGCTTCAGTCAAGCAATCAATGCGGTATTTACATTTTGCTCAGTCACTCCATACCTATCCCAGTGTCCCCGTGTTTCACACCTCCACTATCTGTGGCCTGCAGAGTTCCTTTGGTCCATTTCTTTCTGCCCCCAAGTCATTTTGAATTTTTCATGGAGACCATAATGTTGTTTTCAAACACAGCCTTGTTTACTTAACTTTTAGAGGAACCTTAGTTTTGCTTGTTTTCTTTTTTTAGATAGATTTACTTTAAGGTATGTGGCTTCTCCCTGCTTTGTTTGACTCCTATCCACAACCTCAGGCTTATTTACCCTACAGGAACATTTTCTAGAAATCAGGACAGTTTTCTGGGGTTAATATTTCCCCAGTGCCTAGAAACAAATTACCATGGTAGAAATAGTAGAAATTTATCCCAGATAAACATTCTGGTATGGATGTTACAATCCTAAAGTGTTAGACCTGTGGTTTTCATCTCTGTTTCTGCTTTGATCATTAGTTTATTGTTGTTATTTTTTGCTAACATCTTTTTATTTTAGTTTTTACCATGTGTTAGTTTGTTTATTCTTATCATTTGTGCTTTGGACACGTTAGTTTCAGATTTCTCCTTTCGTCTATGATTTCTCTGTCTCAGCTTTGTTTGAGCCTGCGTCCCTGTCCAGCTTCTTCTTCTTGGATCAAATACTTGATCAAAAAATTATTCACAGAACTAATTCAAACATCAGGTAGCAAGTGTTTCATCGTTTTTCATCGTCCATCATCCCGTGCCCCACTGATGTGCAATGCATCTGCATAATATGGTATGAGATTAAGCTACAAAGCTAAAAGCATTCTTAGCTTTGCAGCGTTGATGCCGTGCTTGACTTTTTTGAAAGTTTCAAGCAAAACACCACCTCCAAGTCAGTAGAAGGAAACAATGTGGTGTTATGTAATAATAAAACATTTGGAAAAAAGACCAAACCTCATCTACAACCTCTCAAACTTCAGCCTCGATATAAAAACTTTTCCTTCCACAGCTTCTACACATGGACTCCTTCCACTCTCCTTCTTTCACTTTCAAATATTCTTGTTTTTTCATCCATACCAAAGTGGGCTCAGGCTTGTCCTACTTACTAAGAAAGACTTCTTGAACTCCGGCCATATATCGTCAGAGTTCCTTCTTTTTCCTTTTCCATCTTTAATATTTAGGTGTGGTCTGCAGTAGCAATGTTGACATTTTAAAGATCAAATTACAAAAGGAAATTATGGACTAAACTCTTGGTTCAAAATGTTCCCTCATTCCTTTTACATTTTCTGATTTATCACACACCTAGCCACAGGATTACTATTTAGACTTGAATAACATATAAATAAAAACATGAAATCACTTACTTTACCTTTTCTCTATATAAGTCCAATGTTATTCAATCAGCTAAGCCATCACTTCCACTTATTTTTGTTCTATTGTTGTGTGTTTTGTACTTTTGAGACACAGTACATTCTTTATTCTATGAACTTCCACTTTTAGATATATGTTAGCTTTTCAGCCATCATCTTTGGCCGTACAATTATCTTCTTAACCCTGCTGAATTGCCTTCTTCTCCTTGCTTTTGACAGACTACCATGATTAGCTTTCCCCTTTTTACTTTTTATCTACTTTATTGTTTCTTGCCCGTTAGCTTCCCTTGCTCTCACCTTTTGTAGCCGCTATCATGAGCCACTCTCCATCCTCTGCAGGTTCTCAGTAACATGGGACATTTAGACAAACTGAAGCTATGTTGTTTGGACAGTGTTTCCTATTAAATGGCCCTTCCTTTATATTCACACATGGTGCATTTCCAGTCCCAGAGCAATTATACACATGACTACACATGGAGCTAAAGGAACGGGTTGAATCTTTATCACCAGGCAAAGAGCTGCAGCTCTGTGAGTTGAACTGAGCCGCCTGCCTTCTGTGCTTGGGTCTGCGTTCGCTGCCAAAGAGGAGGGAAATATTATTTTATTCTAATCTAATGACTGGGATTCAGACAGGGAAACATAAAAAGTACCTCAATTAGCATTTCGCATTTCTTGCAGAATTTCTCCACCAACAGAGCAGAGATAATTATTCTCTACGACTAGGCTTGGTAAGTCCAATAATATCACTTTGAATGACAATGACAAAAAACAGTTGCAAGCAAAGTCCTGGCACTATGTTTCACTTGAAGCTGGTCCTCTATATTATGATCCAACCATCTTGATGGGCTGCTTTGTATCTGCAATAAAACTAAATACATTTGTCAAAAAATTTTATGTTTATTTTTATGGGGGGGAAATAATCATAATGCAGTGTTAAGCAGCATGCAATACATCATAAATTTCTTTATTTTTACTAGATTAATGTGTTAGGAATCAATGGACACCATTGCCTCAAAATAAATTAGATTACATAATATTTCCTTTATGTTACAGTAATAAATGCCATTTTGAATTTGGGACTGATAAGGTAGGTGCTTTCTTAAAGTCCTAACCTACACGAGATCTACAATGACAATTAATTTAAGTACATGGCCATAAAATGGTTTCTTGAGCGATACAAAATGGAAGTGGTCATGTTTAGGTAAGAAATAGAGAGATGAGTTAACAAAAAGGTGAATTGACCTGGAGGATTTTTTTTAGTCTCAACTCAGAATCAGAAGCAGAATCAGAAGGTTGTCTAATCAAGTCTGCGTGTTTTAAATTATTCTGATGAAAACCTTTTTTTTGTATGTTTAGTGGTTGTTCACATTAGAATTTCAGTGAAACTGCAGTGAGAATAGTCCATGACTCTGAAGTGAGCACCATGCACAGACATAAACCTGGTGGCAGATGTTCGAAAGATGGATGCCACACAGGTCTACATGTCTATTTGAAACTGATGTTAAATTGGAAAGGACAGCATTAGCCGCCTGCTGTAGTATTCGTAAATACTGTTGCGGCTAGACCTTTACTTTGAAGGAGTGCAACTACTTCTCATGTGAATAGCTTTACCACTTTTAAGTTGCAATTTTCTGCACTGAGTCCAAAAAAAAGAGACCCAGTTTAGTGTCTCACTGTTTACTACAGTGAATCTGTCACTGTGGTAAACCAGCAAACACAGTGGTAAAAGTTGAATGAAATGCAACATGACCATTCAGTGGAGTTGAAGATTTCATTGTATCTTAGAAAATTTTTGTCCCACATTACACTAAGTATTCCAAAAATAACATATCAAATAATAAAATCTCTTAAATTAAGTCGTGTTTTTACAGTGTTTTTTAAAACCGAGAGAATCATCATTGGTTCTGAAAATTCAGAGGCAACCAATACGGATAGTTTTAATCCCAGGTATTATGAGCAACACTAAGGGAAGATAAATATTGCAACAATAATATATTTAGTTAATCTTCCACTGTTAATCAAGCAATTAAGCGTGAAAGCTGAACGTGAAACTTGTGGCACAACTTACTATCTAATTTAATTCAGCTAGTAAGTATCTAACCACAGACAACACAATTATGGTTGTTTAGCGTAGATTTTTAAAGTCACACATTATTTTACGAAACAAACTTAAGACCTAAAAGCAGACATAGGGTAAAAATGGGTGCTTAGGGGAGAAAATGACGTACTGACATATGTAATTATCAACAACAGACATGTTGCTGAAAAGGAACCATGAAAGGTTAAACCTAGAAAAAGAAAATATAATTTAAAATTGCTCAGAAAAGGCAGAAAAAAGGCTGAAAACTGACCTCACGACTCACATAGACCCCTGTGCAGTACATCAGAGACGAATTGCTATTTGGTCATCATCCTTATTTTATCCAAGTCTTTGCAGAAACTCTTCCTGCAGCTAAGATGAAGAAAGTTTTAAAGATGAAAGATGTTTCAGTCTGCCTGCTCTTCTTAGTGTCCCAGAGGGGTGAATACATGCGGAAACAGGTTATGCAATATACTCAAATCTAAAATTGTGCTTGATCAAGGTTTGACTGGGAAGAGCTTCCAGTTTTAATCTGTGTGGAAAAACTAATGCTTCCAAATGATGCTGACCTTCTGACCTTTACTTTGGATAAAATTCAAAACAGACGTGCAACCAACATTAAATACCCATATTTAAATACTGTACCTAACCTACCAGGCAGGACTGAAATAATCCAGCATGCTATCCCTTGATAAGGCATTAAAAACACTAACATACTGTACAATAGCAGAACCACCGGGACCGAATGTTTCAGTCGATCCCTAATTAAACCAGAGATTCCAAGCAACATGGCCTTACGCCGTTCAACAAACGAGCCATAGCTAATAAAGCCCTTCAGTAATTAGAAGCTCTGATTTGCAGCTAAAGCACCTTATTAACGGATCAACATTATAATCCCATGATTATAGAGCAGTTTCTCCTGTCAAATGAAGAAAATCAGAATCATATAGGTATAAAGTCAAACACATGAAGTAAAAAATGTGTTAAAGAGCCACTAAAGAAACAGAAAAAAACAAAAGAGGTGATTTAATTTTAGTCAAATCTCCTCAGGACTGCTCCCAGCAGAAGCAGGGTGCACCTTGGACAGATCCATGAAACAAATGAAATAAACCTTTCAGCTTGATGTTTTGCTGTTTATAGCTTGATCAGAGTGTCTACAACAAACAACACAATCCTTTATATTTCCACAGTGTTAAAACAGAACATGAAACAGAGGCTAATTTCTTTAAACAGTTCTTTAAGATAAAAGACCTTTAAGGCTGTCAACCTTCATAAATCTAAAAATATAAGGAAATAGCCGCTTACCACTTTAAACATCAAGAATTGAGACAAGCAAGGCAGAATGAGGACCCGAGGTTGTCTTTCCACCAGCAGTGACCGAAATGGTTCACCAGACATAAAATCAACCCATTTCCATTAACATCTTAATGGCCAGACCTAAATTCAACAGAAACCTGCAGGGTGAGCTAGACAGAATAACAGTATAAAAGAAGGACAATATATTAAGACGATACTAAGATCGTTCTTCCTGTTTTCTCCACCTTTTGAAATGCTACAGGAGAAGATTAAGTGATTTCCTATTGGTTGTACTAAAGAAAAAAGAAGTGTTTTGGATGAACCAACACTGCCAAACAAGACTTTTTGACAAATTTACACACAAAAAAAAAACTTGTTAACCTTCAAGCTACTCTGTACATTGTCATGTTTAAATATTCCCCAGGAAGATTTATTGTCCTCCGTTGATAGGTCTGTAAAGTTGGACAAATGCCTCCAAAAGATGGCTTATCCTGTGTTTTCCCCCCACCTCCTTCCAGCAAGCGCTCGGATCTACAGTCAAGATAATCCATCACTGTGGCATATAATGCAAAAACAGATATTAAACTCCCTGTGAGAAAATGTATTCCCGGGGACTAGGAATGAGTATAAAATGCTGCTTAAGCATTTAGTGAAGGTTAAAAAAGGAGAAGACTTCAGGTGAGACGCCTTCAAACTTGATATCTGAGTAATTCATTTGAGTTTTCACGTCGTTTTGTATTTTGACAACATTCAGTTTTTATTTTTTTAAAATGATCGCACAAAGATGACATATAAATAATAGCCGAACAATAGTGAAAAAAGATGATCATAGATAGATAGATAGATAGATAGATAGATAGATAGATAGATAGATAGATAGATAGATAGATAGATAGATAGATAGATAGATAGATAGATAGATAGATAGATAGATAGATAGATAGATAGATAGATAGATAGATAGTGTGAAAACCCATCTTATTAACCAAACCGTGTCCAGACGCCAAGGCCTTCTCTAATGCCTGTTTCTAAGGGCAACCCGTTCAGCCTCTCTGTCTGCAAAGCAGATGCCCCATTGCTTGTCCCACAGGCTCAGATGTCAGCTTGCCAACAAGCAGGTGTCCTTTGTGCCAATGGGCAAGAGACTCACGCGGCATCTTCTGTTGACTGTGGAGGGGCAGAGCAGCGAGGGAACAGGAGGAAGCTCTTCAGCAAGCTCAAGGAAAGTAAAATAATTTTTTTTGTTAATAAGAGTTCTTCTATATTTCCTTCATCTTGTTACCTAAAGTAAACTTCTACCAGGTCATGCTGACAGTATTACTCTTCAGTGTGGAAGTTCAGTGAGGAAAACTCCAGATTATCGGTATCAGTGGAGCGCTTAAAAATTAAGTCAAAAGAGTCAATAAGTTATTTGCGAGGAAGTTATTTTATACAGCAGTTGGAGATATTTCTGTGGTTTATCCAAGCTGCAAGAGAATGAGAGAGAGCAGGACAATAATAACAAAGGACAGGAAGGCTGGAAATGTGCTCTGTTAATCTCCTTTTGAGATTTTAGCCTCTATCTGTTATAGAACAGGGTGGATTTGGAAAGGTTGTCAGCCTTTTAGGGCATTTTGCAAGTCAGGAACGACATTCTGTACACAGAATATACACGCAAGCTAATACAGATTGTAATACTAACTGTGCATTAACCACTAGTTTAAGATGCTAAAACCTGTTCAAAATGTGATGTTTTAACCATTTTGTGAAAAAAATAGTAAAGCGACGCACCAGCTTTGGATCTTTTTACATGATACACGTTTTTAGAATTGGCATTCTTTGCTTCTAGCTAAGTGTTTCCATTCATAGTAGATTTACATGGGAAAACATTGCAGTCAAATTTCAGGTAATTGTTCAAATTGAAGAGTCGAGTCCAGCTGTTGCATTAGGTCTGTAAATAGTATTGTATCTGATAATCAATCAGTGGCGGCTGGCCAGTAGGGGGCGCTTGGGCGCCGCCCCCTTTAAATTGTTTAGATAATAAATGATTTCTATTCTGAACTGCAAAATACTTAGAAATGTATTTATTCATACTGTGTGTCCAATAGACATGTTAGAATTTATTAAAATAGTAAATACATAATTCTAATTGCTCACATTGTGCACACTTCCTATGTGCAGGGCGCCGTCCTAATGAGAGTGTATGTAGGCGCATCAACTTTTGGCAAGCACGTGATCTGAGGCTGACTTTTAATTGGTTGTTTAAGGTTTTCCACAGAGCGCAGCGCTCTGCGTCCCGGACACACCCATTTTGTTGTGTCATTACTGGTAGAGCGTCAGTACTGGCTAATTTTTTTTAAAACATTGTGTGATTGGACAATCCCCGATTCGACTCATTACCGCAGATGCAGTTCGTTAGGTCGATTCACGTTTACGTTTGCATTAAGCAATGCATTTTACTGCTTTCCGTGTTTGCTATTTCAAAGTTCTGGCACGGAGGCAATGTGGACAACAACTGGGGTAAGAGACTTAAAACATCTTTCAGAAAAATGCAAACGGCACGAAAACAGCCGCAGCCACCTAGACAATGCAATGAAGCTAAGTTTTTGGGGGAAACTTAGCATAGCTGAAAGGTGCTTTTCAACTCTGAAAAGAATCAAGACTTTTCTGAGAAACTCAATGACTCAGGACAGGCTGAATGCATTGGCCATGTTGTCAATGGAGAAAAGACTAGTCACAGAGATGACTGACTTTAACAAGAATGTAATTGAGAAATTTGCAGGGCAGAAGGAAAGGAGGGCAAAATTCATGTTCAAATAGTGCTATTTTTTAAGATTTGTTTTGTTTGTTTTTCATTTGTTTGTTTGTGTGCGCCCCCCTCAGTTTTTTTAGCACCAGCCGCCACTGTAATCAATCTAAGTTAAGTTTGTTCTAAACAGCCATCTTATGACAAAACATAAAATATATAGACTAATGACTGAATATAATGAAAATACCTTGTAGCAAAGGTTTTTTTTTTGTCTTTAGTGAAATTATTATAAATGTATCTGAGTTTTTGTATATTTTTCAATTATTTTTGTTTTAGTTGCAGGGATTAATATTCTCTTTATTACCACTGATAGATCTGCAAAAGCAACCCTGATCTCAACAGTGAGCCAAGTTGTCCCAGTGTATCAATAGCACATCTTCTTTTTCCAGTACCAGAGAATACACTCCAAGAAAAATAAAATGTAACATTAATCAGTCTAGTTTCTCAATACATACACTGGCTCCTACACAATTAAATGTTTAATTATAAAAACTGAATGTCTTTGAAGAGTAAGTTTTAAGAAAATACAGAAAAATTTTGTTAATGAAATTCAAAAACACCTGGCTTATTTAAACTGAATCATTTCAGAAATAATTCAAATTAAGTTTCACTTAACGTGTCTCTACAGATCACACTACACTGCAACTGTTTAAATGTAGACTTTATATTTTCTTTTGCCACTTGGTAGGTGACATTTGGAGACAGTTGGTACTTAAACACTTTTGGTAAGTTTTCTTATTAATTAGTAAATCAAACAACTGAGTTAAGCTAAATTGTATTTAATTTTACTGATCAGTTTTAGACGTTTTATTTTGAAATAAGTCATACACAAAATAAAGCAACATTTAAACTTCACATTGTTCTGCTAATGCAAACAAATTCAAATCATCAGCATGCAAATCTTAAACAAAAGTGTCCTAGTCGTGTGTGTGGGCCTGTACGCGGGGGTGTGTGTGTGTGTGCCTGTGGCATTCAGTAAAAGGCTATTTGTGATTATTCATGTCATTCAGGAGAGCGATTTAATATTCTTTATACCCTGAGAGCAGCGAAACAAATGAACCACAGCCTGCTTCTAACAGGAGCTGACAGATCTTTTAAATAATGTTTATTTATCAACGGTAACATTTTCAGCCCTCATCTGGTCCCTCTGGCATGTGACTTCAGCTGCCTCAAGACCGGCAGCAACCTTCTCGCTCTAAAACTTTGGAAAACTCTGCAGAACTTTGTGCCGTGTTTATCCGGCTTTTTTCTCTCAGCTCATCTTCACATATAAATAAAAGAAACATTTGAGGTGTGTAAAAACAAGTGGGTGAATTTGGCTCTGCAATATTGGAGTAAACTGAGCAGGATGGGATTTTGTCTGTCTTCCTACTGTAGGATGTAACAAAAGATCACAATTAAACAAGTGATTTAATGTTGCAAAGATTAACTTTAATGACAAATTAAAAATGAGCTTAGTTTTAAATAATGTTTGGAATAAAAGAAAGCTAAATGCCAATCCAAATGTATAAATTAATAAATGAATATATGAACATATTCATTATGTGCATAGAGATACATTATTCACTGCTTTCTCGTCTCCGCACCGTCCCGGCCACGGATATCATTATACTTCCATTAATACAAAGTCTACTTTTACCATTGCAAACAAAAGCCGCGTGTTTTCCATACAGGATTTTACTTTCAAGAAATGTCAGTCTCACTTGGGGTCAAAGGTATAATTTTGCACGTTGAAACTGGTATAAAAGATCAGCAGCAGCCACAGGACGAGGACATGTGTGGAGCTTTTTCTGGAGCAGCAGAGAAGTCAAAGGATGGTGGGATTAGTTTTCTTTACATTCATTTCAAGCCGCAGCCGTAATGTGGATTTTGCTCCTGTGGGATAGCAAAGGAAATCTGAAGGTAAATTTTCCTATATTTCTCTGCAATGTGTTTCATGTTCCTTTGCATTGCAAGATGCATATCTTTTTTTGTCGTCGTTGTTGTTGTTGTTTTCCTGCATGTGTTTTAACTTCTAATTTGAAGGTTTGCCTGAATCAAACTTTTTAAATAAAATTTAAGATTCTTAATCAGTTAGTTTGTAACTTTCTGCAACATTAATATTTGCCGTTCACCTTGTTCAACGGAAACCTGAGCCCAGAGGAAGTCCATCGTTGCCTTGCTCCTGGAAGAACGTCGCCCCTGTTCCAATCAAAGCGACTTCTGCTCAGATGTAGTTCAAGTGTTAATAACAGGCCCGTGTTAGCGCCGCCGCGATTTCAATACATCATTTTCATGAGCGTTACTGCGACAAAATGAGTTTGCGTACGAGGCGCTGCTTATGAATACACATGAAGAGGCAAACAAAGAGTGTAGGAATCATTTGAATAGCAACATTAGAATTGTATATTTAGTTTCTATTAATTATGGTAAATAGAGCTTGTGCCTGCTCATTTTTTGAATGCTTTTACGCACACTGACAGGTTTAACACTAACAGATATGACAGATGCCCCCTCTGCCCCCCCTTGAACAAATGTCATTAATAAACATGTATGTTGTTAAAACTGACTGTTGAGCCCTAGCTGAAGCAGCAGACCCATCATGTTTAGCAAAATATGAAGCAAAAAGCTAAAGACATAGTTTTGCCACATTTGTTAAAAGCTAGTTAATAAATATTTTAGTTCAGTTTTAAGGAGAGCCATAGGACACATAATAGATATATTCCTTGGACTGTAATGATTAAAAATACTTTTTGGTTTGTCTTTTTTCTGGGGTAGAACAAATATATTTGTAGATGCTGACAGAGCAACATGAAATCTTGGTTTTTCCTTTGTAAACAATTATGACTAAAGTGTCTTAGTTCACAATGAGTAAATAAATGAGTAAACAAGTGGAAACACAACAAAAACAACAATACTGATAATAATTTTAATAATAATGTTTAAAGAGGGAAGCTCTACAAGACAAAGACAAGACTGAGAATAATAAGCTGGAAAGCAACATTTGCAGTTGTAGCAATTAAAGGCACTGCTGCCAAAAACATAAAAAATTAAACTGTGTTTTGTTAGATTTTGCGGTGCTACTTTCCTGTATTTATTAGCAGCTTGACAGGAAGAAGGGCAGACGTTCAGTAAATGACCCAGGGTCAGAAACCAAACCTGGCTGCATGTTGAGGGCTCTGACATCTGTACACGGTGAATCTGCTCTTCCACTGATCCACAAGCCACTGTGAACCGAGCCAACAAATTTGTAGAATAAAATAGTCCAGGATGATCTGTAACTTCTTTACAAATGTTTTTTCAACTACACATGATCAATGCAGTCTAGACTACTTAGAAATAGTCCTTTAATTTAGCAACGAATCCTTTCTTGTGAATCAAATAACATCTTCTGCCACATCAGTCAGCTGGATTTTATGGCTGAATGTTCTTCCCCCCATAAAAGTGCATTTCAGTGATAACTTGGCAAAACAACTTTTAACTTCTAAGGAGATCTTTTCTACTGATGGAATCGACATGACATCCTCATATAAAAAAGATAGTTGTAGGATAAAATGACTTTTCAAGGAATAAGATGCGATGTCTTTAAAGAATCATTTCTACTGCATGAAAGAAATTTTGAGCGGAACAAACGGAGCTCTGAAGGGGTCCAATTGTTTAAGAGCACCTAAAACTTGAGACAAAACCATAAAGGAACCACTTGAAAATGAATACAAGGCAAAATTGAAATAAGCTCAACTTGCATGATGAGATCAATGCTTGAAAAAGGTGGATTATGCTTAAATCAACTGATTGTCTAAGGCGCGGTTATGTCCAGCGCCTAAAGAGTTACACAAGAAATCAAAGACAAAGTTAGCGTAATCATAAATGTAAAATTAAAACCAGCAGAAGAATGTCACATTTCATTGTGTTAGGTCTCACTTCACGGAAAGAGAAAAAACCCATGAGTGTAGATTGCAGGTTTATTGTTCACACTGAAACAGATACACATGGTACATGGAGCCTACTCCTTTGTGGCTCTGCAGCTCACCAACGCTCAGTGTTAGAACACTGCATGAGAAATTATATGCAAGAGAGCCGTCTTTGAATATTCATGACCAAATCCGTTGGCTGTTTGTACTGAAGCATTAATTAATGGCTCGGGGGGGAGCGAGCAAAACCCAAATGCAGAACTGAACTTCTAAAAGCTAAAACACAAGAATCCCAAAGAAAGTTGGAAAAGGGGAGAGAACTAGAGGCTTTTTGTGCAGCACGGTTCTCCACAGTGCTCCACTTGATCTCCTACATTTACGCTAAGCGATGTCTTCTCTTAAAAATCTGGAATCATTTCTCAGACTGTGACAGATTTTTAAAGTTTTCGTTTTGTTTAGGACTTGTGGATCCATATGCGGCGTTAGAGACGTGTGAATATTCAGGAGGTAAAAGGTGGCGGTGGAGTCCCAATCATCCCCTTCACGGTTGCTCTGGCAGTTTAAAACACAGAGAGAGAGCCGCTGAGAGGAGCGACAGACATTAGCATGCCTTTGAAACAAGAGACCTTGTGTACGAACAAGAGCCGTCCATACGCTCTCTGGAATGTCATTTATATGCAGGAGCCGAGGTGTGAGGCCACAGGATGTTGGAGGGCCAGAGAGGATCCACTCAATACAGGTGTAGCTTTCACTGGCCAACAATGTAATAACCGCTTTTAGGCTGCCGGCGCTTCTTTACACATCAGTGAGCTTTTTCTCAACTTGCAGACTCCATTGAAAGAGTCTCTCAGCTGAAAATGAGAGCTGCGTTAGAGAAACGGGATGATGTGCTTCTATGAACTTTTGTCCAAATCTTTTTTTTTTTTTTTTTTTTTTTTTTGCTGCTGCTGCATCCAGATAAACGTATGGATTTTTACCTTTCTGTGTTGGACGACCCGAGTTACTTCCCGTGCCACTGCCACCAATGACCTATGCACTCAGCTCTCTGAATTATGCATGATGATTATACGACATAGTCCTCTGAATTGTAAATTCTCACAATTATGCAGCCCATTGTCTATTCATTATTTCAAACGAATGGGAAATTATGTAAAACTACCTCTAAAGAGGAAAGCAGCGTGTAATATGACTTGCCATATTGTTCATGCAATTCAAATACTTTTTGCTTTTTCGGAGAGTTGAAAGCAATCAGATTTAAATGAAATCCGACTTTGCGTGTCGCGGGGGATTATGATACAGTCGCGAGATAAGCTATGATAACTACACAACATGCCATAAGGTGTGTGCACTCAGGCAGAGACTGTTTTCCAATTAGCTCAAAACTCCTCCAAGGTTAAACAGGAACGACTGAGAGCTGAGCTTATCTTGCCTTGACCACATCAGTCAAGAACAGTGACTATTACTACTTCTCAAATGGCTACATATATTTGGTCAGTCATGGTTTAAATAAAATAAAAATTCAAAAGGTATTATGAATAAAAACACATATTTAAAATAGAGTTTCCAGGTTGATTATCTAGCATACTGTTAATACTCCGGCTCAGACTCAGAACCACTTCCTAATTGAAACTGATTCTTTCAGATGCAATAAGTTTAATCGTATGAGAGTTTTCGGTTTTGTTTTCTTGATTCATCCTTTTCCTACAGACCTGTTTTATTAAACAGATATATGGTATTCTATTTTCTTTAGCAATGTGTTAAAACAATATATAATCCTGTGCAATAAAAACTCAGAAATAACTGTAAAAGTCTCGCAGTCAACAGATGTATGTTGATCTGCTAACTTTTGAGACTTGTTAATGAAATTTGATGAATTATCAAGGTTGTCAGAACATTAAAAAACATATATAGATACACATTGCATTGGTTAGCATCTCCCTATGGAAGTTCTTATTTGCATGTATGAGTTATTTTTAATTGTGATGTTAGTTTTAACATATTTTGACTTAGCTTTTTAAGTTACCTCTTTTTTTTGTCACATGTATTTTATTATATAGTTACTTGGATCCGATTTTTAATTTTCATATAATTTAAAGTAGTTTGGCCACTTATTTAAAATCAAATTTTATTTAGATCTTTAATCACAAAATGTATTTTTAAACAGTTTTATAATCAGATTTCTCTGGTGTTCGGTGTTTTGTTACTCATGGAGCATTTATCTAAAATTGTGAGGTACAGTGAGATAAAACCTTTCTCGGAGTAACACATTTTTTCTGATTAAGGAACAAATATGTCAAATTAAGTAAAAAAGAACTTAAATTGAACTCTGACCCCTAGGTTAAATCCAGAGTAGAAACTTCAGGAAGGCCGGTTATAAACTGCACCCTTTAGTTGTCTTTACAAGATGTTATTGTATATTCATTTTACTAATTTTGCCTGATTTTATTAAGCATTTTTCACAATTTTAAACTGTCCTGTGCAGGTGTGTCATAATAAATGCATCACAATAAATTTTAATTTAATTAAGAAAGGTACAGTATGCACACTCTTTACACACAGTGATAAAGTCCAAGCATTTATTTCACTTGATGTTGACAATTATGGCTTACAGCTTCTGAAATCCCACTTTCTTGTTTCTCAGAAAATTTAATAGCACATAAGACTAATAAAAATAGTCGTAATATTTATTTTATGGTCTACATAATGATGGGGAAGACTGCTGAACTGACAGTTTCAGACAGCAGACAGTCACTGATACTCTTTACAAGCAGAATAAGTCACAAGAGGCTGTTTAGAGTGATCCAAGCACAATATTGGAAAGTTAAGTGAAAGTTAAGTGAAAGGAAAAGAAATGGTAGAAAAAAACAGAAGAAAAGTCCATTCAAACGTTTTGGGGGATGACTGCAGCTGATGTCAGAGTTTCAAAGGTCACATGTGCAGGACATGGACCACAGATGTATTATTCCTCATGATGTGTTCCTTATAAACAAGAGTACATTTTGGATTTTATTTACATTTAGATTCTGGATGAGAAGTGGAGAGAGAGAGAGAGTTGAAGCTGCCTGACGTCCAGTTTAAGATTTCTGTAGTCAGTGATGATTATGGGAGTCATATTATCTACTTCATGCTTCCTTCCGCTGACAAGATTCATGGAGACGATGGTTTCATTTAATAATTTGTAAAGGATGTGTGCATACCACAGTACCATTGAGGCTGACGGACCAACAACACAGCCTCACCTGAACCCAGGTGAACCAAGTGCTGAGCACATTTAATGTACAGAATATACAGTATATTTTTCAGTAGGTGCACATTTCTGTATTAAATTTGGGTTTTTTGATAACTGCAAGCCATAATAGCCATAAAAAAATAGATATTTGTTACACTCTGAGCAATAAATCTATCTACAAATGATTTTCACTTTTTATGTATAAAGACTGAAATAAATTCCTTTCAAGTAAATTTGGTTGCAAATAAAAAGCTCATCTAAGAAGGAAAATTGCAAATGAACGATGCCTGTTCATGCCAAGAACTCCCTGTACAAATAGAGAAATTAATAGGTTAAAATAAATGTAATATTGATGGAATTATCAGATTTAAGGTGTTGAGCATCCCTGATAACAATTGGAATAAATGTGTGATTGAATTGAAATGAACTGAATTTAATTGAATTCAATCAGACTAAACTCAGTCGCTGATCTTGCTAAAAAGAAAAAGCTCACTTTTATAATTCTCAAACTCCCATTAAATCTTAGTTATACTCTATATTTTACAGAAATGTGCACATCGTTCTACATGGTTCATGAGTTCCTCTAATAAATTGATTCTACTCATGATTCTTATTATCCTCCAGCTTCTCCTATTCTAATTTTTGTCATGTGAAGGACTTTGCAGTGCAACTACTTCCGTTTGTCCTTCCTCCTCCTCCTCTTCCTGCTCCTCATCTCCCTTCTCTGCAAGTGCTACCCTCTCATCCTCTATCTCCCCTCATCCGCTATTCTTCTCCTCACCTCCTGCTGCACTCCATCCCTCTGCTGAGCACAGGTATTTGTTTAGGAATCTCTCGGTGGAAATTATACTCCATCTCCGGCGCTCCCTATCAACACACAATTATCATGGGCAATCATGCAGAACAGTGCTGAATTCAGCTGGGACTCCCACTCTGATGACATTACCGACTGCAGGGCCCCACTTCTCCAGGACCTTGGCTGCTCAGCACATGCATTATGCCTCAACCTTTTACTCCCTCCCCCCTCACCCTTCCTAATCACACTGTATTACTCGGATATGCTTGAAGAAATTATTAAACTTTTTGTAAATCAAATTAGGATTTCATTTAAATCAGGAAGTCTAGTAGATAAGAAATCTCTTTGCTAGGGGAAACTTGGCCGAAAGGACGGCTCCCCGCCTCGGCCCAGGACAAATGCTGAGATCATATCTTACAATTTATTAGCATTTGCCCACCTGACCTGCAGAGGTTCACCACAGTGCGGATTCTCACATGGCTCAGCCGAAGATGATGCTGCACGATGTGGAGGCAGTAATTTAAAAAAAAAAAAAAAAAATCTCAGAAATGCAGAAGTGGGAACTTCCTTCATTAGAGTCTTTTGTGCGGGGCAAAGTCAGTCTCACAAAAATAATCAGCGCCTCACATTGTGTCACTCCCTCCTGCATTCTGAGGCAAACTGCAGATGCTTTTCCCCGTGTGTGATAAGTACATTATGAATCTTGAAAGGCACAGAGTTGATGCAGACGCACGAGAATCAACACAGGAGTACATTCAGATCCTGATCAAATGCTCCATTCATGAGTGAAATTACCATCCGTCTGTCAAGTCAAGGTGTGAATTCTTTCATCTACAGATCCAAGCTCTGAAGTTGTGATTAAATGCATAACGCCTCGTACTCTCCACACAGACCCCAGATAAGCAAAATGGGATTTCTGCCTTTCAGGATGTGCAGACTGGAAAGGAGACTCTTTCAGGAAAACACTGCCATCTGGTGGTGCGTCCCTTCACTTGTTTACAATTTTTCAGGTCTTTGGTCTTATTTTGTTATGTACAGTTTATGTTGATCTACTTTAAGGACTTCAAATAATTACAAGCTGAAAAGACTCAAAGTAAAAACTTCGGGAGTGTGGTTATTCGTTAAATTTACTCCGTTGAAGAGCTTGGAAACTTTGAAGCTGCAGTTATTTGCTGTTTTTTAAATGTATTTCTTAAAAATGGTCAAAGTCTTTGGTTTAAGCTCCTACAACTGTCAACAGAGGGCCGTTTTATATATTATATTACTTACAATATAATGATGGTATGTTTTGTGTCATTCTCTGCTTCGGAAGAACTATTCACACCCAAATTTTGACTTCCTAGTTAATTTATTGAGATGTTGTTTTCTTAATATGCCATCTATTTTGAGAGGCACAACAAAACACCCCACAGTATGATACTGCCATGCCTACACTTCACAGTTGGGATGGAGAATAAAAGGTTCCTCCTTTGGGTCTTTATCTCTGAGTAGATTTTCAATTCTTTTATTTTCATGAGTCACTTTTGGAGTAATGGCTTCTTCCTCGCTGGGTGGCCTTTCAGACCCCTTTCAGTCAGATATTGACTCTTTTACCAGCATCTTTACAAGAACTTTTGCTTCTATTTGGAAATTAGCAGAGTTTGAGGTGTTGCCTTGAAATACATTCACAGCTGTGCCTCCAACCATCTTTTTATATAATCACAATTTGGGCTCTCATTTTGTTCAAAGGTAATATTTGTGAAAGTAATCTTTACATATTTGAATAAAAGTAATACAAAACGTTATGGAAAAAAATGTTTTCCTTGATATTTTGACATTTAGCAAATGGAGAAATGTTCTCATATTATTAACACACAAAACAGGAAATAATTACTCTGCTTTAATATCAACTGATATAAAAATTTTAACTCATAAGTATTTTTTTCTGAGATTTTTAAGCTTTAAAATAAATTTTAAAAAGAAGAAATAATTGTGCATCTTGTTAGAAATAAAATTTGACAAAACTGCACAGGAATTTTTTGCAGTTTATGCACACAGCATTTACAAACAGGAATACTGATTTAAATTCATACAAAGTGCATCACCTGGTATTTGCTTCTAAACATGTTATAGTAAACATAGTAAAATAAAAAGTTATTTTCTGATGACAAAGTGTTTGAGAGTCAGTAAAGGTTAATTATTCCTTTTTGGAAGTACTTATATAAATTAAAACTTTGCCAAGTTATTTTGAGCCATCAGCTTTAGCTGTGATTAAATGAAAGAGTTGTTGAATGGTTCATGCAACAACTTTGATAATCGACACTTGTCCACCACACAGACTGAAAAAGAACTTGGAACAAGCACAAATATGCAGGACTCTGCAAATTTAAGTAAAAATAACACTTTGTAGTTGCACTGCAAAGTCCTTCACATGATGGAGTCCCCATCTGCCTAGTAGTAAGTTTTCGTAATTTATTAATTTTTTTGTCATGTGAAAAATATTTCTATTATTTTGGAGAAAAATGTCATTTTAAGACTGAACAGGACAAATAAAATCAACTACTTCACAGTCAAAGAGCACAAACAGTTTAATATTTTTTTGCAGTTGTGATAAAATCATTTACAGCAAATAGAGTGAAACCACCAACATAAAACTGTTGCTTCAGACATGAACCGACTTGATCAGTAAGTAACATCATCACATCAGAATGAAGTCACCAGGATACAATTTTATCTTCATTATCAATCTGATATCTCTTAGAAAAGGATGAAACGGTGAGTGTGATAGGCTGAAAATACTTTGCTATATTGCATAACATGAAAGCATTCTTATTGCAAAAACGTTGACTAAAACAGCAATAATCCTATTTAAAAAGTCTACTTATAGGTCTGTGTATAAAGCTCCAACATTGCACCAATGAAACTGAAGCCTTTATACCTATAACTGCGACCTAATACTTAGCATCATGCATAAGCCACTCTGCTGTGGAGAAATCACACAAATTCATTCTTTAACTAAAACTAATATAGATATTGCTGCTTCCACTATTGTGAATGTACAGTTGAAAAATGTACCGCAGGGACAATCCTGTACCCGGTGTTTGGACTCATGGTGCGGAAAAATTAGAATTTGTATAGAAATGTACTCCTTCAACTTCTTGTGCTAAAGCAAAAATAAAATAAAAATAAGCATTGTTCAACAAAATAAAATAAAAAACACAAATTTTACAAAGTGACCTAAAAACTACAGAACCTTGAGAAAATGTATTTACAACCCCTAATGCACAAATCTGACAAAAATGTTGGGATTTTATATGATCGACCAGCAAAATGCATTAGATAGCAGTGATGATCATAATGTTACAAGATTTTCAACATTTCCTAAAATAAAAATCCTGGAATAATGTCATGCTTTTATATTCACCCTCTGGAAATCAATACTTTGTAGCATTCCCTTTTGTTGCAATTAAAAGTCGCTGAACAAGAATATTCCTACCCACAGATAAAAACCTTCTCACTATTTAAAGAAACTTGGACAATGAAATTTACACCAGAATCTAATTTATTTTGGGGGGTTTAATGAAGTTCATTTTTTGGAGAATGTCTCTGCAAGCTTTACACCTCCTGAGAAAAAAAGTTTTCCTTTTTTATCGTAACAAAGTTCATTGTTCTCTGAGAAACCTCTGAGACCTTCGCAGAACAGCTGGATTTTGGCTGAGCTCAAGTTACTCAAACATTGGCTATATTTTCTAATCAAGTGACTTTCCAAGACAGCTGCCTCAACTGGACTTTACTAATTGGCAACAGAGTAAATGGGGGTGAGTACAATGCACACCATACTGGAAAAGTGTTATTCTTTTTCTCCCTCTTCACAATTATGTACTGCTATGTGTTGATCAATCTAAAAACAATAAAAATGGACTTAAATTTTAGACTGCAAAGTGACAAAACTGGAAAAAGTAAAAGGGGTATAAATATGTTTTCATCGCACTGCTTCTCAGGCTACCATTTATCAAAACTGCACAAGAAAACAAAACAAGTGTCTCACACCAAAATGTTCAAGCTTGTCAGATCATTAAAACCACAGAGGAGAGAGCGAATCCACAGAGTCCCGATGACACGGTATCAGACGGGCGTGAAAAGAGAAAACTTTTCAATCAGTGGTGAATCTTTACAGTTCGACCGATGAGCAGGAACAGAAGGCCTGCCAAGAGGGAGAAGAAGATCCCAATGGGGGCAAACACGAAGGACAGACCGTAGCTGAGGTTCAGTGTGAAGTTTGGACACTGGGTAGCTCGCTGTTCGTTGATGAAGGTTTGGACCACATTCAGGACCTGAAGCCACACCACATGCATCACCACGGCACAAAGCATGAAAAAACCTGCAGGTGCAGAGAAGAGTTACAGAGTGAGCCTGGGATGATTTCAAGCCCTGAAATTCCCTCACTGTAAGTCATATTCAGCATCTGCTCAATCATTTATTTTCTCAGATTACACACAGTTAGTCCAATCACTTTGAACATTTTAGTCCCTGTCAGTTTGTAGCTATAATCACTTTAAATTCCATCTCTGATTGGCTAATCAGTCCCTCGTGACGGCTCCTGTTCAAGAAGTAAAGGGTGTTAAAGGGCAGCTATGTGTTTGTAGACACAAAGAGAAGAGAACATAATTAACTTTTATCCATAAAATAACCCTACTCAGTCACAAGGCCTGTAATCTTGTGCAGAATGTGGTGCAATAATCTTATCTTTGTTTCCAAAACTTTAGGTTTCTGTTGGTTTTTCTTTCCCCTTTTTTAATTTTTTTAATTAAAGTAGATCATAAATGTCTGAATTAATCCATTACGATGACTTGCATAATTGCATCTTAGATTCAAACAAATTCTTGATTTTCATCTCAGCTTTAATTCATAGAAAGTAGTACTAGTTCTTTAACTCTTCCCCCAAACAGTTTGTAGCTGTAGAAGAATTGTTTGCCTCATTAATTAATAGTTTATCTCCAACTTGACTCTGGATTGTTGGGTCACGTTAGTCTTGATTTTTTCTTTGTAATATTTAGCAAACTGTAGATTTTTCCAGTTGATTCTTTCAATATAAATATAAGACATCTCCTCTTCTGTTAGTGCAATTGTTAGCTCACTCGAAATGAGAAACTCACAATTTAGATGAATAAAAGACTTATTCGGTTTTTAATAACCCATAAGAACTACTGAGTTATGAACATCAGTACCTTTTAAAGAGGTTGAAATTCACTCTGGGGGGGTTGGTATTTTCAGTACATTAATGCTCAGAAAAACATGTGCTTAGTCACTCACGCCCCTGGATTAAACTCACCAGATGTCAGGAAGAGGCCGCCTCCTGCATTGTACAAACAGTGGCTCGCAAACGGAGCCGCACAGATGATGAGGAACCCTCCGAAAGTTACCGCTGCCACACTAATGAGCATGAAGATCCTCCAGAAGCCTCCATAGACTGGAGAAAGTGGAGATATTAGCCTGCTGCAGAGAAATGCTGCATCATAATTTGCATGAATGATACTCACTGATAGCTGTATTGTCTTTTGTTGTACTGTTGGTAGGACCTGGCTCTGGGAAAGGGAACAGGTAGCCAGGGTAGCAGGCTTTTATGAAAGACTTGTCCACTTCAGAAAAGAGACATGCACATATTTTAACACCGGCTACAGAAATTAAAGTTAGCAGCACTTAGTTGTACTCATTAGTTTGCAACCTACAGTATGATTTTATATCTTCTCATTACTCGTGTGAAATTTCATAAATTCTCAGAAGGCCCCTTTTTATTTCTGCAGACTGTCACCATAGTGACCGTTAAAAAAAAATCGGATGACACATAACCAGCTGACAGACAACATGAAAAACATCACATGGTGCTGCCTCGTTCATCCAGTCACATGAGAGTTTGGGACGTTTCTATCAATAACCCATAGAGAAACAAACTCTGCTCCTCCTGTCTGAGCAGATTATTTCACTCTTATTGATGTTTTCACTTCATTTAGTGAAAATGAATGAGTATTGTGATGAAATAAAAAAAAAAATAATGTCAGTTCAAACAATAAAATGATGCTCGCTCACAGAACCATTTTGTCACCGTCGTGTTGAGAAATGCATCCGGAAGGATTCCAGAATAGCAACTCCAGAAGAAACCAGAATGGAATGAAACGATTTTGCTGCTTTGGTCGTGCGCCACATCAACGGCTAGCTGAAATAAGATTCACAAAACAAATATGGAACTTAAGATGCACACTGAGTATGTTCAGCTTTAATTAATATAATTAATATTGGGTCTCATGAAAAATATTCAAACGTCTTAAAGTACAATGCAATCACATTGAGTTTTATTTAGAGCTATCAGGATAAGGGAGCTGAATATCAATGCATGCCACACTTTTACTATATTTTTGATGCAACAAATATTAAAAATCATGCATTATTTTATTTCTGCTTCAAAATTAAGTACTACTTTGCTTTACTCTGTCACATAAAATCCCAATAAAATACACTGTTTTGAGTTATAAAACAATGTTTTGGTAAAAAGATTCAATGTGTTTGGCAAAGTACTGTATGAGGCCTGCTAGGTGTGGCACTTTCTCAAACTTATGAGATACAGTTGCAGCATCTGCTGCCACTTTGTCTGTGCAGCTGCTAAAGAAGGTCAAAGGTTGAGCTGAGCAAGGCCCATTAACCTCTGGCTGCTCCTCTTTGGAGCCAACTGAGATTGCAGGCTCTTCATTCACCAGATAAATGGTGATGGAAATAGGGAGGATGTATTTTCTCATTATGTTTTAGAAAGGAAAAAAAAGACATTTGATTTCTTATTAAGAAATTCTTACTAAGCGCAGTAAATCAGGTCTGTTTTCCGTATCTTTAAAATGCATTCACACGCCCCGAACCACGACCTTTAATCAGTTTTATTGGGACTGACAATAAATATGAACACAAAGTAAAGAATAAGCATAAAGGTTAAATCATACCAGGTTTTCAAAAGCTTTCCCAATTAATGCCACATCTTTTAAATTACATTTTGGCTTTGATATTCACTGATACTGAAACGTATTTTGATTAAAATCATTTAATCGTCTAAACCCTTAGAAAGTTATAGTAGGTTTTCTTCAACAATCTTCCTTTATTTAGTTCTCCTCATCTACCATAACCATCTTTCCCACAGCATGATGCTGTCACCACTATGTTGCACAATGCGGATGAATATAGGCACACGAGCTGAATTTCTGGTCCTTCTGCCTTTCCAAACATGCTATGTCCTCTACATAGCTTGACTTCTAGTGTCTTCTTTCAACAATGGCTTTACTCATCCTTCTTCCACACAGGCTGGAGTTGAGCAGTGTTCAATTAACAGTTGTCTTCTCAACCAATCCTATAACCTGAGCTGAAGATCTCTGCAGTGTCTTTATTTTTTTGATAAAATAGTATTCTGTCCAAGGAGCTGTCTGAGTGATTAATGCTTTATTTGATTTCCAAAATCAATTGATTACACTAGATGTTAAAGAGAGCTGAACACAAATGCATGCCACACCTTTTAAAAATTTTATCAATATAAAAATTTTAAAAATGTGATACAATTATACGAAAACATTTGTTTCTTTTCATCTCACAACTACTTTTATCACATAAAATCTTTATGTCTTGTTGAAACTTAGAAACTTCTCTGTACATCAGATCATCAACCTAAAGCTTCATAAGGAGTCACACTTGTAATACATCTCAGTGTAGCCGGCACACCCAGCACCACACTAGTTTTATGGTCCTGCTGTCCAGTGTCGGTGTCAGTACAAGCCCCTCTGGAAGCTGGAAAGCTAAGTATGCTCTACTCGGTGATATATAATACACCATCATGCCTTTGTGACTACAGGGACTTGTATTTCTATCTCAGAGGCACACGGTACAAGCTCTTCCTCAATCACTGCATAGCTGCACACATATTACATTAAACAGAGTCGAATTACAGGGATCCCTCTCCACTCCGTAGTCCAGCTGCTGAGAAAATAATCGGAGCAGCTGATCTTTGAATCTTGTTGAATGTCAGAAACTAAATGAGTTGATGTCTGGGGAGAATGTTATACAGTAATAAACACAACATGAAGAGAAAAACAGCTTGTCTTATTCTAGTTTCATTAACTAGTCCAAACTTGTAGTGAATACAGCTGTTCTCATATTCTCCCTGACCTGCAGCCTTTTAGAGATCAGTACTCACCGTAATTGTCAGACTGTCTTTAGATTCCTTATCTTCTGGGTCGCAGGTTTGTGAGCCTAAAAGCCAGTAATCAGTTCCAAAAGAAAGGAAGATAAATGCTGCTGCCAAAGCCCCAAAGACCCCAGCAAAACACAATGCCACGCTGAGCTTCATATTCCAGAATCGGCAGCTAGATTCACACTCTTGATTTTCTTTAATAGAGATTCAAATCCTCTGATTTGGTGGGTTGCTAGCCTATTTAGTTGTGTATCATTGGGTTACTGGATCTTCAGTCCTCCTCACTATCTGTTTCTGTGTTATGGGAGGATAAAGTTGTCCACATGATTCTTTTGGATCCTCTGCTGGGGACTGAAGCCAGCCCAGTCCCCTCCCTGCCCCTGGGCTATTTTTGATGTCAGGCTGAAGGTGGTTTCGCTCCGCTGTGGAGCTGAATGTATGGAGCATTTGGAGAGCGTGCGGGGAGGGGGATTAGTGCAGAAATAACTAGGCAACTGGACACCCAGAATCTGAGAGGGAATGTCAGTGGGGTGAGACAGAAATGGCAGCAAAGGAGAGAATAATCCAACAACACCAACCCCTTCTCTCCTACAAGACAACAAAGTGATGATGCCCCAGGGGTGACGAGTTTTAAAACTACTAGCCAGACTTTTCTGCAAAATCTGTGGAACTCACTTCAGAGATTTGACTTATTCCAAAGTGAGTTTTCACACAAAACAACATATCAATAACATTTTCCATTAGTTATGCAATATTTGCTTTAAATTGTTTGTCAAAACAAAATCTACGACCTCATCTATTGACATAGTATGAGGCTCTTGACCAGAGTTTTACATTTTTCTTGTTTTTAATCAAATTTCTTCTTCAAGTGTGTTTCTCTGTATTGTGATTAAGCAGTTTGAGTCGTAAGTGAGAATAAAGAAATGATTAAAATATAGCAACAATAAAACGCATGGAGGAGTTTTGTTTGGAAGACCAAATCAGGCTGAAATTCTTTATCACTATTTCATTGTCAAACACAATCGGCTGCCATTACAAGCCATCTTAAATACTGTAAGGATTGGTTGGTACATGCAAGTAAAATCATACTCAAGTCCCAACAATTATTTCCTGTAGAATTGCTAGTTTACAAATCCACTGGACTCACTAACATAAGAATCATCCAGTGATCTTTGGCAGGCAGTAGTCCTTACAAATCATACGAGTATTCAGTGTCAGTGTCAGTTTTATTTATAAAGCATTTTAAAAACAGACATTAACTCCAGCAAAGTGCTGTGCAGCATTCATAAAAGTACAGTATTCAAGAAGGTAAAAGATCAATTTGTCATGCATTCATTTTACAAGTGATGAACCTACACAGAAATGTACCAGACAGAACAATTCCTAACAATAATATAAACATATTTGTACCATATAAAGCTCTGAAGACAATCATTGTCACTGTTTGCTTCAGATATCTCTACTTTAACAGTGTTTGGCAGTTCTAGGACTCACCATGGTCAAACTCTGGCTCTAGTACAAAACCCTAATACACATAAAGTAGAATTTGAAGAGACTGTCTTTATTTTTGTGACTTGTGGTTTCCCTCCCTTTTTTTGTATGTTTATATTCATTCATTTCTATATTTTTGCAGTGTTTCTGTGCACACATCAAATAATTCCCTTTATGAACATCTAAAGTAAAATATTTAGCAGTGAACCTATAGATGAGCACTTTGTAAATTAACACGCTTCTGTGACCGGTCCGCTCTCGACCAAAGCTATTATATCTCAGTGCTTGTGAGTGCATGAGTTGGTTTGGTCAGCTTGTGGCGGTCAGGAGTCTGACAGAGTTGGTGTGAACATCTCGTCTCATCCCATTCTGATTTTCAACAAAACATTTTCAATTTTAGTAATAGCTCAGTTTGGTTAACTGGCAAATTTGAACTTTAATGAAATGCAGAAAATGTGTTTACCTGATAAACAAAAATAATAATAATAATAATAATAATAATTATTCACATTCATTATCATTTAGGTTTCCTGCTCTCTTTCTCTGTCTCTCTCTTCCTCTCTCTGTCTCACTCTCTATTCGTACGACAAAATGAGCAAACTGAGGTCCTGACCAACGTTTTAAAGACAATTTTATTTATGTTTTGTTGTTTTTATTATTTAATGTTATATAATTTATTAATATCTTACCTTGCTTGTTTTATCTCACCTTGATACAATTTTAGCTCCATATGGTGTCTATTTAGAATCACAGTAATTATATTTTAAAGAGAGCAGCAGTAAACCTGATGACCCACCAGGGCGCAGACAAAACAGTTTCTGATGATACGAATGTTATTAAGCAAAATTACATGAAACTAAATAAATGTGCCAGTAAAACATAAATGTTCTTGTTTTTGTGCACATGGAGAATTAGGGGTTTTGTTTTCATTCTGAGAAAAAGAATCCTGCACAGATTTTTCTTTAAGGACAATAATTGCACTTTATTTTATTTTGTTTTTGTTTTATTTCAGTTTTCTTTTGATATAAATAATGTGGCCCACCAATTCTTAAAGTCCACATGATACATACTTTAGTAACTGTTTCAGGGTGCATATTTCACTGTATTTATTTGTTTCTTTTTAATGACTTTTTAAAAATACAATTTTAGTTCAATGTATATTTTACTATATAGTTCTTAACTTCCATGCGATACATCCTTGAGAAATTTGTTGTTAAGGAATTGAGACTTTTTCATTTATTTATCTACTTATTTTTATTTTATTTATTTATTTCACTTCTTTCAGCATATTTAATTTTCCTTGCATGTTTTCAAGGTTTATGTGATGTGTACTTGAGAAATTGTTAAAGACAATAATTTACTTTTGAAAATATGTTTGGTTTCATTATTTCTAATGTCAATTTTATAGTCAGTCAATTTTAACGTATGTTTTGGTTCTCAAGGATTAACACTGTGAATTGTTAAGATTGTATATTTATTTTGCTCTTTGTAATTTGCTTTGTTTTATTATATATCTTTGAAGTATATTAAATTATATTGGTCCAGATGCTAAATTTATTTTATTTTGTTTTATTTTATTTTATACTATGTGTTGCATGTTCGTATATTTTTTTTTAATTAATAGCAGTGCTCGAGATGATCCAGTAGGTGGCAGAAAATAAACACAATTTGTTAATTCAAAGGTCGTTGAAGAAAACAAACGGAAGGACCTCAAATATTTAATCTACATCCGTTTTTATTAAACGTCAGAATTATAGGCAGAGCTTTTTATAACTCAAAATAAATTAAAATAAAATTATTTTTAATTTCTTCCTTACAAACAATTACAGCTAGTAACAAAAAATAAAATATCTATTTTTTTTAATGTCCACGCTGTGACGTAAATGGATGATACCATCTACTCCACAGCCACGGGGGAATATTCACTTCAAAAATTACTCATAAGAATAAAACAATTCACCTTTAACCTCTGTGGTAAGAAATACTCACCTCTCTTACAGTTTAAAATGTTTCTGTTATCCCAGTAGCTTTAACGCGATCCAACATGTCTGCCCCTCCGGCACCAGTTCACCGTCTCCCCCATTGCGGCTGCTGGATCGGCCCGCCGGCTCTGAGACTTGTGCCGTGTTTGCTTACAGTAGAGCCGGATGGGAGCTTCCGCTTCGGCTGTGAGCGAGCTGGCACCGCAGGAGGATGAACAACCAGAGATGTAGCACTTTATTCCTGAAACTGAAAGGACGGAGGGGGATCATACACTGTATCTATGTGGTGGGCTTCATGGTGAGTCGGGAACTGCGGGGGTTTTGTTGCTGCTTCGGGTGTCTAACTGGGTGAGACGTGAAATCAATGACACTGATAGTCCGTGCAGGCTTTCATAACTCAGGTGTGATGTCAAGCATGTAAAGGTACAGATTAGAACCGGCTCAGTCTTTCTATTAGTGTATAACACAGTGACAGAAAATAATAATAATAATAATAATAATCATTGCTGCCACTGGTTAACCAGTGCTGTGGTAATGTGCTAATCATTGAGAAATCTGAGAATGTTAAATTGTTTTAACACCTCTGTTTGTTTTCAGCAAGCTGCTGCAGAGGAGATTTAAATTCACAAAAACACTCTGATCAATTCCTTGAAGCTTTTGTAATGAAGGAGGTTTTGGGTCACCCCCTCAGATTCTTCCTAATTAAAATCCGTCTGAGTTTCAGTCATCTAATTAAAGGTGACTAAAATAATTCAGGAAACTGACTTGAAAACTAAGGGAGGGGGGAATAAATGTTACCTAAGCTTTAAAAGAATGTCATTATTGGATTGTGTTAGAACGCTGTATGAGCAGCTGTGTGCCTCCAATTAAGCATCTGGCAAAAGCTGCTTCAAACTCAGCTACGCAGAAAAAACAGGATGTAGCTGCTGATTGAGAGTCTGACTTGTGCTGTGTAAGCGTGCACTGAATACTGTAATGATAGCTGTAGATTATCTGCATATTACACCTGTTTCTAACTTGCTGGCTGTCACTTTTTCTGTGACTCCTCCCTCCTGCAGGGAGTGAAGCTGCTGTCAGACACACCCATGTCCTCCATCAGAATGAAAACAAAACGGTAGCCATTCTTTTGAAGCTTGTGTATTCACAAAGTCAAAGATATGTAATTCAGACAAATATTTGCAGAAGAGTATATCCGTAAAAGATCTGATGAATAAGTTGTTGCTTTATAATATTTTCTTCTTTGTTTTTGGTGTGACAGGTTGCCCTGAGAAACATAAACTTAGACTGGAAGCGCTGCTGATTTAATTTCAGCAGCAGCACAAAGTACAAAATCTGGGAGGATATAATAATTAACTTTTTCTTTTCCAAATCTTCTACAAAGTGTACATACAGACATATTCAATTAATTACAATATGTGCTCTGAATAAAAACTACATTTTGAAAATAATCTTTCAGGAGATATCAAACATACTTTTCATTACACTTAAATTCCTCTATTAAAATGTATTTTTATTTAGCTGATGTAATATTCTAATCTTAAATGTCACATTTTCATGAACTGTGAGTGAGCAATTGTCAACATTAACAGCAAAAAAAGCTTTAAAATATATCAATTTGTGTGATTAATATATGTAATGTTTCAATTAGTGAGTTAAGTTACTGAAATAAACACACCTTTCAATAATATTTTAATTTATTGAACATTACTGTATTTACTTCCACACTTACTCGTAATAATTTATGCCGTTATTCTTTAGGTTTTGTTTTCTTTTATTGTTTGTTTATTTTCTCTCTTTTTTTGTCCTGTCCCAAAATGATTGAATCATTTTTGTGATCTTCTCTTGTTTTCTGTAGGACTTGTTCGGGGTGAGCATGATCATCCCGCTCTTGAGCCACCATGTAAAGGCTCTTGGAGCGAGTCCCACAGTGGCTGGAATCGTGGGTGAGTTGAGTTTTCATAATAGTTAGTAATATGTTACATTTCTGTGAGCTCAGCCTTCTGAAACAAACTGTCTGATGGCTACAAAAGACAAATCAGATAACATAAATATCACATTAAAAATTAATTAGATGCTAAAGATTTACAGATCAATACGAAAAGGACAAAATTAGTAAATGAATTCAGAAAACATTCATCTTTAACCCAAAACTTAACACATTAGTGTGCTCTTACCAAAGAGTGTCTTCTTTATATTAGAATGCTTTACTTCATTCAACATGTTTTATTGGATTTTTTGTGACAGATCAACACAAAATAATTACTAAGTTGGAAAGGCAAAAGATTTTCATTTTGTTATTAAAATTCTAAATCTAATTAACATCTAGCCCTCTTTGTGACACCCTTCAAAAATAACAAATATTATGACATAAAAAACCACCAAGATATGGTAAACTCACAGGTCGGGTAAGAGAGCATTACTCAGGAAAGCAGCCAAGAATTAGTTATTCACGTCAAAGAACAAAACCATAAGAAGTCCTGTTTAAACATTTTTGAAAAGCCAAACGGCTTGAGGAAGATGAATGTAATATTTTAACTTGTTCGCCTTCACTTAAATTTCAATTTGTGGTAGAAAACTAATATAGCAAATCATACTGAACTCTCCATCCCCAGTTAAGAACATGGAAGTGGGAGCTTTATGTTTTGTAGAGTAATACATTTCTGCAAGGTCAGGAAAGGTTTTCAGCATAAATAGGAAAATGGACAGAGAACAATATTTAAAAGAAAAGCTATATATAAAAAAAAGACTTGTTATTTGAGCAGATGACATCCTAATAAAAGACGCTGCTGTTTGTGGTTGTTTGTGAAAACGTTCCTGAAATTTGAAGGGTTATGAATACATGTGGTGCTGTGCAATAACCAATATTACCATTGTGGAAAAAAACACAAAATGTTTTCATTTCTTATTATGGATTGTTGAGTGTAGATTAACAAGGAAATGTACATGCAATTTAAATGCAACACCTAAATTGTTTGCTGTGATTTCTTTCATAACTTCCCTTCATATATTCAGGATTTATCCACATAAACTCAAAAAATGGAAGTTCCCCAGTTTATAATTGTGGATGCAAATCTGAATCATAAAACCAATTTTACAGTCAGCTTAATTGTTTAGTAGATAGTAATTAATCAATAACTAGTATTTACACTTTTAATGGTAACAACAAAACCAAGTTTTTTATTTGTAACTTGATCTATAATTTGCAGGATCTACGTATGGAATATTGCAGCTTTTCTCCAGCACAATAGTAGTGAGTATTGACTTTGTTTCTCTGTGCAACCTCTTTTTCTGTAGGATTTCCTAGTAAACAAGATGAGCCCACTTTAGTGGCCAAAATGGCTGAATTCCTAGTAATTCGTGGAAACAAAAAAAATCACTGGCTGTTCAGGATTGATTGTGATCGCACAATGGGATCACTGTGAAGACTTTAACGTGCATAACTGGCTCCTGGTCAGCCACAAAATCCTTCTTTTAAAACAGAAATCATTTCTAATTGTCTCCGCCCTTCAGAGAGCAACCTACGAAATAAACAAAATCATGAATGATTTTAAAGAAATAAATTAAGAAAGAGCACAAAGTAAGTTTGGCATCTGCAGCTGAATTCTTAACTCCTTCTGTTGCTGCACACGGCTCCAGAAATTGGTTTAATTTTCAGGGGTCATGGGACAAATTGAGCACATAAAGAGTCATCTGTTGGTGCCCTCATGCAGACGGGCTGGATCCCCGTGAATGTTGGGATAATATGAACAGCTGCAACCCAAAAGTTTACATCCAGAGCACAGATCATCTCAACTGTCCCTAATTTGATTATTTCATCATTGCTGTGGGTCTGTGAGACAGAGAGAGAGAATCTAATCAAACCACAGCTGCTTGGCACACAGAGGATGTGGAGTTTTAGTTGTTGTGCCTCTTGTTTCTGAGTTGTGTGATTTGTTATTACACGACTACTATGGTTTATGAACAAAGTTACAAACGTTTCTTTACTGTACAGCTTGTTAAGAAATATGCTTTTCCTTTGTCTAACTCTGTCATTGATTGCTTAACGATGCGCTTATTGCCAAAGCGTATGTCGATGTGTCATTGAATGGATCGGCGTGTGATTGGCAGGGCAGCTGGAGCGACGTGGTGGGGCGGCGATACTCCCTGCTGACTTCCATCCTGCTGAGCGCCTGCGGCTATGGCCTGCTGGGGATTTCTACAAGCATCACTTTATTTGTCCTCGCACGAATACCTGTGGGTGAGTTTAGGGGGGGCAAACCGCACCAAATGACCGCCTGTTCCAAAGACTCTTGTGGATAAAACGTCTGATTTAAGCTGTACACCCTCTAAACACATCAGAGCCACCTTTTGTTTTTGCCCTGTTGTGCTTTGAAAATATCTCAAGTTCAGCCATGCTGGATTGATTCTGTGAAAATTTATTTTCCCACAGGTTCTCCACTCTATTTAGGTGTTGACTTTAACTAGGCCATTCTAATACATGGGGATGCCAAGTGTCTGCAACCTTAACAATCCAAAGAGGCATTTTTCCCTCTGACCAGCAGAATAAAACTCGTTAACAGCCACAAATGTTAAACAAAATGTAAATTTTTCAGCTGGAATGTGAAATTTTAATTCAATCTCAGTCCTGTTGAGTGTAACTAATTTTCTTGTAGGATTTAGCTCAATCCATTTTCATATTTTCTCTATTCCTGCTGAAGAAAATCATCCCCACAGCATGATGCTGCCACCATCTTTCACCACCTGGATGGTGTGTTCAGTGCTGTAGACTCAATTCACTAATTAGACAACATCTGCTTGCACTTCATGAATGAAGGATGATGCAAACACACATCCCACATTTCAGATTTTCATTGATTAAAGTCTGCATTTTCTATCTAATTATGCACTACTTTGTTTTACATATTAAACATCAATATGTAGAAAATTTACCAACAATTGTATAACTAGTGTGTGTGTATTTGTTTTTTCAGGACTGTTCAAACACTCCTTGTCCATCTGCAGAGCTTTGCTGTCAGACCTGGTGTCTGAATCAGAGCGCCCTCTTGTGATGGGACACTTTAACGCAGCTTCCAGCGTCGGCTTCATCCTGGGTCCTGTAGTAGGCGGCTACCTCACTGAGCACGAAGGAGGCTTTTACACCTCCTCATTCACATGTGCAGCCATCTTTCTTATCAATGCTGGTGAGCCAAAAGCGCTAAATAACCTGATATTACAAAATCTCTTTCTTAAGACTGTGTTTTTATTTATTTTTATTCCGTCTTTGTTCTTCGTGCTTCAACCGATTTCAACAATTCATATATAAAAACGTTCACCTTCTTCTGGTGAATTCTGCCGTATCTTTTGGTAATTTCATCTTTCATACTTTTTTGCGATATTTTAACATTTATCCAGATTTTGGTTCCATAGAAACGCATTGAAAAAAATCAGAATTCCACAAAACTCAGCAAAAACTTTGTGCTCTTTAACAGTCTATTATTTTTGCGTACTTCAACCTAGAAACTCCATTCAACTTTTAGATAAATCACAAGATATTAAGCTGTTTTCAACTGTTTCAGCTTCTTGATATCTCTTTCGGTTTTTCTAAAATCTGGATTTAAGTTTTATGCAGATTTTTGTCCATTTTCAGTTTTTCAGTGTGTTTCAATGATACGATTCTTCAATTGGCATAGTGTTCACTGACACGTTTTCAAGTTTGACTGGTTTTCTTCTGGCGCGTTCTTTCAGCAGTTTTTCTATTTGCTGTCTAATGTCGTCTTTGTGCTTCAGGGCTGGTGTGGTTGCTGCCATGGAGCGAGACGATAACCGATCGAAACGCAACTAACGGCGCCAGTAAAAGATGCCACAATGAATACTGCGGCAAGTCTGTGCAAAACGGCTCTCACGCAAACAACCACCACTCGGCGTTACCGACGGAGACCGAAGCGGAGCGCAGAGCTGCTGGGAAGCCTGGCCTCAGATGGAGGGAGGTGTCACTGCTCCAGCCTGCGTGGAGACAGCTCACCTCTGTCAGCTCCAGGATTCACATGGTGGCCTCTTCTGACATGTGGGACCTCTTTCTGGTGCGTCTCTTGATGGCCGTAGCCATCATGCTCTACTACAGTAACTTCTCTCTGGCCATGGAGGAGCGTTTCTCGATGAAACCGAAGATGACGGGTTATCTGATCAGCTACAGCAGCACCTTAGGGGCCCTGGCCGGGTTCCTGGTGGGGCCGGTCACACAGCTCTACAGAAACAACATGCCCGCTCTGCTGCTTCACTCCACCATGCTCACCTGTCTGCTCATTTTCCTCTACGCCGCCGCTCCAAGTGTGTGGCAGGTCCTGCTCACCTCCACCTTCTTCGCCATTTCTACCTCTATCGGACGGACGTGCATCACAGACCTGGAGCTTCAAAGGGGAGGCGTCCACACCAGCGGGACTCTGATCGGGGCCGGCCAGTCGGTGACGGCCGTGGGTCGCGTCCTGGCCCCGCTCCTCTCCGGTCTGGCCCAGGAGATCAGCCCCTGCGGACCGCCCAGTCTGGGGGTTGTGCTCGCTCTGGCAGCTGTGGGTTTGCTCCTCGTCAGAATCCCGAAGTGGGACGGGAGGGCGCTGGCAAAAACAGTAAAATTTTAAAACAGTTTCTGCAGCTGAATGATGATCTTTTATTGAGTCAATGCAGATCTACCACTTTTAGAAGTGCTCTTATTTGCAGCAAGCAGCTGTGGTGAACAGCAGACCCTCGGCGTGAACAGAGTTTCTCACCATGGGTGCCTCCGCCAAACGAATCTGCTGATGTCATGACTCGACACAAGGACTGCAGGCCTTTCTCTCAGGGACCGTGGACGTTTGCCGCTTGGAGGAAACGGCTGCAGAGTTTCTTGTGCTTCCATAAATGCTGAAGTCAGATCTCATAGAAACATGCAGTGAGGGCCTTAACTTTGGCTCAGTGTCCTTGTTATTGCAATAATCTACGCTGTGTTGTTAATTTAGTTCTGTCGGCACTACTTACAGGTATACTGATTTATGAAGACACAAGACCACTGAAATTGTCATTATTGGAGATCCACTGGTTATAACTTTGTGACCAATACTCGTTCTGCAACTGTTGGAAAGGTTCGCAAGGGTTTTATCCGACTCTAATTTCTCTTTCCAAACCATTTGTGTGCATTTCAAATGTTTCTGCTGTAAGCAGTCATTAAATATTTATATTAGAAATGTTCAGATGTAAAAAAATAAATAAATAAAAGGGGGTTTTACTATCTTAGAAGAAACACTAAATGATGTTGCCGTTTACATTTTAATTCTGTTCAAACTTCCCATTATCTACTTTACTCCATTACATCCTGACTTTTTTTACTGTTATATTTCCATTATACACATTTTTGTGTGTGTGGGGTGGTGGGAGGTTCTGACAAGCAGATGCTAACATAAATAAAAATGTTTTATTTAAATATAGGCCGTGTAGTTAATATTAAATTTAGACATATTTCTAATTATTAACATGAACTATAATTGTGAATAATGGTAGGTAAGCTATTTCAAGAACTTAAATTATTTTATTAATGCTGCTATTGCTAAACAGAGCTTTGAAAAATTGAATTAAAGCATGAGTTTTATTGCGGCTTTTTATATACATGTAGTCCAGAAGCACCTTAATACTGCAAAAATCACAACCGGTGTGTCCTGCACACTGTTACCACTAGATGGCAGGAAGGTTCTTCCAAAATGAACCAAGGGTAGATTTTGCATCCACACAGGCAAGTCCTTTGCATTAGGACCAGAAGCAGTTCAAGGCAAAGTCTCAACACTGAAAAGGGTTAAGTCTTGCTCTCTCTCACCGACTCGAAGCCTGATCGAACTGCAGACATGTTTGGAAATGTAATTTCCAATGTGATTTCTTGACGCATCGCCACTATTAATTATTGAAGAGCAAGACATGTTGTAACTGAGGAAATGTTGAGAAAAGGTCATAAAGTATCAGAATGTGAAGATAATCTACCAAAGAAGAGATTATGGCTTCATCTATACAACACATGCTGTTCTAGACACATCAGTTGTATTTCCTCCTTTTCATTTAGCCTTATGAAATAGCTTTCATGTAGCAAAATCGCACTATGCCTGTGTGTCATTAATTGATTTCTTTTAACTTTTTTTTTTTTTAGTTTCATTTGCCGTTTTTGATTTGTCCTAAACAGTTTGAGATTTACAGTACCTACAGTCCCCGGTTAGAAATTTCACCTTAGATAAGTCATTGTGGTAAATTTGTGATTGTAATTTTTACCATTTAAAAATATGTTCTATATTATTTTGGGCATATTGACCTGTCCAAATTGTCAAAGTAGTAATGTAAAAAACTTTTACAAATTACACCTCGATGGCACCTTTTCTTTTCTAATGCAGTGTAAATGATGTAAAGTAAATTCAACTTCTAACCTTAATGGCACCTGTAAATGAAGTAAATGTATTTTTGTTTGCACTACATATTAAATAAACAAGTACAGCCCTAAATAATAGTAAATATTGTACAAAATAATTGTGAATGAAAGTTTTTTTTTAATGCCTGAATTCAAAATGCCCTCACTGTGACGCATAAAAAAAAAAAGTCCAGTTTCACTTAAAACTGTATTTTGAAAGTTTCATTATATCTCATATTCAGTTGATAAACACCATAATTAATCATTACAACATATTAATATGGACACAGTCCTTTAGATTTAGGGCCAAATCACTTTTTGTTAAACTATTTTAGTTTTACAGTAAGCCCATTTTCTGAAAGAGATGCAATGTGAGTTCATCTTTTTGATGTAATTTTGCTTTTTTCCCCCCACTGCATAACTGCACCTCTAATCTATGTGGGCCTCATATGGCTGGATGGGAACTGAGCTTGCAATAGGCACTTGAATGTACTAAATATAACTAATAGCAGTAAAACTGCTGTTCTACTACTACTGGTTTCTAAAAATTTAAAACACATCTAGGACTCACACAAGACTCACAGCTTTAATTTTTAAAATATTTTGCAGGTTCAGAGACTTTGGGAGACTTTAAATACAAAACTTCTGTGTTTTTATAGTTTAATCAGGTTTTGCATTCTTCAGTTGTCTCCCATGTGTTATACAGGAGTTTGTGTTTATGAAGGTTCATCACTGCTGTTGGTTGGACTAATGCTTTACTATTTGCAGTGCCTTTATAAAAGTGTTTGCATGATGCATCAAGAAAAAATGTGCATGATTATGAAATGGAAAGAAAATGATAAACGGTTTTCAAAATAATTGCAAATAAAAAGACTGAAAAGTCTGAAACATTTTTTGTGACTAAACTCTTTTGTTTCAGATATAGCTGCAGGCTTTTGAAGAAGGTTTATGCTGCCTTTGCAAATCAAAAAACTGAAGTATTTTTTTTTATATTTGTTTTGCAGAGATGCTCCAGTTCAGTCAGACTGGATGGAGACCATCTCTGTACTTCAGTGATAAAGACTTACCAGATGCAACTGCAAAAAGAGATTTTTATTTGAGGGTGGGAGAATAAAGTCTTGTGAATGAATTTTCCTCTATCATAATTATGAACTACATAAATAATAACATGCAGAATAATTTTTAGTTATAACAAAATGTAAAAATATGAATACTTTTGCCATCTACAGTTTGACATTTTTAAATTGACAAATGAATGAAACATTTGCCTAAAATCGGAGTTTTGTTGTTTTGGGTGTTTTTTGAAAAAACAATTGTAAGAACCTACATATCTAGAGTTGTCCAAACATTTATGTCATGATATATTTTTGTTTTCAAGACTAAAATTGCACGAAAATAATAGTCAAATAAAATAATCTTAAATTTTCCCAACGTTCTCCCTTTATTTATCCAAGTAAATTAGTTCCTCTGATTCAGCTTTTAGTGTTACCTTAAGTTGTGATTGTGCAGTCTACAGTCAACCACATGTTATGCTTAGGGACAAGTTTCTGAAGTTATATCCACATATGCAATACTTGGCAATTTCATGCAACATTGAATTTAAAGATAAAATGGACCAGTGGGTGACGACACTTTAAATACATTAAGGTATCCATAAAATGAAGCTTCCTCAGCTTTATGACATGGAATAAAATAAAAGTCATAATATATACATTGTAATTCCCTGATAAAATGTATTTGACAACTTAAAACAATATAAAAATTAGTAATAAAATTTTAAATGGCAACACAGTAGTGAGCTGTGTCTCTGATGCGCATTGCACCTCTTTTCTATGAGGTGCTCCTATGAGCTGGGGCTTTATTCAGAAAAAATGGGAAAAAAAGACCTCCAGTATAAATTTGCCTTCATCTTTGAAAGTAAAAATCAGGACACTCAAAGATTTGTTGTTTTTTTTACAATTTGAGGTTCTATTTGATGCAGTCATTTACTTTTTAGGGTTCCACTGCGGCCGTCTGAGCAGAGGGTTTCGAGGCGCATCGTCTCTGGGTTCAGCTGCCCAGCTGGGAGGAGGCCTCAAAGCCCCACGATGCCGCCGCCGCTGCTCCTCTTCTGCCTCATCCTCATTTCTTAAGTCATCAGCAGAGCCGTTGTTATTGTCAAAAGGAGGGTTGAAGTGGCGACGATGTGTTGGGAAGCGGGAATCCCTGTAAGAGGAGCCAGTCTGGGGTTTGCACTGGTCTTTGCTGAAGCTCTCACTCTGGCTTTCATTGAGGACATCAGTGGAGGGAACTTCCTTCAGAGTTTCCAGCGTGTGAAGAGGCATCATGGCTCCGGACGAGGAGCGTTTGGGCTGGATGAATCGAGAGCACCGGGTAGGATAGGCTACCTCAGACATGGTTTCATGGTCATCTGAGAATAAAAGGATGGGAAACATGAAGGAAAAATTATAAAGCAGCAATTAAAAGAACAGACATTTGAAACTTCTCCAACATTTTCTTTCCACTTCACAGGCATCTTCTATTTGTTGGTCATATTTTAATACGTTGATATTTACTATTATAACATATTGTGAGTAGAGCTATTAAATGGGTCTCTACACGTTTGTCCCAAAAATTTGGTGTCTAATGAAAAAGGACATATGGGCATGGAATATAGATCATTTCTAAAAGGAATTGGTTGCACTGGATTTTGTTTATGGTCTTCAAAGTAAAATGGGAATTAAAACAAATTAACATGAGCATTTTTGTATTTTATTTAGCAGAGACTGTTTATTCTTTTCCTTCCAGTTTACAGTTTTTCTGTTTCAGATCACATAAAATCTCAATAAAATACATCAATATTTGTTGTTGTGACATCAGAAAATGTGAGAAAAGTTACGTCTGTCTGACTAAATACATTTGCCTAATTAATTTCCTAGCTCGTGAAAAATAAAAAATTGGGTTTGTAAGTTTAGTTTTAGAAGCTTACCTGCATAACGCCGCCTCACAGATGGATATTTTGACCCCAAATTCTGTCCAGTAGGAAGTGAGAAATATTTCTGAGACTTTGGAATCTGGGAATAAAAATACAAAACATATACAAAAATTAGCCTGCCTGCAAGGGTTTTCGTTTTAACCTTTACTGATCTACATCATGTTTAGGAATGTGTGTTGAGACCCCTAGAATTATCTGATTTTAAAGAAGTAAACTTTAGCACCTTAAACATCAACAAACCACAAAAAAGTGTAATTGAAAAGGATCTTGAAAATTATTTTTGTTTCAACATAGCTGTTTTCAAATGTACTCATGAATTCCCCAATTCATTTAACAGAGTCACTGAAATTCAGATCCACAAAACCCATTTCTGCAAGTGTTGAAATTAGAACCTGGCAAATAATGATGGATTTTAAGCTTTAGTCACATGATGATAAATAAATAAATGCAATCACTTGGGCAAATTTTCTAATTTCACTATATTAACATTTAATTGCACCAAATTGCAATTATTTTTGGGGGGGTTTGGGATAATGTTCACTACATGAGAACTAAATTCTCAATTATATTATAATTATATTATGGATTTTACCATATCATGCAACCAAAACAGGAAAAAACAAATAAAGGCAATTTTGGTTAATATATTTAAATAAAACATAAGTATAAATCACTTAAAGTTATTGATTTATATTAGAAAATATTACACATACTTTACTATTAGGACTGATCAAAGTCTCCTAAGACACTATCCCAGATGGTTTTCAGATTTCATTCATTTGGATTTTTCTTTAGTTCTTCTACAATTTCTACTAATGATGCAAAAAAATAATAATCATGGTTTGATTGCAAAACCAAAACATTTTTTTAAAGTACGGTAGCATTTGGAAGAATCTGTGAAATCCTGATTTAGAGCTCACTGTTGACTGAAAGCTGCCGTGACGGAGGCTTCGGCGGATGTTGGCGTGGCGTCTGATCAGGATCTCTCTGGGCTGGTTGTCATTGGGCAGAGCATGCTTACTCGTAAATGCCACCGTCTGAAAACATAAACACAAAGTAAGACGACGTTATCTGCATAGTTGTGGCCTTTATGAAGGGCTTCTTTCACACATTTGATCAAGTTTGGCTTTGCAGAAGTCAGAAATGCAACTCCACTGCCTACATCGTCCTCTAGAGATAACCAAGGCTCTGATAAATAAACCAGTAAGTGCTCTCTTTCAGGGGAGACAGCATTCTCTAAAGCTCGGATTGCTCAACCAAACCTGAACACACCTGTCTGAGCAACAAGAGGGAAGTTTCTGTGTTTGTGCTTTGCAACCATAAAATCATCCTCCATGATACAAAACAACCATTTTTATTTATGTAGATATAAGCAAAACAGTGCAACAGAAAACATGATGTACTGTCACATATGGGATTATTGAATCAAAGTTATTTTCTTAATTACACCTTAAGTATGTAAGGGCTGAGATTAAGGCTGGCAGTTTTCATAACTCCTCAGCAATATCATAGAAAAAGGACATTAGTTCATAATGGACACTGTTTAAGAAGAACAACACAGTACTGTAACTATTTAAAATAAAGCTGCCAGCCCAACCAGGAAGCATGTTTTCCATTTGTCTGCACATCAAAGAGGCTTTTGAGGGCTGATGTCATTGTCACTGGTGGAAAAGTACTGCCAGAGACACACCATCGTTATGCAAAACAAGCCCAGTTTCAGTGTTTGGAGTTTCCACATGTCGCTAACACATTACTGGAAGAAAACAAAAAACTCTGACGAAGCTCCATTTAGTGGGCCAGGCCTGTGTAAAAAAAAAAATCATTTTGTTTCTGGTTTCCATGTCAACTCTGGCTGTCTGACTCAGTCAATTAAAGACTAACAATGTTATGCTGAAGTTTTTGTCGATAAATAGCTACTGTGCGGACCATTTGATTAGCTTTGCAGAATTTTATTTAAAATAAACATGCTAAAATCAACTTTTATAACAATGAGTATTTTCTTCAGATGTGGAAAAGTGCATGACCTTCTCTATAAGATGTAGTAAAGTTTAAAATAACAGAAAAATCTATGAAAATTATCCACAAACCTAGTCTCATTATTTTCCGGCACTGTTGAATGCATGCCTCAATTTCTTGGCAATACTGGCAAAAAACGTATAAACTGTGACAGATGTTTTTTTTTCTTATCAAATGTTTGAAATGTTTTAATCCAAAATTATTTTTAAAAAATATTCCATGGGAAATAAATGCCAGCATAAAAAAATTAATTAACTATGACACAATAATTGGTAGCAATACCACTTCTATTAAAATAAATGTAACTGATGCATTGCACTATTTTTCTTTACTTTGGTAAGTTTATCAGTTTTGGTGAACTTTTCATCTGTAATGCATCACTTTTTTTCCCCCTTTAACATAAATCTGACATAAACACTGGCACATTTCTCTTGCCTGTTTCTGTCTGAATGAGAACCAAAGCTTATCTTGCCCACAGAAACAAAGAGCAGGATGGAAATGAAAGTAGAATAAGCGGAAGAGAACTACAGCAAAATCACAAGTAACTAAGTGTCCATCGTAAACATCAGACTGATGCATTTTATCCAGTGGACTCCATTATTCATGGGGGCTAAGGATCAAAAAATCTGCACAAACTAGATTTCCTCTAGAAACTCTTACAACTGCCCATCTAATAGTTCAAAACACCAAATATATCTTCAGGTGAATTAATACACACAGTACAAACAAGTGTGAAAAATATAATATTCTCACGATTGAGCGTGAAAGAGGATGGTGATGTCAAGGAGGTCTCTCTTCCAAAGTTATTTACAACCTTGCTAGGTTATGATTTATTTGAAATGTGGAGAAATTTTAAACAACTCTCGTGAATTATTTAAAATAAATTCAAAATGGTTTTAACACAGGGTCTGTCAGTTGGATTTATACCAAAATAAAAGAGAAATGGTTCCTGAGACAGCAAATGAAAATGACTCCATGGATTGAGTCTGACAAATAAACGACCAAATCCTAGTAGCCTAGAGGCAGTGCTGTTTTTATTGTCCATCTTACCCGTTGTCTGATCTTGTACATGTTCTTGGAAAGGAGGTCGTGCATGTTTTTCAGGTCCTCAGCCATGAATGTCTTCTTTGGATTAGTAGATTCCTTCTTCTCTCCCCTAAATAAAAAAAAAGATATATTAATTCAGAAAGAATGGTTATTAGTTGATCTGACCAAACAATAAGGAAGTTGTGTGGTTTCAGGATCAAGGTTTCATACTGAAGAGAGACGAGGGAAGGAGCAGCACTGATGTCCCCAGACACCGTGTCCAGGATCTCCATGGCGTTCTGCAGCTCCAGCTTCTTGTACAACGCGACAATACTGGACTCAGCCCTGCTGTCTCGGATCAGGATCCTACGTAGTATTCGGTTGTTGAACTTCATGAACCTAGGATTGGGATGAGAAATTTTGCTTGTATGAAATTATTTTCTCATCCTAAGATACATGAACACAGGCTAAATTTCTGTAGTTCTGACAGTAGCTTCCTGTGTTGCTGTCTTAAAGTTACTCTTAGATTTTTCTCTTTTTAAATCAGTCCCTCCAGGTTGCTGCAGAGTTTCACTAAGTGACTTAGTGATTTTGTGTCACCTTTTCAAATATTTGTAATCGAAGTTGTGATTTTTTTAAATCTGATATTCTAGCATGGGTATTATTATCTGTTTACTTGGAAGAAAACGGCAAAATTATTTGCCTTTTGGCTGACCGCTTGCTGAACATGACAGAATGTGCAGTGCAGCCAAGAAAATCACATTACCACATCTAATTATTAATTGCTAAATTGTTGTAATGACTGAAAAAAGTGCAGGAGACAGAGGGCATGTATATGGGAAGTGCAGCGGAACATGTCCCCTTCGTTTTTGGAAAAAACAAAAAAAGGCAAATGTTACCGTTTAGCATCGTACGTGTTAAATTAAATCAGCTTTCAAGAAACCTTGTGAAATGAGGTTAGATTAAAAGGAGACTAAGGGGAATTGGCCAAAATTCATTCATAAAAGAATGAAATGCAGATCTGCAAAAATGATGATTGTTGAAAATCCCAAATCCTCTGAAAATTTGTGAATGGTGAATTACAACATCACAACTTCCTTGAGGGACTGGTTAACGCTCTTCTTGCCCAACCTGCCGGCTTGAAGAGGCCAAATAAATGGCATCCGAGTAAAGAGGGGTGAATACAAATATCTTCTCTGACTTTTCTTTTATGTGAAGCCACCAATTGCCCTTTGTACCATTTCCAGTCCAGAAGACTTTCTCCCACTGTTCAAAATGACTGAGTTCCTAAAAGTTTGCCCTTAATAATAATCTAATAGTCCTATATCAATATAAACTTGCTGTGTCAATACATACAACCTGACTGCTCTATATGTAAGTGTCATGTTCAGAGCATGTTTCGACTGGTTAAAACTAATCCACTGTTAGAAACTTGAGAGACCAGTCTCACAAGGCCCGCTAGGGGAATGTCGACACAGCCAAGAGGAAGAGGAAGAAAGGGGGACAACAAAAGAAAATGAAGATGAAAAGAGAAGCATATACAAAAATACAACTAATTTTGAGCAGAAGGAAATTGTTTATATTTTCTTTGCTGACTGCTGAGGCTGAACATGGCATTCCTCACCTCGCCATCATGAACACTCACTGCTAAACATGATGTGAAAGACACTCTTCCTCCAGATTTTTAACAGCATTTGATTTGTTGGCATGCAACAAGAAGTGCCAAACCATAAACATACCAACCTGTTAAACAACAATTTAAGCAGAATTAGGATGCCAGAGTTACTCACTTGTCCTTCCAGTAGAAGTGACTCCACTGTCCACAGAGATCCTCTATTCCTGCCATTGTGTGCTCCATGAGCTGAAAGTGACAAAGAGCGTCTCAGCATTTCCTTGTGAACACACACACACACACACACCCACGCACCCGCACACACACCCACACACACACACACACACACACAGTAGATGATAAGAATAAATGTCTGCGTTATACCCTGCTGTGAATCTCTACATTGATGGTCTCTACGTCACGGTTGGTCCTCCGTACGTTGATTAACTCAATCAGAGGTCGGATACTGATGCCCTGCAGAGAGAAACAAAAAACACTTTTAAAGTGTTTAAAATGAACCTGGCTTTATATGATGGTGTCAATTAGAAATTATTAGATTTTTTTTATTTGAATTGAAAGACACAAATATTTGTATTTCAATATAACTCGCGTATTTGCCTCTCACCCAATGAATGCTTGAGCCAGGCATTAACCAGCTTTTTTTTAACCAGATAACATTAAATTGTTAGACTTTTATCATGTTGATCAGGTCTATGCATCAAAATAATAAACTAATGTATATTTACTAATATGTCATGTTATTGTGACAAGAGGAATAAAAGTTGATTTTATTCTTTAAAAACCCCTGAATAAATAATGAAAAACATTCTTGTTTAAAATAGTAATATGATATTTTAACTCAAGGATTATACAGTGAGAATCCAATATCACTCATTAAATCCAAACCTCCCAACATTTCTAGATAGTTTTAATATCACAATGTGCTACTAGTTCATGAAAATACGCCAGAACTGGCTTCAGTGAAAAGTTTTCAATAAATTAATCTAGTAGGAGAATCATGAACCCCTAATATTACCGATAAATGAATGTTATAAAGACAAATTACACCAGCAAAACTAATTTAATTATTTTCATTTGTGTCTTTTGTCTTTATTCTTTCATTTACTATCAATCATTTTATTGATTGATAGTATTTTAGTGCAGTATTTTAGTGCTTGTAAAGTGTTTTATCAATAAAGTTATCATTGACAGAAGCCAAGTCTAAAAGTCTGACTATGCCATCACACTCTGAAAGCTTTCACATTAACACATATGTTGTTAAACGATCTCGTGACTGATCTACTCACTTCCTGACTTCAGCCGATCTAATTATGATTTGCAAAGCTTCTAGCCAGCTTCAACCACAGCACGCAGTCCAGTTTTATCCACAGACTTTGCATAAAACTGAACTGAAACTGTCACCTGGAGAAACACTGTGAAGAGGATTACTGCGATGGTGGCAGTGATGAACAGCTGTTTCCGGCCAATGCTGTCAGGAAGTGTGAAGGCCAGAGCGAAGGAAATGGCGCCCCGCAGTCCTCCGTAGGCCAAACCGAACTGATCCTTCATATTGAATGGGATGGTTCGGAAAGGGTTAATGATCAGAGTCAGCACCAAAACACCTGGAAGAGAAAAAAATAAAATTATATATATATAAATATATATATATACAGTACAGACCAAAAGTTTGGACACACCTTTTAATTCAATATTTTCATGACTATTGACATTGTAGATTCACACTGAAGGCATCAAAACTATGAATAACACATGTGGAAATATGCACTAAACAAAAAAGTGTAAAACAACTGAAAATACCCCTTATATTCTAGTTTCTTCAAAGTAGCAACCTTTTGCTGTGATTACTGCTTTGCACACACTCTGCATTTTCTTGATGAGCTTCAAGAGGTAGTCACCTGAAATGGTTTTCACTTCATAGGTGTGCCCTGTCAGGTTAATAAGTGGGATTTCTTGCCTTATAAATAGTCATGAAAATAAAGAAAACCCATTGAATTAGAAGGTGTGTCCAAACTTTTGGTCTGTACTGTATATGCTAAATTATACAAACACTGCTCAAAACTTTGAAGTAAATCTTAAAAGTAACACCAATCTTGTAGTTTCACTAACAGATTCACATTATTAACGCCGCGCCTTGCATCCTGCTTACCCAGACCTCTCCATAAAAAGGTAAATAGCAGCGTGAACAGGATGTAGCCCCAGTTCCACTCATGCTCGGTTGTTATGGTGACGACGCCTAAAAAGAAGAAGATGAGGGTCTCCGAGATAGAGCTGAGCATCTTGACCACGTGCCGGATGGTTGTGGAAGAACGCTGGGAAACGTTCTCCTCGACGTAGTACTTCATGGTGAGGGCACAGCAAACAATGCTGCATCAACGCACAAACAGTAGCAGCTTTTTGATTTATTATGGTTAAAGCAGTCTACAGGTCAGATATTTGAATACGCAAGACCATTTCAAAGCCACTCACGCCATGATGGAGGAGATGGCAAAGAGCTCGGCCACCAGATACGCCAGGTAGCTGAACATGAAGATGAGGAGGGGTTCGATTTCTCTGACCTTGGAGGTGAATCTTGTTGTGAAGGCGGCCACAAAACCAAAAAGGACGCCAAAGCCCATCCCCCCAAGGCCGACCACAAAGAACCTCGCCACTCCCAAGAACACATCTTCGGGCTCCACCACCTCCATTTCCGCCACAAAGGTGAACATGCTGTACAACACCTGAAAACAGGCAAACATAGAAGTTCTCAGAGATCATGGGAATGGTTAGAAACTCTGGTCTCTAATTTTGAAATGTATTCATTTATTTCAGGGTGTCAAACTCCAGACCTTAAGGGCCGCTGTCCTGCAGTTTTTAGATGTGCCACAGGTACAAAACACTAGAATGAAATGGCTTAATTACCTCCTCCTTGTGTCGATCAGTTCTGCAGAGCCTTGCTAATGGCCTAATTATTCTATTCAGGTGTGGTGCAGCAGAGGCACATCTAAAAGTTGCAGGACAGCGGCCCTTGAGGACTGGAGTTTGACACCTGTGATTTATGTGGTAGGGACATTGCACATTAAAAGTTTTGTAAAAAGTAACAGAAATAGCCAAAAGGCTATTTTTTTATCTGTGGTTCCTGAAAATGTGCAATTTGTCTAATTAAAAACAAACAAGGCAAAATTAAAATGACTTACACACATTTTGTCAATAAATACAATCATTACAAACAGCAAATACAAATCCCTGATGACTGAAAAGGTTGTTGAGATTGTTTTGATCTCATTCAACCAAGATCCTTGGACGACAAATCAGCTCAAGGCAGAGTAATATTTTAACCAGATGTCATCATATCCCTCTAAGTAAAAAACTAAATATTTTTTAGGTGGCTTCAAATTTTTGTGGAAAGCTTTTCACAGAGTAGTAAGCACCTTTCACAAATAAAAATAAAATTTCATGTAGAAGTGTGGGCTTGTGTTCCTTAAAAAAGGTCCCTGTCATAATCATTAATTGAGAAAGAAATTAATGATAATTAAAATCCTGATATTTCCAAAAGAATAAAAATAAAAATACACTACTGAATACTAGTCAGGTTCTAACAACTCTGTGTGTGTGTAGTAACTACGGTGCTCTCAGTTTTCTGTTTGTATTTGCATACGAATGCCAGTAATACAATAAGCAAACACATTTCCAGCCAAAAATGTGGCTGGAAATACGATACAGATTGAAATAAAACTGCCCAACTGCTAAATGAGGAGTAAACCAGGTGATCGTATGTAAATCCTGGGAGAATCTTATAATTGGTGAAAACACTGCTCCTACTTTTAGCTTATAGGCAAAGTGTCAAATATGTGATCATTCTTATTCCTGGGCTTCCCTAATGACCCAGTGTAATGTTTGTTTTCTGTTTAATCTACTGATGCTAAACAAAAAGGTGACGAACTCAGTGAAAGGAGAACTGGTTTACAGAGCTGGGTTTGGTCGGAGTGTTTGAATATAAAACGAAGAGAACTGGAGTGGTGAGGGAGGGGGATGAGCTCACTTCGGTCATGTAACAGACGATATGTGCATGTGTTGACTCCTCCCACGCTACCAAACGCACATGCAACTGTGACCTCAGAAACAGGTTTGGCAGCATGTGAGCAAACAGGTTCTGAATGAGGCTGACATGACACATTTGTTTCATTTCTCAGACGCTTTTTTTCTCCCCCTCGTTTTTCTGTACGGCCATCATGCCTGTGGGCCAGCGTTTCTCCCACACACATTATGTTGTCACGCATGCACCCTAACTCCAAAAAAGTAAAATTAAGAAAGTGTTAGTATGGCGATGAAACCTGAGTTGAACCTTTTGAGTGCAGAAGAATATAAAAACTTGCTCACTGCACAATAGTAGATGTTTCATGTGCTAAAAGGGTTTTAAATGACAGGAGGGGTGAAGCAGTGATGATGATGAATTAAAACCTTTGAAATAATATAAAGAAATACATATTCCTGTGGGACTAGAATGTGTTTATGTGAAGACTAGTGCCATTTTGCTGCGCATTCGTGAAGAAAAATAAACACTAATTGCATACTTTGTTTTCTAACCCAATAGTGACACAGGACAATCCCGATAAGGGCAGCAAGTTTCAACGTTAGCAGAAAGGATCAGAAACGTTCTAGCTCACCACAGTGACGGCGTCGCTAAAGAGACATTCTCCGAACACCACGATGTAGAGCTGCTCGTTCACAGAAATGTCCTCAAAGACGTTGAGAACCGCCACGGGGTCCACGGCTGAGATGATGGCCGCAAACAGCAGGTTCTCCTGCAGGTTGATGTCCTGCACGCCGAACGCCTCGATGTGGCATATGGCGAACAGGGACACGCCGATGCCGATGCTGTTCCAGAGGGTCCCCACCACTGCGAACCACAACACCTGCACACCGAAGGAAGAGCACGGGTCATTAAGTGCAGATGAGTGAAGAAACGGGAATGTGGTTGAGTCGTTTACTCACGGTGCCCACGTTCTCAAAGAACAGCCTGGTGGGCATGAAGTAGCCCGAGTCCAGGACGATAGGGGGGAGCATGTAAAGGAAGAAGACATTGCTGCTGAGAACAGCCGGAGGCTCCTCGTGGACTGAGTGCATGATGGCGCCAACAATCAGACCGATGCTTATGAGAAGGCATGACTCTGGCACCCAGATCGTTATCTTGTGATACACATGAAAACCTGAAAGAAAAAAAAAGAGGAAGATGTGACTTTGGTGTAGCATTTCCTGCAACTCAATAAGTTATAAAATTATTACTAAGGTATTTCAACGATTCAACCAAAACAAAGCCAAACACTATGTAGATTTGTTACACACAGTGTAACATGGTTCAAGTGTTTATTTTTGTTAATTTTTGCTATCTTGGCTTACAGCTAATAAAAAGCCCAGGTTAATTTTCTCAACAAATGAAAATATCATAAGAGCAGTTAAGGAAAATAATTTTAAACGCATCTGGGGGAAGACTGCTGAATTGACAGCTGAAGCAGACAGTCATGAAAACCCTTCATGTGGGGTGCTGTGGGGGCGCAGGGCTAAAGCACAACCCAAATGGAGAATTCGATGTCACTGGATGCATGCAGCAAAGCCTGATGACCTTTGCTGCATGATGTTTTCAGAAAAACTAAAATCCCAGAGTCTGCAGGATGATTGGAAAGCCACAGAATCCAAGTTGCTTGAGGTCTAGTGGGCATTTTCCACAGTTGGTCTTCATGCTTTATTTTACTTACAAGCTTAATGGACATGATGAGGGCTTGGCCCCTTCCACACTGCTAAAAGTACCAATACCTGCTTTACAAGTGAGAGAGACTCTATAGGCACCCTTCTGTCAAATTTTAATCGGAGTTTGATGGATGAGTGATTAATGACCCTAATTAATTGATATTAATTTCCGGTCACATGATGCCCCTCCCCCCATCCGGTCACATGATGCCCCTCCCCCCATCCGGTCACATGACCCCCCATCCGGTCTCATGACCTCAGCGTGCTTAACACGTGTTACAATATATTCCCGCTAATTTCAATTCAACCAATAGAAACAGAGACAGGCTCCGAGTTTTATGAGTAATACAATTAAAGTATAAAAAAAAACAATAAGTGTTAAATAATCAAGAATAATATACGATATAATATATTTAAATAGAATGTTGTAATTAACTCTGGTTTTGCTCACCAAGCCGTTCGTGTTTGTGCGTGTGTCCGGGCAGAATACTGGACAGGGAGAGGGTTGAACTTTGAACATGTCCCTCAGGATGTCTCAATGCCATACATTGTTTAAGGTGAACTCCTTCTGACCTCTATGAGTTTGAATTAGCCAATAGAAGCAGAGACAAGGGGTTCGGTGTTAGAAAATCAATAGTAACATACAATATAGTATATTCAAATAGATTTGGCTGTTGTAACTACATCCGGTTTTTTTTAAACACAAGGTCTTTCTGATATACTGCCTGAAGCGGGACAGGCCCCAGCCATCAGGAAGACTCTCATGACCTCCGGTCATCATGCGTGACACATGTGGCTCTCTATATTTCCGATCATCTCAATTGGGTCTCTATCGGGGGTTGATTGATATGGAGTAAACGCCAGCACAGGATTCATTCTCGTGACTTTTTGGAGGAGGCCCCATGACAGTGCTGCTCACCAAGTCATGTGTGTGTGTTTGTATATAAAGACATATAGAAACAAAAGTCCCTAAAGAAAACCTACAGTTTAACTATTTTACTGCATTATTTATGGTAGCACAATTAGCCAGTGTTGACTATGAGTTTGTGATTTCCTTCATCACTTCAATTTTAAACTCTAATAGATTTTCTTTTTCTGTAACACTTGCTAGTGTGATACATTTCAGTAAATGTTCCTCATTTGTACACGTACTTCTTAAGAATATGTGACAGACAGTAAACAGGCCTACTCAAATTTAACTTTTATCTTTCCGCAGTTAAAGAATTTGTCCAGACTTTTCCAGAATTTGGCCCGGCATCACTGTGAATGATTTTGTTCAGTTTTTTTTCTTGCTGTTGAATCAACACTGATCTTCCCACTGCTTCATGTTGTCTCCAAAATAGTAAATCTTGGTTTAAATACATTTGAAACTCAGATTTTTTTTCTGTAACACTTGCTAGTGTGAAACATGTTAGTAAAAGTTCCTCATCTGTAAATTTATTTCTGAACAATATCTGACAGGGACTAAACAGGCCTCGGTGAGGTTCCCTTGGATTTCTATTGATTTATTGAATGTGTAAATATTTATCAAACTGAATGGTCATTCAGTTTTTATATAGTTTTTTTTTTTCTTTTGGTGTTTGTTGCACAAATTTAAATATATGCTGGCTATCAGCCAAAAATTCAATCAGTGAATTTGTGTTTTTTCTTAAATACTCCCTCTCACGGAGACTTACTTACATCTTCTGACAACTAGCCCCACTTATAATAACATTGACTAAGTTTGCTATTGGTACACTTTACCTAAAAATAAAAATTAAACATACTCACTACACAACCATGCTCCAAGAGTTGCTCATAACATGGTGAATTGTTTTGTTACCTTTAAAATGATCTGCAGCTTTTGTTCCTCGGTCCTAATGATGCTGTTCACTAATGTTCTCTAACAGACAGTACAACACCTCTTGTAATTGATAAGCTTATAAATGATCAATGCGAAGCATCAGTATGCGCTAAAGAAGATCATATCAGTCAAATTAAGTAAAATATCATTATACTCAAAGCAATCAAAATTATATTTCTCTGAAAGGTCATTTTTCCTTTTCAGAGAGTTTAGACTGTATGAAAGGAATCAGTGAAATATACTATGAAATATTTTATCTGCTGCATCCCGATAATAAAACTTCAATTGTGAATTGAATGATTACATTGTATCTAGACACAAAAGAATCAACCGTTAATTAGTAATCATACTGACTAACAAGATCTGATCAAACAAGAAACTTGACTACCTCAAGGGATTTCTCACATTGGAGAATAAACCGTCTGACTTTCTTTAGCCACTAAATTTAACCTTACCAAAGTTTTGCCTTGGAGCAAACAGGTACTGAGTTTGAAGCGGATCAGATGCCTTCAGCCATCTGCTAAAGCTAGACTCCGGCCTTCCTCACTGTAAAATAAAACATTAGACTTAAACAAAAAGTTCAAGCGAACATCACTTAATTATCATCGACTTGTTGTTTGTACTCATCTTAAGCAAGTGGCAGGAATATTTGGATATATAAAAAAAAAGCATTATAAGTTAATCTATTTAAGTTGAGTCCATGCAACAAGTAAAATAAAATAAAAAGTGAACTATTTGAAAGTAATGAGGATTTTGGGTGGTAAAAGTTGAACATTTTAACATGCCCAGACACTACGCCATTTCTGCTCAAGCAAACCAAAAGGTTTTGAACAGAACAACCATGTCAAATAATGAGACCATGAATCTTTAATCTATGTAGCAAATATATTGCTGCTGCTGTAGGCAGAAAATAAAAGAAGTTTTACGGAGAATAATATTTTGGATGAGTTTAAGAATATTGTTTGCCAAAATCACACGGTGTAACTACACTTGTCTTTTATATGTAGCAGTAATTGAATCTTTTTGAGGCAATTGGTTGCATAAATTAAAGTAAATACGACCTATTTTCCTGCTCCACATACTTAGTTAGCAATTTGCCAGCTAGCTTCCCAGTCTGAACTTCTGGGCAATGTCTTGATTCAGTCAAATTTTCTATCTTGTATCTCCTGAACTCTGATATTTTGCTTGCTCGTCTTCATCGTGCTCTGAATGCAGTATCGGGTTTCTCTTACTTTAACCCGCCCAACTTACACCTGATTGGCATGTTAGCCTTTTGATTCCCTCCCAGTGAGGCGGTGCTTCACAAAGCAAACTGTTTGTCAAACTGTTGATCTGCCTCATGGCTGTTTTAGAAGATATGGTGACTGAGGTTTAGACAGTACTAGCCCGCTCATGCAGCTTGTTTTTATTAGATGGCAGTCCTAAAAGTACATATCTTTAAAATATGAATAAATATGTACAATTCCATAATTATTCGATCCAACGGTTATAGAAGTTTTGTAATAATGCAATTCAGGTATTTTACATTTTCTGGACTAAAGGAGGATTTCAGTTCAACACCTGTGGTTTCTTAATGTAAGTGTTTCTGCTACTGGACAAGAAACAGGGTTAAAAGAGGATTTAGAAAGAAAAATACAAAGATGATAGTTGTTTTTACCGAGAGCAAGGCTGTGACTAGTTATCGGGACAGAATGAGACCTGTAAAACTGTTGGGCATCTGCTCCAACAATTTATTAATCTTTAGGAAATATTTTTTGGACACAGCCATCCGCAGGAGCAAGATGAAGCAAGAACATCACAACATCAGATGTATTTTTTCATCCTTATATCCGTGATTTAAAACTATTTTTAATTTTTGTGTCATCTTAAAGATGGAAAGAGTCAATTATTTTTCACCCATGGAAAAGTGTAAAGTGTTTATTATGAGTAGGATTAACCAAGCTGAAGGAAAACAAAGAAAAAGGATAAATAAATATTAATTGATACAGAACCGAATCAGCAAATATGAACTTATGAAACTATTGAAACCTTCAAGAATTTTATGTTGTGTAAGATATTTAAGAAACTAATAATGAATCTGCGTTCATGAATTTCTTTATTTGGTTGTTATCTGTAAAATACGTTTACCTTTTGTTTTGTTGAACACCAGACATCTCATCTCTTTCCCACAGTTTTTTTTCCACTTAGTTCCACTACTGCAGTGGATTTTATAGTCAATGTTTAAAGCCAGCACAGAGTCTGAAGCGATGGAGGAGATTTACGTCAATATGGAACCTGTTGGAAAAACTGCATCTAATCACACAGGTAAGAACGAAGTTACAGAGAAATTTAGTGTGTATTGAATTCAATTTTGCTAAGGTTGAGGTTTTTGTTAAGGTTCGAACATCTCCAAAGAGAGGCTCTGCCTCCGTGCGGCTGTATGTTTGGGAATCCTGAATGTTTTACTTTTGGCTGAACTCATCGCCCTCAGTGTACACAGTGAGTCTTCTTCTAGTCATCTTAAAGATGTAAAAAGAGTAAATTTTAAGTTTCTGTTATATAAAAAATGTCATTGTTCCCCTTCTAAAATCAAACTGACCAAATAGCAAGGGTTTAAAACAGAATAAAGCTTAGTGACTCAAAGTGTTGCAGAGAGGTGAAACATTACATTAAGTTACATGAGTTTGATTCATTTTCAGCAATGGTTGCATTTGCAGCCATTTAGGTTAGCAGGTCTTTAATATCTTTTCTTTTTCAAACTATTTACCCAACGATTTATTGTTCAGTGTTACCTCAGTTTAAATTCTACAGGCATAACCAAAATCATGAAACTATTTTATAAGTCTTAAGTGAAAACACAATGCCACTTCTTTTTGCAAACATGGTTAATTTTTTTTTTTTTTTTTGCAGCTCATCACATGACAGCAGATTTTTCTGACATCAGCAACATTCTGACCGAGCAGAACAGCAGCAGCAAGTTTCCCTCCATGAACGCTAACTTCACTGAAACGGCTCCACGAGCTGAAGACACTTTAAGGTTGGTCAAAAGCTTTAAAAAATTTGGATTTCGTTAAAAATTGAATTCTACTCTGAATTGTAGAGTATAACTAATAACTTTCCTTTTTGGTCTAAATGAATATAATGTAAATGAACAACTTTTATTTTAATTTATTAAGTGCTCTATCATTTGCATGTGCTAAAAAACAACAATGTAAAACAAACTAAACTTTGATTTTTTTCTCCTTAAAGGGAAATTGTGTCCTACAGAACGAACAAACATCAGTTGTTCCTGTTCATCCAGGGGCTGCGGAAGAAGAGAAGAGCAGATCCACTAGTGATGGATGATTAGGATCTGTGTTCACTGTGATATTATTCACCAACAATAATGTAGCTTATTAGTACGGTGTTACATAAAACCCTAAAGATAAAATGTACACTTCCAACTGTTGTGACCTGCATCTAATAACACAACAATTTTATCGCTTGTACTCTGTGTTTTTCTTTCTTGTTAAAACTCTGACATGATAAACAAATGTTTTTTTTTGTTTGTTTGTTTTTTTGTTTTTTTTTTGTATTTTTGCGGAGAATCGGTTGATGCGCTCTGATTGTGTATTAATGTGACTTTTACTACGAAACTTTATGGAGTTCCAGTTGTGTCCGGTAATAGCGGATTAAGTTCTATCTTGGTAAAATTATATTTCCAATTATTTACTATCATTTGTAATAAAGTGATGCCAACACCACGGATTCAACAGTGAGGAGTTTGTTCTAGTCATCTTAAAGACGGAAAGAGTCAATGTTGTGCTGATTCTGAGTAACTGAATGATTAACTGAATGACTTTTTATTCATTTCAGAGTTCAATCAGCGAGGTTATTCATTTTGTGATGGTCCTAGTCTATGAAAGAAAGAAACAAAGAAAGAAAGCAGCAAATGTACATGTTGGTTCCACCGGCTTCCCCTGAAAATATGGATAAATTAAGTCATTGTAGGGTTAAAGTAATTTGAAGAGGGAGAAGCGTATAAACAAGTCAAGTCAATGACGAGTCAATGACATGATGCATTCTGCATTTTTAACTCAGTTAACTTAACTTTTTGTTTTTTTAACTGACTTTAATACATTTAAATTGCTACGTTGTTTGATAAGTAGAATGGAAATGACTATTTTTTGTAAATGGTCTTGTAAATTAGCGTTTTAAAAATCAACTGAATTGAATTAAGAAATTTGACCATCGGATTGGACTGAAGAGAAATGATGAGCAATGTTTTATGGGTGGATGAAAGTAAAGATTGGTATTTTTGTAACATCAAAAGTTCATTTTTGAGGCAAAACTAAGAAATTTCTAAAAATTTCAAATTGCATTTTCCTACATACCGTTGCCTGGTGTTTTAGCAGGTAAAGGTCATCCCTTGCAATAAAATGAAGCTGTTGTCTTAAATTTTATTTACAAAGATATAAGTCCTAATATTCTGTACAACTTAATTCACAGGTTACAAATACTAAAAAAGTCAAGTATCAGAATCACTAAAAACTCATGACAAAAAAAAGAACTTGTGACAACAATCTTGCTCCTGAATTTGGGTCAGGAAAATAAAGCTAGAGAAGCAAACTCTTTCACAATTTAGATTTACAGATTCACAGGAAAAGCTACGTTTTCAACAACTATATAGATTTAGAAAAACAAAAAACCAAATTTTAGGCATAACTATTGTATTTTACCTGCCTCAGGGGCTTTGTTGGATCATTTTGTGTAGCATGATTTAGTAGTAGCATCATGTAGTACGATAGTGACAGTGCAACATCAGTGTTTACAATAAGTTTCGTATCTTTAATGGCAGGAAACATCATTTTTACATCAGTGGGATGTTAAAAGTCTTGTATGTAAACATCTTATGGGGAGGTTTTTATTGTTTCCTTATTTATTGTTTCCTTAAAACTGTTTAAGGAGTGTTGATTTCATCCAAAATTTTAAGAGATTATAAAGGATTTAAAGTTAAAAACAAAACTCAAATGAAAATGTACTACACGGCATGCATTTGAAGCTTTGACCCAACACAGGGCAGGCTGTACACTGTGATGGAGATATTTGTCTCTTTAAAGATCTGCTCCAGGATCTTTGACACCTTTGACCATTGCAGCTGGTCCAGGCCACAGCCAATTCTGAGGGGGGAGATATGAGACAAGCAAATTGATTAATTATTCCCAATAAAGAAGAAGATTTAAGGGTATTTATTATAGTCATTTATTCACAGTAGTTCCTACAAACCGAGGTATTGATATCCTATTGACACCATTTTCTAAGCAGTGAGATTTCATGTCTTCCAGACTCTGTCTTAGGTTGACATACGTGGGTTTCTGGCTGGCTTTTTTCTTTGTGATCTGAGACACATAATAGGAAAGATACAGTTACCAGATCGAATAATGAAACAGGTTTTGGTCCTGTGCAGTATAATTGTGGTATGTTTACCAGATAGTAGATGAAACGTTGATCATGTGTCAGGACAGCACACTGCCCTGGAAGCTTCTCTATTAGGACATACAAAAAAATACAAAACAGAATATGATTTAGCACCTGCTGTTGAAATCATACATTTGAATGAACTGCAAAAACATAAAACATTTTTTTCCAAAACAAAGACTTTAGTAACTAGTCTGACTCACTCTGCTCCTTTAACTCTGAGACTCGACCAAACTTCTTCTTGAACATCACCGCTATGCCTGCTCCCATGCGACAGTCTTCACTGATGCAGTGGGCCAAGGATTCATCGCGTGGACAGGAGAACAAATCTCCGGTGACATACTTTAATGTCCAGTTGGTTGATTGATAGAGTTTCTCAGTTTTGCACATGTTCATAATTTCTTCAAACGCAACTTGGAGAAAACTATAACCACAAAGTACCAAATTGGTAACGGCGCTTACTACAGCCTTGCTTATCCCCTCTACATGTGGCCCCACACTGGGCTGTGTCTCATTGTTCCTTAAAGCACCACCCGCTTTAGCTGAATTTTTTTCCCAAATTTGTCCGGGGGTTGTTAGTCCCAGTAAACTATAATAAGCTGGATTTTCTGTTTGCCTCAAAAATGAACTTTTGATGTTACAAAAATACCAATCTTTACTTTCATCCACCCATAAAACATTGCTCATCATTTCTCTTCAGTCCAATCCGATGGTCAAATTTCTTAATTCAATTCAGTTGATTTTTAAAACGCTAATTTACAAGACCATTTACAAAAAATAGTCATTTCCATTCTACTTATCAAACAACGTAGCAATTTAAATGTATTAAAGTCAGTTAAAAAAACAAAAAGTTAAGTTAACTGAGTTAAAAATGCAGAATGCATCATGTCATTGACTCGTCATTGACTTGACTTGTTTATACGCTTCTCCAAAAACCTCAACCTTAGCAAAATTGAATTCAATACACACTAAATTTCTCTGTAACTTCGTTCTTACCTGTGTGATTAGATGCAGTTTTTCCAACAGGTTCCATATTGACGTAAATCTCCTCCATCGCTTCAGACTCTGTGCTGGCTTTAAACATTGACTATAAAATCCACTGCAGTAGTGGAACTAAGTGGAAAAAAAACTGTGGGAAAGAGATGAGATGTCTGGTGTTCAACAAAACAAAAGGTAAACGTATTTTACAGATAACAACCAAATAAAGAAATTCATGAACGCAGATTCATTATTAGTTTCTTAAATATCTTACACAACATAAAATTCTTGAAGGTTTCAATAGTTTCATAAGTTCATATTTGCTGATTCGGTTCTGTATCAATTAATATTTATTTATCCTTTTTCTTTGTTTTCCTTCAGCTTGGTTAATCCTACTCATAATAAACACTTTACACTTTTCCATGGGTGAAAAATAATTGACTCTTTCCATCTTTAAGATGACACAAAAATTAAAAATAGTTTTAAATCACGGATATAAGGATGAAAAAATACATCTGATGTTGTGATGTTCTTGCTTCATCTTGCTCCTGCGGATGGCTGTGTCCAAAAAATATTTCCTAAAGATTAATAAATTGTTGGAGCAGATGCCCAACAGTTTTACAGGTCTCATTCTGTCCCGATAACTAGTCACAGCCTTGCTCTCGGTAAAAACAACTATCATCTTTGTATTTTTCTTTCTAAATCCTCTTTTAACCCTGTTTCTTGTCCAGTAGCAGAAACACTTACATTAAGAAACCACAGGTGTTGAACTGAAATCCTCCTTTAGTCCAGAAAATGTAAAATACCTGAATTGCATTATTACAAAACTTCTATAACCGTTGGATCGAATAATTATGGAATTGTACATATTTATTCATATTTTAAAGATATGTACTTTTAGGACTGCCATCTAATAAAAACAAGCTGCATGAGCGGGCTAGTACTGTCTAAACCTCAGTCACCATATCTTCTAAAACAGCCATGAGGCAGATCAACAGTTTGACAAACAGTTTGCTTTGTGAAGCACCGCCTCACTGGGAGGGAATCAAAAGGCTAACATGCCAATCAGGTGTAAGTTGGGCGGGTTAAAGTAAGAGAAACCCGATACTGCATTCAGAGCACGATGAAGACGAGCAAGCAAAATATCAGAGTTCAGGAGATACAAGATAGAAAATTTGACTGAATCAAGACATTGCCCAGAAGTTCAGACTGGGAAGCTAGCTGGCAAATTGCTAACTAAGTATGTGGAGCAGGAAAATAGGTCGTATTTACTTTAATTTATGCAACCAATTGCCTCAAAAAGATTCAATTACTGCTACATATAAAAGACAAGTGTAGTTACACCGTGTGATTTTGGCAAACAATATTCTTAAACTCATCCAAAATATTATTCTCCGTAAAACTTCTTTTATTTTCTGCCTACAGCAGCAGCAATATATTTGCTACATAGATTAAAGATTCATGGTCTCATTATTTGACATGGTTGTTCTGTTCAAAACCTTTTGGTTTGCTTGAGCAGAAATGGCGTAGTGTCTGGGCATGTTAAAATGTTCAACTTTTACCACCCAAAATCCTCATTACTTTCAAATAGTTCACTTTTTATTTTATTTTACTTGTTGCATGGACTCAACTTAAATAGATTAACTTATAATGCTTTTTTTTTATATATCCAAATATTCCTGCCACTTGCTTAAGATGAGTACAAACAACAAGTCGATGATAATTAAGTGATGTTCGCTTGAACTTTTTGTTTAAGTCTAATGTTTTATTTTACAGTGAGGAAGGCCGGAGTCTAGCTTTAGCAGATGGCTGAAGGCATCTGATCCGCTTCAAACTCAGTACCTGTTTGCTCCAAGGCAAAACTTTGGTAAGGTTAAATTTAGTGGCTAAAGAAAGTCAGACGGTTTATTCTCCAATGTGAGAAATCCCTTGAGGTAGTCAAGTTTCTTGTTTGATCAGATCTTGTTAGTCAGTATGATTACTAATTAACGGTTGATTCTTTTGTGTCTAGATACAATGTAATCATTCAATTCACAATTGAAGTTTTATTATCGGGATGCAGCAGATAAAATATTTCATAGTATATTTCACTGATTCCTTTCATACAGTCTAAACTCTCTGAAAAGGAAAAATGACCTTTCAGAGAAATATAATTTTGATTGCTTTGAGTATAATGATATTTTACTTAATTTGACTGATATGATCTTCTTTAGCGCATACTGATGCTTCGCATTGATCATTTATAAGCTTATCAATTACAAGAGGTGTTGTACTGTCTGTTAGAGAACATTAGTGAACAGCATCATTAGGACCGAGGAACAAAAGCTGCAGATCATTTTAAAGGTAACAAAACAATTCACCATGTTATGAGCAACTCTTGGAGCATGGTTGTGTAGTGAGTATGTTTAATTTTTATTTTTAGGTAAAGTGTACCAATAGCAAACTTAGTCAATGTTATTATAAGTGGGGCTAGTTGTCAGAAGATGTAAGTAAGTCTCCGTGAGAGGGAGTATTTAAGAAAAAACACAAATTCACTGATTGAATTTTTGGCTGATAGCCAGCATATATTTAAATTTGTGCAACAAACACCAAAAGAAAAAAAAAAACTATATAAAAACTGAATGACCATTCAGTTTGATAAATATTTACACATTCAATAAATCAATAGAAATCCAAGGGAACCTCACCGAGGCCTGTTTAGTCCCTGTCAGATATTGTTCAGAAATAAATTTACAGATGAGGAACTTTTACTAACATGTTTCACACTAGCAAGTGTTACAGAAAAAAAATCTGAGTTTCAAATGTATTTAAACCAAGATTTACTATTTTGGAGACAACATGAAGCAGTGGGAAGATCAGTGTTGATTCAACAGCAAGAAAAAAAACTGAACAAAATCATTCACAGTGATGCCGGGCCAAATTCTGGAAAAGTCTGGACAAATTCTTTAACTGCGGAAAGATAAAAGTTAAATTTGAGTAGGCCTGTTTACTGTCTGTCACATATTCTTAAGAAGTACGTGTACAAATGAGGAACATTTACTGAAATGTATCACACTAGCAAGTGTTACAGAAAAAGAAAATCTATTAGAGTTTAAAATTGAAGTGATGAAGGAAATCACAAACTCATAGTCAACACTGGCTAATTGTGCTACCATAAATAATGCAGTAAAATAGTTAAACTGTAGGTTTTCTTTAGGGACTTTTGTTTCTATATGTCTTTATATACAAACACACACACATGACTTGGTGAGCAGCACTGTCATGGGGCCTCCTCCAAAAAGTCACGAGAATGAATCCTGTGCTGGCGTTTACTCCATATCAATCAACCCCCGATAGAGACCCAATTGAGATGATCGGAAATATAGAGAGCCACATGTGTCACGCATGATGACCGGAGGTCATGAGAGTCTTCCTGATGGCTGGGGCCTGTCCCGCTTCAGGCAGTATATCAGAAAGACCTTGTGTTTAAAAAAAACCGGATGTAGTTACAACAGCCAAATCTATTTGAATATACTATATTGTATGTTACTATTGATTTTCTAACACCGAACCCCTTGTCTCTGCTTCTATTGGCTAATTCAAACTCATAGAGGTCAGAAGGAGTTCACCTTAAACAATGTATGGCATTGAGACATCCTGAGGGACATGTTCAAAGTTCAACCCTCTCCCTGTCCAGTATTCTGCCCGGACACACGCACAAACACGAACGGCTTGGTGAGCAAAACCAGAGTTAATTACAACATTCTATTTAAATATATTATATCGTATATTATTCTTGATTATTTAACACTTATTGTTTTTTTTTATACTTTAATTGTATTACTCATAAAACTCGGAGCCTGTCTCTGTTTCTATTGGTTGAATTGAAATTAGCGGGAATATATTGTAACACGTGTTAAGCACGCTGAGGTCATGAGACCGGATGGGGGGTCATGTGACCGGATGGGGGGAGGGGCATCATGTGACCGGATGGGGGGAGGGGCATCATGTGACCGGAAATTAATATCAATTAATTAGGGTCATTAATCACTCATCCATCAAACTCCGATTAAAATTTGACAGAAGGGTGCCTATAGAGTCTCTCTCAAGTGGTACCTTTTTGTAATTGTGATAAACTTGCCAGAAGCTGACTTGACCTAAACCCCATAGAGACTCTATAAAGTAATGTCAAGAGGAAGATAAGAGAGACTGACCCAACAGTGCAGATGAGGTGAAGGCTGCTATTAAATTAATCAGGGCTTCTTTAACATCTCACCAAACCCACACAAGTATAGAATGCAAAATCTACATCAATATACTTTTCAGCGGTTTGACATTTCTGTATTAAAAGATATTATTTTGTTCTTGTGTAGTATTCACTTTTACCGGAAAGCAGCATTTTGGGTTGTCCAAATGTTGTCCATAATCCAAAACAAACCCAATAACTTTATTTTTCATGAATTTGAATGGATTGAATTATTCAGATAAGTTTATGTACAACGAGCTTATATTTGACATCAGACCATCTGTAAATTTCACATATTTAACCCTCCTGTTATGTTCATTTCTGGGGTACAGCAATAATGTTCGTGGGTCAATTTGACCCGGGGAGTGTTTAATCATGCTATAGTGTCAAAAATCAAAAAATTCCTCCAAAACATTTTTGTATCTGATTGTTAACTCCATTACTAACCATTTCAATCAATATTTGTGCAATGATGTTTTTTTTATTTCTCAGAAATTAAGGATCAATGACGACAACCTGCTCATTTACTCATTTGGACATAAAAAATGGAATTTACATTTTTTATGTCCACTGAAAAAAACCTAGGCACAAAAAAACTATAATTTCCTTGAAATTGATCTTTAGTAAAAAAAAAAATATATTACACTTTTTTTTTACCAAAGGGTGATCTTTGTAATTGAACTTGAGACACACATACTGTTCAGGGTCAAATTGATCTGCTGATTAAAATCAAGATAAATGAGTCATGCAGAGAGTATTTATGTTTCCCTCCACTTCTGCTGAGTGTCCACTCAGTGTGGGTGAAGTTTGCCCACGGGAACAGAAAATGTTCCCGTCAAAAGTTGTGTGAACACCTGCTTTCTCGCAGTTTCCTAGTGAAGTAAAGAGAATAGTGAGAAAGTGGGCTGGCGTGTGTCGGGGTGTGCATGTATGTGTGTGGTGGGGTGCGTTTGTGTGTGTGTGGTGAAATATGGTTCATAGCTGCAAGGAAACATAGAATTTGACTTTTTTTTTTATTTATCTTTTTTGCCCTTCAACTTGACTGCCGGGTCAAATTGACCCGAACAATATCTATGTAAAACGTAGACCCGGGGGGGGGGTGCAAATGTGTAAAATGTACAAATTTTCAATTTATATGTAGAATGCACCTATTGAGACAAATAGAAAAAGTTTTATGCAAAAAAAATACTTCCAACTATTTAAAAAAAATTAAACTTTAAAACGGGTCAATTTGACCTGCAACATAACAGGAGGGTTAAGAAACTATACTCACCGATTTTTGCGAAGGAGGCCAGAAGCATCCATAACGTGATCTCAAACGGGATTTGTATTCTGGGATAGTCCATAGTGAACACAGGTAAATTTGAAGGCACATCCTCTGGATAAGCCTGGGGTCCATTATCGGGCTTAGTCTGGGGCAAAATCGTGGCCCCTGCATTTGGTTTATGTGGAGCTTCTCCGTTACAGCCATAAGGAAGACTTAAAAATGTGCAGGTAATAAGCACAGCTAGCGCTCGTTTGGTGGAGCTGTAATTCATGGTGCGCAAAAGACGCAGTACATAAGCTCCAATATTAACACCGTGGAGGTTGAAACACAATCACTCCATCGTTAGTCAACAAAAGATTGTAAAAAAAATTAAATAAAAACGAACATCACTTCTGTTAAAAACTCATTGAAATTAAAATTACAGTGTACTCTGAGGCAAACCTCTTCAAAAAATCCAGCAGTGATAAAGAAAAAAAGGGAAACGAGTATGGTGTTGTCTTTGTCTACCTGTGGGACTGGACACCTGTGCTTCACCTGAGTCCACGAGTTTCGATACTGACTGGGTGCGGCCACAAGCCTCCCTGGAGCAGGTAAAAAAAAAAAAAAAAAGAGGCACGTTCTGTGTTTCTGCAGGGCTGACGGTAAGCAGTTTCTGTCAGCAGCAACGTTTCTCAAAAAACAACAACTACTGCAAAGTGTTTTACAGCCCAAGTGACTGAACTAGATCTATATGACTGATTAAAGCTTATACAGACTGAAATGAGTAGATTTGATTGCTTGTAAATGAAGAAACCTATCAAGTAAAACTTGAACTATGTAAGAAATTGTGGCTGAAATATTTTTCTGCCCATTTACAGTATCACATTTTTTTTATTATTTTGTATATTTTTTCCCAATAATTTACATAAACAATCTCACGTGATAAATTTACTCATGATTACGTTATTTATTGGTAATGTTCCCTGAGTATTTTCATCTGTTTTGTTTGGATCCCCATCCATGCACCATATGTGGTCGCCATGCGATTTTAGCAGACTGTTGTTGTATTTAATCAACTTATACTGTTGTCTTCAATTCTTTGCTAATGACTTCAAAATAACTCTCTTTTTTATAATTCAGAATTAGGGTTTTATTTTATTATTTTTATTGACTAAATTTAGCAACAACAATAATTATAAATACCATAGCTACCAGTAAATATTGATTTAATATCCAAGATAATATTCTTTTGACATCAAATTATTTAAATGTCTCCATACTTTAGAATGCATTTGTTAAAAAGAATAAGACATTTGTCTGATAATCCTGACTGGTTCATCCAAAGATTATCTTCAGTACATGACTGTATTGTATTTTCACATATTGAAAATATCCATAATTCAACATTTTGCCAACAAAATAAATATTTTTTTAAAGTTTTATTGGTTCTAGTGGCCTGTATTTGACAGTAAATTGGGTAATTGGAGAAGGGGGAAACATGCAGCAAAGGTCACCAGGCCAGGAATTGAACTAAGGCGTCCATATGTGGGTTGTGCTTAACCCCTGCGCCACCTCAGCACCCCAACAAAATAACATCTAATCTAATTCACAATAACCTAAAATGCTTCTTTTCAATTTTTAATTAAACCTTTCCAGGTGTAGACTACCCTGGAAAAAAACATCCTTCTTTTCAGGATAGTTAACACCTCAGATTTATCCATGTTTCTTAATCTTCAGATATCCTAAAAAAAATGTTTTTCCTCTAGCATGAACACTCTGGATGTCTGACAATAAAGTAGAAGAGATCAACAATACAACTGTAAACAGTGACAATACTCATTTCACCTGTTTAAGTCAAAATTACACAATTGCAACAAAAAATGTGATTAAAAAGTATTTTTCCTCAATACTATTGTATAATCAATACTCAAATCAATGCCTGAATTTATTTCAATTAAGTAAAAATGTTTTCCCAACATTTAAAGATACTGTGTCACAGATATTCCCCCCTTTTTTTTTACCATTTTAAATCTATAACAACAGGATTGTATCCGAAACGTATTTTTTTTCTTTTCTTCCGTTCATTATTGTTTTAGTAAGAAATATGTTTACACACCAACACACTCGAATATGAAAAATAACATCACGTCTCAAGAATGAACAGTGTGTAAAAACAATTAAAGAACATATTTCATTATATTACAAATTAGCTTTCCATACCCGCCGTCAGTTTCCTCCAACAGGTACAACAGCGGCCCCCAGTGGCTGGAGCAAGCTTTGCTTCCATCGAGGATATTACGTCTGGATGTGCCAGAGGGAGTCAGGGCGAGTCTTGACTGCAGGCGTCGTCATTGCAACCAGGATGCGCATCAGTGAGACGAGAAGCCTTCACCTTTTTCCTACAGGTATGACAGATTTCTGTTCAGAGCGTGTTTATGACGCGATTTGGTGGTTACGGCTTTGGAGGTTTGTTCTCAGAGAAAGATGATCTCATGACGCGACGGCGTCGCTCGCAGCCTGATCCCAATGAGACGTGTTTACAGCCATAGCAAGGAGTCCAAACGTCGGTGGTTTGTTTTTAAATGTAATGTAACAGATCGGAGTGAATGTTCTCCTGCAGCCCAGGGCAGCAGCACCAGAGGATGGATGAGCATCAGCGGATGTTTGTGACGCAATGCTTGTTATTGTACGTGAACAAATGTAGACATTAAATATTATGGCTTATGTTGCCATAAAAAATAAAAAAGATTTACTCCGGAGGATTTTCTATGTAGGCTGTTTACGTCCAATCAGTATATTTAACAAAGTAGCAATAATGAGGCTTATTAAACAAAGTGATAATTATTAGTAGTTATGAAGGAAATATCATTTCTCCCTCATTTGAAAGCAGAGTTATGTGCTGCCTTGTGAAGCAACGTGTCACGCCATTGCGGGCCTTACTAACGCTGCTAAAGGCGTCCAAAGGAATACATCTGAACAGCAAGTTGACTTTATGTTTTCTTTTCTGAAATTAAAGGTAGGCTATATTGACATTCAGATTCCTACTTCCAAATACCTTTTAAAGAAGAATTTGTTTGTTTTTAACCTATATTTTTTTATCTGATTTTAATTTAAAATATGTATATTTCATGCTGGTTTTATTTGATTTCAATTTGTAGAAAGCAATCACGCAGCGTAAGCCAAAACACCCTAATTACATAGATGTGAAGCCTTGCACATTCTTGACTTAAAATTGTCTCCAGAGGTTCTCAGTTATCTGGGGAGCGGTTCTTGTAGGTACGTTCTTTGCTTTTCTGTTCTCTCCCTAGGCGCAAAGTCTTTTGCATAGCCTCCTCGTCTTTCTAGTAGTTTAATTTTAGTGATTAATGAGACACATTTGTTTGGATCAGATTCTCCTGGCCCGCAGATGTTGCACTGGTCAGCACCGAACCGAATCCTTCAGTCGATAAAGTGAAATAAACAGGCTCACTGAGTGACAGAGGAAAGGAAGTTTGCTGGTGCCAAAATGAAGAGAAGACAGGGATGATGACAGAGCAGAAGAGACAGGTCCAGAATGATGTAGAGGAGGTCTGAGAGAGAGGAGCTGCAGTGAATCTGCTGCTGACAGCATCTGCAGGAGGCCCAGCTGTGTACAGGCAGCCCAACAAACTGGGTCATCTTTGTTTCCAGACCATCCCGGAGGACCAACGACCACCTAGAGCTCTGCTTTGCTTTTACTGACGCAGTTATGCTCAGAACTTACACGCATCATGCTTGCAATTGACTTTTGGCTTTTGTTGATATATTTTTTCCGGGGTAGAATGATTTACGGCATATAATGTCAACGATATGGCTGAAAAAACATATCACGATAAAAGCCAGGGGCATCAAACTCATTTTCATTTTGGGCCGTATCAAAAATCTGAATGTTCTTAAAGGGCCGGTTGTGCCAGAATCTATTGGTAAAACCCATTAAACTGTTGAAATACATTTAAACAGCTTTTTGTTTCAATAAGTGTTTGCTAAAATGAAATAATATGACATCTTTTTACACTGATCAGTCCATCCAGAATTTTGTGATTGTTTTTGTGGGGTTTTTTGCAATCAAAGTCATAGATTTTGTGGTGCTGATTTGGAAATATTTGAAGGGAATTTATATGATAGTTGTGCTAATGTATGATGCTAAATGTGACTTTTTGTTTTATTGTCGTATCGATCGCTTGACATCAAGTAAAGCTGAGGCAGCAGTCACTTAGACCCAATGGATTTGGCCAAGTTTGACAAACATTTGCAGTAAAATCAGGATCAAATGTGGGGATCGGTTGATTTTGTGTGAATTTTGCAGATTTGTGAATAACTGGTTGTCTAGAGGGCCACATAAAAAGCTGCGGCGGGCCATATTTGACCCCCGGGCCTTGAGTTTGACACATGTGATATAAGCGTTTCATAACAGTTGATATCAATAACTATTGACTAGTTTTTTGTTTTAAATATCTGAAATACTGCCGAACTAGCAGCCGTGGCTTCTTCTTTTTTTTTTTTTTCCTTTTTTTTCTCCGAAGAGTTTTTGCGGCGCTAGTGGCTCGTATTTTTTTCGACAGTAGGCAGACAGGAAGGAGGGTGAGGAGAGGGGGGAAGACATGCGGCAAAGGTCGTCGGGACCGGGAGTCGAACCCGCGACGTCCGCGTCGAGGACTAAGGCCTGCAAACGTGGGGCTTGCTAATCCCCTGCGCCACCACAGCACGCCCCTGCTTCTTTTTTTTAAGCAGTTATGAGGAAACCTTAAACTGCTGCTGCGTAAGTTACTGAATAGGCTGTTGCTAGGTAACCAAAGAGTGAATGAGTTACTCTATGCCACCATCATAGTTTAACTGGCCTTGGAAGGTCGAGCAGCTAAAGACTTTCCTCTGCCTACATCCCCCAGAAGGCTTTGCACTTCTGTATTGTTGTTCAGTGAAATGATTGGACAGTCTGTCAGAGGAATTATGGAGGTGTCTATCATAATATATGTTCTTATTGGTTTATTGTGCAGTCCTGCAACAACAGTTTTTAAAGTTTGTAGTTTGACTACTGTGCCATTTAACAACTTGAATTGTTGACCTAATTCTTCAAGAAATACACACAGCTTTTAGGTACTGTCCAACAATTTTCTGTTATTTATTTATTTTTTTAATCTGGACTTTTCTAGAAACTTTAAGATAGTCAATTTAAGTTTATTATTATCCAGTTGAAAAACAAAACTGTGACCAAGTTTCAACTGTCTGATCAGAACGATCACTCTCAGATGAACGGAAATTATCAAAAGCATCCGCCAAGCCTCAAGTTAGAAGCAACTGTGTAGTTGTCCAATGAGCCCCTGCTCAAAAATCAACACTTTCAGTCATGAGTAACAGTTTTATCTGCCTACAACGATGGGCCAAAGCCTTACGAAGAAGGGTATTATGGTCAAATGATGCAGAGACTGAATCTTGAACTGTCTTGAGACCAGTTCAAGATCAAACCCACCATGATGGTGGTAGCATGATGCTGAGGGCCTGTCTCACTTCCAGAGATACTTGTACGTTGCACAGAATTGGGTGGAATAATGAATGTTTATAAATCGGCTAGCAAATTTATTCCTACTCTGGACAGATAGATTTAAGGTTATTTTCTTTAAACCGATAAGTTTTCTTCTGATTGGAAATGTTACAGGCATTTCTCAAAAAATAAGAAAACAATGGAAAATATGATCAATTTCTCAATCAAAATGATTGAAAGTGCAAAAACTCAAACTCTGTGAAGGGTCTGTATGTCACTGATGACTATGAGACAAGTGAAAGGGTGATTATCCTTCCCTGTGGCTTTACATTAGTTCCAGCGTTTGCTTCCTATAGAGATTCCCACAGCGCCCAAGGCAGTAAAGACTAGAGCTTGTTAAAAAATGTCTCCCACTGACAAAGACCCCCACACAGCCTAATGAGCCACAGCATCCATGGTGTAATTTTCATCTGCTTCGGTCTCGCATGTCAGTGCCAAATCAGAAACCAAACTGGCAACGAGCGTCACACTCACTGGGTGGACGGATGGTGTGGCTTTGGGTGAAGAGTACTTGGAGCATCGTATGTGTGTCATTGAGCGAAATGCTGTTTTCATCTGCACGTGCTGCGTGACGTCAGAACTGATTCAAGACTAAAAATAGATCCTCACTGCCGGGGTCTTTAAGCTTGAATGCACAGCATCGAATAGACAATCAGAAACGAGTCTGAATAGACTTGTGGCAGACGCACAAGTGCTTTAATCCTGGTTTGCGTGTATCGGAGCTGAGCGGAAGGAGGGAATCTTTATCACACTGAGCAAAGGTGGCTGGGTATTTGAATGGTGGACACAAATACCAGAGAGGGGATGCTAACTGAGTGTGACGTGCCACAGGAAATGTAAACATTTACCTGTCAGCTCAAATAGAAGCAGCCCATGTTAGTCATCCCACCACCGGCTCTGTCCTTTTCAGCCCGCTCAACGGTTCGCAGTTTCTTTGAGATTGTCCTTTTAAAGGTACACAGAGATCTTTGAATGGCTGCCGATGCGGGGAGTTGTTTTGTGCCGGTGCTTCTTGACCTCAGTTCACCATTTGATACTGTGGGCCACAGAAACATACTCTATTGCAGAGATGAGAGTTACAGCTCTTAAAAACAAACAAAAAAAAAACCCTGATTTTAAAGATCTGTACCAGTCAAAGCCACATTCAAAAGATTTTCATGTTTATTTATTCTTGTTTGCCAGAGCAGAACACTGTAAAGGAACATTCGGATGAGTCTGATCATTTTGTTTGACCCAAATGAATCAGGGTTATATTGGACTGGTTTCCACCCTAATTAGAGGTCCATGTAAATGAAAGAAGTTTCTATGAACAAATGACTTGCTATTATTATGTTAAAAAAGAGCATGTGGGGTTCAGTAGAACTGAGAAAACAGTTGTGTTTTTGTCTTAGTCTGAAAACCAATCGGTTTTGTCAGACATTAATCTTTAGATTTATTTTTTATACATGTTCTTATTGTTTGTGTCATCAAGTGGTGGAGTTGGGTGGTGAGGCAGACGCGGCGGAACCAGGTTGCAGAAAAATTATGTTTAATGATGAAAAACAAACCCAAAGTCCAAAAAACCTGGCAGCACAGCTGAGCGGAAGCTAAGGCTCAACACTGGTAGCAAACAAGATAAACGAATGGACACGACGACGGAACGAGCAAACATCAGACGAGGACCCGACAAAGACACAGATGACACAGGTGACACAGGAGGTAATCAGGGAACGAGACACACCTGGGAATAATCAAGGGGAAGACAGGACAACACGGAGACTCAGAAACACAGAAAACTCAAAACACAGAGAAAAACACAGACCATGACAGTTTGCCCTTATATAACCCCCTATATCTTTAAGTGTCATTTTGTAATTTAGACTTTTATGATCTTTTGATATCTCTTCTTGTGACCACGTCTATGAAAACCGTTTCATAAATAAATGGTACATTCATTTATTTACGCAGTTTTTATGATTAATTGTTCTGTACGGTAATTTAATCAACAAATTTCTCTTATAATAGTGTTCATGAGAGATTTTATACTTGAATTTATCTTTATTGAATGACAGTTTGTTTGATGAAATGTGTTATATTTGTAATGTTTGGTTTCCTGAGAACAAGGCGCTCTAACACCTGACCAGGCAAAAAAAGAAACTAGAGAAGTAAAATCAAAAAAGGAAACTGCATGCTCGTGGTTAAAACAGAAATAGAGTTGATCTGTCAACACTGACAGATAAACCCTAGTTGACAATTTTATTTATATATTTTTTGTCAATTTGTACAAGGTTTCTACTTTCTTTTTCACTCTGACAACATGCTAACACCAACACACCCAGCAAGTTCAGCATATGTGAGAAATTTGTACTTTATCGCGTTGGTCACCTCTGCACCTGCTGTGCTTGAGGCTGAAACTAAAACAATTCAAAAATAAAGAAATTTTATTTTCGCCCAGACATTGAGCGGTCTGGGTCCCGATAAGACACTCCTCAAAACTGCAAGAGCAAATTCTCTCAGCATGATGAAGTTGATTGTATTTCTAAGTCATGAACGTTTTCACTTAGAAAAAAAACACACTGAAACATTTCATCAGCTTCACTGATGAACATTGAAAAGTTATGGATATCGTGCCAAATATATTACATTTCATTGTTCTTTTGTGTAATACATAATTACAGTAATTATTTTTAATGTTTCGAAAGATTACAATATGCAGATTGACATTTTTTGCAATCTTTTTAGGGCAATATTTTCACAGTTTCAAACAAGACTTAATTTCTTTGTAAATGGGAACGCAAACATCCAGCGACATTTGCTTAGATTCAGGTATTGGTTGAACATGACCAAACAGAGCAACCATCTTTAAAGACAGATTAACGGCAAACAAAACATCAACATTTAGCGTAGCAAAGCTAGCAGAATAGGACTAAAAAATAAGGAATATTAAACATTTTTTTCAAGTACAACACTCCGTGACTTATTTTCATGTATTTAACAAAGTAGATGTATTGATTTGTTCAGTAAGAAAATAATTTATTAAATTGAAGGCTGCTTGCTTTGTTTGGCCAAATGTGATAAAAAGTATAGAGCTCAGAGCCAGCTCTGCTGTTATGGCCCACTTGGCACAGCGTTAGCTTCCTGCTCCCAATGAGCAACCTTATGTGCCGCGGCCTTTCCTTCATCAGCTGCAGTTTTCTCTAAGCACACAGCATACATTACTGAAAGCTGGGTTGTTATTTGGGGTGTCGACTCTGGTCTTTGCGTGAATGGTAACTCATAAAGAACAGTTACAAGAAATATCTGAATGTAGGAATGTTAGGAATAGTAAAAAGATTTGAGTCCTTTTGTTTTTTTTGTTTCATTTAAACTTCTGTATTTTTCAGTTGCATTTGAGGTTTCCAGACGCTGAGTATTAGTGGTACAGATCCCTCTTTATGTTCATTTTGTGAACTGTATCATGGTGCGAACTGAGACTAGAAATCCTGACCTTCAGCCATTTTAGCTTGTTTAATGCAGTAAGGCGTCAGAACTGATGTTCAGTCTGTATGGAGATGTAAACAGAGCCCCTGGCCGTCATCTCAGCAGCAACACCAAACTTCAAATTCCAAACAATTGATAAATGACTGAGGTTTTCTTCTCTCTAACAAAACTGAGTTTTTAAAAGTGCCATAAAAACTATTTTCCCCCTTGCAGATCTCTAATGTTATTTGCTCTCTTTTTCACCACTCTGTAATGTTTCAGATCATCTAATTTTATTATCTGAAAAATATCATCTGACTAAAGCAGTTGTTAAATGAGGATCTCATTTATTCAGGGGAAAAAAGCTATGGTAAAGCTTAATTAGCTCCTAAAGGTTATTGACTCACCACTCTTGGCAGCAGCATTAAGTGACGTTTAGGAATTGTTTTCCCACTGGTCTTTGCAGAATTGTTTTCTTTTAAACACATCAGAAGGTTATCAAGCAACATGGATGTAGGTCCAAACTTTGACAAAGCCACTCCTCAGCCTTACTGCTCTCTTGGACTAGCTTTTCTATGAGAATTATGTCTCTTAAAGTGGTTTTCTTGACTGGATATTTAGATTGATAGATGATTATATTTCCCATATTTTGCAGGTTAGTTTAGATATTTTTTTCCTTAAGAAATTACATTGTTATTCTGGTATTTATTCTTCTTTGTGTGATAATCTGAAGCATTCAAATGCAATAAAAATATATTTAAAAAACAGAAGGGATCATTACTCTACATTCATAAGGGGCAGATGTAGATTCAGCTCGCTGCAGTGTGTGCAGAGTTTCATAGCCTACAGCTGTGTGAAAGTCTCACTTTTCACAGCGAGATTCATCTCACTGCATATGTTATCACCCTCGAAACCCAAGAACTAATTTAGTTCAACTTGGAAAAAGGCATCATGCCGATTACGACACAGCTGGATTTGATGGTGGGGTTTTGTTGCACTCCTAATGGCACAAATCAACAGCAGGAGTTATTTTTGTTCCTGAATGCTGAACGTTCTTGTAAAAAACAGTGTTCGCTCTAATTCAATTTTCTCTTTGTCTTCCAGATTTATCACAATCAAGCGCCTGAAAATACAAGGGAGAGCAACAAAGGAACAGCAGCTGTGCACAACGTGACAGGCCAGTTTTAATCTCTGCTCTTCAAGCTCTTTCCGCTAAAACCCATCGTTTGCCCAAACGCCAGCCCACCATGTCTGGGAAGGAGCGCAGCCCCCGCCACCGGCCGTGGTCGGTCTACCGGGCCAACACCTTTGATCTCTCAGCGGAGATGATGGGGCTAGCGCTCTCAGGTAGCTAAGTAACTGGTACCATGGCAACCAGCATTAGAAATGAGATTTATCTCATGTTTGTTTTATTTGTCTACTTCACAGGCAGCAGTCAAGATCCAGATGAACCAGTTCTGGAGTTCAGTGTGGGTATGTTCATAAAAATCTGACTTCAGCATTTAAGGTTTGACAGTCCTACTCAAGTAAAACTTAGATTTTTATTTAACAAATATTTCTGTTATTAATAAATCCAATCAAAGCTGTAAATTCTTGCCATCCTTTGGTTTTCACCCTAGCTTAGTGAAAATAGTCTTGTAAAAATGATGTGTAAGTTTAATAATGTTGGAAAAGGACTCTGTCGAAGATGATAATTTATTTTCTCAATGAGATTTATCCCGTATAAAACATGGACGCAGATCATATATATCAATTAATAAGGTAATAAGAAGTCCTGAGCAAGCTGGAAGATTTAGTGCAAAAAACGAGAAAAATATAAAAGTAAAATGCATATCCAAATCACAGAATAAAAGCCTTAGAGCATGTAAAACATAAAAATATTCTAAAAAATATAGAAGTAAGAAAGTCACACAAAAGGCACAAAATAACTCAGCACAGTTTTAAAATGGATATCTTCTCTAAACTAGCAGCTAGATGAATTCAGTGAATCGTGGTTGTGATTGTGTGCCGGGTTTGTAGGACAGTAGGAAACGGTCTTGTTACTGCTCAGAGTAAAAAAGTATTACATGACATTTGCTTATAAAGAACAACTCTGAAGTTCTATGACTCCGTGCAGGGATTATTTGCCACCCAACCATCTAAATCCCACTTTTAGTAATCTGTTGCGTTGCCATGTTGCTGCAGCCTGCAGTGAGCTGGTCACGCCCTCTCTGGACCGCAAGCCAACCAGCTTTGTGGCCGTCAGCTGCACCACACCGCCGCAGGCCTTCTGGACTAAACACGCCCAAACTGAAATCATAGAGGTAAAAGGAAACAGTTCGCTCTGACTTCCTGGGAGCTCTGTGAGACTTTTACCACCTCCTCATCTCTCTCGCCGTCACCGTCTCCCCTCAGGGCACCAGTAATCCCATCTACCTAAGCAGCATAGCGTTCTTTCAGGACTCGCTCATCACCCAGCAGACTCAGGTCAAACTCTCCGTCTATGATGTAAAGGACCGATCACAGGGCACGGTAATATCTAAAAAAAAAACTACAACAAATATACTGAAATGTAAATCCTTCATGGTCTACTTTTATCTGCATTAAATCCTTTAAATTCTCTGACTTTATGCTCTCCCACAACAGATGTACATGCTTGGGTCATCCATGTTTTCTGTAAAGGAGCTGCTGCAGGACAAACACCACAGACTGCACTTGACTCTAAGGTGACAGAAAGGAATATGACAATATGGATGCAAAAATGCTTGCTTACACCAAAGCTATGGTTGGATCTGATATGATGTCATGGTGTGTGTGTGTTTGTGGGGGTGGGCGTGTGTGCGTGTGTGTGTGTGTGTGTGACAGGTCAGCAGAGAATGAACGTGTGGGCAACATCACAGTCATCGCCTGGCAAATAGAGGAGAAGCGTGAACAGAGAGCACCAGTTGCAAGATTACAGAGGGGGGATACAGTCAATGGAAGGGTGAAATAAGCTCCTCATTTTCTTCAAACTCTCCACAGTTTCTCTGTTTTTGATTGAAGTGATTAAAAATGAAGCCGGTTAATCTAATTTTCTGTTTCAAGCAACGTGCAGAACTTGTCTTTAAGACAAATGCTATGTTTGTTGTTGTTTTGAGGTGTAAATGACAGCTGAAACCAGATATTTACACACGCTAACACTTTTTCTTTCTCTCTTGTTGAAGTTAAATCAGACCAAACTTTTCCTGTCTTAGCTTAGTTAGGATTACCAAAATTATTTGTATATGTCAAATGCCAGAAAACTTGTCACGAAGATTTTTTAAAAGTTTTTTTTATTTATTTTCTTTGAATTCAAAAGTTTGCATACATTTGGTCAGCATCAGGGATAACTATCTTTCAAAATGTATGACTTGGGTCAAAGCCAAAACAAGAAAAGCTTTGTCTGATTTACCTTCAAACCGTGAGAAAGAAATCGCTTTTGTTTTTTCGTGTGTAAGTATCTGGTTTCAAATGTATCTCTCAGGAAAATTATTGGGAAAACCACCTATTCACTTCCATTTTTGTGGAGTCGTGATCATCAATTTTGATTTCATGATTAAGGAATGAATTTGTATATTAACATATGAAGATCAGAGGCTTTAGTTCAAGTGTCCTTGTTTTTGCTGTTTCAGATGGTTCTCCCTGTCGATGAAAGCCTAACCGGATCCACGGCTATGAAATCCAAGTGTTCGTCTTTATGTAAAGATCCGATGCTAAAGGCAGGTGAGTGTTTAAATGCGCTCTACTCACAGGTCCATGCACAATGTTCACCATCCTTGAAGTTTTTTATACTTTGTCAAAACAAAACCGCTAGCTTCAGTGTTTTTAGTGGGGATTGCATGTGACAGCTGTGGATACTTTTGGAGACAGAGGAAAGTAATCAATCTGCATGCCTGAATTTGCATTCAGACCATGAAACAATACTTTACAAAATCATCTTTTCCTTCAATTACAGCTGTAAGTATTTTGGGGTATGACCCAGTTGGCTTTTCACATCTAGAGACATCTTTGTCCATTCTTTATAATAAAATAATTCAAGGTCTCTCCTCAACTTTACAACCAAAACCAATTTGCACTTCCTTTTCACTAATGGTTTCCCCAACAAACTGGAAGGGCTTCATAGAACAGCTGGAGAAATCACAACAACCCCAATAAAATCGATTAGCATTTGTGGTTGTATGATGAGAACTGAGAAAAAATTTCATGCACTGTTTTATGGTAACTTTATGAGGTCTCGTCTCTACTCCTGTGTGTTTAAGTTTTTGGAGGCGTGATGTCTCGGACGTATCGTTTCCCAACCACGGATGGAAACCACCTTCGCGTCCTGGAGCAGATGGCTGAAAGCGTCCTCTCCTTGCATATTCCTCGACAGTTCGTCAAACTGCTCCTGGAGGAGGACGCCGTGAGGTAGCTTTGAGGAACTAGAGTCTCAACATAAGAGAAACTCAGACACTTTCTTGCAGTCATCATGTGGTTAAATTGTATATAGTTGAAATCTAAAAACTTTGATTTTATTTTTTGTGCATTTGTGTTTAGAGACAGTTTGACGTTCACAGCACACTGTAAACCTTGGATTTATTTATATTTTTTTGTTCTTTTGTTGTGCTGCAACCACAAACGAATACACTTGCCGTCTGTCTGGTGTCTGACACAGCAGCAGCAAACACAGCTTTTTAAATATTCTTTGACTTCGCTGAATGTCTTGACTGTGACAGCATGTGTGTTCGATTCGCAGGGTGTGTGAGCTGGAGGAGCTGGGCGAGCTCGCTCCATGTCGGGAGAATCTCAGGAGGCAGATCATCACTCAGTATCAGACTATCATCCTCACATACCAGGAGACCATAAGTGACCTGCATGAATACAAAGGTCAGAAACAGAAGCACACTTCTGCATGACAGGCACTACACACTACGATGAAATGTTAAACTGGGGCTAGGTTGTAGACCATAGATGATTTCACAATGTGAGATTTAAAAAAAAGAAAATCTATCTGCGTTAAACATCCTGCATTTCATCTCCCAAAACTTTTATCTCTTTAAGAGTTAAAACTCTTGAAGGTCTCATTAGTCTCTCACTCCTCTATTATGACTTGTTTGCTGTCAGATGATTCTAATTAGAAAGTTTAATAAACAGGTTGACATCTCAGATCTTCTGTCTCCAAACACTGGTGGAGGGCTTTTTGGGTTTTATGATTTTATTTAGTAACCAGGATATCGTGACTATCTGCAATTATGGAGGTTAAATGTTCAGAGGTCAGCAAATCAAAGTGACTGATTATTAGACTAATCATATTCTGTTATTTTGTAGAGAAATATTGAACAATTACAAGCTTTCCCAAAATAATCTGATATAGAAAATAATTTCTGTATTGAGCCCTTTGACAAAGAACCCACACAGAAATGTAAAAAAATACAGTTTATTTTTAAAAAAAGTGTTTGATATACTTTATATGTGATCTTTTATGAAGTGAGTAAAATATTGGAGTATTTAACTTTGTGAAGAAGATATGAATAATCTGTTTCTCTTTTACTCCTGTTGTCTCCCAGGACCTTCGTTTAAGCCCAGCACCTTAAAAGCTGAGAGGAAGTTGGAATTTATTCCCACCAACCTGCACATCCAGAGGATGAGAGTACAAGGAGAGACGAGTTATGGTACGTCGCTGTGCTTTGTTCTCCTAAACAGGCCTGGGACTAATGATGATATATTTGATTCAGTACAGTCGCTTTACAGTCGGTGTTTGTTGTGTCTTTCCCACCAGATTGGACGTATGACGTCGTGACCATAGGGGCTCCTGCAGCACATCATCAGGGCTTTAAAGGCTGCGGCCTCAGAAAACTGCTGCACAAGCTTGAAGAAGCCAGGAAACAGTGAGTGAAATCAAAACAAAGTTGCTCGGCAGCTCCACTCTTTGCACTCATTCATGAATGTTTTCTGTGTGATTTTCTGTCCTTTATTCAATCAGCACTTATGAGGAAGAAAGGTAAGGGCTAGAGTAAAGGGTTATATGAAGCCATATATGAAGAGTTTTTGAATGTTTTTTCAATTTTGCCACACTGCTCCCTCTGTTTACTCTCTCTGTCCTCTTTTTCCTGTTATGCGGGCCATTTGACATGCACCTAAAGCTCTGCTGGCTTCGGTTCAAAAGGAATGATCTACCAGCCTCAGGATGTCATTAAAGCGAAGGAGCTGATTGCTCAGATTAACACTCTGAAGACGCAGGTGTGTTACTACACCGAACGTCTGTCCAGAGCCGCCAAGGAACGCTCAGCCAACGCTCTGGAGAGAACTCTGGCCATCCTAATGGAGAAGGTAAAACATTGCTCAGAGAGACTGGAAGGTTGTCATTTTTATTATAGCAGTCACAAATGCATTTTACTAGAATTTCATGTGATGGGAAAAGGGAGCACATAATTGTGAGGGGAAAGGGAAATGGTATACAATTGTCAAAAATCTTGCAAAATGTTCTGCTTGGGGGAAAAAAACTACCAGGTCATGGATGAAAACCTTGAATTTTTGAGAAGGTGAGCTGAACCATTGTTAGAAAAGCATTTTTTCCAACAATAATAATGTAGTTCACTCTGCAATGAACTTAATTACTCACCTGAAACAATTTCAAGCTGAATTTAAACATTATTGACACTGGAGGAAAAGCAGCTGACGTCCAAATGACTGCCTGGCTCTGGCATCCAATCAGCCCAAACTCAGCATGTCACAGAAATGCAAGTTGAGGGGATTTCCCCCAATAGATGCCATGCTGCATTCAGGTACAGCTGGGACACTAGGTTTGTTCAAAAATATTAAAACAACTCCAAAATGATGTAAGCATGTTGTCTTCTCAAATGTGGGTTCAGTCTGATTCAAAAGTTTACCAACATCAACAATGACCATTTTTAAGTGGCTGTTTTGTTGTATATTCTGTCTATTCAGACTTTCCATATGTCTGCTTATTTCACTTTATTCACAGAAAAAAGCCCAAACAAAACTGCAGGCGGCCACTTCTTTGCATTCCACTTTTTTTTAACTTTTAGAATATAATAAAATCAAATTAACATCAGAAATGAAAAAAAAAAAAAAGATTCTTTGTGTACTGCTGATTGAAGTAAAACCAAGAATGATACATTTTTATAAATTTTTCTTATCTGAAACGTACCAAAAACATTCCAAACCGTTACTTAAGAACTGTGATATGCACCTAATCTTGATTATTTTGTAACCCTACTAAACACACAAGCAGTGCTGCAGAGTAGTTGCTTAGATTAAAAAAAAGCACACAGGGGTTTGCACAAAGTCCAGACCTTAATGTAGTTGACAGCAAAGAATAGACAAAATCTTTATCTCTAGATCTGCAAAGCTGACTGAGACTTAACTCAAAATACCTGAAGTTGGTTCTACAAACTATTGAACAAGAGGAGCTAAGTGCCATGCTCAAGGATTTTTATTTAGAAATCCTGTCTTTTCTCTTTAGCTTGAAGAGTAAAACATTCATAATTGGTTTCAATGTTCAAATTCACGTGAAATATTTCTTTACAGCAACTTTCTTTTGGCAGAGCTTCAATATCTCATCCCCTCCTATTGCAGACCCGTCAGTTGGTGACAGTGTGCGACTCCAAGCTGCTGTCATCAGCCATCGTTGCCCTTGCCGCTGCCCGCCCACAGTTTTCGCAGCAGAGCACCCCATCCCCTTCCTCCTCTTCCCTCTCACCTTCTTCTCGCTCTCCATCCCGTTCCCCCTCTCGCCATCCCACCTCACCTTCCCGCCCAGCCACTTCTCCGTCGAGACATGCAGCTCCTCCAGAGGGCAGCGAAGGGAGCAAAAGCAAGCGTGCCTCGACGCACTCTGACTATCATGAGGAAGAGTGGGTGAGTGGAGATAAACCTCCCTACTTTTCTTCTGTTTAAATTAGGATTTGCCTGTTTGGCTTGGTTTTCACCCACGATGTGCGTTTATGCGCAGGAGAAGGTTTGGTTAAATGTCGATAAAAGCCTAGAGTGCGTGATCCAGACGGTGGACCGGCTGCTGCAGAGAGACAAACTCCAGAGCGACAGCAGCTCTGAGGACGTCTTTCTGCTCGCCAACGAAGTGCCGAGTAGCACTAAGAAAGGTAAGTCAGTGAATCTGCCCTGTGTCCTGATTCCTGCATCATGTGGAAGAAAAACAGGCTAAAGTTTTGCTTCAGGGAAAGCCTTCTGAAATAAACAATTATTTAGCTCCACATCCTTCACCAGCAACTCTTATTTTTTGTAGAAGGCAGTCCAGAAGTTGAGAAGAAGTCTCCAGGTGAGTTTTTTGTTTTATTTTGTTTTTTTGACAAGTTTATATTCTGAATTATATTTTCACTGCAAAAACACAAAATCTTGCCAAGTATTTTTGGCCCAGTTTCTAGTACAAATATTCTAGTACTTTAGAAATAAGACAAAACTAACTGCTCCTATTTCTTTCTATTTTTTAAGCAGGAAATAGGAGCTTGTTTTGAGTCAATAACTCCTTAATATTGATGAAAAAGTAAAAGCAGAAAATCTCACTTGTAACATGGGAAAATTATCTTGTTTATAACATAAAGATTCACAAGAAACACAAGAAAATGGTGTTTAGATAGCTGTCCACTGTAGTTACCACTATGCACAAAAGGGTTAAGGGATTAATGACTTGAGATAAGCTCATATTTCCTGCTGAAAAGTTACATGTAAATTAGTTTTCTCTTATTTCTAGTGTACTAAGATATTTGCACTAGAAACTAGACCAAACTTACTTGGTAACATTTTGTGTTTTTGCAGTGTTTAAATGGAGCTCTCATAACAACACAGGGTTCTTTTCTCCTGTTTGCGTCTTTCAGGCGAATGGAACGAAGTGCTGTATCCCCTCCTCACCACCCTGACAGAATGTGTGTCTCTGATGAGCGACAAAGCTAAGAAAGCCTTGGTGTTTCTGCTGATGCAGGACAGCGCCCCCACTATCGCCATGAGCCTCACTATGCAGTATCGTCGCGACGTTGTTTTCTGCCAGACGGTCTGTCAGTTCCTGCAGCCAAGTCCTACACACACTCACGTACGATGGGAACCTGACTGACGGTGTTTGTTTGCAGCTGACGGCGCTGATCTGCGGCTTCGTTCTCAAGCTGAGGAACTGTCTCTGCGACTCGGGCTTCCTGCGGCAGCTACACACCATCGGCTTGTTGGTTCAGTATGAGAGCCTGCTCAGCACCTACGGTAACTGCACACAAAACACGTTATGTCAAAACACACAAGTCGTCCTAGTGATGTCATGAATGGCTACTGTAAGTGCCATGTGTAACTTCCTATCTCTCAAAGGGGAGGAGTTGGCCATGCTGGAGGATATGAGTGTTGGTGTGATGGACCTGAGGAATGTCACCTTTAAGGTTACTCAGGCAACCTCTGGTTTCAGCCCTGACATGCTGCCAGTGATCACAGGGAACAGGACTGGATTTAACGTCAGGGTTCCCATGCCTGGCCTGATGTTCGACACGTTGCCCAGAGAGATCCAGAACGGGATGCTGCTTCGGGTGCAGCCCATCCTGTTCAACGTGGGGATCAACGAGCAGCAGACATTGGCTGAGAAGTGAGTCACTGACACAGATAAATGCATTTAATACGTTTATTATTGAGAATCCTGAAAAAGCCTAAATCTGGTGACGTGTTAGATTGCCAAAAAGATTGCCAACATTTCGCAATCCAACATGTTTCATGTCATTATCTTGGTCTCTGGCACCCTGAATGAAGAAAAAGTTTACGTTATCTCAAAGAGTGTCTGCTAAAAATCTATAAAAATATAAAGCTATTTGTCACTTTTCTTCTCTCAGTAACAACATATACACTAAAGATTAATCTTACTGTTATGCCACTCTGGTAGCTTTTACATTTAGTGTGTTCACTAATCATGAAAAAGATCCGATTTTTCAACTTCCAACCGGTTTGTGCTGATTTCTCTGCGCCTCTAAACAAAGGAGTTGTTCAGATGTTATGTCTTGGTCAATGAAAGACGGTAGAGAAAAATTACACATTTAGGTTTTCCTGTTACATTCAAAAAAAGTTTCAGAAAATCTGAAAGCAGTATTTAAAACTTCAAATGTTTATTGTAAAGGAAGTAAAAATGAATATAGCACAGAATGAGAGCTTATAGAAAAGTAGAATAATTTATAATTTGTATCTGTGCAGATTTGGAGACACGTCGCTCCAAGATGTCATCAATATGGAGAACATGACTCGCCTCAGTTCATATTATGACCAGTTCAAAGAAGTCCTTCCAGAAGACTGTGAGTCAAACACGTAATCATTTATTATTATTATTATTATTATTATTATTATTATTATTATTATTATTATTATTATATAACCCCCCGCGGTGGCCAATAGGCCGGAGCGGCGCTGAGCTGCGAGGGCCGCACGAGGCTGCTCGCAGCTTTAATTATTATTATTTTTGTCAGCAGATTTCTTATTCCTCTTATATCTCTTCAGGTCTCCCTCGGACCCGCAGCACCACCACTCTGCCTGACATCCTCAAGCTGCTGAGTCAGAATGTGAACGCCAAGAAAAGCAAGAACGTAGAAATCCTGTGGCAGGCAGCCGAGGTGGACTTCTTCTTCTTCTTCTTTTCCTCTAAATGTTGCCCCAAAATTAACAACTAAATGAATAAAACGTTTCGAGTCACATCTGCTTCTTCACACCCTAAAGGCATGTCGGCGCCTGAACGGTGTCCGCTTCACCAGCTGTAAAAGCGCCAAGGACCGCACAGCCATGTCGCTGACCCTGGAGCAATGTCAGATCCTGCAGCAGGAGCACGCCATGGCGCCGCAGGTCTTCTACCAGGCCTTGGATTGCATGCGCAGGTCGGTCCCGCCTACTCTCACTTGCTTGTATGTTGGTTATTATTTGTCAAATAGCTTAAAATGATTTCTGTGTGTCCACAGTGAGGGCTGCCGGAGGGAGAACACTATGAAGAATGTGGGATGTCGAAAATATGCCTTTAACTCTCTTCAGCTCAAGGCCTTCCCCAAACAGTACCGCCCCCCAGAAGGGACATACGGGAAAGTTGAGACCTAAATGGACTGATATTTGATGGAACCAAAAAAAAAACTGATATTAGAGACTGAAAAAAATTATACATATATATGTTTAAAAAAAGACAATATCAAACAAAATTGCCACAGCAGCCCGCGGTTTTGTGTTTAGTCCGTGTTAGGATAATCAGTGTCCCAGTGCCGGTTCTGTTAGATTGTTTTCAAAATGTTTCCTCCTCCCATCTTAGCTTTGCTACTAGAATCACAATTCACAGCTAACGCGAGGCTTTCTGTGTCACATTGTAGGCTGTGTCATGGCTGCACCAGCTGTAGCATCTGGAGGTTTGCAGCCATGCTGGATCAGTAATATTCTAATTTCTGTCTGAAAAATCACATAAAATGTGTTTATACGAGAGACAGACTACAGTACAGGAAAAAACTACAAACCACTTTAAGGATTTCTTCTGGGTTTTTTTTATTATTATTATTATTATTTCTGTGTCTCATTTAAATGTTTCAGATAAACAATCCCAAATAACAGGGCTCTGTGTGGGAAAAAGTAATCACCCCATTGTTAAATTATGAACTAACTGGGGTTTAAAGACATTAAAACAGTTTTTTGCTTCACTTGGCAAACCCAGCCCAGATTCCTGACTGACCTGTAGAATAAAAAATTACCTATTGGACAACACAAAATAGGCTGAAATATCTCAAAAGTAACAGAGTATAAAGAAAACTGAGAGCAGATGAGAAATAGACTAACTTTCATCTATCACCATGGAAATGGCTACATAATCATTTCTAATGTTTTGGGACACTATTAAGCCATAATGTGAATTATTATCAACAGAGGAAATGTGTAACAATGGAGAACCGTCATGCGCTGGCACCCCCACCAGACAAAGGGTTTTGAGTGGTCTAGTCCAAGTCCAGACTTAAATCAGACTGCCGTGGGACCTCAAACAGGTCCTGAAATGTGTCAGAATTACAACAGTTCTGCAAAAAAGATCAGGCTGATTTTTTTCCCCCCCAAAGAAATGTAAAGCTTCATTAGTACTTAATGGAAATGTTATAGAGGTTGTTGCTATCAAGGATGGCACATACAGTTACTACGCTTATTAGGTTTACGAAGATTTTTCGTAATAATTGACGTTTTTGTTTTTTTTCCTTAATTGATTAGTTATATAAAATAATTATTTTAAAACTGTAGTTTTTAATTTGTCTGATATTAAAATCTGTTTGATAATCTGCAACAATTAGTTTTGATAATAATAAAAACAGAATGAATCTGTCAGGGGTAAATACTTTTGCGCTGTATGGCACCTGTTTGTCCTTGTCAACTCTGTTATTATTGGATGTCATCTAAATAGCTGGTATAACAACACACAAACTTTGTGTTCTTTTTTTTACTTTCAACAAGCATTAACAACAGCCTTATTATATTGGTTATTTAACTTTGTCGCAGATCCTGCTGACTTGATTCTCCATAAGTAAAAACTTCTGTTACTGAGCACAGCTGAGTTGCTTTAGAGAGGAATTCCAAAACTGCATAAAGTTAATAGAGACATTTTTTAATAATTATCTTTAGAAGCTTCAAAAATAAACTCAACTAAACAACTCAAGGCAAACGTTTGGACATCCTGAAGGGTCATCCTAATTTACATTCTCTATGCAAGCAAGCAAGTCTTAATATTTGCTTAAACTGTGTAAACTTTTCATCGTTTGCCTTCTGCACTACTATTTGAAAGTGTTTTCTACATTTAGACATGCCTTAGGTTTTAAAGTTGCAATATGAAAACCTTCTCTGGCTCTATTTAGTTGTTGAATTGTGGCTTTAGACTTGTGCTTTGTTGGAACCGTCTTGTTTTTATCTTTATGTTGAAGCTATAACACTTCCTTTATTAGTGAATAACGGCCCAGCCAATCGCACGACAGCAACTGAATTAATTTGAACATCTAGATGGGGTCAAAATAACTTGCTGAGCATCAGAATGGTTCCAATCCAGAAGGCATTTCTATATTGGAAACTGGAAAATTGCTAATCCGCTTGAGGCCTTTTGCAGCTTTCGTTTTTTTTTTTGTATGAGAGGGGAAAAACAAAATTATAAAGAGTTGACGTATTTAAGATTCATAATTGGAATCACCTCCCATCCAAACAGTATGGGAGGTATATATCGGTATATTGCTGTATATCGGTCCGTACTTGAAATACGTTGAAAATTGAAGTGTTTTATCCAGAAGGCCCACTCTAAATTAACTAAGGCAATTCTTCCATTGATCCCAATCACATTTAGATATCTTCATGCGGGCATTTTTTTAAATTTTTAGTCAAATTTTAGCTTTTTTTAGACAACTAGCAACACCTTTACAGTAAAAGTTTGCTTTGGAAGTGAGTTTGCCTGATTAAGTCGCTATACGAGCCAAATCTCTGACATGCTAATTAAAGTCCAAACACTTTCTAAAACTGATCTGACATCTTAGAAATGTGATATGCTGTTTGGTTTGATTTTAAATTTTAATTCCCATTATTTCTATTGTTTGGCTCTTTAACTTTGTGCTTTTGGAGTTTGTCTTTTACTTGGTTACAGCTGGCAAAATTTTGACTGGTGGTGCACTTACTGTATATTATGTACAAACTACAGTGTTGATCCACTTCTTAATACTTAATAAATCTTAGTACATATTCCTAACCTTTTTGAAGAAAACACTATCTAGGACCAGCATTCACAGAGTACAGGTGGAGAAAAGATGGAAATTAGAAAATAAACATTCTGTTTTTGATCATTTTGTGCTATTTGCTCACAGTCAACAGAAATGAAATCAAAAGTCACACCAGCAAAACTTGACTAATAGATTGGATTCATAGCAGATGTGTGAAGTAAAAATTTGGCAAACACTGAGTCAGATCAGATAAGACACTGTCATTCAGAGATGCTGTAATGTTCCACTGTGTTTAGTTTATATCCATCATAGGCAGCAATGCAGACGATCTGCTTCAATACCAGCTCAGAAACCTTCCTCTGGACCTTGGCTGCACTGCAGCATTACAGCTGTTGAAGAATTTATTGGCTTTATGTTAGTGCTCATTTCTCTACTACAACTTTTCATCACTTTTGACAATAAGCACACAAATGCTCTGGGGGCCTTTCATACATTTTCTTTCACAAAACTGTTAAATTTACAAATTACAACGTCTCAATTATAACGAATGCTAAGCTTTTGGATTCTACTTGCATGAAGATAACTTCAGCTTAAATGTGCTGCAGTTGCTTTGCCTTTCAGATTTCCCATAAATCTGGAAAGCCTGAGTTACAACAAACACCAGTAACAGTTTCATTTATCAGCTCTGGCCTTCAGTATATTGTATGTTTTTCTGAATAATGGATCATATTTTCAGCTATTTTTTTCTCCTTTAAGAGTATGTCCACTTGTTCCTGACCAGAATATGACTTTATTCTAATAGTACATGCCCACAACAATGGCACAGTGCTTTACCCTCTGAGAATGGATTAAAACTGAATAATGAATAAAGGACTGTTGAAACCAGCCGAGGGTCAGTGTCTCAGATTAAATCCTTTGCAAAAAAAACAATTGGGTTTTTGTGTTTCCATTGCTGTAGAACAAATTTAAGAGTGCAAAGTGTTGGTGTGCAACGACTCAGCCAGTAAGTCAAGTAAAATCTATTTATTAAATTATTGTTAAATGCTCTGAAATAAATTTGGATTCAATTCCACGCACAAAAAGGAGATGTGTTCTAAATTATATTTGAACATACAAATTATTGTCATGAGTCCTTCTGATGTGAAGAGGCATTGTTATGATAACTTTGGGTGAAGTCACAGCAAAAGCCCTACAATGAAACTGCAAGCCCAGCCATACAGCCTCTAACACTCTTCATACCCCTTAAACATTTTCACATTTTGTCACATTATGATCGCCAACATAAAGCGGTGCAGGATTGTGAAGCACAACATCTCAGCTCTGAACATCTCTTAGTAAACTGATCAGTCTATCATCCAAAACTAGTTGGGCAAAGTAAAAACCCAAGTACAGCACAGCAGAAAACCTGACTGACGTCAATGATTATTTGTGCAGGAAGTGGAGATGGGAGATGGTGCGCCACCAATAATTCAAGACCATAAATCATTTGTGGTTAATTTGATCTGATTTTAGTCAAATCAATATAAAAATCAATTATATAGTGTTGACCTAAATCACTAATAAATCTCGTTGCAGTTACTCTCTTACCAGCAATGCTCCATATTAATATGTTAAACACAGAATGATTATTAGCGGCCCACTATTTCCTACCTTCACTTTCAGTGTATTGTTGGACTCTTCAAGGGAAATGTTACAACTGTCATAAAATTGTATTGCCTTATATGATAACTTAAAGATTGGTGTTGTTTTAAGACAATAAAAGTCTCCTTTGGTTATGGCCCCTCTCAAATATCTTCGACATCCAGAACCAGCACTCTGGATTGGTACAAAATGAAGACACCACAAGAGATATTTACAGAATGAGTAATATTAATTACTGTTAGCTTTTTGACAGAATGAAATTACAAATATTAAATTATCTCTGAAAATGAACTAAATGTGCAATACTGATTATGTCCAGAAGATGGCAGTAATGCAAATACTAATAAATTATCGGCTGGCGGGAAAGTAAAGGAAGAACTAGAAGGTTGACCCGGAAAAGGAAAAACAGTCAACGACACCTGTCAGATGCCACTGACTTTATTGTGGTTTATAAATGTTATTTAACAGGTTTTTGCGGCCAGTAGCATCTCATATTATCAAGATCTCTGTGTGAAAAGGTGAGACATTGCTATGCGTTCTTCAGCTGATAAAAAGAGAGTAACGTAGAAACACTTTCCTTACTCCTTTGTCTGCTGGTGATTGAGCTACGTAACGTGCTTTAAAACCCTCAAATTTGCGCTTTTAACATATCAGTGGTTCTCAGTTAATAGAGATTTTTAAATAGGGGTTCCGTAGTTTTTGTTAATCCCATGTAATTCTCTAGTCTAATCTGAACCGGTGTAGTGTCGGTTTTTGTCTCCAGCCATTGATTTACTTTACCACGCGCGAGTTTGACGTCTTGTCGCGCCAAAATAAACTAGAAAATAAATTAATTTCTTTTATTTAATTTTATTGGAGGGTTTATATTTCATTAAGGAGAACTGGATCCTACGGTACGGATCCCCTTAGGGGACATGGGGAATTTTTTTTCTTTTGCGTTCCCTCGCAAAACTTTTGCGTTCCCTCGCAATACTGTACTGGTCAGTTATGCAGCATAATTTAATACTGCAAGCCTTTCTTACGGTGGGCGCCGTACTTTCTGCTTTAATATAAGGTTATGTGAGGTACTTCCATGAATGTTAGTATCTTTTTGTGAAATATCTGAAGTTTTATATCTTTCTTTAGGATAGAAATTGGCACCACAAACCTACGATATAAACAGAAACTTTCCGTAAGTAGGAAAGAAATAAAAATACATCCTAATTTGGACTATTTCTGAGTTATTATCGCGGGTAATAAGTCATCTGACAGTTTTGATTGTGTCTCTGTTGTGTTCGTAGTCTGAATGGTTTAAAGAGCTGCTTTCAGTGCCGCTCCATCTTAGCCTTAACAGACATAACAGTAAAAAATCGATTTTCAATCAGTGTTTTGCACCAAACAGTTTTTACTATTAACAAGTTTTTATTATTAAAAACACGACAAACTAATGATGGTAAAGGGCTGCACTGGGTTAACTCTGGAATCTCATCTGTCCGTGTATCAATCAACTCCAAACTTCTTCTTTATTCTGTCACAATTATCGATTTATTCCATTTTGATGATTATGCTCCAAACTTTGCAAGGACTGACCGCCCCGCTCACCGCTTCCTAATACACACAAAGCCAGTATCCTTCCCATTCATACCTGGTGACGTCACTCCCACGTCGACACACCTAAGTGTCAAAGCCTCCTGCTCCTGTAATATCAATAATTACTTATTTCATTCATATGGCTCCTACAGAGCCTCAGTGAAAACTTGTTTATTATTATTAACTGTTTGGTGCAAAACACTGATTGAAAATCGATTTTTTCCTGCATGTTTATGTCTGTTAAGGCTAAGATGGAGCGACACTGAAAGCAGCTATTTAAACCATTCAGACTACGAACACAACAGAGACACAATCAAAACTGTCAGATGACTTATTACCCGCGATAATAACTCAGAAGTAGTCCAAATTAGGATGTATTTTTATTTCTTTCCTACTTACGGAAAGTTTCTGTTTATATCGTAGGTTTGTGGTGCCTTTCTATCCTAAAGAAAGATATAAAACTTCAGATATTTCACAAAAAGATACTAACATTCATGGAAAAACCTCACATAACCTTATATTAAAGCAGAAAGTACGTAAGAAAGGCTTGCAGTATTCAATTATGCTGCATAACTGACCAGTGCAGTTTTGCGAGGGAACGCAAAAGTTTTGTGAGGTAACACAAAAGAAAAAAAATTCCCCATGTCCCCTAAGGGGCTCCGTATCTAACGAGCCATAAAAATATAAATATTTCTTCAGAGCTTTAGTTTCTGCTTTTTATGTATGGAATTAAATAATACAAATGAGGCGTTTATCTTCAAATCAAAGCTGGTGGACATTATCTGACTTGTAATGGGACATTTACATGTCGGTATGAATTTAAAGTAAGCAGAGGGAAATAACAAAACATATTAATTTATGTTGAAAAAGAAACTCCTTGCCTAAAAAGATCATTTGTTCTCCAGCACTTGGACTCCTCAGCACCTAATTACACGTTCATATTTACTGTTTTTATTCTTTTAAGCCTTTAATGTAAATTGAAAAGAGCTCATGATTCTGGATCATAACAAGCTATGCTATAAAAAAGGACAAAGGAAATAGGTTCAAGTTCTTCCATTGAAGTGAAGTTGTTCCACTTGTGCATCATTGTTGTTACTAGCAGAATGTGTTCACTATGTTATTTTATTTTGATTTTAATATCAATTGATCTTTGCTAATTATAGCTACTCAAGAAGGTTTTCAAACAACTTGAACTTTCTTTTTGTCATGTTAAACCCACAAACCTAACTGTATTTTATTTCACTTTTATTGGATAGATTAACACAGTTAGAACATATTTGTAGAAATAACATCTCTAAAGTATGGCACTCCCATTAGTCAGATACTCTAAATAAAAATCCATACCAAAATCTTGTAAAATCATCTTGTTTTCAGAAGATATAAATTTTAGTCTAAACCAGACATGCGCCACGTCTCAAACGACTAAGGAGAAAGGTTTCTTTTTTTTTTTAATAAAGTCAGTATTCTGGTGTACATTTTTCCACAAGTAATACACAGGAAATATATTGAGAAAGACACCAGACATGACCTTAAACACACCAGGAACATGAATACTTGTACTAGACGCTGTAAGAGCATCGTCACAGATTTCATACCGTTGAAAAATGTCAGCATGTCAAATCAATTTGCAAAAAAGCTACGATACAAAGATCTACACAGAGGCTGTCTTTATTTGTTACTAAATACACAGCTGAAATAAATTATCTTTTTCCCACCAATTTGATAGTCTTCCACATGAATTGAACTATTTCCTCTTTACTCATCCTTCTCTTATTCCAGTTTCTCTTTCCATCTTGTGCTGTCAGCTTGCTGCAGCGCCCCACTCAGCAGTGGATAAGGTTGCTCAGGCTTCACTGAGCAAACTGACTCAATTTACAATCCCACATTTTGTTTTCTTTTGTTTTTCTTCTTCCTCACACAGGACAAAATGTCATCCAAGTGTAAAAAGAGGAAAAGGAGGCCTCAGATGGATGCAGAGCAGAACAGCCAGGAGAAGCAACTGCAAGCTCTTCAAAACAGCAAGGAGGAAGGTAAAAGACGTATTCACCGCTTTTATGCTCCACCCCTAAAAGAAAAACTCACTTCAGACTGAAATCAGAACTGGAAAGATTTGACTGCAAGGGACTGATAGTTTCCTCTTTCTGGTTAGAAGGCAGAAGTTCAACTTACTCAGTTACTTTTCGGATTAAACAGGATGTCTTTTGTCTGTGGGTTGCAGGGTCCAGGATGAAGAAGAAGCTGCTGGTGGACGTGGACTGTGGCGTGGATGACGCTCAGGCCATCATGCTGGGGCTGGCTGCCCCCAATGTGGAGATCCTGGGCATCACCTGCGTGCACGGGAACACCGCGGTGGAGAACGTGTGCAAGAACGTTCTGCGGGTTCTCCAGGCCTGCAAAAAGCCGGAGGTGGGTGCAAAACCAAAACCACAGAGTCCCGAGAGAGAAATCATTATAGTCATTTAAGTAAAGTTAGTATTTATTTGAGATATTTACATATTCTCTGTAATCTTTTCATTTTTTTTCTGTTATTAAAAAGCATAGTTAATCTCTGACACATTGGAATAATACATTTTAAAAGTTGTTCTACTGTATGGAGGTTTGGGCAGGGGATTGTTTTGTTAAATACCGACCTTTCATCCAGCACACCAGAGCTGAATAAACCAGCTTTTTACCCAGGACAACAAGTATCCGAATTTTTTTTTTTTTTTTTAAAAAGCTTTAGAATATTTGATATTTGCAGCTAGAGATTGCAATCAGCATCTAAAATGCCACATTTCTGGAATTTCCTTAAAATGTGAGCAGTAATTGTGTTGAATGACAAAAATTAGCAGTCATTGGAGTCATGTGAAAAGTCAGCCTGTTTTAATTTTTCTGCCTAACAATGAGTTCCTCAAGTCACATGATTTAGAGAGAGAAGTGGACAACAAGTTCCTCTAAGTTTACAGCACAGACAGGAGTTGCATCCATTCTGTACGTCTCAGTTTTACATCACTTTCTTCCTTAACAATTAAAGTTTAAAAGAAAAAGTGTATTGAAGACCAAACAGATTTATTTATGGACTAAATTGTGTTGCGGTCATTGAAGTTTGAGGATGATGAATTTTGTTCTCGTTACAACTACAAGTTTGAATGTATTTTATTGAGATTTTGTGGGATAGACCAACACAAAGTAACACATAGACGGCCTCCTTCATTCTGATACCCCTAAATGAAACATACCACAACTAGCTATCTTTAGAAGTCAGCTATCTGTAAATTAAGTCTAAGTCAGCTGTTCTCAGAAGGTCTTGGATGTTTATTGACCAGTCCCTCCAGCTTTTCATGATTCCAAGATTGCGGAAATTGATGCAAAATAATTTTTTTCACTCTGACACATAATTTTTAGTTTATTGCAAATTTTCCTGCCAAACTGGTCAAAACGTTGTGTTTAAGTGATGGCTAACTCTCACCTGCAGGTGGCAGTATTTCTTACTTCCTGATGACTCAGCGTTACTTGATGTCAAGTAGGACATCAAGTATCAAAAATTGAGCCATTCAAATTCTTTAAAGAATAAAAATGTACATGTATTCAATCTGTCTGATTCTTTTTCCATCTTTTTTCTTCTATATCTAGATTTTGGAAGGGCTTTAATATTTCTATAGTAGCACCATAAAAATCTATGATTTTGAAAATCGCAAAAACAATCATGAAATTCTAGAGGGACTGATTAGTAAACATAGTTGAACATCATCATAATAAAGACTAAGGAGCACAGCAGGTGAGGGAGAAAGGTCGACGACTTCATAAATCTCCCGTTAGTGGAAAAATAAAGCCATAAAAAACATTTGCAGTCACACATCATGTTGAAGAAGAAGCTGCTAAAAAATTAATGAAATTTTGAATCTGAGGCTAACTTCAAAATTGCTGTTCACAAATGCTATTTGTCAAACGTTTGAGCAATTTTGCTGCATAAAAAACAGCAAAATGCATCAGAGTTTTTGTTGTAACATGACAAAATGTCAGAGGGGAAAAAAGCTAGCAGTATCTTTTCTGGAAAAGAAGTTGTTGTGTTTTCACTTAGTCACACATTCTGATTTTCTGGTGTTTTCACAAAGGATCCAGAAAGAAAATTCAGTTTCAGTTTTAGTTTATTCATTCACTCACAATCCAAAAAGTCCATAAACCATAAGGTTTAGTTTAGACATGATGATGATGATGATGATGATGATGATGATGTTGGCACTGTGTAAGACCAGGATAAGATGTTATGTGGTAAATTTGGACCAGTACATTTCTCACCAGTGCTCTTGTTTTCATTGGCTAGATTCCGGTGTTTAAAGGTGCTGCTAAGTCCATCCTTGGCATCAGAGTCGGCGATGAAAGCTTCCACGGTCAGGACGGCCTCGGAGACGCCCCCGACGCCGGCGCTCCTGGTCTGGACCTGATTCAGGAGGAGAATGCCGTGTCGGCCATAGTCCGGATTGTTAATGAGAACCCTGGAGAGGTGAGAAGAGCTGCGTAAAACTTGTGTTACTGTTCGTTCTGCATATCCTGAGTCTGTGTACGCTGCCCAGGTGTCCTTGGTTGCCACGGCGCCCCTCACCAACCTGGCTCTGGCTGTGAGGATGGATCCGACGCTGCCGGGCAAACTCAAAGGACTCTACATCATGGGAGGGAACACTGAGTGTGAGTGAAACACTGACGGCTATAGGATAAAATGTTTATGCACAAAGTTCAATGAATAACATAAATGTATTTGATAAAAACGGAGACGGTGCCATAAAAAGTGCTACAGATTTCTTCTGTTTTTGCTTTTATTTTTTTATCACGCTTAAATGTTTCAGATTATGTAACAAAAATGATATTGGACAAAGAGAAAATGCAGTTTAAGCTGATAATTTAATTTATTATCGAGTTAAATGTGATTGCCAGCGTATTTTCAAAAGCTATGTAAAATTCAGCTAACCGTGTCGCACAAAGGACTGATTACTGCTAGACTTGTTTAGTCAAGAATTCACTTAAATAGAACTTGACTGATAACATAAATTACATTAAAAGATCTTAAAAAGCAGCATATCCTGCCATAATCTAAAAAAATAAAATAAAATTCTTTAAGGGATACAAAAGCATGGGTTAAGTTTTGTGACCCCCAAAGAAAACTATTATCCACAGACAGAAATTGTGATTAAAAGCTGTAAAATCAGACAAAGCGGTTAGGGTTATAAAGTCACCTGCAGACAAATGTGTCTGCAGAATGAAGAGATCTGAGATGAGGAAAGGCTGAGGTCCGATTAGGATCACAGTCAGCTGTTAGAAAGCATAAATTGTGACAGTTTAATGCTGGCAAGTCTCTTAAACTGAATTAAGACTAACTTTGACTCAGAGAAAGTTTGTGATCTGTATCTGAGAACATAAATCTCTGCAATATGTTATAAATTTACCAGTTACAAATCTCTAGAAGAGCTGAAAGCAGAAGCCCACACTTCCTTTTGAGCAATTTATTTACAAAAACCCTGGCAGATTTTAACCATGGGCTTGAATGTAAACAACAATATTTAACACAGTGATATTTAGCACAAGTGGCTGAACTTTGATGTGTTTGCAAACAAAAATAAAGAATAAACTGGGAGAGAAATGACCGAGACTTAATTCTGGTTACCCTCAGCCAGTGGGTAATGTTAAGTCTCCTCCTAACAGGAAGTGTCCAGTTCGGGTTCATCCAGAAAGTTCTGTCTCCCTCAAAGCACAGATTTCTGAGCACTTTGTTCTGGTGTCTGGTTTCTGCAGTGGAAACACATCAAGGAGAGAAACTAACCCTGAAAACTACACTGGTTCCTGTATTGGTTTTTGTGGGGAAAATGCACATGAACTTAATCAGACCATGTATTCTTCACTTGGCTATGCATAAATTATGGTGATCGTTACGTATTATAAGTGAGTCCACCTCAGCTGACTGTGTAGTTTTTATTCTGATTCAGACTTTGTGCAGAAAAGAGTTTTACTCTAAAGAATGGCTAGTTTTCATTTTTAAGAAAAAGGAAAAAAATCCTAAACTTCTCCTAATAGCCTGTGGGAATGTCTGGTATTGTGTAATAACATATTTCCTCCTTTAGTCAAATTTTTCTGTTATTTTAACAGATATATTCTCTGCTGTTGAAGTAGTTTTGCAGATTAATTACATAAAATTAAGATTTATTTAATGCGACTCACTGGAGTGACTTAAATCTTTCCTTCTTGCTCTTTTAAAGCTCTGCCTTTCGTCTCACATGCATAATGTCCTCATTTGGGTTTGATCTTGGTTTTACAGAACTTTAATCTTTATTTTTCCTGGTTCTTCTCTCGTTCAGCACGAGGGAACACCACCGTGTGTGGCGAGTTTAATTTTGCATCTGATCCAGAGGCAGCATACATCGTGCTGAATGATTACCAGTGTGAAACTTACTTGGCGTGCTGGGAGTTCACCTGCTACAGCCAGCTGCCATGGGTAAGGCTCGTTATAACTCCTAAATCTAATTTGTTGTTAGACGAACTAAAGCATCCAGCACAAGTGAATTACTTAGAATATTGTGTCGATGTGTAGCTCCGGAGCCACAAGTGGCTTTTTGGACCTTTCACAATGGCTCTTATTAAAGTAATAAAGAACCGACTAATGTATTTAATTAAAGATATAACAACAAATGCAGGTTTTGGCAAATTTTCTTTTATTTTAAAAAAAAAATGCAATAATTCCACAAAATATTCACAAGAGCGTGCGACCCCAAAACACATTTTTGTCATCCGATTGGAAACTATTGGATTGGATTCTGTGCCCAAAGAATTTTGACTTTGATTTTAAGCGCTCACAGTGTACAGACATTAAGTAGAAATATATACATTTTAGAGGAAATAAATGATTTTTTAATTAAATTTTCTACAAATATCAACATCCCGTAGAAGAAATTGTATCCCTGCCACTTTATTGCAACATCTTTTGCATCTTTCTTGGTTTTTAAATCTAAAAATGGAGATAAAATTATGGTTCTTTTAAATGCTAGAAAACATTTTCTATATTAAACTTTATAAAAGACCATGTAACATTTGCAGTCCTAAATAAGTGCTATTTATCTGGAATGGTGGCGTCTTGTTTTAGTTTTTACTGCTGCTCAGATAACCTGAGGATTTGTTAAACGGTGCATTTTATTCACAATGTCTTGTGTGTATTTGATGTTGGAGCGGTGTGTTTCCTCACACTGCTTTTTGAATCAATGACACAGACACATTCTAACAACATGTCCTTTAACTGTGTTCATCCAAGGTTGATTTAAAGAACTATCCACTTACGGATGTCATTTTTCTGTTCCTCTGAGCCTGAAAAACAAAAAGAAAATACCTAAATGATGATTTCTGCGCCACATTTTTCTATTTATAATCTGTACGTTTTTCAGTTTGTGCCTGTTTTCTTTTCTCCAGGACTTCTGTGACGCCTGGTTGGGTCAGGACAGCGACAAAGCTTGCTTCATGGCGAAGATCTTCCACCACAGTATGGAGGAGGCCAAGAAAGACAGCGGATGCCTGGGTTTCACGGGCTTCGTTTCCTGTGACTCGTACGCCATGGCGGCCGCGGTGGACAACTCGTTTGTCACAGAAAGCGATCGTTATCCAGTCAGTGTTGAACTGACAGGAACTCACACCAGAGGAATGATGATAGTGGACACTGTAGGGTTGCTAAAGAAGACGCACAAAGCGTGTATTATGAAGAAGGTGGACATGGAGAAGTTTAAAAAGATGATGATGGCAGCTTTGCAATGACATCTGCGAATGGAGGGAACTTTGTTTCTTAGGTAGGTCAGACGACACAGTCATCCAGGTAAAAGCCTGACCATTCACACCTGGTATTGATTTCCATCATGAATTATCAGATCTCAGTCCTGGTGACCAAAAAGTGTAACATCAGCCCGTGCGTGGTCAGCTGATCATCAAACTATAAAGGAGGTATCTTACAAAACGCAGCACAGAAGGAGAAATTATCTTAAAACAGATGGAATAAAACTACAGAGTTTTATATGTGAGTTTTATATCTATATGTGTTTACTCTTGCCTGAGATTTACCTTTTACCTCCAAAAAGGTGAGAGGTCAAGAAGGTAAACTCTGACTTCGCTCACCTGCTTGATATTATTAATTAGTTTCTGATTCGTATCCCTCGACAGTAGGTGAAGGTCTGAACGTAAACGGATTCTGTTATGACCAGAACAGACCAGAAAAACTTCCTCATCACAGCTGACCACAGGAATCTTTTGATTCCCTGCTTCATCCAGCAATACTTATAAAAGCCTTGAACTCGTCATATTACAACCTGAAGGCAGTCCACCAGCAGCAACTAATGTTTTAGAAACGGTTTGCTGCTGTGGGGGTTTTTGTCTTTTGCAAAAAAATTTTAACAGAGTAATAACTGCTGCTTGATGCGAGTCCATTCAGGTCAGTTTGGTGCTTCTCCATCACCTCTGACTTTGCTTCAAGAAAACTGACCTCAAGACATTTTCTGTGCGTTAAAGGTTCATTTTCTGACATTCACACAAAACTGGGAGGCAGCAGAGCAGGACCTTTTCTAACTACGGAGCGCTGCACACTTACTTTCCAACTTGACTCTCACTACCTCTGCTGGCAAATTGGAAGCAAAAGGAAGGACTTCATCATTCAATCATGAATAACATCGGGTGTCGCTTACCACCCTCTTGTGCTGCTTCAGGCTTTTACTAGGACAGCGAGATGGCATGCAGACGTTATGGGCCGGCCCTGGATGTAGATTTGAAAGGGTCTTCAGCCTGAAGCTTTCGTAGAGGACCTATAACTTTTTAATGTGCGTTTTATAGATTTGTGTTTATTGAAAATAAGTTAACTCCAGACCTCCATCCATGGGGTCTGGAGTCATCTACATAAAAACAATAATAAAAATGTTTTTGTGGGGCGTGCTGTGGTGGCGCAGGGCGTTAGCACGCCCCACGTTTGGAGGCCTTAGTCCTCGACGCGGACATCGCGGGTTCGACTCCCGATGACCTTTACCGCATGTCTTCCCCCCTCTCCTCACCCTCCTTCCTGTCTGCCTACTGTCTAAAAAAATACGAGCCACTAGCGCCACAAAAACTCTTCGGAGAAAAAAAAGAAAAAAAAAAATGTTTTTGTATGGAGGGTGAAATATGATTTCTGTGCTCCAACTGTAGAAACTGTCAAAGGTTTGACCGTTGTGGTTAAACATGAAGTGTTAACTTTCTAGAGAGACCAAGCTTTTGCATAAGTTCTAAGAGGTTCAAAGTTCATCGCTCGTATTTTTTTATTTTTATTTTTTTAAAGACTTTTGTAGGCTTTGCACTTCTTTTCCAATTGGACAAGAAACTCCACTTTAAAAAGAAAATAATAAATCAAAGATGGCATTAGATTTTTCTTGTGTGTAATAAATGCTGAAACATTTTAAGGTTTAAATGTTGTAAATTAACAGAAATCAAAAAATGATCATTTAAACAAGCTTCTTTGTGCCTCTGATCTGATTTAAACATAAATACTCATTTACGCCCAGCAGCCGTTTCAAGGCAGAGTGAATCCCCCTTGTGTAGAGTACGGCCAAAAACATCATGGCCGCACATCCGACACTAAAATAGTAGATGGCAAGCTACATTTGACATGAGAGCAACCTTTGTACTTTAGCGAACCAGTCTACTCTACAAATGTGGAATCAAATTAAAATGTATGTTTTTGTCGTTTCAAACGTTTTCTGTAATCTCCGGTCCAGCTCTTTTGTCCCCGTCGATAAACTATCCAAAATGTCTCCCGTGTTGTATGTGAAACTTTTAATAAAAAGTATGCAGAGACTTTTATTTTAAATGGGAAGAACGACAAGAACCCCTCTTTTGTCAGAGTGAAATGTGATTTAATGGTTTCCCTTCAGATGAGAGATTTTAAACATATCTAATCCATATTAGGGTAGTTTTCTGTGTTATGGCAAAAAAAAAAAAATCTCATTTAGAAAGGCTAAGATAGTTTTGTTTTCTTTCTTTTTTGGCACAATTATTCTTTGTTTTATTGTCTGTCTTTAACATTAATAGTTTTTAAGTAGTTGATTTTTATTTAAATTCATCAGCCAGTTTTCGTTTAATTTGTTGTCAGTAAATCTCAGCCTTTCAACTTTTTAGTTGATTCTTGAGTCATTTCCACCGCCATTGTGATATCTAGAGTATGTGAAAAGGTATTTGTCACCTCTACATATTTATACTGACATTAAAATCTTTCTGTTCACAAAACAGATGTTTATATTGAACAAAGAAAAGTAAATACAAAAATCTGTTTTCAAATGAGGACAGGGAAACGAGCTATCCAAACCAACCTAAGCTTTATATGGAAAGTAATTACTGCCATTATTAAATGAGTTGTCCACATTTTTGGAAAGCTGAGCTGAACCACACATTGGCTGATCTGTAGAATCGCTTGATTAAAACCTGCCCAATCTAAAGAAATTCAAAATCAGATGAGAATTAAGTCATCGACAACCATCAGTCTGGAAAAGTGGATAGAGTCATTTCTAAAGCCACAAATGGAGAAAAAAATGTAACAATCCAATTTAGATTTTTAAACAGGCTGCACATGCTAAAAGAAACTCTAATATGGCTAAAAGTAAACATTACTGCATAGAAGAGTGGGCTAAAATCTCTCCTCCTGCAGTTGCTGCTGCTCAGCAGCTCAACATGTAACTAGGTTAACGGATTAATTCACATAAGGTCAGGTCGGTGTTGGCAGCTGATTTTTTTTTCCCTCAATGAATGATTTTTTTTTTTATGAGCTCAGACTACGTATGTTTTATGGTGACATTTGTACAGGATCTGAAACATGTTAATGTTGCAAAAAAAAAACAGAAGAAATATGGGGGGAGAAATAGGTTTTAGCAGCACTGAGTGAATTCTACGTCAGCACAAATACAAGAAAAGAAGAAATGGGAGTATTTTCAAACATTCTTTTTTATTATAAAGCGTCTTATGATTTCTATTTAGAAAGCTTCTTCTGTAAATTATCTGTACTTAACAAAAAGCGCATGGCAGCCTGCTGAGAATTTCCCAAAAGGAACCTAAATTATTCTGAGAGGAAGAAGCAAAATCTTTCAGTGTTTTGTGGTGTGGCAGTCGCAGTGACGTTGTGAGTGATATTCAGAAACATCCCAGCTGGAGCTGCAGTCTACGGCTGAGACGATACAGAACTGACCCTTAACTTGAAGGTAGGAGATCTCAGACTTGGGACATTTCTGGGCGTGTGCAGGTACTGAACAGAGATCACGCAAAGTGACCTTTGCCCCTTATTTCAGCTTCTTTCTAGGAATCAGGGTTTGTCTTTTTTTTTAAAGTGTGCTGATGTATAGACTATATTTAAAAACACTGAATCTGTACCAGCGATTTTGAAGGCTGTCATCTGAGTTCTCCAGATTTACCTCTAAAGCACATTGTGTTTATTTACAGTCCACGTAACAAACAGTCTGCTACTGTTGAGTAAATGATTAATTAATGTCTGGCCTCCTGTTTTGTAACTTTCGTCATGTACAACCTGCTCATGATTCAGCTGGTTTTCCGCTCAAAGGTTGTTTTCAGCCGACTGTCCCTGGCTACATTTAGTCAGGAACTTCAACCGCTTCATACTTCCTACATCAAGTTCCAGGTACGTGCCAATGTTTCAGATCATTTGTGAGGATCTAATTAGATGTTTCAGAAGTCCAGTTTACATTCAGACTGTATTGAAAATGAAACATTTAAGGTGATTGTTTCTGAGTCAGACATGAATGTGTGCTCTTGCAGGGTTCAGGATGATGAAGAAGCTGCTGGTGGACGTGGACTGTGGCGTGGATGACGCTCAGGCCATCATGCTGGCGCTGGCCGCCCCCAATGTGGAGATCCTGGGCATCACCTGCGTGCACGGGAACACCGCGGTGGAGAACGTGTGCAAGAACGTTCTGCGGGTTCTCCAAGCCTGCGATAAGCTGGAGGTGGGTCAAAGTAGTTACACTCATTATCTCTGTTTAGTGCTGTTACATATTGGAACGTTTTGAAGTTGTTCTCTTTGCATCATACCGAGTTCTCACTGATGTTGTTTGGGCCAGATTCCAGTCTTTAAAGGCGCTGACAAGCCTATCCTTGGGAAAAGACTAAATGCGGGATCCTTTCATGGGAAGGACGGGCTGGGCGACGCTCCTGACCCCGACGCTCCAGGTCTGGACCAGCTTCAGAAGGAGAGCGCCGTGTCGGCCATAGTCAGGATTGTTAACAAAAACCCAGGAGAGGTGAGAGACGGAGGGACTGTCAGATCTACAGGATACGTTTGATCGTTTCCTTGTGTATACAAATCATGGTCAATGTGTGTGCTAAAGAACTTCAGGGAGCAAACAGCATTATGAAGAAACAGAGAAAACAAGATTGATAGCTTTGAACTGTTAATTGTGTTCCCTGAGTCTGTCCTGGCAGGGAAAGCATTAATCTGAGAAGCAACTAAAGATAGTTAGGCTCTACCTAAGATAGTTTGAAGTCCTATCTATCTTAGGTAGAGCCTAACTATATGCAAACGTTGCAGAAGGTGCTCCGGTTATATGAGACTGAAACTGAACTTTGTATGCCACAAATCACCATGTGAGGCAGAAAACCATCTCAGTGCAGTGCCCTGAACGCACCATCCTCACTGTGAAACATTGTGGTGGTGGCAGAGTCATGCCATGGGGATGGATGCTTATTTCAGCAGAAGCAGAGAAGCTGGTTTGAGTTGGTATGACGATGAGTGAACACCGGACAACGACCCTAAACATACCGCCAGAGCTGCATTGGAGTGGCTCATGTCAATGCATATTCATGTGTTAGAATGGCCCAGTCAAAGACCAGACAAAAAAATCAGCTGAGAATCTGGGGCATGACTTAAAGATTGATTGTCATAGATGTTCTCCATCCAACCTGAAGTCTGAAGTCTGTGGTTTTTATGTAAAGAAAAAAAAAAGTGAAAAAGTTTACAGTGTGTGAATACTTTAGCTGGGCTTGTGTGACGACTTACTGCAGGATTATTTCCTGAGAAAATTTAGGAAGGATTTCAGTAACAAACTCAGCAGATCTGAGCATGCTTATTAATGGGTAATAGTTCAAGAAGCAGAAATTAAAGATTTAAGCTGCAGAAAAGACAGAGTACATAAAACGGATTTGGTGATTAGTATGAATTTTAGAAGAATCTATATTAAAATTCTGCCTGCTTGGTACTAAAAAAAAAACACTCTTCAAATAAAGCTAAAAGGGAACACTTTAGTTAAAATGTGAATGCTAATGCTATGTAAAATACATAGCTAAAGTCACAAAGATGGCATCATGTACTGTAGTCTTATGAGCAACTGTACTCTGTATTATGTGATGAAATGAGGGCACATGATTAAATATTAAATTCTTTATAAGGAAATGTTTACATATCAGTGTTTAATCTTGTCTTTTTTCTTTGATTTTGGAAAAGAAAGCGAAAACGTAAGATATGTCTTTCTGGTCTTTAGGTCTCCTAATGACATTTTAGAGATTTGGGAACATCTTGAGCATCGTCACCGGTTTGAACTCGTGTAGATTTCCAGGGCTGAGTTATTGGGCAGCTGTTTTGAATGTCCATCATTTGTACACGTCTTTTAGTGTTTTCCAAATGTTTCGAGTCTGCTGCAGATCCCTTAATAGACTTAGATACTGCTAAAGTCAAACTAAACATATCAGGTCTAAACTTGCAGAAATTACTAACAAAATTCTCATTATGCTAAATGTTACTTTCACAATATTAAGCAGGAACAGACGTAGAAGTGTCCGCATTTGTTCCACACCAGAAATAGCATTTTTTTTTACTATTACATATATTTTTAAAACGTCCATACTTACATGTATCAGTATTGCATGAATTGTTTTAAAATATCCATGTGTTTATGTAAAAAGCAAACGAAATAAAAAAAACAGGTTTTCATAGGGTGTCCTTATTTGTTCACGTACTTTACATCTCTCAGGTGTTACTGGTTGCCACTGCGCCCCTCACCAACCTGGCTCTGGCTGTGAGGATGGATCCGTCTTTGCCGGCCAAACTCAAAGGACTCTACATCATGGGAGGGAACACCGAGTGTGAGTGAAACACTGATTGTTGCTAGTTTGAAGGAGTCGACTTTTGTCGCAGCATATTAGTATAAAGTCACTGACTTTTATTTTTACTCAAAGGTTTACTGACAAATATGCTTTTAGGGGTTACATTTGGTTTAATACAGCAAGCATTTTCAAAGTAAGAGTGACACAAATTCTGGTTTTATTGCTAATAGGCTACATTTTTTGCATTTTTTTAATAATCAAGCCCAGAAGAATTTGCAAACTGGATGACTTTCTCTTAATAAGGCAAACAGGCAAAATCCTTTTAAAGTTTTGGATATGCAATTATTTACACATCTTCTTCCTACAGAAAATCGGACTGCTTTATTTTATTAATTAAAACACTACACGTTTAATTCATTGTTGAGCTACTAAAAAAATTCACAATAACATTTTGTGATTTTAGTTTTAAAAATAGTATTTTGTGGGTTGTGAGTACTTTTGACTTTGCCATTTTGTCCCTCGCAACAAAAAGTTTGTACATCACATCCAAAATGTGGAAACTTTTGTTGTTTATAGTATTTAAGATATATTTCTTGTCACTAGTCATTTAGTTGAAAAGGACAGGGAATTTTTTTTTTTTACATCATTTTCCACAAATTGCAAAGTCCTATTGGAGAAAATCCATCCTTCTTCTTTTAGATTAAATGAAATGGTGGTTCTTAATAAACCACATTTCCTATAGTAGACATTTATCAATATTATGGGTTATTTTTTTACAAAATGTTATGCAATATTTGCAGCTCTAAACGTGTTTCACCTTGTTGGACTGCAGACAAAAATGAATCAAAAGTTGCAGCGCTCTGGTCTAAACCGACTTCTGTTTTGTGGTTCTGTTCTGCAGCCCGAGGAAACACCTCGGTGTGTGGCGAGTTCAACTTCACTGCTGATCCAGAAGCTGCATACATCGTGCTGAATGATTACCAGTGTCCAACCTACTTGGCCTGCTGGGAGTTCACCTGCTACAACAAGTTGCCTTGGGTAACCTCTCATTTCCATATTTTGTCATATGTGGATGAATGCGACTCATTATCATCATTTATCCACAGTAAACACTGCAGCTGCTGAACGTTTTCGTTTCCTCAGGACTTTTGCGACGCCTGGCTGGCGCAGAACAGCCACAAAGCTCGCTTCATGGCGAAGATCTTCAGCCACAGCATCGAGGCGTCGAAAACCGAACGCTTCGAGAAAGAGTTCATCGCGGGGTCAGGCCTGATTTCCTGCGACTCGTACGCCATGGCGGCCGCTGTGGACGACTCCTTCGTCACAGAGAGCGACCAGTTCCCAGTTAGCGTGGAGCTGGTGGGCACGCACACCAGAGGGATGATGGTAGTGGACACTCTGGGCTTACTGGACAAGACGCACAAAGTTTTTATCATAAAAAAGGTAGACATGGAGAAGTTCAGGGAGATGATGATGGCGGCTCTGAAATGAGAGTCTTAACTTAATACTGAAGGTCGGTGCTGTTCTCCACGTTTTGTGGTTCACTTAGTTTTTGTATTGTAAAACCCAGTTACCTCAACAATGAAATGACTCCACTTTAAACAGACAAAACTTTGACTTTGGTCATTATTTATTGAAGTTGATGATTTTCATTCAAAATAACAAAATAAAATGTTCTAACACGGAAGGAGAACAACCAATGAGAGCTCCCGTCTTTCCCCACGTTAAAGATCATTAATCCTGCTGTGGGTTCTTTCACATCCTGTAGTTTGTTGCTACTCTTCCCCACCTGTACTTCAGATGAGGTGTTCATAATGCTGAAGGTGCAGCATCACACACGTTGCTGCATTGATATCAGTCAACACAAGCATACAAACTGTTCAGTCTCGTCACAACGAAACATCAGTTGGTTCCTCAGTATCCCTTCCTCCCTCTGAATCGCGACCTTGTGTCCAGCTGCGGATAGAAGATGTTTAAAGTTGGTTATTTTCGTTAAACATTAAAGGCCTTTAGTGTTTATCATTAAAGGCCTTGTACCAAACAGCGTCGTACAGTAACTGAGTGACTACAGCTGACTGACTCACCATGGACCTCTTGCACTCAAAGAATGACGTCTGCAGCGCTTTGCAGTGGCCTTCCTTCAGGCACTCACTGGGCAGCTTTCCCTCCTGGGAGACACGGGGACACTTTAAAACTCACCGATGTATACTGAGAGTCACAAGAGCTTTTAGAAAGGCCACTGATTAAGTTTTAGGCTTTGATTTGAAATTATGACAAGTATTTCTTCTTTAATGCATTTACGACTTACGTATTTTCTCTATCAAATACATTAAATTTGTGGCATCAAAGAAACTTATTTTAATTGTTTTAAATAGGAGATGTTGCTATATGTGACCCTGAAGAGTTACATTTTTTTTCTTGTTTGGAAAGGTTCCTGGTACAAATGTTCTGATCAGAAATCAGTAATGAACAATAAAAAGAGGTTATGTCACTTTTGTTGTAAGTTACTAAACTTTACATCAACGTACCAGTTGACTTTTCTTTTTTAAGACCAGAGTGAATGAATAGCATCTATAAAAAGTATCCACTCCCTTTGATGCTTTCCCTTTTTATTGCTTTTACAAATCAATCTTGATCAATATAATTAGGCTTTTGTGACAAAAAGAAAATACAAAAAAAAAGCCTTTTATATCACAGTGAAGACTTATTTCTACAAAATTAGGACAATTAAGTAAAACTATGCAACATAAAATAAGTGACTGCATAAACATTGACCCTTTGTAAAGTGACTGACCTAATTCAACAGAGGTCCAGCCAATTGGTAGCTATTAGCTATAAAATGAAGGGAATGGAGGTCGCCTGAGAACAAGTGATTCTAGTTTAGAAACACTTGTTTCTGGACGGTCCAGCCACTGATTAATCAGTATTCCTGCCTGCCATCACAACATAAAGACAAAACAACACTCCCAGCATATCAGAGGAAACTATATTGAAAAGTATAAGTCAGGGGATGGATACAAAAGAAATTCTCCACGGCACTGAACAACCCTTGGAGTTTAGTTAAATCGTAATCTGCAAAGACCAGGTCTTTTATTTTTAGAAGTGAGCTTATGTTTCCATTATGTCACTTATTGCTAGATCTTTTTTCTGCTTTTGATTTCTATTTTTTTTTCTAACTCTTGTGTCCAATGTTATATTTTTAATTATTACATTTTGATGGGTTTTTTTTGTTTTGTTTTGTTTTATCATTATTATGTTCGGGCCTTTAAAACCGTTTTTATTTATAACGCTTTAAAGTGCGTTATAAATAAAACTGTATTGGATTTAAAAACAATTAAAAATTCTTTTTAACCTCGTTTTTAAATTGGATATTTTGTCTTTTAATACGAAATTCACATTTTTAATTACTTTGCTTGGAAAAGTAAACATCAACTCAGAGTTTAGCATTGGCCGTGTAGCTGTACCGTCGCTGGAAAGCGACTATTTAATCAAAATATTAGTCAGAACAATTATCCTGTAAAATAATCGTTTCTGTTTGGGGGGCTACAAACATTTTCGCTACAATTTAGAATTTGTTGCACAGCCGCATGCAAAGTTAAGCTAGTAAACCTGAAATATTTTTACCTAGACATTTGGTTTAAAAATATGACATTTTTAACTACATCACTGCTAAATAGAGCAACTATTCTCATTAAAATGTTACATAAATTAAAGAGCCCGTAACGAGCGTGTTTGGATTCAGCTGTGTGGTCTTATTTAATGGCCTCTCCGGTGTAAATAGTTTTTATTTTCCATTTGTACCTGAAGTGTGCACCACCTTACCTTCACTACGCAGTCATGCTGAAGGAGACAAGCCTTGAAGTCCTCTCTGATGCCAGCGCAGGCTCTGGTGTCCTCCTCTTTATCTTCGTAATATTTAGGCATTTTTCAGAAGTCACGCAAACAAGAAAACACGCTTACAAACCAAGAGCTGCAACAATTCACGCGTAAACAGCGGCGACATGTAAATGTTATGAGATACTGTCAGCCGCCATGATTATGAAAGGCATGACGGGAAGACGGAAGTGCGTGTGCATGCTGGGAACGTTTGTAGTTTTTATTGCCATGTATTCAAATCATGTGACGTTCAGGTGAATTTCTGGCCGTGTGTGTGGATGTTAGCGTTTTAAATAAAACCTGGCAATGCGGTTGGGATGAGTGATGAGAGAAGAACAAAATCACAACACAAAATATGATCATTACTTCTAACCAGAACAGTTGTTTATTTAAAATTTACGTTCATGGAAAATTGATGCCAAAAATATCACCAAAGTCAGGCAAACGCATGAACACGATGAAGGCACATAAACTGATGAGCATTGGAGGTGATTGGGTGAATGTCCTTTGTGTGTGTGTGTTTTTGTTTTTGTTTTCATTTCCTGTCCCTCTTCCTTATAAAGGAGCGGGGAAAATCCCGAAGATCACATGACAATTCTTCCCTTACATGTGCTCATTTTTTTGTTTATGAAAGCAGAGGAAACATCGTGGAAGGAGGAAAATGTCATTTTCAAACATTACTGTGCTCAGCTTTCCAAATTAAAAGATGAACCAGAGAGACTGGACGGAGCACATACTTCGATTGGGTTAAAACCCATTTAGATCTAAACAAAATGTTTGCAAATTACCGTACATGTCATGAATGCAAACAAGCATAAGCCAGAAATTAGAGTCATTAGAAAACAATCCCACCTAAAGGCACTTCACTAACCCCCTTTGCAATGAAAACAACAATCACTAATAGAAAAGATCAGTCAAGTTTTACTTACAAATAGTTTCCACTGAGATAATTGGCCACAAAACATGAAAATGTAGAAAGAAACTACTTCAAACGGGAAAAAAAGTGATAGAATATATATTTTAGATGTAGTATGTACAATCAGAAGTGCACTCTAATGATCAGTAGTCATGTCCTGTCCAATAAAAATTGACAAAATAAATGGTTGAATTTGTTAAAAAGATGCGTGGAGGTGAAAAGTGAGGTACAATGAGGACAGTGCGATTTAAACAAAAAAAGTACAAAACAAAAAACAATAAAGCAGTGCAAATATCGCTATGTCAGAGATTGAGCTAATATAACTACGTCTTTCACTCATTTTGGACAGCAGTAAGATCATCTTTGACATCAGTTTATACTGATGTCAAAGATTAAATATTAACATACAATGTATTTCTAGGGAAGAAACCAAGAGGGAACGAATTATAAAGATTTTGGGGCAATTTTTAAAATAACTGTGTTATAAGGCACATTTTTCCTATTTTAGACCCATATCTACAACAGGGTTCCTACACTTCACATATTTCAATATTCCACATGTTCTACATCAGCTTTCTAATAGCCTAACCAACCAACTCGATTTTATTGTGATAGCTAAATTCTCTGTACATTTAGCTAGTTGCAGTATTAAAATCATGATACTTTTACAGCTTATTTTATGATATCAAGATATCAGGCAAGTTGAGTTTCGAGTTTCATCATCTCAGGATAACAAGCACTACAGCTTTTAACTCTTCATACTGATCATTTTGTTTTGATAATTTTTTATCACTTTATCTTCAGAAATTGAAATCTCAAATTAAGTTTTTGTTTTGTTGGTATAACTAAAATGGTTTGGGTGTTTTCACATGCACTACTTGCATCATCGTTTCATTATAGTGAGATAAAATCCTCAAGCTTATTTTGTCATGACAGTTACATTTCGATATAACAGACTCCATAGCTTAAAGCAAGACGTTACGTTACAGAGCAAAACCAAGACTTCAAGATCATCTTCTTGGTTTTCCCATTCTAGCCTGATAAATTATTAAAATAAAGGTTCATAGCACATCATTATCTCAATATCTTAAAAGGTTGCGACTGATTGTTTTTGTGATTGTGTTTTCAAAACGTCCGATTTTTACGTTCTTGAAAGTGGAGCACAGAAGATTCTAGGAAACTAATTTTACACAAGTCAACACGTTTGTTACAAAGCATGGAGTGCGAATTAAAAGTTTCCTTAATGTGTAGGAACCCTGCAAACAGGTTTCTATGCAATTCAAATTAATGCGATTCAGGACTTTGCAACGAGGTGAATGTATGCCTGAATATAAGGATGCACAGAAGCAATTCAGATTAAAAAGAAAAAAATTACATAAAAACAGACTCGTAACTACCGTAAACATCTCTTAGAATAAAAATATATTTTACCTCTTGTACAAATTAAAGATTTATTTCCAATAAATTAAGTCAACTTCATAGATCGTCATAGCTGTAGTAATAATAATAATAATAATAATATCAGTATAACAATATATCTCTTCAGGGAAATTTAGCCAGGCTAATGTCCAAGTTAGTCGACTATAAACTGACCTCAAGGTCAAACAGCATGTCAGACAAAAAGGTGAGAAAGATTGGACGTCAAGGTGCTGATTTTCTTTATGGATCATTAGGCTGCCCTACAGTCAAATATCACTCAGACGGAACAATAAGCTCACCAGCGTAACAACGGGACCGGTATTTGTTTGATTGCAGTGAAGAAAAAAAGATTTTGTTTGGGCTGGTGTTGATTAATCTAGAGTCACGTGTTGGAGGGTAGACCTCCACCATTTCTGCTCGGAACAGAGAACAACTGGCCTTTAGAGACGTAGACATTCTTAATCATCGCTGAGTTCGCTGAGGCACTAGAGACAGTGCAATGCCCCCACTCGCCCAGGTGTGGCAGCATTGAGTAATTGAGGGATTTGGCAGCATCTCCACCACCGGCCAGGTGGACTGGTTCTCTCCACCTGTAAAGATTCGGCCTCTTTCATCCAGCAACTATCTGACTGGTCTCCAAGCTGCTCAGCAACACAGTCACTTTGAGAGTCCGAGCTGCTGCAAGCAGACGTCTTCACACCCATCCTTCGTTGATTGCAGACAGTAGCGTTTCCATTCTCAAAAATAAATGCAATTCACAAGAGTGTGGGAGTCATGGAGAAAGAGAGGGGAGAAACCGATAAATAAGAAGCAAAAACAAAGCAAATCAGGAAGAACGGGGACAGAGAGCTGGCATTTCTTAGACAACTCTAAGCTCTAATCACTTCTCTGCTGGTTGCTAGGTACTAGAGACCCCGCATTAGCAGTCTGGGAGATTTTGGCCCTCCAGGGGCTGTGATTCATGTGTCTCCTGCAGAACAATCAGCCAGATACCCTCTTTATGTGGATCTGCAATGAGAGAGCACGCCAGATTTTCATTCAGTTATTCGCCTGAGTAGGCACAAACAAAGAGGGGTTCCACATCTGGAAAAAAGTTGAACATGTCGTGACCTGGCCAAGTGACTTACCTCACTGAGGATGGCCCACACCGCGGAGTCTTTCAGAACGGAAAGCCGAAGGGCAACAACAGGGTTGAAGGCTGGATCTACCGCTCCCTCTGCCACACCTTTCTCAAAATTACCTGAGTGTTCACACATGAACACACAAAATCATTTAAACCTTAGCCATCTTCACTGGCTGAGAACAATACTTAAAATGCAAGAAACAGCGACAAAATGTGAGTCATAGTTATAAACTGATGAGAGCAGAGAGAACAATTATCTTGCAAATTATCAAAAAAATGAATAAGGAAATTGTGAAGAGAACATGCAGAGGAAAATTAGAAGGCATATCACATGTTGTACACAAAGGTGGAAAGAGTATAAAAGTAATGTATTCATGTAAAAGTACAGTTACTTTGACAAATTTTAAGTCACCAGTCTAAAATGTACTCAAATACAAATAAACCTCATTAAAATGTTACTGTATGTAAAAGTTAATTAGTTTTATGTGCAGAAGAATGTTCCACTCGTAGACTTTATAAAATAAAAGAGAAGATATTGGTCTGAAACTGTTTTTAGTTAAAAAAACAGCCTTTATAAATAAAAATGTAACCCAAAATAAAACGTGTTAACATAAATATTTGTGGGGTATTAAGTGTGTTTTTAAAGACATATTTTCAAAATCTTTGGTTTATTTTATTTTTTCTCATTAATACAAGATTTCAAATGTGTAAGAGTAGAATACTTATCTCAAAACAAACCCAAGTAAAAGCAAAAGTTCACGTCTTCAAAAAGTACAAAGTACACGTAAACTGTACTTAATTACAGCTACACGAGTAAATGTAACTAGTTACTTTCCATAGTTGGTTGCACATTAAGACCTTCCTGGTGTCACATCATCATTATGATGTTCACATGTTTCCACCAACTCATTTACAACTTTTTGCCTTCCCTCATTATTACTAACAAGCAGAAATATTGGTAAACTAAAGTGAACCTTTACAAGCAATTTAACTAAAACTATTGATACTTTAAGTTGATCAGAGTTTAGTGAATCATTTCATTATGAAACCACAACTTCTTGATCGTCTTGGCAGTAAGTATAATAGCCCAGGAGGCTCATTTCTGTTGGGAATGATAACAGGGAAAAGAAAAACTTTTCTGTTCTTCCATTATGTCAGTAAACATGTAGAGTTTGTTCAAATCTACCAGGATTTTATCTGGAATTGTGTCTTTAAGTCAAATGAAGCAAAGAATGAGGAAAGATGAATATGTGGAACAGCTCTCAAACCTGTAAAGTCAGGCACTTTCTCTTTAAAAGGAATACTTGGGGAACCAATAACTATAGAATCAACACATTAAAAACTCTTACCAATCCTGTAAAAGCGATCTTCAGTTCGCTTGTACTTCTCTTTGGTCTGCAGTCCACTTTCCTAAAATTGAAAGACAGAAAACAAAATGTAAAGACAAATTCAAATGTCACTGACGTACCATTTAAACAGCACCTAGCATGCTCATAAGTTAAATGTTTTACAATAAATGTGTAAATTACATATTCTGACCGAAGTGACAGAAGCAGTGATTTTGTCATCACCCTCAGTACTGTCAAAAATCAATACGTTACATATAAAAGAGCAACCACTCAATGTAATGTAATCAGGGTCTTTTGCACATCTCTCAGTGACGGACTGTGTGTGTGTGTGTGTGTGTGGGGGTGTGTGTGTGTGTGTGTGAGGCGGGGCGGGAGGTGTTTCCCTACCAATGAAGGTAGTATTTCCACTGTGGTGTTTTCAATCTTGTCCCCTGGGTGCTCCTGGTTTCCGCTGCGAAACAGGAACCTGCCAATTAAATAATGCATTATTTTAACATTTGCATCCAAGGATGAGCACTAGTCGCTTCAACAGGGAGACAGTCCAACCAATATTTGTATGTCATGAAATTGGATACATGTGGTTAAGGCATTCAGTGCCTTGCAAAAGTAAGCAAACACAAAGCAGTAAAGGACAGTAAAATGATGCATTGTTTTTTTTATTTTTTCTATCCCAAATAAAAATATAAAAAGTCCTTAATCTTCACTTCAGGTCCAAATCCAAATGTGACTGAGTGGAAGCCTTGAAATTTTGATGGACTAAGATACAAACAAGGTTGTTGCAGTAATGCGGCAGCATGTAAAAAGGTTTATGGAGTACGAATATTTTTGCAAGGCATTGTAAAAACAATCTGCCTACAATGTGTAAGCTTGTGGTTTTTAGATTTCTTGTTCAAAACATTTCTCAACGTTCCGAATGCTACGTTCTCTTTGGTTTAGGCAGCTGAAGTTTTCAAAAAAATCCGAGACAAACTGGAGGAAAATTGCAGCAATGTTCCAAGATCATAGCCTTAAAGAAAGAAAAACTTTTTATCCTATTACATTTGAAACAATTTCCTTTCATTATTTGGATGGCTTTAGTTGTTATACTTAGGAGTGAATTGACTGCAGTTGTCTGCCCAATCACAAATCTTTAAAATTCATATTTTGGCTGATATCAATTTTATTTGTTTTGAAGATAAAATACTCCCTCAATGTTCAAATTTTTTTTTTTTATTAAAATAAAAAACATTGTACAAAACCAGAGGAAGAGGAAGTTCTAGTTTAGTGATTTTCCGATCTTTGAAGAGGTAGATGAGATTGATGGATAAGATCGGTGGCACATGTAGGTATGGGCATTGTACTTGTAATGTTATTTTCACAACTGCAGCCTTATTTTTCCTCGTTTCAACATGAACAAAGGGTTTTGGTTGTCTCTCCTCTCAGTCTGGTTTTAACCTGCTTCTATTTCTCCATCTTCCTTCCTATCTGCCTCACCACTGCAGAGCAGCAGCCTGAGATTGCTGAATTTAGAGCGCTCTCATTAGCTCACCCTGACCTCCAGAGACATGCACACACACACACACACCCCTACATCCTCACTGAAGCCGAGCCACACTTACTGAAGGACAGAAAAGAAAAATAGGTAAAAAAAGCTCTCTGTGTGTGCCTGTGTGTGAAAATGTTTGGCCTGTAAGGTAAAGATACGCCATATGTAGGGTGCTGCTACTCCTTACCTTTCTATGCTAACTGGTCTGTCAAATTTAAAGAGGATGTAGTCTCCAGAAGTAGGTGTGATAGCCCAGAAGAAATCTTCTCCAAGGTACGTCTTCTCGAGAGTGTGGCCCTGATAAACCTGCATGATGCAAAAGACACATTTACTATTAAAAAATTAATTTCAATATGATTTAACTGACCACAATACAGAGCATATATTACAAAACCTCTGGAGTGTTACCTTCATGGAAGTGGAGACCTCTGCTGGAGGATTAACATGCATCTTATGGAGCAGCGGCTTCAGGAAGTCCTTATCCTACAAACGCAGACAGAAAGGAAGCCACTGTTTCTATACAGGAAACAGATTTCCCTCACTCTCAACGTCAACAACGGTCAGGACACGAGAACTCACTGTGAGTTTCTGAATCTTTCCAGCAAGAGAAGAATGGAGTCCAACGTGCTGGAAGAGCGAGGGTCTAAACCGCACGCGAAGGCTGGATTTCTGCCGCTCACAGTGTTTCTGGAGGGAAAGAAAAAAACAAAGCAACAAATGAGATAATGATGAGATTAATCCCCGCAATGTTGAATCTCTTGTTTGTACATTATTGACAGGACATACCGCATCCTTCTCAGGGTTACAGACTTTGACCCAGAGAATATGGTCCAGCAGCCAGTCGATAGGCTTCTCTTTGTAGAACATAAAGATGAACTCAACAATGAGGTTCAGATCTGGAGCCTGGAACATTTTTCCTGTAAGAACGAGAAAACAACTCAAGAAATGTTTCTTGTTCCTTCAGAGAAGGTTGATAATAAGTTACCAGTTACTTGAAACAAGATGAACCCCTGAAAGAATCACAGAGGCCACAAGACTCCAACATGATACAACATAAGAGTTTTATTGAGATCTTTGACAAATTACTGAAGAGATAAAACAGATTAGAAATTAATTAAAAATGAATAAATGCCATACTATAATTTGCAAAATATTAACAGCAGTTCGACAGAAAGCCATGCAGCAATGATAGTTTGATGTTTTAGTTCATGTTGGTGCCCATCTCAGACTCATACAGTGTAGTCTGTACGTTCTGTACAGATCGTCAGTCTAACACAGTATATTGGTCTAAGGATTTACAAATTATATTTTCATTGTTAAAAACACTCAATGGAACGTCAACTACTTTTTTTTCATTTATTAAAAGACTTGAGATGCAACAAACCAGCAGCCATTATATTTGCTAGTGTGTATAACAGTTGGTTTTCTTGTGATCAGAAGTCAGAATTTACAAGTCCTCAGTTGGAAATGCAACAAGAACACTGAAGTCTGAATTCAGACTGGGGGTAATAATCAATCCACAGTCATTACGTGCATTTAAATCTGCATTTTATTCTAGGAATTAATAATAATTTCATTGACTAATTTTATCTTATCTTATTGGTTGACAGTATTTATCATTTTGAATTTTAGTAATTTTGCAGTGCTGTTAGAATGAGTTATACCTGCAAACTCCATTATATTGCTTTTATAAGCAAACATTTACTTAATAAAAACCTAGGTATTTAAGAATGCAAGTCATATAGTTTAAAAATAAAATAGATAGTAGTAATAATAGTGCAGAAGTAGTCTGTACCACACTGCATTTGTTTGGGAATTGTTTTGAGGTTGATTGATAGAAGGTAATACCAATGAAGCCAAGCTGGGAGAACTCCAGGATCATCCAGTCCTCAGAGGACAGCTGCAGGGCGAAGTTCTTCATAGTGGCAAAATAGTTTGGCTTGGCCACAATGTCGTCCTCCAGCTAAAAGAAGCAACACAGAATGATAAAAATACCAGAAAAGAAACACTGTGTGAGATTAATGTGAGGTAATCCTTAATGGGGAGGGGAGCTCTTCTATTTTCATGATCAACATTGTCTGAGCTGAGCTAGGAAACAACTATACTAAACTAGAGTCGCAGGCTACACTAAGACAGTTGAAAATATTTTCTCATGACAATACCTCTTTTCTTTCCACTGAGCGCAGATAGAAATGACATTTAATGGATGAGAGAAAAAGGACGTTTTAACACAGTAAAAATTCTGTCAACACTTCTAACTTCATTAGGATCATAAACAGCGTGCCTAGATTACAAGAGTTGGAGAAGCCCAAGAGATTTATGGTAATAGAAAAAATCACTGCCATCTTAAAAAGCACTAGTTAAGTGCCGAGGGAATGAAAATGACTGCCTTTTTAAATTTTCAGAAATAAAAACAGCTTTCTTGTTTGGCTTCATTAGGTTACTGTTGATTACAACAGTTTCTCATGTATTAAAGATTTGTTAGCCTTTAAAGAAATACATTTTTACTTGTAGTAACACAAATATCTCATGCTCAAGATATTTAGAAAAAAAAATCTTCAATTTATGCACATTTACACATTGGGGGGAAAATATCCAACATAAAAATATATTTTAACAAAATCCCTTCATGTACCATTTCATCATGATGGTAAATATAAAAAGATTGCTAACATTGCAAGCTTTTAAGCAAAAAGCAAGGATAACATCACCAACTCCAATGTGTCTCTGACAGGCTTTTTAACCAAACGGCCAAACAGAGATTTATAAAGGAGTGGCAAAAGCAAATGAGGTGGATTAGCAGCGCTTGCTAACAACTGATGGTGTCATTCAGGGCATGTTATTGTTAGATATCTTCTCTGCAGCTGTTATATTGAGTTGCTAGCATATCATCACAGGCATGAGGCTGTCATACAGCAGCAGTTTTCAGTCGGAGGTCGAGCACTAGCTGAGATCGGTCCTCCCCACAACGTCATCACTCTTTGAAATTACTTGGATGATACGAGTTAAGACAGCATTTAATTTCCCTTTGGCATAAAAGTATTTTTCAACTGAATTAAAGAGAAGTAGGTGTGTCTTTTTGGGACACAGTAAAAAGTGTTAAAAGCAGGAGTACTGTTGATTTTAGCCGAGGGGATTTTGGCATAAATTTTTATTTACATGGGATTCTTTCCCCTCCAACTGTGTTGAGATTCTATTTTGTAGAATTTTCATGTTTCATTATGCGACTGAAGTTAAAAAAAATACATTTCACACATTTTTAGCAGGGTTGCTGGTAAAATGGCTGGCACTGTAGCAGAGTTATAAATACACTTATCTTGACTGACATGTAATATTTACACACAAAGGTTTATTGCTTTTCGGATAATACATTTTAAGTATGTTGTGTTTATACTCATGCTGCAGCAAACATACCAAATTGAGACTCTTCTGAATTATGTCACACATAATGATTCAGCTCCTAATAGAAGCATTGAAGAAATTTCTGCATTAAAATTCAAGTACATACCTGGACATAATAAACCCCTTTGCTCACAGCATACATCATGAGAAAGGAATAATCCAGATTCTGCTTTGTTCGCCATCTAAATAAAAACAGAAGTCATTGAAACACAAACATAAAAATCAACCCATGATAGCGGAGTCCATCCTCCTGAATGTTAAGGAGTCTTACATTTGTGAAGTGCATGTCAGACAGACTGCTTTACATGTACAAAGCAAAAGTGCTTTTCCAGGTATGCGTGCAAAGTTGCGAGAGCAGACTCTGCTTGAATAATTTATAAACCCCAGCTGCCACACTAATTGTTTGATCCAAATGATGTAGCGGTTGGGAATAAGATTGCTCACAGAGGACTGCAGGTATTTCTGTGTGGGAGCTGTCAAAGACATATTTCTGACTACACAAGCTCTGTTACATATAAATGTGCATGCCTGCCTTCTTATAACACACCAGTAAGCAGGGATGGTCACTTATTCCAACTTTGAAAGTCCACAGTATTTTCTTAGCTAATTTAGATGCAAACACAGAAAATGTGACAATCATGTTGATCTAGATGCAATCTGAAACGTCTGTGCACTCAAAACACCCACACAGAGTGCGGCGCTCCTGAAAGCTATTATATGAATACATAGAAGAAGCCTGCACTGCACTGTAAACAGATTTCTAATCAATTCAACTACAAAGAGAAGATAAAGCACGGTGGATCAGATGGAGCCCTGCTTAGAGACAGTGACACAGAGTGCTGCTGCTGATGACCTTGATCTGACTTTGACAAATGCCTGTGGAATACTAAGCGCCCCATCAAGCCACCTAAAAGCTATCACATACTCCCTCCCCTCCGTTTTCCCCTGACTCATCTCTCCACTTTTTCTGCAATTCTCATCACAGCTCTTTAACATTCCATCAGAGAATTGGTTAAACTAAATTTAACTCAGTATTTTATCATGTTTTATTACTAAGTACCAGAAGAAACGTCGATGTATGCTGTACACAAAAACAAACACCAGAGATCTGACCACTCTTATACATTTAACAGCTGTCTTCGAAATCTTCAAGTCTTCATCTTTTCTTTTTTTTTTTAAACGGTCTGTCTCATTAGAACATCAAAGCTCTAACGTGCATCCTACTCAAAAACCAGAGAGGTTTCAATTTAATCCATGATTAGTTAAATCTAAATATTATTTTAAGTGGTAAACTCAGTCTTTTTACTCAATTAAAAGATAAATGGGTCAATGGAAAAACATCTGTGGCCTTGAGCTAGTTTTATATAGAAGAATAACTTTTTTTACATTATATATTTCACTCGAGTTTAAAGGACGTGGTAGCAATTTAATAAGATAATTTGTTTTTCTTATTGGCCAACTAACAAAATTGACCAAAATCTCCTGATTGGCTGATCAGGTCATCTTGAGAACTCCACTGACTCCCCAGAGTTTAAGCAAAGTGCAATATAAAACTACACTCACAGCTGATTATAAACAACAAAAACAAAATTTCTGATTCAGTCTATTAACAATATCGGTGTTTTAATATCAGCAGGTTGTACTAATAAAAGTTGTGATGAGAGATCAGCTGATTGTGAAGCATTCCCAAGCAATGATTAAAAAAAGTTACTATAAGCTAAATTGGGGATATTATGGTATCTACTTGCAGGGATACAGGGATAAATACTGTAATATGTGTACATAAACATTTTCCATACACTGTAATCCTTCACAAAAACCCAGTGGAAGGATCAAATATTAACCGAATGAAACTTTTATAAAGAAGTAGCTCCAACTTGGCTCTTAGGTGGAAGAAAAGCAAATGAGTTCTTTTACAGATCCAGTTAAAAACTGTCTCTAGCATTAACCCTAGTTAAGCACCTGAACTACTTTTGTGAAAAAGCTCTGAGCTGAACAGAGAAGATCTGGGCAAACAAAATGGACTTAACGTCTTCTGCAAAAATGGATGTCTGATGCCTCAAAATCACATATTAAGGTGATTTGGAGACTTTAAATTGCTCCCCCCTGTTTATTTGTTCCTCTCTCAAAGTCTACGCTTCATACTGACGTGGAGAATTAGGTGGCCCTTTCTTTAAACTTCTGGGAGAATAGTTCAATTTTGATTAAAGTTTAAACATTTAAATCAGTTTACTTATTCAGAAAATGTTCCACTTTCTCCATGTAGCAGTGGAGCAGAATTATCGATAGACATCTGTTTACCATTTGTTAGTGGGTTGATATTTTGTTCAACATATTCACATTTTTAAACAAAAAGTTTGATTAATAACTTTAAATCAAATTCTTGACTATGCTATTAACCAGTTCCCAGTCATTTTAATTTTAACAGACTTTACTTAAAGTATAAGCATAATTACCAAATATTTTCTTTAGATTGTCTGTTTCCTTTTTTAAGTTACACAATTCAATCTTTAGACATTTTTTTTTGATAGTTTACATAATAATTTAAAAGATTTATGTACAGTGTTGGAAGTATTTTATATTTTATTATCTTTTATTATCATTTATTTGCTTTACCTTTATTTTATATTATCATCCATTTATCTACCTTTGCATTTACATTTTAATGATGTGTTTTAAGTGTTTTGAAGTGCTTTGAGTGTTTTAAAGTGTTTGCAGAAACTCTGGAAGCGGCCTGCTGAGGAGTGAAAAAGGAGGATACCATGAACGAGGCATTCCAGCGCCAATTGTCCAGGGGAACTGCAAATCTATAGTCTTACCTTGTTCGTATAAATGAGTTATGTTCATATGAGTGTGCAGCTGTTTTTCTTTTCCCCCTCCCTTCAGAGCTGCACGCTGTCATGTAACTAGGGAGTTCCTAATGCTAATAAAAGCAGGGTAAGACTCAGTTGAAGCTTCAGAGCATAGGTAGAAATCTGTAACTGGGTTTCAACTGTGCTCTCCCTGAAGGTAAAACGTAGTTCTGACTCTTGTCTCTTCTTTGTGTCTGTGTTTAGGTAATTTAGACCTAACATACAGTAATATTGCTTAACGTAACATATCTACTAAGGTCTAGTTACTTGTGTAAAGCATTTTTACCTGACTCTTTCTTTGGAGTCTCCAAACGTCTCTTTGAGGTTGTTCAGGTCAGGATAATAGGCGGCTGGTGGGGATATGACCTCCAACAAACCGGAGTTGAGCTCTGTAGAGAACCTAATGACAGAAACGGTTTGGACGCAGATAAGACATGAAGCTTTCCGTGGGTTGCTGTGTACAAATGTTAGTATTCTGAGCTTTAAAGCTGTCTGCAGAAAAAAAAGAAGTGTACTTACTCTTTTTCGAGGCCAACAACCACGCTGTGAACATAGTCCAGGTCCGTCTGCAGAGATCACACCAGGAGGAAACATTACACCCACGCAGTATGGTTTTTTTGTTTGCGTTTTCCTTCGACTCTGAAAAAGCATTACACTACCACTCAAGTTCTCACCTCCCCAACAAACACAATGATGACACAGTCAAGCTTTTCCTCTGGTGAGAGCTTGTCTATTAGTGAACGTAGCGTCTCTGACAGATACGACTTCACCTTTCGCTTCACTGTGGGGATCCCCATCACCATGGTAACTGAGGAAAAGATACAGCACGAGGTGAGAAACAGGAAAGAACCATAGGGGTAGCACTTTAATCACAACTGAGTGGGCCAAAACAAATAATCTTTAGCGTGAGTGAGACAGTCGACAACAGATTAAGTCAACCTAGATCCACAAAAAAAATGCAATTTGTGCCAAGACTGGCAGATGGGAGAGAGAAGGATGACAAATAGAAAGAGTTTGTAAGATACAATGCCACAAGATACAATTATAACTCAACAGGAATATTTTTGATTATTAGCACCGTTTTCCCACAGAGAGAGAGACAGTATGGATATGGTTCAATGGGCGCGGTTGGGAGATGTAATTAACAGAAGTATCTAATAAGGTTCATATACTCTAAACTACATTAAGACAATATTCAGATTTTAAAATAAGACAATATTTTATTTGAAAAATGCTATGGCATTATAGCTTATACAAACTTTGAAAAAAAGTATATATATATATATATATATATATATATATATATATATATATATATATATATTTATATTTATATATATATATATATATAAAACGTTGCTCGTTAGCTGCTGCCTCACAGCAAGCTAAAGCAATCCATCAAATCAAATACTCAAAAATAAATAATATTGTGGGTCTCTCTTTAATCACAGAGGTAAAGGCTTCACTAGAGTTTGCCTGGTTTACATAAAGGTCGATGTTTAGCTTAGGAAAGGTTAACCAAGGTTAAGAGCTGATAACAGCTCTACATGACTTACTTTATCGGGGCAGCAATCAGCAGATATGAATATGGAATGTGTGAGAGATTGTGTGTGTGATAGTTGCAGGCGGAGGACGGTTAAAGGGGGAACATGCTGACTGCGCCGATTCAGTGGACACATGGGGCCCAAGTAAAAGCAGGCAACAAAACTTGAGGTGTAGCATGAGTGAACAGCACAGCGGATTGAGAAGGGGTGCAATTCTCTAGAGTGATCTGTGCAGCATGGAGAATCTGTCCTAGTTCTGCTTTTGTGTTTTTCACACTGAGCTCCATGTTGTATAGCGACACCCACCACCAAGAAAGTAGGTCGAGGATGAAAGGAGAATGTGGGAGGAAGGAGAAAAGACAAGAGTGACAGGGAGGATGGCAGACAATGAATGAGGGATAATGCATGCATGTGCAGCAGGACTGACTCCAGGACTGCACCGCCCCTCGTCCCTTGATCAGCTTGCCCGCTCCGCTGTCCTTTTCACTCCACCAGAAGGCAGGAGGAGGGGAAAAAAATGCTACATGTTTCTGTCAGATCGCTAAAAACAAGTGACTGGTACAGTTTCTAGTGTTTTGTAAAATGTTGTTCAATCATTTACTGAAATGAGTGTGAACGTGTTGTTTTTAGTTCAGACACCATGGATACAATTTATTTAGTGTGAAATAAAAAGAGACAAGAAGTGTGAACGAAAAATAAAACAAGCAAACAAAAGAAAGATACAAGTGTAAAACCATACACAGCAGGTAAAATAAGTGTTGAACCTAAAAATGCCACATTTACATTTTAAAACATGAATTGTGACAATTATTGTACAATATTCAGCAGCTCAACTGCACAGCTAAATGTAACTCAACTAGAAATAGCAGATTTATTGGTATAAAAGCCATATTTGTGCTGACTGACTACGTAGAGTAATGGTTTTATAGCCTAAAAACAACACATTTTACTTTTTTATCTTCACTTACTTTTTATATAATCATCTCAATAAACGGTAAAAAGTATTTTAATAAACTTTGGAGTCCATACACCTTCCTTGTGGTAGCATATCATTCATTTTAAAAACTTTATCAACACTTTACATTAGGTGATGGAACAGAAATGATTTGCATTTATTTAAGGAAAATGTTACTAATAAAAAAGAATAAATGTTTTCTTTTTTACTGTCTTAAGTAAACCTCATTGCCATATAGGTTTAAATTTAAATACTAGAGATCTTCAACGAACAAAAACGCACTTCTAACAGAGTTTGCATCTTTCAAATCATGACATCATCTTCCCGTTTGGTCAATACATTTTTTTAAATCATCTGTTATGACAGGCATTAAAATGAACTCTAACGCTCTTGAGCAGGGAAGTCAGTTTACTCAGCTGACAAGCAGGTGTGAGGAGGGCTGTGGTGGAAGAGCTACTTCACCGTACCCACAGGCATTGCTGTCACTACCTGGTTTCACAATAGTGATTGCACTGTTAAAATATGAATCATCATATTATTAGTTTCATCTGTCAACAACCAAAGTGCCTCCAAGAAGAGTTTGTATTGGTGTTGTGAAAGAGTCAGGTGAAAGTGTTTGAGGGATACCATAAACAAACCAACATGTTTTTAGATTTGCTTGTAAAACACTGTAGAGGTACGGTTCTGTGGTGCTTTTGTCCATTCATTCTGTGCCACATCAGTCCCTGAAATCCTGAAACTCAAACATCAGGCCAAACAAGTTTTACCTCAGAAAATTTCAAATGTAAATAAGAAAACAAAACCACAAAAGATGCAAATATGAGGTTTGTCAGCTGACAGCACTGCTGTAGTGTTTCCTTCTAAAAACAGAAGAAAGAATCTGTGGAATAGAGATCTTGTGATCGAAGAAGTTGCCCACCAAAGGAGAGATAAAAATCTGGGGTCCTCACAAACATAGTCATAGTTGTCAGAACTAGTAAGTGAGAAGCCAATGAATGACAATAGTCATGTGATGGGACTGGAAACTCCAACTGTCGTCCAATCTGAGTGTCTCCACGCTGAGCAGACACTGAAGGCTGTGGGGTGACGTCTTCCTTTTTCTGACATATTTTTAAATAGAGAAAAACATCTGAGACCACGAATATCTGAGCAGGCACATGAATGCCCACCTAGATCTGTCTCAGAAGTCTCTCCACCCACTGTTATTTCATCAGCATTGTTAAATTTTGAGTTGGATAGCATCCTGAATTGTGCAGCTATAAATAACCCAGTGCCAAACATTCACAGACTGGCAATGAAACAAGAAATCCAAGATAGAGATTTCTAAGCTCTATGATGCAGTGCTTTTACCTTGAAGGAAGGGTTGCCAGTGGCAACTAACAATGTCATGTATCCAGCATTACTGGTACAGTGATAAGGTGTGAAAAAAAAAGTGCCACACATCAATAAAAAAAACTAATCCCTTGTAGATTAGTGCAACCAGTCAAATGTCCTGGTTAACAGTGTAACTACATTAAAGGAACAATGAAATAAAAACAAAACTAAGACTATATTGTTACATTTAAAACTTCAAATTTTAATTAATTAGACAAGCTAGGGAAAATCTGCAGGCAGCAGTTGTGAGCCACCATGACAGATCGCTTCCCAGGAGCTGTAGCTCCGCTTTGTGCATTGCAATAAACCCAACTGAGCATAATTCAGAGACGAAAGCTGATGGCACTGATGCAAAGGGCTGCAGTGAATTGGCATTCTTTTTCACTTCTGAAGAAAGCAATAGTCTCTTAAAACATTGCTGATAAGAGGTGTTTGTACACCTGGTCAGACAAGAAAGACAACTACCAGGTACTTCCTAGAAATCTTGTCAGGCTAAGCCTTAGTGACATGTGACATCTCAGGTCCCTGATCTACGGACAGGAAGTAAAAGGGAAAAAAAGCCTAAAAAGGCTGCCTTTTACTTACGGCAAAAAACTGCTAACAATGATATAGAGATTTCATCTTTTGTTTTCATTAATAGCTACAGTTGACTTGATATTTTGCTGTCTGTTTAGAGTCTGTTTAATTTTCTCAATTTTAATGATTAAATATGGGACAGGGCCATTAGAATGATTTAAACCTTAAGCTTATTTCAGCATTAAATCTAGTGCACACATAAAGCACGAAAAGCAAGATAAGGACACTTCTTACTAGGAATTAAATGCAGAAGAGGTCATATGGAGTATGATGCAGCTTATAGGATAAAAACTAAATCAGCAGCAAAAAAGATGGAAAACAGACGGAAAGTATCCCAACAACTAGGAGAAAAACACATTGTGCAGAACTGCTGGCTCATAAAAAACACTGATGCAGGCAAGAGAGAGAAAAAAATACTCCACAGGAGGGTTCAATGCATCATAAATTTTAAGAGGTTCTTGTATTCGGTTTATGTTATCAGTGTAAAGTTTTGCTGCAACGCTCTTTAGGAAGAACATAAGAGGAAAACAATTATAATTTTAATTATAAGTTATGTTTTACGTAAATATCCGTGTGGAAAGCTAAATCCTCAGAGGACACTTGTTGTGAACAAGTAACAACCTGAGAACATGTTGAGACCTGAGGATCTCCCTGGTGTAATAAAGATGTCGGAGGGTTTTACTGTGTTTGTTAATCATTCGCTGTACAGAAGGGGGTGAAGGGGAAGTACCATTAAAAGTTGGCAAAGTTAACTTCATGCCGAGTGAGCAAAATGTATAAATCCACATCTTACCTCCTGTGCGTCCAAGACCCACTTGGACTGCCGGCTGCAAGCTGCCCTCATTGTTGAGGAGGTGAGGCAGGTGGTGGTAGATGTTTGGCACCTGGAGAGCTTTCTTGTTTGTGAGCTCCTTCAGTAGTTTCTGTGTCTCATCTGAAAACAGGGACGAACAAAACAGCTCACGGTGAGCTATTTTAAGAGCTCTAACTGGAGAGGATTTATGAGCACATGGCCAAATTGTTTAGACAGATATCCCATTGAAACCAAACATCACATAAGTCATTACTGACTGATAAAGAGCAGAAGGCTAGATGAAAGCAAAATGCTGGTGATGTAGTTCTCAGCTGTCCGCTGTAAAATTTGGTCATAACTAATATATGACTTAAAAAAAAGAATGCTTTTAATCAACCCCATTAGAGCTAATTAAGTAATAATAAACTTAAGTAAACTGCAAAACAAAACACATTAATGTGCAAACTGTCACAAATACACATTACAAATAGGCTTAAGAGATATTAAACTGATTCCACTTTGGTGAGCTTTCAATCAAAGCTTTATGCTTTTAATGAATAAGCTTTTCAAATTAGCTAGTGCGTCACCATAACAAGAATCTTGTTCAACAAGATAATCCATCTCTCACTTATTAGATCTAAGGTGTGTTTCACTGCTGTCAGTCTGACAATTAGTTGTTTTCAGTGGGTTTTATGTATTTTATTTGACTTAATAGATGTTTAATCGCACCATTGTGATGAAATAATAATTAAATCCATAAAGATAACCAGAAGTACAAGAAGGAATGCTGGATTGGAATAAAACAATGTTGAGAACAATGCCTGTCAAGGCGTCGGCCTCGGTTACCTGAGAAGTTAATGAGCGCATCTTTGCTGCCGTTGGTTTCGGCGATGGCCCGTCTGAACTGCTCGAGAATGTGGTTGAGCTCAGACGAACGCTGCAGAGTCCTGTGTTCTGCAACACGAAGCCGTTCTTTCAAAGCGTGGAACTCCCGTTGGTATGCCATCAGCTTCTCTATAAAGACAAATAAATACGTGGATTAAACGTCATGCATTTAAAGGTGACAACTTGCAAAGAGGAAAAAAGAAAAGGAGAAAAACATGGCATAAAGACTTAAACCATGTTTTTCAGCAGTATTGGGGTATCTAACCGCTCCAAATCCTGATTTAAATATTTATTGGATGTTTGGCCCTGCAATCCTAAATGTATTTATGTTTATGTTTTGACAAACTCCGAGTGAACTGGGCATTTTTTCTCTGCATTTCATGCAACAGCGGTTGAAGTTTAGGGAGAACAGAATGCAACAACCAGATCTAAGACTCAGTTTGAGGAGGCGCACACATCTTATTTTTAGAATAAACAGGGTATAAAAAAAAACAGAAGCTGAATTGGATTTTGGTTGAATTATGGGTGAATGTTTTTTATGAGCACTGGAGAAAGGGAGCAGCAGCAGGAGCAGAGGAGTGCAAGAGTATAACAGATGGAACAATGAGATCTGGATTTCTGAAGACGAGAAGGTAAACCTTAGTCGTGTTTCGTCTTGTATTGAGCCAAATTTCATAGAAAGTCAAGAAATAAATGTTTCACAAATCTCCAAAAACTGACCCACAATGTTCACAAAAAGGATGCCATCATTTCAGTCTTCTCATAGCTGTTGCAACAAATGAATATCTATTATAAACAATGTGACATTGCAGTCTGTTAGGCCAGTGTTTCACCTCATAAAAACAATGGAATCTCATGCAGAGGACATTAACAGGACTCATTCCTCCAATCACACATCTTTCATTGGAAATTTAGAAGTTGTACATGCTTTAAAAAAAAATCCCGTTTCAGAATATCACTGACCATCTGGACTGTCACTCTGCACAAGGTTCATGTATAACAGCAAACAATGGGTATACGCTAACGGTAGCTGTTGCGTCATGAAAGGCATCCAGTATGAGCTCCTTCTTTTTCCAAACACACACCCACTCCGGAGACAAAGCCCACTTCGCACAAAACTACTTGTTATGCAGCATTAAGAACAAAAGATCTCCCATATTTTCTATAGATCGCTCCGTTTTTAATGCAACCATAATCATTGTAGAATACTTTAGTCCAGGTTTGACCAATTTACAGGCTACGCTTTTCATGTTTGTCTCAATCTAAGGTTGTTCCGACAGCAAAGAACAACTATTTATTGGCTGCATGAAAAGTGTTTTAATAAGAAACACAAAACAGGATTTTCTACAAGATTTTCTTTCAGGCAGGGGGTGGGGCAGCCATTCCTATTGACTGAATATGGAAATAAGCAGCAAAAACCTCCTTCAGGGCATGAGTGGCACAACTTTTTTTCTTTTTTTGCATCCACAGACTGATATATAAAATGTGTAACTTATAAACACAAAAATGGGGAGTGAGACTTTAAAAACACCGTTAATGGTTTTAAAAAATAGAGGTGTGTAAAACTAGGAATAGTTGTGTGCAAGTTTATAACGGCAGGAAAGTTGGTGTCGACCACAACATATTTTTTGACTAATTTTTCTGCCAATCTGTGATAAACTCAGCATTGAAGTGTTTCATGTTTTGAGGGGTTTTAGTAGAAGCCTGTATTGTTAGGAGTCACTGCATTGTAAAATGCTATTCCTCAAACTACAGGAACAGTGACTCTATGCACCTACACAGTGTTTGCAAGCATAGCTGAGTAAGGACCAGCTTAAGGCCAGATGGCAGGCTGCTGAAACTTTAGAGGATTGAAAACAATGAAAGTTATGAAGCCAGCAGCACTAGAAGTATAAACTTGACCTGAAAATACAGATGGGCAATATCCTCTCTGACTTGTGGTTGTCAGTGCGTGCTGAGAAGGTGTGATATGGGTTTGGGTAGTCTCTGATCTTTCTTCTTTCAGCTTTAGAGTGGCCTTTAACAGTGTGGTCACAATAACAAACTTCTGGATCCCTTCATCTTTCCCTCACCAGCACTCTCTTAAATAAGCTATTGTCCACCCACTGTGGTCACAACATTGGTTTTCTTCGGTTTTTTTGTTTGTTTTTTGCACAGAAGCTTATTATTCACCCCTGAATGTCGGTCTCTAAGACTCACACAGATGTTGTCGTTTGGCCCAGACTTCAAGGAAAGGGCGACTTCAAACTGCATACAAGACTTTCATCTTCACTCCCAACCCTTTAATTGTAGGATGCTGCTGAAATGAAGCTCCACCTGCGCTCTTACAGTGAGAACGGATCAGAAAGCAAGCAAAAGAGGCAAAAATACGGCAAAGAAGTAGTTCACTGTGGACAGACGTATTACATGGCAACAGTGGGGGGAAGTAGCGTGTTATATGTTGAAGCTACAGTATACTGTATAAAAAGTAATTGTGAAATAAACAACCTGTTAGAGACAGGATGTTTACTTCTAGAGATCGAGGGAGCGGTTCACCTTCCAGTTGGAGAAGAATAATCAAATCAAATTAATCATGATGAATCGACAACTGGAACACTCGTTAACTAATTTAGTAATTGATTAATCATTACCTGGATTATACAGACTCAAAAAAAGCTGAAAGAGCTCCACCCTCAGAGCAGTAATTAAGTCAAAACTTTACCAAAAAAGCATACATTTGTTTTTAAGAGGAAAAAAACAACTTTGTTTGCAACAATGTTTTAGCCAGAACTCGTCAAGTGGCATAGTGTTATCTTCACCTTGTTCAAATTCAGTAAAAACAAATCCATTAAGCTCCTTTTGCTATCCAATTATTAATCGGTTAATCCAAAAAAATAATTACCAGATTAGCCTCAAGCAGAAAGGGCCGAGCTTTTTATATTTATGCTAGAAGTGTTTTTTGACTTTGCTACAAATGATCAAGTGTACACTTAAGGCAATAAATGTTCACTTATTTAAAAAGGAATTGATTTATTTGCATTTTAATGCATTAATAATATTGTGTAAAAAAAAAATGCTAGCGTGGTTAAATGAAAAATCTGAAGAAAGTCCGTTTTTTTTATCAGATTAATCTGATTGTCAAAATAAACGGCAGAATAATCGATTGTTATACTGTCAGTTGCAGCACGACTAACGCTACAGCCAGAGCTAAAATGGAATAGTTAAGTTCATAGCATATTATTCATGTGTTAGAATGGTCTAGTCAAAGTTAAGCACTAGATACAATTGAGATTTTTCACAAAGACCTACAGCTGCGCTTGCAGTCAGAGAAAGCTCTACAATATATTGACTACAACATAAAATCTTTAAAAAATTATGTGATTGTAACAGGATAACACTGTAAAAACTCTTTCCTGCTGTATTTTGCTTTGATTCCTTTGGCCAGCATATTTTATTGAAGACATGTGGGAGGAATGAGGGGGCAGATATGCAAATGGATGCTCAGCAGCTAGCCTTTAGAACGAGCTGAATCAAAGTCGCATACACTGGCTTGGACACACACACATCCACACTTGATGAAAGCGCTGCTCTCAAAAACAAAAAATGTTAAATTCTTGTAAAACTTCTCACCGCCATCTGAATGCACCGACTCATTAATTAGGCCTATCTGTATTTAATGGAGGATAGTACGTGCATTTCCATGATGTTTGCTGCATTGATTTTTTTTATTTTTTTATTTGAGGGTTTCTCTAGTGGCTGGGGAAACTGTTCTTAATGAAGCACAAAATCAGCATGAGGATCTTAAACTCACAAGTCAGACCAAATTATTGCACATGTTGAGATATAAAAGGGCCCACTGGGCTCGGTTGATTGTATTGTAATCAGTGAGGTCAATTTAGGCTACCCCTTGACGTTTAATAGGTTTGCTCAAACCCATATAATCTTGCCTTAATGTGGTTTCTCTGTTAATTCAGTCACCACCTCCATTCAGCTCTTATCTTAAGAATAGCGCTTCTAAGCTCAGAGTTTAAAATAACATCACCTGAGGTGTTGTGTAATGGCAGAAATATGAGCTTGATGTCACAAACAACAGGAAGCTTAGCTCTTTTATCTTCCTTAATCTGAGGCTCATAATTCGTAAACATCAGTTCACTTTTAGCCGCAGTAAGAAAAGAAAGTAAAGTCATTACGTGAGATGTTAGGAATGTTCCAGATCAGATCAAGACATGCTTTAAATGATCGGCATCCAGGTTCCTGTCAAAATTTGCATTCCACCTTGTTGAGATAAGCAAGTGTTTTTTCAGCAGTAATCTTCATAGTGAAAGAAAGGCAGTATTGGCTGCTGCAGCTCCCAGTACATCTGAGTCAGCAGAACTACTTTTCTGTAAGCTTTGTGTTCATAAATAACTGGAGAGCCATATTGAAATACATTAAAAGCAGGGTTATTAAGTCACATCAAAACAAAGAGCAAATATGCTAATGTTAACCTAGAGCTTCAGCAAATATCTTCACGTGAAATCATCATCAAAGTGAGTTAGAAATGAGTTTATTGAAGTTTGCAGCTGTACTTGTTGAGTAAGACTATATACAAACAAAGGTGTTTCATGTGATATGCTGTCAGAATACAGCAGATTTTTTAAATCAAGTTAATTGTCTGAATTGCTAAGGGCAAGATCATAATTATTACTAATATTTAAGTGAAACAGTTCTGAGACAAATAAGTATGTTTCAAGTAACAACATAGCTGTTTTTGGTACAGCTTGTTTTCAGTATGACAAAAGGTAAAGAGACAATCTTAGCTTCCCTATGTATAACCTTAAGCTACAACTTTCTGAATTTCAAAGCTAAAGCAAAATAGCTATTTTTGTGAGATATATATATATATATATATTGTATCAGGCTATTTATCTGTTCATCCAAAGCCTGCACTGCTAATCTGCCCTTCACTTAATTCTAGCTTGCTGAGGCAAGGAGCTGACAGACAGTTCATGAGTGCTGAGGTGGGATTTGTGTCTTATGTCTACACAAGTGGAAGACGTGCAGCACAGAATGTGCAGATGTCGGTGATGGAGCCAAGTTTCACACTTCCAGCACATTGTCACTTTTCAACACACAACTGATCACCTATCGATCCCAAGTAGCATCGCGACAAATATGAAATTACTGAATAAAGGACAAGAAGGTGAAGACTGTGTGCTAAAATAAAAGCGATACTGAAAAACGGATGATTTATGAGCTGATTTAGAAAGTGTCTTAAAACACAGGCTCAGCTAAATATTACCAGTGATGCAGATGATTCAACATAAACTGTGAAGCAGAAAGTGTGCTTGCGGGGTAATTTAACCCAATTACACACACAGAAATATCTACCGTAGTACTGGATGTAGATTTATCTGCTGACGTCTAAAGATATCACCGTTACATCTCTGGTTACGCAACAGAAAGGCATTAAGCAAAAGTTACGTTTTGCTCGCCATTCTTAAAAACAGCAAACTCACTACATGCATAACACGGTATAGAGGAAAAAATGGCCTCGTTTATATTTCTGCCACATTTTCCTTTTGTAATACAACATTGCAAAATATATTTGACAAACTAAAGCAGCAAACTAGAAACTGTTTTGATAACATATAGTAGCTAATTTACCCTAAATGTATGACAGAATTTGTTCCTCTTGTGCAATAAAACCAATCATTTGACAGTGTGTCCAAAGCAAATAATCTCATTCCAACTGGAGAACAGCAACTTTACATGCATTGTGCATATAGGGAGTGGTGCACCTGCTGACTTTGTGGCTTTAGAGAAGAGCTTATATGTACAAAAGAAAACTTTGTCAGGCTGTGAAATCCTAAGGAAGCAAAGAAGGCATTAATGTTTGCAGAAAAATGTTCACAAACCTGTCTATTCTGATCCACTATACCTCAAACTCCTCAGAGGTTAAATACTTAAAACTTCTCATTTGGCCTAAAAATCGGGGAGTATGACTGTGATCTCTGTTTAAACCTGCTTGTCAGTATATGCAGTCTGCATCACAGCAGAGAATAAAAGCTACCAAACACACATCACTAATACTGCACGAGCACACAGTAGTAGTATTGATTTTTGGAGGTATTGTCTTGACAAGAAGTGCAAATCAATCCATGAGTCGGCATGTGATACTCCCCTAACGGGTTCGAGTAATTTGCAGGGAAAAACGCACACCTTTATCCAGCTCTCTTTTTTTGAGAGGCTTCTACATCCTTTTATTTCACTGATAAAATGAAAGCGAAAAGGTCGAGTGATCAAAGAGAGAAAGAGCCTGAAAAGCTGAGCTCATTTGCCCGTTTGGCAGGTTTCCCACCCAGCGTTTTAATTTTGCTTCCTCACCATGGACTCATTGTTTTACCCCGAAAACCACCCAATGTTCTTCCTCTCCTGTGCTGCAAGTCACGATAAGATCCAGCAGTCGACTGGTTTTCTGTGTGGGAGAGCAAGCGGTGTGTTACACCATATGATTCCGTTCATCTTACTTCCACCTTTCTGACTTTACCACCACAACAAGCTTTTTTTTTTTCTCTTTAAAGTTCCCCTCAACGGAAGGGTTTTTCTGATGCAATATGTTTTCTAGAGTACCATCTTTTAATAACTTTTTTACCACCAATTCATCTCACACTACTGCTTCACTGATTTTCCCCATCTGGATTTCACACATCAAGGACATTTATAAATCTAAATCATAATCAGAAAAAGCATAAGTACTAAGGTACAACTTGAGTAACAGAAAATCATATGATGCCTACGTTACAAATAGACTGATTTGCTTCATTCAAATAATGAAACATCAAATATTATTTAAGTCTAGCATCTCTTAAAAGCTGGCAGTAAAATAAAAAATGGGTAAATGTCCTGTCATATTTAAAATGGACTTCAACAATGTCAGGATTCCTATGCACACCCTGCCATCATAAATACTGGTGATGCTCTGCAAAAACACTGCCAAGTACTAGTTGGCAGTGGGGTTTTGTTCCCCTCAGCTGAGCAGCTATGTGTACCACGTTCATGGAAAAAAAAAAAAAAAAACTTCTAGACGGCAAATTGTGTTACCTTACCAGGAATTTCTTTTGTAAAGAAAGGAAAGCAGCACTGCCTTCAGTATTCTAGAGAAATTATTGTCAATTATTGGGAACAGTTCATATAAAATAAATGCAACTGAAGTACTTATTAGATATCAGAACTTTCAGTCTGTAATGATTTCCTGGATTTAGGATTTTGACATTGTTTTCACAGGCTTTTATCTCCTGCTTACTTCAGGAGACCACAGCAAGCTTTTTTTTTTCTTAAAATGGTCCCCTCAACAAAAGGGTTTTTCTGCTGTAATATGTTTTCTAGAGTACAACCCTGGCTTATTAAATAAGCTGGGGTAGATATTTGATGACAAAATTAATTCTTGTACAAAAGAGAGTTTAGATTTCTATTAATCTTTTCCGTATAGAGTTGAGCAGAGTTAGAATTGCTTTTCTTGTACAGCCACATCAAATGTGTTCTCCTGAAGCTCATTTGTCAGATTAAAAATAACCTTTATGCAGGTAATAAACATACTTTTCGATAAATGCACATTTCAGTGTTTTTATTGTTCTGATGTAATATTCTAATCTTAAATATGTCACTAGCTGTCAGCGGAAAATCATCATAAATAACATAAATAAAGGCTTTAAAAGATTAGTCTGTGTGTAATTAATCAACACATGTTTCATTTAGTGCATTGAGTGACATAAATAATGAGTATTTTAATTTATCAAATATGATTGTATAAGCAACAAGTAGTTCATATAAAACTGGATTTCTGCTTTGGCTTTTTTAATAAACTGTTATGATTTCCATGTTTATTCTTTCCATAGATATTGATCCTAAAAATACATATCGCTTAAAGAAACGTCCTCGTCTTTCTGAATGCATATTTTTTTAACCTTCCCGCTTAAAAAAACGGTATTGATAAATTTGAAGACTGACTTTGACAACCAGTGAGCCAGAAGGGCCTATGGAGGTCAAACTGAAAACGTAACTATGACACAAAGCTCACAGCAAACTTCAGCGAAGAGTTGATATCAAACAGATGATGTCAACTTCCTGTGACACACAGAACAATTTATTTTAGTTCTAAGTATGTTCGAGGATTGAAATGTCTTTTTATATCATCGTCTTATTGCCCAGCAGCCACAATGTTTGCTGGCATGCAAATAGGCAACAAACAAAGTGTATACCAGTATAAAGAGAAGTCTCATGACACATAATAAAGCAGAGGACTACTAGAAGCAAAGAACAGCCATCTCTCTTCCCCAGACTGAAAGGAAACTGTGTGCTGTCTGGGAATGCTGTTCAGAAGTAAAAGAGGGAAAATGCTCAAATGAATGGAGAGCACTGTGGCACAGAGGAAGCCAACAGAAAGCATGAGGAGGCAAACAATAACGATTGTTAACTCACTAACAGCTGACGACATCCGTTTAAATGGAGGAAAACTGCTTTGGACAACGACAAATGCGTATGTCTGCACCTCACTGCTCCCCTGCCTTGTCAGCATTCGAGGCCTCTCCCTCTCCATTATACAGATAGCACCTCAGGATCCTCAAGCTTTACTCTTTAAGCTTTACTCCTTCCACTCTTCTTTGGCCTCCAGGCCACTTGGGATTTGGCTGGCAAGCTGCCCCGTTTCAAACTGTCCACTCTAAATGTGCGCAGAGACACACACTCAAACAGTGAGTGGCTACAAACAGGACAGCACAACATATCCAAGCCACATCCTTTACTATCCCAAGCTATTTTATGGAGCTACCCTTTCAAACAGCATCTGCTGGCTCAGTTGCCTCCTATGCTGCAATGACATAAGCTATTTCTGGCCTATTGTGTTAAAAATGATGTGGCGATGAAGGAAAACGAAAAACGAAGGGAGCTGTAAATGGGCAAGGAAAGCAAGGGTGAAGTAGCATTTCCAAGTAGGAAGTTGCCTGTTGTTGTAAATCAGACAAAAAGCCTTAATCTCATATTAAACACATTCTTTCTTAGAGCAGATGAGCTTACGTGTAAATCATCCAGAAGACATTTTATTATAGGCCTTGTAAGAATTAGTGGATTGAAAAGGTCCACTGTGCATTTCTCATAATAGCGATGATCTAAGCTGTGCGCTCATCATCCTGCCACACCAAAATAAACACCTCCCATGTAGCTTTAACCACAGAGCCTAGTCATTTATTATTTAGGACCACAATCATGATAAATAAAAAGCCTAGCTGATCATCCTTGTATTTAGAAGCCATTAAACACAAGAGCTATTGTTATATTGCAGGAGAAGCTGCCAAAACTCCTCTACATCAAAATTTAAAGTGGACAACAACTACATCCCCATGTCAGCAGGTCTTTAAATTAGGCATGGCCTGAGGTTAAGGAATGCTGGAGGGTGCAAACTGATCTGTGACCGAAAAAAGTACCCTAGTTTTACAGTAATTACAACAAAGATATTAAAACAAAAAGGCACACTGTGTTCTGATTACTTGGATTATAAAAGGGCATTAATTCCTCATACCACTTCTAAAATCACATTGATTATCACAAGTATGTTACAAACACTTATTATATTGATTTTTAAGCATTCCAAGCAGAAATATTTAATAATCACCTTTGAAATGTAGCATTTTCAAAGTGCCAAGAATATTATGCCTGTTTGTAAGACAGTCTATAAAAAGTATCAAGCAGATTTGAGCTGGTTAATTAGGGAGGCTATCTGCTGGGGTAGTTCTTTTAACTTCACATACCTTTTCGCATTTTACTGCAACCTGAAATATTTCTGGAAAGAAAAATAATTTATATATGTTCTCTTTCCACAAAAAAACTGGGTACCTTTCTTTCAGCCAGCTGACATGTCGGTGCATACTGACAAGTGGAGAAGGACTTTCTCTAGCAAGTAGAAGCATTTTAAATCAACTGTGGGTCGGAAAATGGTTGTGGTTTGGAGACATAACTCACCACCAACCTCTAACTGGCTTATGTGTAGTTTCAGTATCTGCTGAAATGTTCAAACGTTTTGTAACCTAACACAAAGCTCTGAATTGTAAAAGACTGCTGCTATAAAATGCTAAAGCTTCCAATTACTATAAAAATAAATTAATTAATTAAAAACTGATCTATCAGCACATTTCACCGATGCTCATGTTTCTCACTGTGCTTTCGTTTTTTTGTGCTCTTTGTTATCAACTTGTGTTGTTAGTTGCTCAGCATGCTTTGACGGTTTATTTTTAATCTCTCTGCAGTTGAATAAAACCGACTTCCTGAAATAAGTCGATCAAAATTTCTCTGATCAAATTTTGTGATCAAACTGATAGTCACTTGGCAACATGATGTCAGATAATGAAGTTAGATATCCAACGTTTTTGCATGTCTTGAGGTTGACAACCAAATCAGTTGAGTTATACTACGAGAACAAAATGTCCCAATTCTCTAAACCTCATCAATTGTGTCTGTATTTTTGCTGTGAAAGCTAGCGATGCTTATTAGCACCTAGCTGGCTGCTTTCAGTCACTACAAACTCAAATCCTCTAAAACATTTTGCAGTTGTTGCTTTCGAGATTTGTCTTCTGTGTCACTAGGTTTTTATCAAGTGTTTTGTATCCCAACTAGAAAATCTGACTTGTTATTGCATAAATGGGTAATTTACAGTGCATGGGTTTAATAACGAGAACTAGTGAAAAACAGAATTCTAAATTATTATGTTAAAAGAAGGATCAATGTCTATGTCCAAACTGTAGAATATAGAAATATTTGAGGATTAAACAAAAAACTTTTCTTAAGAGTAGTAACATATAGTCTGCTTGCTGTTGCAAAATGTCAGGCCGACAGTAGAAAGCTGTCAGTCCTAATTTTACACTCAGTACAACAGAAAAACAACAAGTGCAGTTCAGTCACCAATGGCATCCCCGAAAAACAGCTGGTGGACAGATAAAAGCTGCATACTTTTGATTAAGAGCAGCTTATGAAACAAAGTTTACTTTTTCTGCCTATTTGACCAGCAAAACACAATCTGAATGATACTTATTCTGTTTGTAGATGCTGTCAAAATCTACTTGAGATATAATCACTGACATGCCTCCCTACTAAGAGGATGAAGGACACCCTGACAGAAAAGTACACATTCTGGAGAGTCATTCACCAAAGCATGTTTGGACAGCTGACAAATAACAGCTAAACAAGGCTGGCTGTCAGCAGTGAGGAATACGTCCAAAAATAAATGATAGTAACAATAAAAAAAAGTAAATTCTCCAACATTATTTCTTCTCCAGCAGTCCTCACTGCAAAACATATAAATGGGAAAACTGGAACTCCACGCCCTGTTATTAGTAAACGCATGTTTGTTTCCTGTGAACAGTGATTTTCAAAATGACCTGGTCCTGAAGTGACGCCCTCAAAGGGTGTAGTCAGGAAGAGAAATTATATTAAAAACAAACTAAAAGCTAGTTATTGTCAAATATAAAAACATTTGGTTAATGCGTGCTAAGCATGTACAGTAAACAGAGTGTAGTGTGACCTTTGACTAAAGCTTGACTAGTGCTAAAATACACCCCAGGGGATAAAAAGCTGATAAATAATTAAACAGTAAATTTATTTTTTAATGATGAAATATTGTGCAGATCTGACTGAATAGCTTGGGGATTTTGGAACCAAGATATTCATTTTGTAGAATGATGTAGCATCTTTGCAAGTTTGAAGTCGCATATTGGACAACTTCCAGACAACTTTAAGACCTGGAGAAGAACAGAAACAAACCACCTTCAATCCTGTTGCACAGAGCACTCTGTCACAAAATCTAATGGTTCACTTCAGAACATAACTAGTAACTCTTGTGACTACTCTCTCATATCAATGACTATACATTCTGTAATACATTCTTGATTTACAAGAATGTCAACATTTTTGAGTTAATATAGCTAAAAATAAAGATCAGCAAAAAAAAAAAAAAAGAGTTTTCTTGTCAAATCTTTATAACTCCACTTTTAGGAATTTCTTCAGCTTTCTATTTGACATTTGTGCACCACAAGGAACTTTTGCTGAGAACACCACACACATAACCTCACTTCAAGAAAAACCTAAAGTGTCCAGGCAAACTCGGATCCAAGAGCAGCATGCAAGTTTTAGCTGCAAGTTTTCAACACCTGGTTTCAGTCTGAATTATCTACCCGACCTTACAATTTCTGCCAGTCATTTAGTCAGAACAACATCTTAACCATACAGGACACCTTGACTGAAACTCCCCACCCATACATTTAGGTACATTTTCCTATTCAATTAGACACTCAGAGAAACATCGTGCGCTACTACGGACTTAAAACTGAAAGTAATGTGTAAAGACTGACAGATATATGTTTTTTTATTGTTAGCTAAATATCAAAAGCATAGCAGGACATAAAGCAAAACACTAAAATAAATTTGAAAGAGTAGAGATGGGACAACTTGAGCTTTAGTCTGTTTTAGTTAAAATGATATTTTGTTAAAATATTTATGAAGTAACAATTCCACTTCAGAGCATTTATTTTCATTTTTAAATAATATTTCATTTCAAATCCAGAATTGTATAATAGGCTGCAGCCTTAACTTCTGACCTTCTCAGCCACATTCAGTACATGATTGCACACTCACCGTTTGCAGACCGGTTAAATAGTACAATGCCTTTTCAGCCATCTCAGTTCTAGACTGAGGTGAACCACTTCTCAGTCACACCAACTTCAAGCCCACAACAGATGCAGAAGCAATTCTTTGCTGCAAACCCTTTTTGTCTAATGCACAAGGTTCAAAATTCAAGATTTACTTATTATCCCTGACGGCCAATTTGATTTACAGGTGGCATTACCGCATAACCAGAAAATCCTCAAACAACAGGTTCTGTGAGAACAAAAACATATTTTGTACAAAGGCAGTGAGATATAAGGTAAAAAGAACAGCTACAGTAAAAGGCGACTAGTGTTAAAGTTAGACATTATCATCGTCCAAAATGAGCCAGAATCCGATTCTAGGTTTTTCAAGAGAAGTATGTTACTGTAATATTAAACTGAGCAATTAAGTGCTCACTCCTAATGATATTGACAGAATGCATTTTATCAACATGGGCTACAAACAAAGCAGACAGCATAATCTCTTGAACGCTGTTTATCGTGCCTGCGCTCTTAACTGACCGGTGACTGAGCATTTTCTGCCTGCTTTTAGTGCTGCCGCTCACTCACACTGCCTTTAATGGAAAATATGCCATCAAAATGATAAGCTTCTGAGAAATCACAACATGAAGCTTTGGCTGGTGATTTATCTAAAAGCTGCTACTATTTGCACTCTGCTAATAACGAGACGCTGAGGCCCTTAACCGTCCCGACATATGCTGGGGGAGCCTGGTAAAATTCCTCCCAGTGAAACAACCAAAACACAGCTTCAGTAGGGTGATAATCTCATGGTCAAATGTTGACAGGATGTATATAAATATCATTGATCATCTGACAAAAGACCTCAAGTTTCTTTTTTTTTGGAAAGCAAGCTGCACTTCAATGGTGACATAGGTGTTCTGACTACGCTATCTGTTGCTATAACTTAAACATGAAGATATGTTATCTCGCTGAGATTCAATGGGGTGTGTTAGCAGATGTAAATATGTTCCCATGTAAAGGTGGTTGTCATTTTCAGCAGACTGTGTTCCTTGCGTGAAGTGAGCATCGGTACGTTTCCCGGAAATGCTGGGCGACTGGATAAAAGTTTAATGAATCTAAAGACACAACAGCAGCTGCTGCCTCACAACGTTCAGCTGGTCTCAAGTCAGCTTGTTGTTCCCCAGATTGTTAACAGGGCCTCATATAGAAACTGTGTCAAAGCCAATCACAGTGGTAAGAGAGCAAAGTGTCCTCTGATGACCATTCCAAAGAGTCAGGAAGTTGTTTATAACAATAAGATTTAAACAAGAAACAAACCAAGATGGTAATAGAAGAAGAAAGGATGTTTATAACTTAAGACATTTCTAAAATGTTATGCAGAAGACCAGGTTTCTTTGCATTTTCCACTTAAATACTCCCGACTTATACATTTTGATTTTTTTCTGCCGTTTTTATGAATAGACATTGGTAAGAAAAAAAATAGGAAATGCCTAGAAGATGATTGTTAGAATTAGTGCAGTCTACAACTCCGACACAACGCTTCAGTTTCACCAGAGCTAAAAGGCTATTTCTGTATGAATCTTAGAAATGATAAACAGAACTTGAAAATCTGTTTACAAAAGAATCTATAAAAACCCTAAAGATGTGAAATAATAATAAAAAAAACAAAACATTTGCCAATCAATCTGCAAGAAATCAGAAAATGGTTAGGTGGATGTTCTTCGATCTATTATAGGGGATAATCTGAAGTTTTGTCATCTGGTGTTCAGACACCTACTATTAACACTTTTTTTGGTGAATGCCAGTCACTATATCCACTCATTCCCTTTCCTCACAAAACTACTTCATTCTTTTAAAAAAGCCTTCAGTACATGTTCTCATCTAAAAAGTCCAGGCTTACAGAAAAAAAAAAAGCTATAATGTTGAGTGATAAATCCGCTTCGGTCAGGAAAGGACAAATCAGTGCACCCCAAACGAGATGCTAATAAATACAAATATCAAGGGGCTAAATAACTTAAGTGAAGAAATGGCTCCAAACCTTTTCATTATACATTATTTTGAGACGCATTAAAACCAACAGACTACTTTCTCTATGCTTTGCGGCTGTTTTGTGCTGGTGCTCAGTCACGAAGTCATAGCTCTTTCAGGCACAAGTAGGGGGCCTCTGCTGGCCCATTGATGTGAGTTGTATTGAACCTACCTTTGCCATTCTGCCATGCTGTGTACCAGGACAGGCTGAGGAAGGACGTGAAGAAAATTAACGCAGTGGCCACAGTTCCATTTCTGAGCCTCATCTCATTTCAGCGATGCCTCTCCTCGGCTGAGTGTCGGGGGAACCCGGAGCTACCGTTGCCTCCCTCCACTCCGTCTCCTTCCGTCTCTTCCTGCCCTCAGGATGTTGAGACGGGCGTAGGCGAAAGCATACGAACGTATCAAAACGGCCCAGTTCACAACACAGTAAAACACCGACTTCTCAGCTGAGAGAGACCAGCGCTCAGACGTAACCTTGGTCCTCTCTGCGTGGTCTCCGGTCGGTTTTAGTCGGAGGGCTGCTTTTCTTCTACCTTTCTCCTGCGGTCTGACACAATTCAAACGACTTACGCGACAAGACGGCTTACATGGTCGCCTGGCTGTCCATACAGCCCATTTTGATATTTACAGACGCCGCTCGTTACCTACAAGTTCCAAGCAGAAGGCATTTCGAGTGTGTGACGGCGGATCCTCCGGGATAGGCTGCTGAAGCTCTGACGGTGTGCGGGAGGCTACGCCTCAAATTACGTTGATTCCGCTTCAATTGCCAACAGATAACGGAGGGTTCGCTTTAGAAACCTACGTGTTGCTGCCTCCTTGGGGCACGTCCAAAGAAGCCACCAAATCGTACCCGTTAGGCGAGCCCCGGTCCAGTACGACCGCTCGGATAAGCTAGTTAGCTAACTGAGCTAACATGAAGTAGAAACTCCACTGGCTGTGTCCATAAACCTGCGGTCAACAACACCAAAAGCTGCCAGAACAGAACAAGGGACTCTTTTCACTATTTGAAGGCTAATTACTTCTTATTTTTGCGTTTGCCTCTTCGTTTTGGGTAAATACCAAAATTATCAGACAACCCGTTATTTCAATACATTATACAGCCATGCGTAACGTGACATTAGTAACTAACTACTTGGTCCACTTGTCATGTCAGATGTTTTATAGATCAATGTCTTCCGGTAACAACTTTCAAAATAAAGGCCCTGCTGTTCAAGGACGGTGATTTTCATCTATAACTGTTTCAAATTAAAATAGTTTGTATTTGTCAAAATATGGTAAATAAAACTCTTCAAACTTAATTAAAACCAGAACTGCGACTACTAATACTTTATTCATTCTAAAATCCAAGTACTGATTTCAGAGGTAAACGGAACATGAGTAGCCATAAGAACTTGTTTGTTGACCATTGTCGTTCAATTCATCATATGTGATTTCTTTGCACTTGCTTTGCATTTATCATACTAATAATACCGCCCAGCAACTTATTCCACATACTGAGAACCAGTGCATTGGCTCTCAAATGATGGTTCAACGATCCAATCCTCGAGGGTCAGTGTCCTGAAACTTAATTGTTTCTCTGATTTAATACATCTAAGTCGAATAATCAGGTCATTAGCAGCTCTGGACAACTCGACTTGGTTGTTGGAACAGGGATATTAGGTCAAAGTTGCAGGAGTTGCAGACCCCTGCAAAAAAACCTCCAGCGCATGCTTTCATAATGTGGCTGCTAGGGGAACCAGTCACAACACCATCCTACTTCACACATACTTGCCAGTTTGGCTGTGTAACTACCTTCGTTTACTTTTAGTCCTCGAAGGTTACAAAATTCCGTGACATAAGATGGGAAGAAGGCTTCCAAAGGAGGCTTAAATATTTTAATTTAAAAAATCATCTGCTTTATAATTTGCTTTTCCCATATCTTGCAAATAATTAGTATTGATGTTTTTCCTAATAAGCATCAGTGTAGCCCCTCTGAGTTTCATAAAATCTTCTTTCCTGTGTTTTCCAGAAGGGTCTGTGTAATGGATCAGATACTAGCAAGTCTTGCAGCAAAGATGTCCCGGATTCGAATCCCAGACTGGGATCTTTCTACATGGAGTGTGTATGTTGCCCAAGTGCATACATGGGTTCTCTCCGCCTTCCTCCAAGTCAGGGTAGGTCAACTGTGTTTTTTCAGTTATTATTAGAAAACAAAATAGTCCCTTAGCACACATTTAAGCTATATTATTAAAGGTCAACTTGCAACACCACTTGACCCAAGCAGATTTTTTAGCTTTGTCACTATAAAAACACCTTCTGCAACAAACAGTCTTCATCAGAGAGGGGTAATCAAGTTCTTCAAAATGCTCATTTTACAACATACACAGTTACTCAACATTTTTTGGCATATTGTCCTGAAATGCTTCTGATTATGGAAATAATTAAAAACCATACAAAAAGGTACCCGACTCAAGAGGAGTACTAATACAAAATTAAAGATTTCGATAAGAAATTTTACTTTATTTTTAAAACACCATTATTGTAGTGCAAACCCATAAAATATCATAAAAAGATTACATTTACATATAATCAGTCAGTTTAAAAACACTATACATACATTCACGCATAAAGCTTAAGAAACCGATAAGCTTAAGAAACCGATAAGCGGGGAACAGACTGCAAACATGCAACAACCTTTCTCTCTCGCTAATTAGAACAGCAGCAGCATTCTGAAAAGCAATGCACACACACACTTTTACATTTATAGTCTTTGCACATCACTGCTTCCTTATCAGACTGTGCCAGGTGTCAACTGTGGCACAGACAGCAGAACTGATGTGAAGCAAGGCGAGGCAGGATCTCAGAAGGGCGTAGCTTTGAAGTATTCTTCCAGTGGGATGACTGATACTCCCCCGATCCAGTCCTGTAGCCAGACCTGAATCAAATCCATCTTCATGAAGAACCACTTGTGTCCCACCGGCCACTTTGCCATCACAGGATGTCTGTTTAAAACAGAGCCACATGTGAGTTTACACTTATCAAATGTAGTGTTAGCACACTAGCGTTGCTTACAGTCCTAGCACCTCGAAAACATCGCTTCCTTTGCAAAAGCGAGCTCCTCTGGGGCCACCTCCACCATTTTGCCTGTCAGTGTGAGTCGAGCACATCTGGGATCCTCTGGATCATACACCATTTGCCTTGAAACACAGCGGAATATGGCACCTTGGTTACTAAAAAGTTTTTTTACGCTTTTCGGTAACTACATTATGTGGTGGCAGATTTCCTTTTACATCTAGGGCAACAGGAATGAATAACTGTTTTTTGTTCAAACCATAAAAAGGGGTGTTTGTTGTGATAACACCAAAAAAATCTTTTTAAAGCTAAAAGCTGATGCAATTTAATAAGGCAGGTGTTTGTTATTGGTATCAAGATTACAGAACGAAGCAAATGCAGTAAAGATGAAGGAATGTTAGTCAATTGGTTTCAAAGCTGTCTAAGTGTCCTTGTATAGCAATTTAGATCAAATTTTTATGAGTAACAGGAATTTAAAAATGACGCCGCCTCTGTCTTGACCCTTACATGTCAGCGAATGATGGGGTAAAATGTGTAAATGTGAAGTGTATCTCCCCTCTCTATGTTGTATACATCTCTTTTTTAAATGCTAGCACCTCTTTGTGAAGGTATCTACGCAGAGTGAATGTTAAATATACTTTATTGTATCATATTGTTTACAGAACTGTAAACAATGATATTCAGGAAATCTCTAAAGATCTTGGTCGATTTTTTTTTTGACAACTTCGGATTTCGAGCTAACTGAAACTCTGCCACCTGCTGGCTGAGGCAGGTAAAAGCAGTTATCTCTGAATTTGGGGAGATCAGATAGCCCTGGTGCAATTTGTGGATTATATTCTACCACTTTTAAAATATTGCTGAAGATTAAAAAGTTTATTTATCAAACATTCCCAAAATCTAGATCTATGACAGAGTTTGAAACAATGATAAAGTTTATAAAATTAGATAAAAAATGTGGAGTTACAAGTACCTTTCACATGGACAATTTTCTTAACCCCTAGAAGCACAATTTGATGGAAGCCAAATTAAATATTTTACACTATGTTCTGAACTTCATAGTGTGATTTAAGTTTGCATACTGGCGTAATTTTATCAAAAAGAATAATACAAGTGTATTTTCAGTAAGCTGAGGCTTGCCTGCAGAAGTCCCCCTCAGCTTCTGAGAATGTGAGAGAGGCATACGGATTACTTTTCAGGTCCGTCACAGTGTTGTCCATTGGAGTCACATAAAAATAGATCACTCCAGTGCTGTTGTCCAGTGGTCCGTCACTGACCGAGAAGATGTTTCCAAAGGGAACACCTCTGATCTGTGTAAAAAAGGTGTTGCAAAAAGAATATAATTACAATCTTAAACAAAAAGGGCTATTTGGCTGTTTTTCATGGAATCAGTGATCACCTCTAGCACAAAAACCTAAAATACCTTGACTACACATTGAACAGGAACTATTTTAAAAAACAAGTTTATGAAACCAATATTTTATGTATGAAAACACAAAATTAGCATTTTTTTATTCTTCTTCACAACCACCTCAACTTAAAAAAAGTGTGAAATGGCAAAATATAGACTGTGGAAATGAAGGTTGGGTTATTCTAAATTAATCTGCAATTAAAACAAAAAACTGCTTGGATTTGTTGAATTTGTTTTTAAAAACTAAGGACATTGCACAGAGCTTCAGAGGGATTCTTTGTTTTCTCAAAAATACAGTTAAAAGATGGGCTCTCATCACTATGCAACTTTGTTTCAAATATCATACAAAATAACCTAGAATACCACACAAAAGTTTTGGCCACAGAATTTAATTCTGACAACTTATATAATAGGGCAAGTGTCAGAAAAGGAAGAAAAAAAAATTTATGGAATATGGAAACAGCCAAAAATAATCTTTATCTGAGGTCGCCATAGGAGGGGGAGAATAGCAAGCGACTTCACAGGTAAATATGGCAGTATGATGGTTTCTGTAGTTCAACATTGTGAAGAGGAGAATTAAAGAACAAAGATAGCGTAAGGATTTATGTAGAGATTTGTCAGAGAGTGACAAAGAGAACATAAATACTGTTGCCAGGACACATAAAGGGGTTTCCTGTCTTAGCAGCTGACCCATACAGATGGACGGCCACCTGGACAAGGAGAGTTCTTTTTTTTTTGTAACTCTGATGATCATGTGAGGTGGGATGACCATTAATCCACAGACAAATTGGGATCCAAATCTGTCAAAATGTTCATCAGTGTATATTTTAGAGTGAAAAATAAGTGTTTCTTCCCATCCAGGAACTGCCACTGTTCATTATAGTGGCACAGAGCAGCAGTGTCTAAGTCATTCCTCAGTGGCCGGTATCCAACATGTTTTAGCTCTTTCCCTGGTTTGATACAACTGAATCAAATTTTGGTTTGAAAGTTTTTGCTCTGGTGTTTTGCACCCAGTAGTTTTTTTTTGTTCTTTCTGGTACATGGTGACCTTGACGAATCTGCTACATAACACATTACGGAGCTTTAGATCCATTTTCATGTATTGAAGTTTCTAAGATTAACTAATGTTTTATAAAGTTTGATAAAGTTGTAAATGGATTTGGGGAGTTTAACCTTATTAGAAGGAACATTCCAGCCTTGTTGCTAAATAAAGTTTACCCACCCAGACAGGACCATGTCACTGAGTCTTACCTTGTCTTGAGTGGAAATGGTGGCCAGATGACCCCAGTCGCTGTAGTGGGCGATGTATCTGGCAGTCCTGGCCGTCTCCTGGTGTGGAGGAGGAAAGCTGCTGCCGCCGGACTTCTTCACCTTCTCCACGGGATACGAGAACAGCCGAGAGGACAGCTGCGCCGCTTCTCCGCTTTCGGGCTCCACCTGCTCTCTGAGTCCCGGAGTCTCCAGGCGGTCTCCGAAGACGTTGGCTTTCCACAGCCCGGCGCCGTCCACCAGCAGCGCCGGTGCAACCTCTTCGGACAAGTCGGCATCTTCTACATCCACGTCGTTGGAAGACACGACCCAGGACACGGAGCTCCTGAGGGTGTAGCTCCGGCAAAGACACAGGAGGCTGGCGCACAACGCCAGGGGAAAGTAACGGGGCCTCATGGAGGTAGGAGGACGGCCGTTCACATCCACTCTGGTGTTTACAAACTCACGTGTGGGCGATTTCATAACACGAGGGCGTTCGGCTGGCGGAGGTAGCTTTCTGCAGCGACCTCTGGTGGTCCATGTTGTGAAACTGCATCAAATTTCACTACGCTTACACGAAAACCTCACTCGTTATTTTTAATCATCTTTTGGGTGCATATTGGGTGTACATATAAAAAAAATATATATATTTTTAAAAACATGTCCATTTTAATTTTTGTTCATGTATGCGTTTAGATTTTTTTTTAAATATATTGCATACTGAGTGAAAACCAGATTTCTCGTTAATAATATTTTAGTGAACATACACCAACTGCCCAATAGGTGGCAGTGAGTGGAGCAAAACAATAAAGCAGCTTATTTGCACCAAGCCCCACACAAGTAAGAAAATGGCTTTAAAATAAATCTATTCTAGTTCTGCTGTTATGCATAAAGGGGCTCAATGAAAGAAAACTACTTAGTAGTTATGTAGTAAATGCATAATTACTGGTGCACTGTTTAATTGTGGAGGTAAATTATGCTGAATAAAAACATGATGCAACTCAGTAATTTTGCATAAATGTACAGAAATAGATCAAGAATTACCAATTGATCTATTCTCTTTTGTTCAGTATTATAACATGAAACATTTCACTTCCTGTAAAAATCAGCAAATTTTATGAATTCTAATTCACTTTTTGTAAAAAATAAAAATAAGAAAGGTTTACATGTGCACACTGCTATTTCCTTAAGGACTGTAAGGGGGTGAGAGATTATAATTTTGAAGTATATGGAGTATTGAAATGTTTTCCTGTTCGTTAGATAGGCTCTCACTTCCATCTGGAGAGTTCAGTGCTCTGCAGGAAATATCTCGATGTTACCGTAAATTATGCAGGTCCTGCAGTACATTAATCTTTTTAATGAGCTTTTTCATTCTGTCTTGGGGTTTTTTTTCTGTTCCTGCTGGGCAATGACCCATCTTTTAGGTCTTACTTGCAGAGACCTAAACTGTAAAACGCTATGTTAGGTTAGGTACAGGCAAGTATCTACACAAGATAATAAAAAGTTTCAGCACTTTTCTATGTACATTAATGTATATCATAGGAGGTTATTTAGTAAACTGCCATGCAGTCCTTATTTGATAGCACACATTTTGACATGTCATAGGTGAAATAACATGAACATGGCTGTCTTGCACCTGGGGCAAGATTTTGCTGTTTTACATTATTCATTATCAAAGCAAATAAAATAAAGTTACACATCAAAATGTCATTTAATATACTCGTAATGTTTTTATGCTGCACAAGAGGCGTGTTTGTGGTAAGCACTTTAAGTACCAAATTTAAAATATACATTAAAAGAAAAATTTTTTTAGACATCCTTTCCCAATGCAATTTATAATTTATAAAATCTGCTGATGTATTATGCAATGGGCTAATTAATAATGAATAATAAAAATGTCAATCAATCACAACCACATCGTTCATCAGAGATGTAAAGTATGAGAAAGACAGATTGTTTTATACCATGTAAAATCTTAACTGACCATGGTAAGGTTTGTATCTTATTAATAAGATTCTCATCAGCTTTTTTGTATGTAAATGTCTAAGAAAGACATCATGGGAGAATCTGCTCAGAATGCCTGGAGCTTCAAAATAAAGCAATGAAATAGATTTTAACCATCTTCACTTTTCCTTATTTGTGATTAGTTTTCTTAATTCAAGGTCTATAAATAGGATAAGAAAATGAAGTTCTCTTTCTGGTAGACTGTTGTATCATTGCCTGTAGATGGTGCTGTTAGTTAAATTTCTCGACATAAAATTAGAGAAACCAATAACTTTTGTTTATTTTTGCTCAGCTCTTTGAAAATAAAATGTTCGATAAGAGAAACTAATAAAATTTGTTTGTTTGATTATCATAAACATTTTTACAGTAATAAACTATCTAATATAATTAGTAACGATTCATAAACATCTTTTTATGACGTGGGATCATAATGAAATTAATTTACTGAGTCTCTCTTTCTGTTCCTAAAACAATAAAACTTTGTGATTACATAGAAACGGTGTAAAATTTTTCCATCACATCTGATCAACACCTTCCAGGCAGCTTTACTCAACCTTTATCTTATTCTCTCATTCAAATCAGTACTTATTCTTGTTTCCAGAACCCGTAAATCTCTCAGGTTCCCCTCTTAGCCCGTGCTCTTATCGCTCCAAGCCATTGACTTCCTCTTAGCCAGCTCCATCCAGGACGGCTGGCTGCTGTCAGAATGCAGCGCTGATGAACGAGTGAGTAAAGAAGATGGGGAGGAGGGCAACTCCACATTTTTCTGGGTCCATTTGTCCTCAGGAGGCTTTTCTATAACCCTGGACGGGCTGGATTCTACACAATGCAAAGAGGGAAAACTGTTCAACACACCTCAGCTTAGCATTGTCAATATTAGGGAAGCAGCACCTATAAACTCACAGTGCCTCAAATCATTCTACATTTCGCACATTTAAACTAAAAACTATTTGCAATGTGCCTCAAGTCATATTTGGGACACAGCAAACGTGGGGAACTTCTGGTCAGATAGAACCAAAACCGAAATTTATTACTCTAAACTCAAACCTTGTGCTTGGCACTAAAGTACCACTGCTCATTGAGCACCTTCCCTTCAGTGAAACATGATGGTGATCGTATCGTCCTGTGGGGATACTTTGTCATTTTAATTTAGAGTCTATAAGTTCAAATAATTTAAAACAATAAGTCGTTCAAGCTTCAAACAGCTCTGTGCCAAATTACATCAAGCACAGTGAAAACAGTTTTGTGGTTCATGTAGGTGGATTTACATTTGTTTGTGATATTCCTTTTTAATCCACAAATTGAAATTGAAAAATTTGAAGACATACAGTACAGACCAAAAGTTTGGACACACCTTCTCATTGAATTCAATGAGAAAGTGTGTCCAAACTTTTGGTCTGTATTGAGTACAGACCAAAAGTTTGGACACACAGTTGTGTCCAAACTTTTGGTCTGTACTGTATGTGAAGGGAATGACAGTGGAAAGTGGTTCGAAGAAACGAAGAAAGCAGATAACAGTGAATCTTGAAGTGCTGCATTCCACTTAGTTCCGAATTTAAAATGTGAGTCAGAAAATAACGTCAAACCCAACTTAAACATGTTTTGCTATGCCAACAATCAACAATCCAAACTAATGTAAATACATTTGTTTTCTCTCCACTAAAACATGGCAGCTCTATTGGATTTTGAGGTTGGGGTTGGTGAGAAACCTCCACCTGTCCATTGCTTCAAATTCTCAATCGGGGTTTTTCTTTCAAGCTAGGAAGTTCTACTTAAAAACATGAAGTGCAAATGAATATAAATGCTTTTGCTTTTATGTGACAAATAATAAACAGAAAACTCCAATGACTGCTTTAAAATGCCTCAACAGTACTGTGGCACCTGGAAAATCTAGTATTTTGTGAGATGGCACAAAATGTCCTGGAACCAGTGGTTTAGCTCAAGGTTCATTCGTGTGCTTAAATGGTCGAGTGGAAGTCTAAACTTAAATCCAACCTGAAATCTGTGACAACACTGAAATGTTAATATTCATAGACACTCTTCATATCATCTGACTGAACTTAGGTTATGCTGCAAAGAGGAATAGAGAAGTAAATTATGTGCAAAGCTAGTAGTAGACATTCCCAGAGGACTTGCAGCTCTTACTGCAGGTAAAGGTGGTTACAACATTCTGACACCAGGGGGGCTAAATACAGACGTACATCAACCTTTTGTAAACATATCTGAAAACCATGTATCATTTTACTAATTATTCTATGCTTTGTGTTGGTATGTTGCAAAGTCTTTGCGGATGCAATGTGACAGGGTGCATAAATGTTGAAGTGGTACTGTATTGCAATGACAAACGTGTGCCAACATACCTGCTGATTTTGCCACTTGTCTAATTTCCATTGTATCTTTGCTTAGAGGGAAAAGATAAGCCAGAGTGTCAGTGTCACTCGAGGTCTGCATTTGTGCTTGAGATTTCTTCTGTTCCACCTGAGAAAGGTATAAAATTATTTATTTTTCACAAAATTAGCAAAGACTTATTTTACTATTCAGATAAAATGACATATTAGTTCAGCACCAAATATAACTTTTGAATCTAAATAATTTATTCTGTATAACTATCTGATTTAAGTATCAAGTTGTGTTACAATAGCTTTACTGACAGTTCCACAAGAGGGATACCGCACCAAAGTGCGACTAACCTCCTTTAGCAATGGTGGCGTTGTCCATTCTGCCCGTTTCTCCATGAAGGCAACCCTGTCGGCCGCTGATCCAGTCCAAAGTACCCGCTTGCTTACGAGGGATGGACTTTCTTTCGGAACACTGAATTCTTTTTCTCTTCTTTCCAAGGCAAAGTCAAGAGTGGGAGCTGCAGCTGATGTGACTGCAGGTTCTGAATCCAGAGCTGAAGGTACATGTTTGAATTGAGTGGCAGGTTGGAGACCTTGACTGGTCCAGCAGGTTTGCTGCTGGGGAGAGGATTGGTTAGGCTGTGCAAGCGACTGGGGCGCGTTCCTTCGTGTAAATGTAAATGGAGACGTGTTGCCTATTAGAGGAGATGAGGGTGATGGAGAGTGGGTTGTTCTTGGGATGGCCTGAGGGTCTGATTGAGCTCTGTTAGGCTGCATCTGGCCTTGGCTCATTTGTCTAGAGATTGGAGAGTCTCTAGAGCTGCATGACTCAAACTGAGTTATCAGCGTCATCTTCTTTTGCGATGCTGGTGCCGAGGGTTTGACAGCTTGCTCTTCGCCACTGCTTTGAACGGATTCTTCTTTCATTTTGTCTGATGATAGCTGTGGTGTGCTCTGTTGAATCTTTGTCTGGTTCTGCACCTGAGGTCCAGTGATTGTCTCTTCTTGGCTTTTAGGCCGAGCTCCAGTTTGTGTGCCAGTAAAATCTCTTTGAAATCTGCTGGTCAAAAGATGTTGGAGACTCCTGGTCTTTTCCATGGCCAAACTCATCCAGGACACATCAGATGAGGATGCTTGTGAGCTAGGCTGAGTCACCTGGGGGGCAGTTTCAGATACCCCTAGGTGCATGGAAGTTGTTTGGACTTCTACGGGAGTGGTTTGAGAACTTTCTTCAAGTGAAGTGTTGCGCCTGACTGGAAGGGTAACGCCGAAAGGAGCTGGATCTGTGGAGTGACACAACTCTGTTAGACATGTTAGCCAAGTGGTATTTTATTGAGTGCAAAGTTCCTGTGTGATTGCAAGAAGTCTTATCTTTCTGGATTGATTATTTACAATGTGGGACCTTGCTATGAAGACACAGCTGCACAGCATGCAATGTTTAACTAGAGTACTAAAATTATGCAAAAGTTGCAAAAACACACTACATGTTTCAATACATGCATTGTCTGTAATCTGCACTAAATAGTGTTTTATCTTATCAATGTAATATCAACTGCAAATGTAATCCTTATTTTGTCTGTGCAGTTTTATGTGTTTTTTTTTTTTTAGAAACTTAAAAAAAAAAATTTCACAGGGTGAAAATGTATCAAAAGCCTTAAAATAACTGGTGGGCATTCATCATTGGACAGTCTAAACATTGTGCAGCATTTTGGGTCCTCAATTAAACTCTTCTCCTCAGGTTACCTTATAGGTTTGTGACTTGGATTTACATAGGAGGACTGATGTCATAGAGCAAACTGGATATGTCTTTGTTAATTTGGCAATATGTTTTGGGTTATTGCCCTACTGAGAGACTCAATGATGATTCATCTGAACTTTTCTGGAAGAGGGCACTAGAGTTCTATTCAGAATGTCCTGGTGTTTCAAAAATTAAATGAAGCCATGTGCTCCAATAAGTTTTCCAAAACAAAAAACAAACGACACAAATCTTCCACTATATTTAGCACTGGGCGTGAGGTGCCTATTCTTATATTCATCCTTTGTTATATGCCAGATTGAAAAGCTTATCCTCAGTCTCAGTACCATCTGACTAAGTCTCAGTGAAGTGAAGTCTCAGTAAATATATGACATATAAATGTCATATATTTACATTGGTTTTCTGTCATTCTTCTCATTTATCACTCTAAATGGGTCAATAGACAAGTTCAGGCCAGTCGCTTTCTTGCAGTCCTTTCCTGATTTATGAAGATCAAAGCCCATCTGCCTTGCTTCAATAGAATGCTTTCCTGTCTTTCCCACTTTGAAGAGCACCAGAGAGTCTGAGAAAATCAATTATTCCCTAAAATGATAAAAATAACAGTTGTGACAGACTCACCTGGTGATCTGCGGGAGCTGCTTGTGTTTGCTAGTATCTTTTCAGATATTTGACTGGAACAGTCGACCATTTTCTGTCTTTTCTTTGTGTCGACATCTTGGTCATCGGACAGCAGCGTCGCTGAATGGCGCTGAGAGGCTGTTTCAGAGCGGAACTTGAATGAGCGCGATGTGGAGCGAAGCTTTACGCCAAACGGTGTCCTTGTTTCATCCTCCGGAAGCTCCTTTGCTCCCACAGCCTCATCCACTATCTCCGGAGTGCCGTCCACTCTCGCTGCCTCTACGACATACGTGTCTAAGGGTGAGTTTTTGGCTGTTGTCACTGGTTCTATTTTTTTATAGTTGAGATTTCTTTCCCATGGAAGAGATGAGCCCGTGGATCTGTCTGCAGCAAAGGGGCTTCCTTTAGGCTGTAAACTTTTAACTTCCTCCCTTTCTCTTGTGATTTTTTCTTCTGTTCCCCCAAATGATCTGGTCTTGGCTTCAGGTTTCTCAAGGACTCCAGTAAAATTTTTAAGTTCCTCTCTTTGTCTTGTCTTTTTTTCTTCTGTTCCCCCAAATGGTCTAGTCTTGACTTCAGGTTTTTCCCAGAATCCTGTAAAACCTTCAACTTCCTCCTTTTCTTTTGTTATTTTCTCTTCTGTTCCCCCAAATGATCTGGTCTTGACATCAGGTTTTTCCAGGAACTCTGTAAAATGTTTAGCTTCCTCCTTTTCATTTGTGATTTTTTCTTCTGTTCCACCAAATAATCTGGTCTTGGCTTCAGGTTTCCCAAGGACTTCAGAAAAATATTTAAGTTCCTCTCTTTCTCTTGTGTTTTTCTCTTCTGCTCCCCCAAATGGTCTAATCTTGGCTTCATGTTTTTCCAGGAATCCTGTGACATTTTTAAGTTCCTTTATTTTGCTTGTGTTTTTCTCTTCAGTTCCCCCAAATGGTCTACTTTTGGCTTCAGATTTTTCCCGCAATCCTGTAAAACTTTTAACTTCCTCCTTTTCTTTTGTGATTTTCTCTTCTGTTCCCTCAAATGATTTAGTCCTGACTTCAGGTTTCTCAAAGAGTCCAGTGACACTCTTTAAATCCTCTCTGTCTCTCGTAATTTTCTCTTCTGTTCCCCCAAATTCTCTAGTCTTGGCTTCGGGTTTTTCCAGGGATCCAGTGAAACGTTTAACTTCCTCCTTTTCTCTTGTGATTTTCTCTGAAGCCAAGCTTTTCTTGGCTTCAGGTTTTTCAAAGACTCCTGTTAAACTTCTAACTTTCTCCTCTTCTCTTGTAATTTTATCTTCTATCCCCTCAAATGATCTAGATCTGGCTTCAGGTTTTTCCAAGGATCCTGTTAAATTCTTTAGTTCTTCTCTTTCTTTTGCAATTTTCTCTTCAGCTACCCCGAATGATTTAGTCCTGGGCTTAGACTTTTCCAGGAGTCCTGTGAAACTGCCTGATCGAGGTCTTTCTTCATCCCAGTTTCTGTACAAATTAAAGGAGTCAGATCCTGATGATTGTCTCTTTATTCTTGTTGAGATGTCCTCATTATTTTTAGCCTGTTGTTGCTGAGCAAGAGGTGACCTGGATGTCAACCATGAGCTGAATGGCGAGAGCTGCTCAGAGGACACTTCAGTCATGCTGGCAAAAAAAGTATTTCTCTTGTTTTGGGACGTTACTTGGCTCTCCAAATCCGATTCCTTTTTCTCTTTGATTTCTGAATCAATGTAGGATGAGTGTGGCCGTTTAGTGGGCGATGCATCCAATTGCCCTGGAGGCTTCACTCGAAGAATTGGGAAGGCTTTGGTCTCAGGAAGAGCATTGTTCTGACTGGGTAATTTGGACGTAACCTCAGATGAAACTGGTGACAATTCTTCAAATGTTAGTGGAGAAAGCTGGGAAAGATTGGCCTGTCCTTTGTCTGTCTCCTCTGTTTGTCCCTCTTGAGCAACAACCGCCTTCTCTTGTTCTTGAACACGCTCAAATCGGTCACGGACTTTCAGGTCCCGTAAAGGAGACCCAGATTCAATCTAAAAAGAGAAGAAAAACGGTAAAATATATACTTTTATACTTTTAGCGCTGTCTTTGTGAGGATAGATGTGGATTCTCACCCCAGAAGATGGTTTTCTCTTTGAACTGGCTCTCTGGTTTCTAGGTTTGATCGACATCCTGTGGCGTAAAGCAGATGTATCTAGGGAGGCGGTGAATTCGGCTGGTGTGCTGAAGTCTACCGGAGTCTCAGCTGTAGCTGGTGATGAATAGTTGGGTCCAGATACAGAAAAGTGATGGGAAGGCATTTGGGACGGTGATATTGTTTGAGCCAATTTTGAGATGGGCGAGACTGGAGGAGAAGTTGGCTGAGATGTTGACTGAAAAGAAAAGGCAAGAGGTCACGCTTTATAGCATTTAAAACAAATCATTGATTACTATGATTTAAAAAAGCATATATATCCATGAATTGAGATTTTTCACATTCAACCCTCAAACTTCCATTTATGTGAACAGAATGATGTGCATTTGTGTTCAACTCACAAGGAAATGCTTTTAGAACCACATTTTCCTGCAACTACGGCTGCAGACTTATCAAAAGAATAACAAATTGACCCATTGTTCAGAGAAAATTTTGTCAAGCTCATTAAGACTGTAGGAAAAACATTTGTATACAGTAATTTTTATGTGATGGCCTGGATTCTCTATTGAATTCAGGTCTCGACCCAGAATAAGCAGTTCACTTGATAGACCATAGTCATGTAGCCCAGGCTTCTGCTCCAGCCCAGTCTCATAAGTTTCACAGCCTCTACACGGTTTTCATCCAGGACCTTTTATTCATTCAGCTTCATCTACCTATCAACTCTGACTATCTTTCCTGTCCCAGCTAAAACAAACAAACAAAAAAAGCATCCCAAAGCATGATGCTTCCACTCCCAAGTCTTGAATTGGGAATATTATTTTCAGGTTCAGGTGCAGTGGTTGCTCGATTAAATACCACACTTTTCAACTCCGTTAACTTCATTGGGAAAATTCTGAAGGCAGGTGATTTTTGTTAAGGGTACAACAGCAAATGGAGCAGAATTCAAATTCATCCTGTGTATTTTAAATTCTTAGAACCATAAAATAATTTTCCTTATACTTCACATTGTGACCTACTTTGTGTTAGGCTGTCACATAAAATCCCAGTAAAATGCACTGAGGTTTGTAACAGTAATGAACAAAAACACAGAAGTACCATCTACCAAAAAACAAGCCAGAGTAATAATGGAGCTATATTACATTGTTCTAGCAAATTATTTTTCATTCAAATTCAAAACTACTTAATTGATCCCAAAGGGAAATTAAATAGTACATGATTGTACAATATACTAAAATTGTCTGAACAATATATGTCACATTATTACAATATTCATATTTATGACATTGTAACAAAAACCTTTTACATTCTTAAATTTATAAATATTATCTAGAAGTAAAATATATACTACAAACATGTAAATTATGTTGGTATTTTGTTTTAATAAACAATAATGCATTTTCTTGTTAGAATATAATATATGTTTACCTTACAACATAATTAAATTATGATGGGATAGATTAGAGAATTAGAAAATACCTCGTCAACCAGAACCGATTAAGTTGTATTTCATGCTTGGATTGAGCCATGAAGAGATTATGTTGTTGTTCAACATTGTGTACAGTGCTGTGATAATTATCCGTACACTGATAAGGAACTTAAAACACATGGAGCTGCACAGGAGGCACAATGAGTCTGTTTTGACTGAGGTGACAGCATTCTCAACTCCATTAATGCATACCACACCAGCTGAACTGCATTCAGACAGGTTATGTTGTCTCTCAGGGTGGTGTGAAACATTTACAGAGTATCTGGACCCAAACAGGGTTGAGAAAAGAGAAATGTGGCATCTTGACTGTGTCTAGAGGGAGCAACTGAACGTAGAAGGTTTTATGTTTCAACAAGAAAATGTATTGTTCAAAAATGATCTTTTTGACATTTGCACAAGAAATTATCATATTTTCACAATGTGAATGTTAGGTGGTAAGAATCTGAAAGTTTTTTTTGTTATAACATTATATGCATTTTGCACAAACGTGACAAGTACATTGTTACAACAATAAAGGTTCTTATGTTATAACTTAATTTTGCTCTATTTCTCTTTAGCCTGGTTGACAGCTCTACGCTTCCATACAATATGTGGGAAAGTTCTGAATTATATCTTATCCTGACACCTTTTTCTTATTTTGATTATAGGCCTGCTTATAGTACAGAAGAGGGACTATAAATGTGGTTTAACAATGCATAACAGTGACTAAACAAAATTTATTACTGTTTTTTATCTAATCAATTACCCCCTCCTTAATAAAACACATTGTGCTGTTGTGTTGGTAAAATAAATATAAAATTTAGTATGAAACAGATTTTTCTTCCACTCTTCCATTGGGACTGTTGTATTTGACGCTTTTATTTATTCAGTCTACACCTTGGTGAAGCAAAAATCAGATACTGAATTACCTTTGTGAGGGTTCCCTCTCCTGAGCTTTCATTAGAGTCGTGGAAAGTAAAGTCCTCCGACTGCTGAGTCATTTCCTCTGGACTCCTGATTGGCAGAACCATTGGCGGTGGCCCAAAATGCATCTTCTGCAGCTGGAGCTTCATCTACAGCAGTAAAGCATGGGATGCTGCTGTTAAATGTGCTGCTCCTGCCTTAAATTCCCCGTAAAGAGAACAAGAAGCCATACCTGCAGAGATTTGATTTTGCTGTGAACATTCTCCTGAGATGAAACCCTGACTGGATCCGGGTCCGAAAGGACCTGATCATCCAGAAAGATGCTTTCGTGGGAAAATGCTCGTGAGCCCATTGTACCCTGAGAACTTTTAGTGACAGAGAATAGAAGATTGAGGGGAATAAGGATGTGAAATTAGATGTACTATTTGCAAAGCTTTTTTGTCAGCTGTACACTCACGCTAAATTTTCATCTGAACCAAGTCCTTTTCCAGCGGTTATATCACTAGCTGACTGGCTGAGCTTGGCATCTGCCTCTGCACCCTTCTTCTTAGCCCTCCTGAAGAAACGGCTTTTCAGAGACTTGATTTTGGAGCTTTTACGTTCTGTAAGGGCCAAGAAAGAGGCAGATTCAGGCTGATTCACACAAAGGCAGAACAAATTCTATCACATCTCCAAAATCTTTTGATTTTGTCTTTTTTTTTTCTTTTTTTTTAAACCCTTCCAATTTAACAATTTTCTGCAAGAGATAATCTTACTTGTGACGTCCTCTGTGCCTTCTTCATTGTCTCCTGAGAACGACTCCATCTGTTCGATCCTTTAAAAGAAAACATACGGAAAAGGACAAAAATGTGTTATTATGAGGAGACATTTACAAAAAGCACTTGCCTCCACAAAAACTCCACGTATACCATGTTTGCGGGCTGTTCTTCCATGGTGGAGTACATTTAAAATGATATGAACATAGCAGTGGTGTGCTCTTTGTTCTCAAGCATAAATACAGACATGCGGTTCAAAGGTTTATTACAGGGCTGATTATCAGGAGCAGAAATAACCTTTGCTGAAAAGCAGGCAGCGGTGGGCAGCATCTTGCCCTGATCAGCAAAATGCAATCATTATTAAGAATAGCTAATTTATTATATTATCCAGGTGGTCTTATTAGTATAATAATTATGGTACCAATTAAGTTTATGCAGCAGAACAACAGGCATCGTTACAACATTCAAATGAAACAACGGAGTCGCGTTCATATGGTCACTTCTTAAATGATTTTCTGCAATGGCTTTAATTTTTATTTTGTAGCCTTGTTCAGAATTTTATTTGATCAATAGTGTGTTATGTTCCGGGGTTCTGGCTGCATGGTGGGAGTTCCTGTGCACCCTTATTACCTTTTACCACCAGATGGCGACAGGTTCCGGCTGGAGTGCGGTGCATTATTATCCGCAGCTGTTCGTGATCATCCTCATCAGCGGCGCAGACTTAAGGAGTTGGCCGCCAGTCCAGCGTCGCCTGAGTGTTAGCCAGTCACGGTACCTCTGAGCCCCCCTGAGCCTGTCTCTGTGTTTCTAGTTGTCTTGAACATTCTAGTAATTATCTTTATCTACTCCGTTGCCTTTTAGGTGATCCTTTGATGAGATCCCGGTTGAATTCCTGGCTTTTGAACCATCCTCGTGACGCCGTGGAAAGTATCCACAGGTTGCCCGAGTTCCCAGACTTACCTCTCCGTTGTTTTGGCAATTATCTCCTGGACCCCACGGCTGGCGGCCGTACCACTCCTCCGTCCTCCCAACAAGCTCTATGTTCCTGTCTCTGTCCGAGCCCGTTTCCTCCACTGGATCCATGCCTCAAAATTCTCTGCACATCCCGGAATAAGCCGTACCATTGCACTCGTCCTCCGCAAGTTTTGGTGGCCTTCTGTCCATAAGGATGTCAGTGAGTATGTCCAAGCCTGCACCACCTGTTCCAGAAATAAGACCTCTCACCAACCTCCATCTGGTCTCCTGCAACCTCTCCCCGTCCCCAAACGACCATGGTCTCACATATCTATAGATTTTGTTACCGGCCTACCTCCTTCCAAGGGCATGACCGCCGTCCTCTCCATCGTCGACCGTTTCTCCAAGACCTGCCACTTCGTTCCTCTCCGTAAGTTGCCCACGGCTTTTCAAACCGCTCAACTTCTGATCAAACACGTTTTCCGACTCCATGGCATCCCACAGGACATCCTCTCTGACCGAGGTCCTCAGTTCGTCTCTCAGGTTTGGAAAAGTTTCTGTTCGGCTCTCAACGCATCTGTCTCACTCTCTTCCGGCTTTCACCCCCAGACCAACGGTCAAACCGAACGGCTCAACCAGGACCTGGAAACCACTCTCCGCTGCTTCACCTCCACCAACCCCTCTGACTGGTCCCAATTCCTCCCTTGGGTGGAGTACGCTCACAACAGCCACATCTCGGCAGCTACCGGTATGTCCCCGTTCGAGGCTTCCATTGGTTATCAACCCCCTCTTCTTTCCTCAGAGGAAAAGGATATCTCGGTCACCTCAGTCCGTCATCACATCCGCCGTTGTCGGAAGGTCTGGAACACTGTTATCAGTAACCTCAACCACACTGCGGATAGAAATAAGCGCCTGGCTGACCGGAAGAGGAGACCAGCACCCATATACGTCCCTGGTCAACAGGTTTGGCTTTCTTCACGTGACGTTCCGCTCAAATCCATTTCCAGAAAGCTCTCTCCCCGATACATTGGTCCCTTCCCCATTGAAACCGTACTCAGTCCGTCGGCTGTCCGTCTCCGTCTGCCCGCCTCCCTCCGCTCCCACCCCACCTTCCATGTGTCCCAGATCAAACCGGTCCAGACCAGCACGCTCTGCCCTCCAGCCGCACCCCCCCCACCCCCCCGTGACATTGATGGCCATCCTGCATACACCGTCCGTCGGATCGTGGACTCCCGTCGGCGAGGTCGCGGCTGGCAGTACCTCGTCGATTGGGAGGGCTACGGTCCGGAGGACAGGTCCTGGATCTCTGGTTCTTCCATCCTGGACCCTTCCCTTATCTCCGACTATCGTTCCTCGTTGCCTTCCAGTTCGTCTAGGCCGCCAGGTGGCGACCGTTGAGGGGGGGGTACTGTTATGTTCCGGGGTTCTGGCTGCATGGTGGGAGTTCCTGTGCACCCTTATTACCTTTTACCACCAGATGGCGACAGGTTCCGGCTGGAGTGCGGTGCATTATTATCCGCAGCTGTTCGTGATCATCCTCATCAGCGGCGCAGACTTAAGGAGTTGGCCGCCAGTCCAGCGTCGCCTGAGTGTTAGCCAGTCACGGTACCTCTGAGCCCCCCTGAGCCTGTCTCTGTGTTTCTAGTTGTCTTGAACATTCTAGTAATTATCTTTATCTACTCCGTTGCCTTTTAGGTGATCCTTTGATGAGATCCCGGTTGAATTCCTGGCTTTTGAACCATCCTCGTGACGCCGTGGAAAGTATCCACAGGTTGCCCGAGTTCCCAGACTTACCTCTCCGTTGTTTTGGCAATTATCTCCTGGACCCCACGGCTGGCGGCCGTACCACTCCTCCGTCTCCCCGCTGCTCTCGTGCCTACCTGTCCGCTGCCCACCGCACTCCTCCGTTGTTCCTGGACCCACCAAGAACCGAGACCCCGGACATACTCGGTTTCCCCTCCAAGACTCTGTTCATCAGCAACAAGTAAGACCAGCCTGTTTTTTCCCAGAAAGATTTCCTTCCTTCCCACGACCCCTGAACTCACCACTCTGTTCTTTCCTCGTAGTGAACCATTGTTGCCGTCCCTGTTTTTGCCCCTGGACCAGACCATCCTGATTCTCACTGATAATTGTGTGATCTTTATTAAATCATTTAACACTGATCCTACCTCTCCTGTCTTGTGTTCTGCATGTGGGCTTGTTAAAAACTACCATCATGACATAGTGACTATTGCAACAATCCAATAATCTCTGAAATGTATTGAGTAAGATTATTCAATGGCGACTTTTCCACGTTTTGTCTTCTTATAACAACAAACTTCAATGTATTTTGTTCATATCTTATGTTATTGATTGATGGAAAGCAGCACAGTAGATGTATGTTTAGGGTCAATATCCAGCAGGATGGTTAGCCTCCAGCTCAGGTTTTCTTAACAGCTCATCTGACCCATGTGAAGAAAGAAAAACAATCCCACATCATGATGCTGCCACCACTACACTATGTCTTATTGTGGGGATGCTTCACTCAGGTTGATGAGCAAGGTGAATTTGTTGACAGTGTTTTAGACCAAACAACTTTTTATGACTTTCTCTCAAGAGTAACTTTCCTCTTGCCAGTCTTCCACAAATGTCAAATGTTTGTTTAGCTGTCAATTTACAAGGCAACCATGTCTTGGTAGGTTTACAGTTGTGCCAAACACTTGTAACTTTTTGGTGATGGATCGAACACTGACATGTTTAAACCCTGAGACATTGTTTCCTGTCTTAACCCTGCTTTAAACGTCTCCATAACACCATCCCTGGCTGTTCTGCTGGTCTTCTTATTACTGTTTGTTCACTATTGTTCCCCAACAAACCTCTGAGGCCTTCACTGAATGGTTGCTTTTATGTTGGGATTGTATTACACACGGGTGGAGTCTGTGTACTGACTAGGTGTGTACTGAAGGCCATTTGTTGCATTATATTATTTCTAGGGATACCCAGATAAATGGTGGATGACAACCACCAAACGCACACCACACGTTTTTGATTTTATACCTGTATAAATCTTTTTAAAATGCTTTTTCCTTTGTGTTGCTCTGTTGAATTAAACCCCAATAAAAATACATTTATGTTTGTGGATATAAAGTGACAAGAAGTATACACTTTAGGAAGAGTGAAAGTGAATTTTATGAACACTAGAGCCATTCTAGAAGAGATTCAAAATCTTCCCAGCTCTTCCAAGATGGAAGGATTTAAGACTAAGGTCTTAAATCTGGCTGCGTTTTGTATATTTTTGTATTGTAACGTCGCTCTGGTGTTTGTGAGCTGCAGCCACTCTGTGTTTCATGCTGTTGTGCCTCAGTCGTCAAGGAGTCAAAAGGGTGTAATCTTGCTTGCCTGACTGATAACACCAGATAGATCAGGTTATAGGCAAACATGCAAAGTCCATACTGCACCTTGTCTAATGGAGCACACCTTCTTAAAAGGATACAAACACATGATAACCATGTGACAATAGAGGGAGGGGCAGGAAGAGTAACCCTAAAATATAATTTTCCTTGTGCTTTTAGGCTAAAAATTAAATCAACATGAAATGAAGTTGTGATATTTACAGAGCCAAACAACAGCATCTAGAGAAAAAGAGGATAATCTGGTGGATTATTGACAATGCAGAGAGATTCTAGTAAGATTTCACAGCAGCACAGTAATCCACAGACAGAGCTACATCGGAGTATTTCATTCAAAAACATAACATTTCCAAGAATTTCACCTGGAAAAACTCAATCACTCCCTCTCCATGCAGTCTGAAACTCACCAAACGACCAAACCAGCAGCGCGGCTTCCCTCCCTCCTGTTTGTCCTCGTCTCCAGTCGGAGTTCTCAGTCGTGTGACAGACCTAATGTTTAACCCTCAGGCTGACATCATCCACATCTGCAGAAGCAGAGGCAAAGGAGCGAAGAAAAGTGGAAAAAACAGGCTGGGAGAAGAATGGACAACAGAGGGAGAAGGTCACTGCATGACAGGATAAGCAAATGCACAAAGAGAAAAGAGGACAGATGAGAATGTGTGTGAGAGAGAGAGAGAGAGGGAGGGATACTCTATTACATTAGTGGCACACTGTGGCCCTCTGCGCTAAGCTCCTTATAAAACGCTAACCTGGTTTTTAGGCCCAGAAATGAGAGTAGAGGGAAAAAATAAAGCTCCAGTCCAGTTGGAAGGAGGGCATGCACACAGGAATCATGGCTCATGAGATTGTTTATAGACCACACTAGGTCATTCGCTCTCCCAGATGAATACAGGGAGAAAAGTCTGGGACAAAAAAACAAAACAAAAAACAAATTGAAATTGTCACTCATAATTTAGTTGTCTTATATTCTTGGTACGGTAATTTCTAAGGCTAAAATTTGTCTTTTTAAAGGCATTAACTTTTTTGACATTCTTTTATGGTATTAAAAAGAAGCAAAGTATAAATAACAAAAAAAGGCAGAAACTACACTATATAGGCATTGGTTCATGTGAGTGAAATAAAGTAGCTTAGAATGGATTTAAAAATGCAAAAATATTTAAATAAAAAGTTTGTTTGAAGTTTTGTTTATTTACAGTGTCAATTTACAAAACACCATAAACTCTTTGCAAGACAGCAGGTCCATTTCATATCCAGTTACACAGAACTGAGCTCCTTAATGATTAGTTTCAAATCTATCAGATTAAAATAATGACTACATTCCTCTCAACTAATACATAAATGTAGAGAAGCAGGAAGAATATGTCCATTCATGGATTTCTCTCTGGTTAAAACATAAAGACCAATATGCATGGCTGCGTTTTGTGACCTGTGTATAATGTGATTGTAGATTATTTACATTATTTACGCTACAAACAGATAATCAGAACATGAACTGAACTCTTTCCCTCCCTGCTGTGGAGAAACGGAGGGAAACTGACCTTATTTACTGCATGTGATTGTCTCTTGTTCAGGAGGTTTCCTCATGGATTATAATTTCTTCATCTCTGAACCCAGATGAGGACTGTGCATATCGAGATTAAGGCTGATAGATAATCCGATCACAGAGCCGTGTGAACCCATGAGAGTCACCCTTCAGTTAAGCAAAAGGTTTCCCATGAAAACCTTTTAGAAAACCATTTAGATTTTTATTTTCCTTTAACCGGTTTTATTTATTAATTTATTTTTTACAAAATTTTTTTTATTTCAACATGTTGACTGGTAATACAGACGTTATCACAGCGCATTACCTGTTTTTAAAAGAGGGATTCAGTAAACAAATATGTAAAATCTCCTTGTTAGTTTTAATACGTTTTTAGTAATTTTATCAGTTTTTTTATGAGTGCATGAGCGCCACGTTTTCTGTAATCCCAGCCCTTCATTCCACCATCCCTGTCAGTTTAACCCCATTTAATTGAAAATAAACAAAAAACAAACAAAAGAAACACGTGACAATAATGGAACAGAAATCAAGCTTGTAAACAAAGACGTGATTTCTTAGCATATATAGCTTAATTTGTGACACACAACACTCAGCCTGCTGATGCAACATGGTCAAAGTCAGTTGAACAGCTGGTGTCAGTGTGCCTTAAGATAAGCTTGAGATTGTATCAACAAAAAAGAAACCAATGTTTAGCCACTTATACCACTCTTGTTGAATCAGATATAAAGGCATAAAAATACGTCTTTTACTACAACTATAAAATTTAGTTCCTAACATAGTATTTGTAATAATATATATTATTTGATAATATAACATAATATTTGAAACTTTTTTTTTTAAATGTGCATTTTAAAAGAGACGTGTTGTGGTTTTATGCATCTATAAATCACTTTTCACAGCTTATTTAAACAAGACTTTATTTATTTCCTTTTTGGTAAATTAGCCATTTTCAGATTTTAACTAAAAACTTTTTAAATAAATTGGGGAAAGAGCCGTGGTCCTCCACCAGTCTGATTCATCCTTGGACAACAAACCTGAAGCTGCCACATTCATCTGTTCAAAACCTATGCAAATGTTAAATGTTCAACCTTCGTACCATTAAGGAAAGAGACAAGTTATGTGTTTCAGAGGTGAACCTGCATGGACCAAAAATATAATTCTACAAAACCCTCAAATGTATGTAAACTGGTCAAATAAATCTTGAAATTTAGCAAAGAGGCATTTCTTATTAACCCCAACCCCAGTTAAGATTATTTTATTACAAATGAATGTTTATATCTCTTATTTGTCTCAGTCTAATTCTCCATACTGACCAGGTCTCTCTGACTGAAAAGATTTATTTTTGTAGGATTTTTTCAACTAAATATTAATACATTTTTAAAAGATCCCATTTTTATCTAATATCCTTCATGCCATTATTATCATGGCTTTATGAATTTAAGATAGCTTTTTATTCATATTGCTTAACCACAAAAAAAAACAGTGTTGCATTTATAGATCAGTAAAAGAACATTTTAATTATTCAGAAAATGTATTAAAGCATTTTAACAGCTTATGCCATCACACATTCATACAAGATTCTAAAAAAGCAACCTTAATAAATACGACAAAAGAGAGGCGGGTGTTCAAAAGAACGTCTTAAAGTAAAGAAAGTTTTAATAGTCCTGTCAACTTTGGCTATGACACACCAGTGCAAGAAAAATCCAGCGGGAGAAGCTGTATGTTAAGGCAAAATTAAAATCAATGCAGATGTGTTTCGGTTTAGTTTTTGAGGTCAGTCTCTGAAGTTAGAGGAAAATGTTATTTTGAGCAGGATGAATATCATAGAGTTTTTGTGTGTTTGGTGTGGAAAATGTCAACAGAAGTCTCATGGCAGTGTCTGAGGTCGTAGTCACAATATCCGATAGAGAACCGGCCCTGTTGGACACAACAATCAGAACTTAACATCCACAGATAACAGAAAAAAAGATGATTACTCAGAATATGAAGCTGCAGTCTCACCTTAGGCTTCTTAAAGTAATCCAACCCTCTTCCGATTTTTATAATCCAACCATTGTCAAACCTATAAACAGTTACCAGAGTATTAATTCCTCATTTTGAACACAAGAAAAAAAAAACATCGTTGCACATAGTTGTAAACTGAAAGCAAACAAGAAAAAAAGCACCCTGTAGGTAAAAGACACACCTGATCTCCCTGTCATGGATGGTGGAGGAGTACTGAACATCCAGAGTCACCCCATGACCCCCCAGACTGTCCCTCAGCTCGGACAGAGCGCTGCTCTGCTGGGTGTTATCACCCTGGACAAAAAAACCATCAGAATCATTAACATCTGTGACTGCTTGACATTCGTCACACAATGTCAGCTCATTATTTAGGTAACCTACTTCATCCTGGGATGTGAGGAGGTGGATCTTATTCACCTTGCCGCACGATTTTAGCAACATCTCACAGAACCGTAGGAAGTTGTACAACTGGTGCAGAGGAGACGAACGGGTTTAATTAGCATTAATAAAGCACGTTTGTGCTGAGAGGAGACTTCAAACTATTAAACTGTATGAAGTTTAACTCAAAGCTTAAATATGATTCACATGAGTTAAAGATAACAACAGCTGTGTAGGAAGATACATTTTCAGAAAAAAATGTTATTTAAAAACAGGACTTTTAAAGAATATTAGAATAAATTGAACACCAAGGCAAAAAAATAAATAAAACAATAAAAAATAAACCTTAATTCTGAAACACCGCCTCTGAGTAAAAATCTAAATCTCATATTATGAAATAAGAATTTAACTTTTTTTAAACCACATTTTTGATTACTCTTATCTGTATCTTCCTTTTTTTTTTTTTTTTACCACATCCTCATCCTTTTGTTCGCTTACTCTCTATCTCTAAGAATATGGATCCAGTGCGGGCAGCAAAGGGAAAGAAAGAAGGGAAAAATGTAGTATTTCAATGCAGAATTTTCATGCATGGCAATGCACCAACTCTTGTTTCCTTTAAATTTTGTGGCAAAATACAAGAAAAATTTAAATTGAATCACAGCGTAACCCTGATTATCAGAATACAGACACAAGTAGCTGCTGCCATCTTTGAGCAAAGCCTAATATGAATGAATCCAGCAGAAAGAAACCACACAATAATAAATAAAAGAGAAAAAACAGGGATCACACCTGGTGGGTATGACGTATGTATGGGTCCTCCACCCAAATCTCAGAGAGAGCGCTGCTGATGTATGGTTTAAACAGAGCCTCATAGCAGTAGCCTGTGGCATCCTCCGAGATCTTTATCTGCTCGTGATATTTCCCATCTGTCAGCACGAGAAAAAATACTTACATTTTCCAAGTTTTGTGTCATTACAACCAAAAACATCACGGTATTTTACATGAATTTTATGTGATAAGCAAACAAAAAGGGGTGCATTATTGTGAAGTGAAAGAAAAAGAATGTATAAATTTTATTCATTTTTTAAGTAATAAGAATAGTTTGTATTCAGTCAGGTGTGTAAAAGTGAATCTCAGCATAAATTCAACTGTTCTGGAAAAGTGTCAGAAGTTTGTCAGAGAACATTAGAGAACAAACAGCATAAGAAACGCAGGAAAAGGTTATAGAGAGGTTCAAGGCAGAGGTTAAAAAACAATATCCAGAACTTTGGACAGCTCACAGAACCTTGTTCATTTCTTCCTCTGAACATGGAAATGTTATCACACAACTGCAATTACCACATTAAAACCTAGGAAAACGCGTCAAGGAGGAAATGTAAATATGTTGACGCGGTATGGAGAGTTCTGGAAGTCCTGTGTTTGATGACAGTACCTTCTTTCATCTGGTTAACATGAGATTTGATTTGCTCTGCTCTGTCCATGTAGCCCTTGATCTTCTCCCTGTAGTGTCCTCTCTTTGAGTCATCTTTCAAAGCTGTTAAGACCGGAAGGAAACATGTGAGCTGAGAGTTGTGAATTTTAATGTTTACATCAGGAACAATGGGATACCTTTCAACACGTCTAAGAGCAGCTGGATTCCCTCCTGGTAGCAGACCAGAGACTCCTGGAAGCGGCCGCTGTGGTCCAGCTCCACGGCTCGTTTCAGAACTGACACGGCCGAAGCCTCCATCCCGGACACGTGGTTCTCTGTCATTTTCCTTTATGTTTTTTTTACCTTTTAATATTTATTTTTATGTTATCGCTGGTTCGTGCTTCATTTGTAAAAGAAAATAACCTAAAAATTGGTGGAACTCGCCTAGAAGTTGAAAGCTATCTAAGAGCTCCTGCAAAATAATTCCCCAGGAAAAGGTGATGGTTCATTTGTTAATTTCAGATACGCAGATGAAAAAAGTTTTGAAAAATACTTATAAAAAGTGCTTATTTATCTAGATACAATTCTTAAACTTTTAAATGTGCATTTTAGACAAGTAATAAAGTTTTATTTTAAAATGAAAAAATAAAGGAAGGAGTGTTTTCCAACCGGTACAGTTTAGATGTAACTCAGTCACGTTTCCGGTTAGCTTCGTGCAGGTGAAACCCAGGACAAACGCGTTTAGGCTGTTTTGGAGTATAATGTTATTTTTCTCGAAAAGGGGATTTGGTGGTGAATTTAGTGAATATTGTTAGACATTAGGCTCTCAACTTAATTGCGACTTAACGTTAGCATTTTTTATATTTAGCCTTTAGCGGCGCTGTAACCTTGGCGTTTTGCGTCTGAGTAGCAGCTTGTGCCTCACAAATTCAACATGTCAGGCATTTGCCGCAGTTTGAGCTTTCTCACAAGTAAGGTAAGTGTTTTAGTATATTTAGGGCATATTCGTGGAAATTTCAATTTTATTCTTTATTATTTTCAAAGGTGTCATACAATTGATGGCTCTAATCTCTACTTGGGCTATTTGACTCGTACAAAATATTACTTCTACTGGTCATAATTATTTATCAATCATATGGAGACATTTTCTTGGAGACATTTCTTAGCTGTTGTTAAGCTGGAAGCGACCAAAGCTGCAAAGAAACACAACAGTGAAGAGATAAAAGGACCAGCAATACAGGGAGACAATTATTCATGCACACTCTCAGACGTAGGATCATTTAAAAATCGTCAAATAATTTTGTATTGTATTGTGGAGTCTCCGAGAAAACACAGTTGCAGTTGGAGAATAGATATGGAATATGGAAGATTAATCTGATATAGAAACTTTTTGTGTTGTCGACGTTTCACAGAATTTTGTGCATCAGAAAAGATACCACCCTCCTGGCTCACAGTGCTAACATACAGTCTCTGTTTCTTCTGATGTTGCAGGCATTGAAAGACGCCACAGTTTTATCACCTTGTTCGTGGTTTGTGCCCGCTCGCAGCAAATTTTCCAAATCAAGAATCCCAGAGACGGTGAGAATCAAGAAAAAATACTCAATGTTCTCACACTTGTCACTTTTTATATGTATTTTTTTAATATTCATTTTCAACATTTTATGGGGAAAAAAAGAGTAAGATGCATTTCATTGTCAATGCTTCGAAGTGGTGTAAAAATAAGGCACCTGCTGCAGCTCGTTTGCCTTGTCTGTGATGAGAAATTAAATGTTTGTTCCCGTTTGACAGATTTTTGAAGAGAGATCAAAAGAGCACGAGAAGTATGGAGGCGATCCAGAGCAACCTCACAAACTGCACATAGTGACCCGGGTAAAAAGTGCAATGCGAAGGCCATACTGGGAGAAGAACATCGTGAAATACTTTGGACTTCAAAAGGTACTATTAATATCATCTAAAATGAGCAACAAGAGTTGGGAGATATTCAGTCAAGTCTTGATCCACGTGTGCAACCTGGACTTTATGTCTACCTGTCAATAAAGCCCATAATTTATTTATTACTAGTAGCTGGCAGAATAATTGTTCAATAATAAGATAAGCACACAGTGTTTGTCAACCTAACACTTAAGCTATCATAAATACAAATGGCACTGTATATAATGCATAGACAATGTTTTAATCTTTCTCTCTGTTTGTCTTCCTGTCAGGCCCACAAACCTGTAATCCATAAAAACACACCTTCAGTTAATAACCAACTGAAAATTATCAAGCATCTTATAAGGTAAGATTACTTTACAATGCAGAGTGCTTTAAATAATAAAGTAACAAAATCAAAGCAGGCATTTAAAAAAAAATACCATGAAGATTACTACAGATTAAGTCATCCAAGTAATGATTTGTAGTGCCAGATCACTTTAAAAAATGATTTATTAAGCCTTCTGTCACATTCATCATAGAGACAAAAGGTATATAACTGTATGATTGTCTCCCACCTTTTACGGTTTCCTGTTGCATGAAGGATACAGCCCCTGAAAACTCCACATGGTCTCCCTTCTGAGGAGGACATGGCCGACACATACATCAACAGCAAGGGAGAGCTGATTGTACATCGCCTTCTACAACCTGTCGACAACAAGGCTATTGAGTCTTAGTTCTGCTCTGTGATGTTTGTTCAAATTTAAGCTGTTAATAAATAGGAAGAAATATAAAAAATAGGTTCCAGTCTTGTTCTCTTCTAAGGTGTCTTTTGAGCTTAATGAAATATTTTGTAGTGATTGGATTAGTTTGAAATCCCTCAGCAAACCTAGCTTAACAAATAACCAAGACAGTTTGAAACTACTGGTGTATCTAAAAGTCTAAATGATTGAAAAGTTTGTTTCAGTAATTAAAAGTATAATGAACCTATACAGGTAAAGCTAGGCATAGGAGGAAAGGAACCGATACCTGTCCTAATAATCAGAGTGTAAATGTGCCTTTGTGTCGGCTCCAATGTGTTCAGTGTAATGTCGGGGGGAAAAGCTATGAGAGTCACGCTGTGTGTAAATATCTTATTTCACTGTAAATACAGCTGCTCAGTCACAGCCTGATGGAGAACATAAAAGAAATCCAGAACATCCTGACTGTTGGACCTAGGAATTTGGCCTTCCTCGATCCATGGATATAATCAGGCTATTGAAATATTTGAAATACTTTTAACTATTCAGATAAATCCATAAAGAAGTCACATTTGCAATTTGCCACCATCAAAATAGAACAAACTGCATCCCCGCGTTGGCACGTGGCAGTGGCAGCATTAGACTGTTAAGATGCTTTTGTTCAGTGATGATGGAAGCTTGTCGGTGTTTAACGTTTTGAGACTGGGGCGGCAAGACGGCGACCCTAAAAACAACAGAACAGAAATGGTTCATCTCAAACATTCAAGTTAGAATTGTCTGGTTTTAATGCCACTGAAAATCTTAAAATGTAAAAATTGCTCAACAATCTGATTTACATTTAGGCTGTTTTTCTTCTTGACTTAGAAAATGTTTGAATTTCTTTACTTTGTAGAAAAAGCTGATTTGTATCTCAAAATACTTGCTGCTATAATTGCATAGAAACATGGTTCTACAATGCTCAGACATTTGAAGGCTTGAAAAACATAAGCAAGCCACAATTAATTTGTATTACTAAAAATAGTTCCAGCATATAAAATCCCAGCAAAGTTTGCAGAAATTTGTGGTTGTAGCATAAAAAGACATTGAAAGTAAGTCGAGGTAAATTAATAGTTTTGCAGGATGTTATAAAGCCCTTACAAAGGCTCCAGGAATCGGTACAGCTGACAGGACAGCCAGCTGTCATATGTGAAGGTGTGCTGTGGTGGAAACATGACAAAAATGTAGAAAACATCTAACTTGCATGAATATTTTTTCCAAGGCACTCAAAAGAAAAATTTTGACTTGGTTGTTTTCAGGCCTGCATCTGTTCTTGATTCAAAATAAATCAGATGTCAATTAACATCATTGGGACCCCGTCTGTAAACAGTGGAAACAAGAATCACAGGAGGAAAGTGAAATTATTTTACTGCTTTTTATTACATCAATATTTATCAAGTGAAACTCTTTGCTACATGGTCATGTTATGTATAAATGTATTCTGATGCTAAAAACTGAATACATTTGATCTTGGCACCCACATGCATCACAGGCTCTGTTCTAACGTAACACTTGATAAAAATGCAATGAAACCAACAAGTCTGATTCAAAAAGAAGGCTTAAAGTGTATTGGCCATTAGAAGACTAAAACAGTGAATCACATCATGTGTGATTCCTTGCTCAGGATGACCAAATTATTATTATTACTGTATGTCCAAGTTATCTTGACTGATCTAAATATAAAACATAACATTTCATTAAATAAAAGATGAAAATCACAGATCAGGTAAAATGTAAAAATAAATGAGTAGGTGATGAAAACAAAACAATGAAAGAGGGCTGTCTGCTGGAAATAACGGAGAGACAGCCTTGAGAGATAAAACCAGCCACATCAAAGCGTTTCAGTCGTCCTCGGAGTCGGAGTCGTAACCTCGCCCTCTGATACTTTTCTTCTCCACTTTTGTGATCTTTGAGCCAGACTTTTGTGATCCTGTCGGTGGCTCCATCAGGTTGCCGCTACAAAAACGAAACAAGAAGGTGGATATTAAAATGAATGCGTACTTCTTCCTTTGTGAAATCCCACAGATGGAGGAGTGATTGTTCTGCAGGTCTTACCTGTAGTTAATCACATCTGCGCATCCAAGTCTCCATTCAAGCATCTCGGTGGAAAACTCATCTGTGTTGCCCAGATCTGTGAATCCCACTACATAATCCTTTGTTTTCCCATCTAAAAGCAAAGCCAATGTAGGAATAACTTTGATGCGTAGCCTCTCTGTCAAAAATGGGGCCTTTTCTACATTTAGTTTAATGAACTTGGTTTCAACATGCTTCTTTGCCAAGAGAGCCAGGTGTTTGTCCAGGATCTTGCATCTACAAGAAGAAAAATACAAAATGGCAAACGTAACAATGTTCTCACCTGCACAGCAAGAATAAGCCTTTGGATTTTGCATGTGAGAATAAAAGTAAAACTGTTTTTTTTTGTAGATTTGCAGTTTATTTCTTTAGTTTTAGTTCATCAGTGACTCACGTTGGAATTGATCTTTCCTTTTTTCAAGTGGAATAAACTGTTAGATTTTCCGCATTGATTATTTCAATTAACATTAATTCTAAAATAGTAAAAAAAAAAAAAAAATTAATGAGTGCATTAATTTTTTAGGGAACTTTTTAGTTCCCTAAAAAGTTTGAATTAATGCCTCAGATATCATTTATTGTATTTACAAATTATGAAACTAATTGTATTTTAGATAGCCAATAACATTGCTTGACTTAACACTAACATCTTTAAAAGTAGCTAAGATTTTCTGCAACAACTATTAGAAAAACAGTGGTCATAAATTAAACTAAAATATTAAAACCAAATGTTTGCAACATGCTGCGTCGTTACCTGAAGGTTGAATTTCTGTAAAAGTGGCAGACAACATTCTTGCTGTCCTTTACTTCACCAAAAAAGTCTTTCTCGCTGGAGATTTCTCTGTACTCGCCATGGCCTTTGGACAGCCACTCCTTCAAAGTAGAAAATTCAGAACAAGTAAAATATGAAAAGTTTGTTATTTCTAAGTGCAATTGACGCCCAAGTATTACTTTCTCAGGAAGATAACTGCTCCTCAATGTATGTATTTTTAAAGATGTCTTTAGGTTTTCCTATCAAACTTTAATTACAAAATTGTCATTTATTCTCATTTCCCTTCACCAGCTTATAACAGAATCTCTCACCAAGTTTAATCTTTTGCTTTGATTTCTACTGATCTGACTGAACTGGCCATCTAAACTTGAAACACCTGCACCTTTCATACACAGAGTTTATACAAACGTCCAGTCACCTGCGTCTGTTTCTGAGTGTTTTTAAAGCACCTCCAGTTTCCTACCCAGGTGGGTAAAGTGTCACA